>NC_135773.1:148393-748393 GCF_028453695.1 Augochlora pura | reverse complement strand
CCGATTTTTTATCACCTGGCTGCGGGTAAAAAAGATTGCGCATTGTTCGAATCGTTTCTAAGATGTTTATCCGAGCGAGTTCTTATTAGTCAAGTAATTTTCTGGTAACATAATTCGAACAATAATGAGAATAATTTTTTTTTATAATATAAAGTGAATTTTTATCTTGGGGTGATTTTGTAAGAACATATTGATATTGTTACTTATAAAGTATTGCACCGTAAAGGTGCAATATTTTTAAAAAATAATGCGAAACGTAAGAAAAAAAAAATGAATGAACTATGACATTAATTTTGATGCAAATCGATTATTTTCTGTACGAATCTCTGTACCATTAAGTGCATATTCGAATAAGCCTTCATCCAGATAAATTACTATTCGATTGGATATTTATTCGACACCGTCGACTAGAACTTAATTGGCTAGCCTTCATCCACGACCCGTCGTCCGAATAAAATTTCGGCCAGCCCCGGAGTAATGGTTGTTCCCGATTAAAACCGCCCTGGGATCGCTTATCAATTTACATGGAGGTTCTATCGAATACATGTTTACAAAGTGACTTATCAGCCGGCGACTGCACGAGACAACCGGGCACACTCATTTCCATGGGTGGTGGACCTGTTGTGCCTGACCTCGTTGCAGGATGCAATTTATCTATGCAAATTATCGTAAAGCAATAAATCCAGCTCATAATCATGTATGCCGCAGAAATATTAGAGTCCGGGCGCCGAGTCATTCCATTCAGAAGAATAGAAGAAGTTACGCTCCCCTGCGCGCACGCGCGATTTCTTTTTCGGCCGGCAAATAATCTGCATTTAAATGAACGCGTACGCTCGTCGAAAACGAGCCAATGAAAACCGGGAATCACCGTGAAATCTATTATGCCGCGCGGCATAGACAATCGGGCATACTTGTCAATCACGGCCGGTTGCGCAAGCGTTTCGAGCCGCGCGGGCTAACATTGTTGGATCCTGCGTGACCGGCTGAAAAATTCTCGAACGCATTTCGTACCGGGGCTCCTTGCGCAACCTTTAGCTCCGTGGATAAAATATGCGCGCCACTCCCTTTTAGAAAAAGACTTTCTTTTAGTCAAGATATTTTATTATAATCAATAAGTGGAAGGGGTGGATCGGGAAATTTAGAAAATTTCGTTGTGAATAGAGAAGAATGCTGGGTACTGGGTTAATCGTCGATCCGATACGCGGAAAGGCTCATTGTCGTCGAACGGCGTCGCGTTCGAGGCGCTATCGGCCGCGAGAGGTTCGGCGTCGGCAGAAGCGCTGTCGACAGAAATCGGCAGTGGTCCCCGATACCGGTTCCGGTCGATGCTCGAAGAAGCACGAGGCAAGCGCGTTCGCCGGCGGACGGTTCGAGCCGACGCGCTAATCGGTTGATAGCTTATCGCCGAGCTCGACGTTTTTCGCCGACGACATTAAGTACACTGAAGTGCACTCTCTTCGGTTTGAGAAGACACTCGATTTACGGGTTAACGAGGCACTCTCGGTGCACCAAGCCGTTTTACGGAGAAGCGGTTAACCGCGTCCCCCGAAGCACCAGCGCCGACATAGCCGACATAGCCGGCAGCGGAGGCAGCGGAGGCAGCCAGCAACGGGAGCAACAGCGGCAACACAAGACTTGGCTGCACTTTGGGAAAGTCGTTCGGGATGATGCACGAGTGCGGCGTGTCGGTGGCGAAGGGGGAAGGGAGCGAAAGAAACGAAGGAGGCGCACGCGAAATATGCAGCTACCCACAAATTTTTCTTGCAATTTATGTGCATCCTGATTTTATTAATAAAGCCAACTGCACCGGCTCCGGCAGCCCGGTCGAGCCTGGTGGAGCCCGGTGGAGCCCGGTCGAGCCCGGCCCCGTGAAAGTTCTTGCACCGGCAGTCTCTCCGCCGCTTGGCCCCCCTCCGAAAGTATCATTAAGCCCTGAACCCGGGGGCCCAGCCATTTAAGTGCATTTCTGCGACGGCGAAAAAGAACAGCGTGCCTCGCGGCACGACTTTTAAACGCGTTCCTCGCCACCTCCGACCGAACGAACGGCTTTCATAAAAACTGCACGTACTCTGCGCCACGTAACTGCGCCCCTGTAATTTCCTTCCACCAAAAATATCCTTAATTCCTAAGCCCCTAATGAAGCGCCACTCGGTGTCCTCCCTGACCCTCCAACTACGGCCTCGTCCCGTTTCCTCTCTTATTTCGCTTCTTTTCTCTTCCTTTCTCTTCTCCCCCCTTCCCTTCCCTTCTCTCCTCCTACCTTCCCCCCTTCCATCCTCCTTTCTTCTATCTTCTCTTATTCTCGTTTCTTTTTCTCGCGCCACCGTTGCATCTGTCTTTTCGGAACATTATTGCACAATTTGTTAACACCCATTCGGGCTAATTATAGTCCCGTCGAAGCCTCCGTGCGTATTCTGCGGGGGGAATCAGCCATCGAAATCGCCGCGAGAAATACAAGCTATCCCTCGAAGACTAACGACCGATCACGGAGACGAGGACGCCCATGGCCGCCCTCGAGATTTACGAGGTCCGTCGTCGATTCGGGAAGAGGGGGCGCGAGTAATCCATTAAGAATCAATGACACTGCGCGAACGAGCGCCCCTTGTATTGGGAAGAGTCTGTCGCTCATTTTTGCCTCGTCGCCTCTTGCACCGGTCTCGTAATAATTACTGACTGTATCAATGACACTGCGTTATCTTTCCGACAAGTTTCCATTTTCTCCAGTACTGCAATTAATGGGTAATTACGATACTGATTATGGAAATGCGAATCTTGCTCGTATTTAATATATCCATGGAAAATATTTCTCACAAAGAAATTTCTGCATTTCAGATAAAAATTAGTATACGGATACATAAAGGAACACGATCTTTATTTAACCACCGCTAGTCGCCATCGAGACGAGGTATCTCTGTCAGATTTAAAGATCCGCGGCGTAACCATCCGAAAATAATCGACCGGCTGCCGAACTCGATGTCGCATCGAAACCGATGAAACCGCGGATTCTTTCGATCAGAAAGCCGCGTCTCTTCTCGTTGATAAATTCAGCTCGGGCGAACAATGAGCCGTGCCCCCTCCCCCCCTCCCCCTCCGATCCTCGAACCCGGTAGTTTGAAAACGTAAATAGATCGGATGTGCGAGACGACAGGGTTCAGTCAACCGTCGAGCTGTGAATAAACCGGTGCCTCAGAGGTTCAGTCTTTCGTAAATACCTCGAACCTGTTAGATACGCTCACCAGACGGTATACCGCATTGTGGAAAACGTGAAACTTCGAACGACCCAGATCTTTGACAAAATTGAAGCACTAATTCTCCGTCTCGCTTCTCTCTCTCTTTATCTGGTCTTCTCGCTCTCCTCTATCTATCTATTGAAGGAACCGTTGTTACAAATATGGTAACGTGGAAGCGATACTTAACTCAAAATGCAGAGAGAAAGAGAGAAAGAGAGAAAGAGAGAGCGAGAGGGGAGACTCTCGAGGCTCGAGGACGTTTGAATGGTTACAGGCTGATAAATAGATTCGTTCGTGATGGAAGAACTGGTAGGAGAGAATGTTTCTGGAGAGCTCAGCCCGAGAGACCTTTCTGTGGGAGACAAACAGCCGGGATGGCACGGCCAGACAGAGACGGGCGCACGGGTATACGTGGGTGGCGCGGGATTACATCAGCTTAAATGGCGTTTGGAAGTCTTCGTGTACGTACTTGATGTCTAGATAATGCTTCTCGGTCGTACTCATTACATTAGCCCGTGTATGAATATTAACTCGTTTAGGTGGAAAGACGTGTCCCGCGCGAAGTCCCGTCCTGTCGCGACTCTAATAACCGAAGAGAAATGACAGCGACCCGCGCCGGTTGAAATAACTCGTTTCGTTTCGGCCGTTATCAGCGGAGCCCCTCTCTCTCTCTCTCTCTCTCTCTCTCTCTCTCTCTCGCGCGCGCGCGCGCGCGGACCCTATACGGCCGACGCCATGGAAATTAATAGTGGGAACTCCTCCTCGCGTGTCCTTTCCAGCCGCGCTTTTCAGTTATTTCGCTTGTCTATTTTGCGTAACGTGGTTACGTGCGACGCCTCGCTCTTCGACTATAACCTTTCGGCCACCTGCGCGCGACCATACCAGCCGCGCGCGCCAAACTTATTCCCGCGCTATCCGCATCCCCTTTGTTGATTAATCGCTTCTTAATTTCCAGCCTTGTTGCCGATGTTCGCAATTTATAATCCTGAAACGTTTATTATCGGATTTCACTCGCGAGCCGAGCACGTCGCGGATTCCACTCTCGCTTATCCACGCGTTTCGAATTTTCTTCCGCGATTGTCGCTTCGTGTTTTCCCGCTTGTCTAACGTCTGCTCGATTCTGGACTCGTTGCGAACAATATCTCATAAAGATCGCAATTATCCGGCTACGATTATCCTTTCTAACGAGCCAGTCATTTATTTCTCGACGATCGGCCGGAATCGAAGCGTGAGAGAATTGGCAGTGCTCGATGGGCAATCGATTCTTCTACGTTTTATCCGTTCGCTAATTTTTATCACAATCGCTCTGCAGTTATAATTTTGTGAAAAAGTAAGTCTATGTAATAGAATAAAATTCCTCAGACTTTGTTCATTAGATTGACTCTCTCGGGATCGTGTCTGCCTAATTGCAACCGCAACGACGAATCGCGGAGAAGCGCCGCGGAGCGGTTGGTTGATTTTCTTGGTACGTCATCCAGTGTCAACCAATTTTCCCTCGTTTCCCTCTTTCCTCGATGGTTCTCGTCGCCGCGAGTTGCTCGCAAGGTCAGACGTTCTCAGACGGGATAAAATTATCCATCGGCATGGACCCTTCAGCGAGTGGTGCTTTAACAACCGTCTGCTGCGGCGAGTAGTGCTAATGACGAGTCTGAAAACTGTGAAGATGCTTTAAAGGGTGCAGTGAAAGAAGCCACTCGAAACACAAAATGTCGGCGGCGGTCCGCGCGATGCATGAAGATCGAGCGCCACGAGACAGAGGGGCAGAGAGAGACAGAAAGACCTGGAGAGAGACAGAGAGAGAGAGAGAATGAGAGACCTGGCGGGACTGCGGGGGTGGCAGGAATAACGTTGCGTGGAACCGAAGCAGCTGCTTAGACAATACGTCCCGAGGGATGGACCGACTCTTGAAGTCTCGGGACTCGAGACTGCGAGGCAAGTCTTCCTCCGGCGTGACGTGTTGTCATTTCGAAGAAGAAATGTTTGACTTTACATTTAAGGAGGTTCGCTGTTTGATAATGGCGTTTTGGTTCTCGGAGTTGCGCCAACAACGCCGGTCCCGAAAGAGTAGAATTATATCGCAGCTCCTTCGCCCCGTGAAATTACACAATTACGGCAGAGCCCACGCGATAATAGACTACGACGACTCGTAACACCTAAAACAGAAAGATGACAATTTCCTGGTGATCTAGAAGCAGTTCACAAAAATACTGCAGTCGATAATAAATCATGCGAAAGAATGAAAAAATTATTTTAATCCTCTACTGTTACACTTGAACAAAATACACGGTTTTGTCGAGAAAGTGATATCATCGGGAGAAGAATGAAATTAACAATCAATTTGTTGAGGATTGCTGAGCGAGGGTTTTATGGCGGGGGGCCATGTGCTTGGGACTTTCGGATCGGCCAGGGTATGGGCCTGTCACCCGCTTCTTTAGAAAATAGTTTGCGATTGTTCCAAGGCACATGGTCGACACTCTTGGCATTTAGCGATATTGCCCTGCCATAAACACGGGTCCCTATGCCCATAGCGCGGCGCGAATCGCGGAAAACGGCACGTTCTGGGACAACGGGCAATTAGGGGAATTAGATGCAGATGTCGGCAATTTTCCAGGCCCACGCGCGATCGGGAACTCCCTGGCAAACGTTGCGGCACTGCCCCTTCTTAGGTCCCAGACGTTGTCTTTTGGGCTTGTCGCGATTGGACAGCTTCCTCAACACCCACCCCTAACTTGCAAGAGTAGGGCGAACCGAGGTGACGTTATCGGTGAACTTCGATTCGCACCTCAGATACATTTCGGAGTCAGAAGCAATACGTAAAATAGATAGATACATTTGGAATTCAGATACATTTTGGAAACCAGATACATTTTGGAATCAGACACAATACGTAAAATAGACATAGCCACAAACTCGTAGACAACTAGTAATTTGTAACAATCTGGAACGCATTCCATGTATCTCCACCGGGAGTGTAAATATATTTGTTGTTAACATTCACGGTGTAAATTTGTTCCTCCTACCTTGGAGGTGGTCCTTCGAGTTAGTCGACACATCACGTGTAAATTACTCAAAAGCTCGAACGATTTATTAAAATCAACCACGAGCAGCAACACAATTGAATATGCTCGATAGCAAGACATTGGGTTTTAATAAAGGAAAAGACGTTGCGGAATGTTCAAATTATATTCTCAAATTTTTAGACCTCGATAGCGTCGCTATTTTTTAAGCGACAGATTTTTGAAAACTGAACTTTGGATTAAAGTAATGAGGACGATTAAAAAAAAGATTCCATTTGTATGCGACCGCTGTGCTCGGATAAACACGGCTTCCGTCGGAAAAGATATTTACGTTGACGAAGCTGTTCGTTGAATATCGGTCCACGTATCCTAGGCAAATCGTCCACGCATCTGGCATAACCGCAGCCTAACTCGAGCTTAGGTCGACCGTGCGCCATTGGGAGTTGGCCGGCACGGCGAGCGCGCGCTGCCCGCAGAGGAACAATCGGCTCGGCGATACGCGCAATGTTCCGCAGGGTTCGGCAGACAGAGAAAGAGTAGGACAGATGTTCCTCTCCCTTATTTATCATACGTGTACGCTCGGCGAGCGTGTACGCGGGTTTCTCCGTGTAGCAATCGGTTTCCTGGGTACTTCGGTTCATTGTAGACCAGCCGGAGCCATTACCGGACACGCCCGATTGTATTCGAAGTTTTTTTTTCGTCCGGCAGGCATCCTATCCGCTTTCCTATTCAACGCTGACATCGACGATTCGAACCGGGCTGACGAAACGCCAGAGATTCCGCGTGGTTCGATGGAAGCCTGTTGCAACACTGTTCCTGCGGATCGGGTTGCGCGCGGGAACGACTTCGCCTGCGAAACAATTCCTCGTTTCTCGTACACGGGATTTCTAACTACGGCCGAGCTGCTAACGCTTCAACTTCGTCTTTCACCGTCTCAGAAAATCGATCGCGCTCGAAGCGATACAGCATAGATCTCCCCGTTTTAAATTAACGGTATAATTTCTTAACTTCGTTACCTCATTTCAGGGAACGTGAACAAAATAATTGATATTTTCCTTTTCGATTTTCTAACGATACGAGCATCGTCTCTTTTTAAAGAAAATTCTTATACATGAAATAATCGAAGCGTAAAATCTATCATAGTAAACTCGTAAAATATGTTGCAAGTCTCTGTATCAGGAGCGATCGATAGCGCAAAGGTCACTCGCGTCAACCCTGTCCGACCGGAACAAGAAACAGGAAGCTGAAGAAAGGCGTCCAAAAAGAACGTCTCAATCGCATCTGCTCGATACGTTCTCCACTCTCGAATAATCGCGAGAGCGTGGAAGATTGAGTCAGCGAACGATTGTCCAGGAGACGTTGGAGGGTGCATAGCAAATCGCACGATCGATCGGCGTTAATGTTCGTCCAGTGTGTTCGGATTGCTCGCGTCGCGTGTCTCGCGTTTTCTAAGGAAGCCAGTGCACGCCATTCGTTATTCCTGCTGGGTAGATCCAGCGTTAACGACTCGAAAATGACGCAACAATTCGCCTCGCTCCCCTCGAAGCTTCAATTATCTCTCGCCGATCTTTGTATTATAATCAGAAAAATTTCATCAGCCTGGGCGATCCAATGAAACAAGGAGAACGTAAAAGGAAGGGTCGTATCAAGATCATACGCTTTCGTCGATCGAGGATTTCGATCCGGATGGAAATCTCGTGGCCTCGGGGCCCTCGAGGAATCCGTGGCAAGAAATCGAGCGTTCGACCGATCTCGCCGGGAAAAAGTGCACGATCACCGGGGCACGATCGGTCAAAAGCTGGAGCAGGTATCGGCGAAAGAAAGGGTTGACAGCGCGGAACGATCGATCGTGTCGGATCACGTCCAGCGTGGTGAATCCAATTCAGGAATAGCGAGCGCGGCGCGAGCAAGCCGGCTAGGACGCGGCGGTGTGTGCCCGTACGCACACGCCGATTCCTTTTTCCTCGATCTTTTTCCCCCCCGAAGGGGGGCGGGGGGGTCGAAGCTAGAGGGAAGCGTACGCTTCCGCCACGGTTAGGCTCGTCGGACAAATGGGAGAGCCCGAGGCCAGATACCACCATCTCCGGCACGTATCCACGGCCCGGCCGCGCTATGGCCTCATTATTTCCATTACTCCGGCCGCCGACAGATCCTACGCTTAGCCGCGTATCTTTCCCACAAAGTTCGCCTGCGTACGGAACCGCAGCAGCCTGACCGTGTCTGTACTCTCCTCCGCGTGTACCACCGGGGCTGAAATTTATTCGGAACTAGTTCCCAGGCCCTGTGGAACTCTTCTTGCGGCCGGGACGCGCCACGCCGCTTCCCCAGCCTCTCCTCTTCTCCGCCTCTCCGCCTCTCCGCCTCTCCGCTTCTCCGCCGCCGCGTTTCTACGACTAATTGGAATGCGATTGTATTGTGCTATGGAAATTTGTTGCGACCAGAGAAACGCTTCAGAGAGCTGCATCCTCGGCCTCCATGCTCTCTCTCTCTCTCTCTCTTTCTTTCTCCGCGTTCCTCGGCTTTTCGATGGCCATCTCCCGCGCCTCGTTATACAGACCCGACCGCCCCGATATCTCGCCATTTTATATCAACGGAGGAAATGCGGTAATTAGTTGCAAGGTGCCACCCTCTTGCCAATTTTTTTTCTTTTTACCGACATCGTTCCTCTGTAATTAATTTCTCTTCCTAAGTAATTTCAACATTTGTATTCATACCGTCTGATTTATACGATCGTGTCAGTAATTGAAATAAGAGTTCGTGAAACACTCCATTTTCTCTGATAGTTGACCTTTCGGTGGCCTTACGTGAACTTTACCGTGAGCATATTGCGGGGTTTATGCATTCATGGTGAAAATAGGCTATGATATATAAAATTCGCCAACGGTATTTTCACGCCAATTTTATCATGTCAAATCTTTCATTTAATTTCTCTTTTCTTGGAATGATTTTGTAAAATTTTTAGACGGGGATTAAAAATCTGCGAACCAATAATCTTAGATTCGATTCGATTTAAAAGACGAATATAGATCGACCGCATAAAACCAGTCGCACCGATTGCAGATAATAAATCTTTCTTGTGCAGGAGTATTACGCATATTGATAGTCCCCGCAGAATGGCGAACCTGTTAATGGACAAGATTAATTAAAGTACATAGAATCGAGCCAATGATTCTTACGTCAATCGATCGAAAAGTTGCGTACAGGCGGCTGCCGCGAACGATTGCACAGGCGATCCTGAATATTCAATTAGTTGACATGGATAGTGTAACGACACGAGACGGGAGTTAATCGATTATGTCACTTTCATTCGATCGTAATAACCGGTACCATTATTAACACATTGATTTTCATAGGTAATCCCGTGACATTTGAATGGGCGGGGGACCTACTTTCGCGCGACGATGAAGTATTTATAGGCGAAAATTAGCATGAAAATCATCAATGGTTCGGGGAAGGAACAATGAACTATTCGGAACAGGTATACGCGCACTCTTAATCCGACGCGTTTAATTATTTATGACCTGTGTACAGGTGTGTCTGTGTGTGTTGTCGTGTGTGTGCCCGACACCGTTCGAACCGAAATTGTTAATGCGCCGTAGCTGAACTCTTGTTAAACTACCGTTAGCGAAAATTTAATCTGCCGTAATTACTACTTCCAAGTATAATCAAGCGTATTACCTTCGCCGCGGTTTTTGTTGTCGCGGGGCAGTGCTGCCCCTCTAATAATCATCGAACACGAAAATGACCACTTAATACTTTGCTTTACGACGCGGCCACGATGCCCGGTACACACCAGCGGAATTACTCGGCGGCCATTAAGGCCGGGAGATAAGTTCGCAAATTTTATTTTAATAAACCTCCGGTCGTGAAATGGAAGTTAATACCCGCGTTAAAGCCGTCGCTAGTAAAAAGTTTTCTTGTCCGCGGAGGATTAATGTTGCTTTTCATACGCGATTAAACCTACCGCTAATTGATAAATAGGAAAATTATTCGCGCGCAGGATGCGGTGACTCTCCTATCCGAACGGAACGCGCGAAAGTCAGCAGAAGAGCCGTGGATCGTCGAGAAGTCGAGAGTCTAGAGTTGATCAGCCGATTCCATAAAACAGAGGATGCTGTTGCACACGGTATAAACGCGTATCTGTTCTGAACCACTTCAGAAACTCTCTGTAGCCCCTGACCAAACACATCCGCCACCGATTTCCCACTACGCTGCCCACTAAACCGTTCATCCTACTTCGGCCAGCTTCTCTTGGAAACCACCGAATCTTCCTACAAGGTTTCGGACGCGAGACTCTCAGATTTCTCCGATCAGCAAGCGTAATCCTATTACAAATACTTCGAGAAATATGTATCTCTCAAAGAAGCATCGTCTCGCATTGAACTTGTCTCGTGTTCCATAAAACAGATACGAAAGATGCCCGGGTCAAGTTTTAGGAGATCGTCGCAAGGCAGAATTTTCCTCGGATTCGACTCTCATTTTCTCTCGTAAATTGTTTCAATTGTAAAGACGCATTATTCGATATATAAATGCCTTAATGCGTAAATATAATATTTAACAAACTGTAGAATACTATGTGGAATTACTGTAAGTGTAATTAATTAGCAGATAGTCCAACGTCAGATAGCACAAATCGGCGCCATTTGATAATTTCCCTCTGATATTAAGGAATTTAACATCGCCGCGGAAGATCCGTCAGTGTTGCGGGCTCGCAGCAGGTTGTAATTCGAAAGTATCCCGGGAGTATTTACGATTCAATTATAACTAGCTGGAAACCGATCCGCAGAAGGAGAACGCTATCCCGATCCGAGCGCGAGCGCCATAAACCCCGTGGCTACCTGAAAACGCCGGGACGGCCGGTAACGCCGGTCCCCGTCGAAAAATAATCGATTTTTCACGGGGGTCAGGCGAGCCAGCGAGGCCCCGGCGTCGACCGGCGATAACCGCCGAGGGTCCTAGTAGAAGAGGGTCCACAACGGTGGCTGATTTAAAGTCAGCCTCGGGACTCGGGGGCCCCGGCTAACGAAGCCCCGGCACAGCGAATCTAACCGGGCACACCTACTGCCGGCCCGGCATGTTTACGCATTAATGCCGGCAATAAAATCAGGCTAATAACGATAATCTGAAATTCATAAAGGTGGCCGAGCTCGCTCGTAAGTTCCGCGAGATACGGCCGGCTCCCGTGCAGCCGGACACACGCTTCGGGAACGAGTCTCGGTGACGCTATCGGAAGCTGCCGGTAACGTTGTATTAAAGCTCATTAGAAGGACCATGGGGCCGAGCGTCTTAGCTGTATTCCGATAGATAATCAAAGGGAACGTATCTGGCTGCCGAGGATCTCCGTGGAAACGGAAGCCGACGACGGAACGTTCCTCCTAAATTCGACGACGGGGCGGGAACCGGGCCAACAATTAGTTACACTCCTCGTGAAAACAGAGCTCGATGAATGAGGGAGAAATTTCAAACGTTGTCCCATAACTCACCGATTTATTTCTTCCAAATTGCTTTCACGAACCTATTCGAGAAAAAATAATTCGGATAAAGAATCATTAAAAGGATTATTGAGAATATATAGACGAGTGTTAGAAGCGAATGGTGAACCTTTTCGATTTTATAGCTCCAAGGGAAATTACCGCATAGCACGATTTAAAAAAAGAAGCAACTATATGTCTATGAACTGAAAAAAAATTATGCAACTCGAATGTTTGGCAGTTTGAAGCACCACTTACCAGAGCTTGAAACGACAATGTACCTCGAAAGTGAAAACACGTGACTCGCGTCGTTCTCGGAGCCGCAGAATTAACGAGGCAGAATCTCGGTCAACTGTCGCGGCATTACAACATCGACGGGCATTGCCGATGCACAAAGATCAGGATTGATGGGCCAATCGAATCCCTATCAATCATCCTCAATTGGATCCATTTGTGATAAGTTAATATTGACGGAAGGGATGTTTCCGCGGGATTCATCGGCGAAGACGGATCGGTGCGCGAGTCGGAACGGAGAAAAAGCGGAGAGACGTCGCGGGTACTGCCTTTTACGGTGCGATTCAATGGGGATGGCCAATGAATTCCAGCTTTGATGGGGAGCAGCAGCTCTAACGACCTCTGGCTTAGTCGCGACGGCGGATTGAAACGAACCGATCGAACAGATTGCCGGTGGTTTACACGCGCGATCTCCGCGAACGACTGAACGTCTCTTATTAGCGCATCTTTTAATGGATTTTGTCGTCCATTTGTCGCTCGTTTGTTTAGAGACCTTATCGAGAACAGTCTGACTAGAAAGCATGGATTAATACATTGAATAGGTTGCAATAATTGTACGCTGACCAATAAACAAGAGAAACGCCTGTACTTTAATTAATGTAGTCCAAGGATGCATTTATATATTTCAACAAAGTTTATTAGCATATGGTCACTAGTTTTCTGAGAAAAAATTCACGGAGATCATTTTAACGGCTGACGAAGAAAATCACCCATTAAAAGCGATCGATGTTATTATAGCATTATTATAGAAGACCAGCATCTGCTCAGAATCCTCTTGGCATAACCATAAAGACGACGCAATAAAAGACAACTTATGGTTTTCCGATCAATTGTCGGAACAATAAGCTGGCGATTGACAGCCAGCCTATGAACTTGCAATAGCGAGCATTGATATAAAAATTATAACAAAATTGTTATCTAATCTAAACAATTATCTAATCGTGCTATAGTGTCCAGCGTAAATATTAAATTCCTCAAATTGGTTTTAAATAATAAAATATGCCATGGACACTCGAGTCAAAGAATAAGACCAGATACACCAGGTGGTCGTAACATGTATCGCTACGCTGTTCACCGTGATGTGCCGTGTATGTAGATACCAGTAGACAGTAGTGTCCGGCAATAAGAAGGTCCAGGTAAGATCTAAGAGGCTCGTAAAAACTGAACAGAGATACGCAGAGCATCGATCGGATCATCGTCGCGTAAAAAGAACACGGAGGAGATCAATTCGTAAGCCCGGCCGTATAATTCCGTTTTATGCGACGTCGAATAAAGCCAGCCGTGTTCCTGACCGTGTGGTGCCGGTGTTATCGACGCGGACGCCCTGAGATATAGGGATCATTCTTCCGTGACTCTTTATGGAAATAGCGGAGTACCGGCTGAATATATGATTGCCGGGGCACCGCAGGAATATTCACCGGTTCGTGCTCGTCAATCCGAGCGACGTTTCCTTGAAAAACTGTTCGAAACAGTCGCCAATTGTTCACGAGGAACACACCCTGTTCCCTCGATACACTGACTCGGTAAACCATTCTGAAACGACGCTGTCAGATAGGAATCCTGGCTTGTGAACGTCACTATGTGCTTACTATACTCGATCCACAATTATGATTCAACAGCTATAGTCGTTCTCTTTCACCTGAATTCAATCCTTTCTGCAATTAAAAAAAGAATAGTAATTATATTTTTGTTAGGATTCACTGTCTTTGTAATTAATAAACTGTGAAGTCGGTTATAATAATTTTATGATAGAAGAAATTTGTCTCGCAATCCAACGTCTTAAAAAGAAACTACGCGAACAGAAAATCGCAGGAAGATTTAGAGTACGGCAACAACTGTCTCCTTTACATAATTTTATAAAGGTGCAAGCAGGGAAGAAATTTTATTTAGGAGGACACGTTTCGGCGTGCTTCTTCCAAGGATTTTTAACAGATCCGTGGAGACCCTGTACATGATTCAGCGAACGTATTCAGGACGGTTGTCCGATGCCGAAGCACGCTTCGCTGTTGACTGGGCGACGCATGTGCGCGGATAGTTCGGTGAAAAATGACGACGTTCCCGGGGAGTTTTCATTCGAGGGAGGGGATTTATGCCCCGGTGCTCGCGCGGCCTTGCCCCGTCCTTACGACCCTCCGCGGAATAAAATATCTGTGCTTTCGAGAAATCTGTAGCGCGATGTATCGGCCGCTGGCGGAGCTCGTTGAATCCTGGATGATGCATGGACACCTGGCTCGGGGACAGGGTTCCGTCCATCGTGTATCTACGGTGCATCGATCAGCCGGCTGTTAGATCGCGCGGATTAAGTCGTACGTGATGCGGACTAACAATATCGGTCGAAATAAAAAAAATATCCTGTTGTTTAGCGGGTGTCGTGCCAGCTTCGATTGCAGTTTTCTACAATTTTTTCCTGCGTGTTATATCAGTCGAGATTAAAAAGTACACGTGATGAAAAATTAAGCCTCTTGGTTGACAAGTGGTCTAAAACCACAATTATGAAAAATATACAACAATAATAATTATATATTTTATTATACCAATTATTATTATTATATATTAATTATGGCAACGACAGTAAGCACAGTTCTGTTATTTATCATTTAACAACAAAACTACCAAATCGGTGAAAATGTCTACTTTCTGATCCTTTCTTTTACAATACACAATTTCAATAAATTCAGTCTTGGCATCGCTATAAAACATTAGTCGCGCTTCACGCGAGCGTGGAACATAATCTTTCTGGTAGAGTGTCGCCGAACAGTAACGAGCAGCCTACTTTCCATTGGAAAAGACACCCTAACCGCAGGATACACCAAAGTGGTATGTTCGAACGAGAAAATGAATCTTCTTTGATGTACGGTATCCTGTATTATCACCTGACCCCGATAGGCTTAATAAGGATTTCAGTCGATATCCCGTCCATCAAATCCGTTACCAGAATGCTTTGAACCATACTTCCGGTCGTAGCTAGCCAGCCTCAATTCGCAGAAGCAACGCTTCACAGATGATAGGTCAAACTGCCTATCCCGGAACTAATGGAGTAAACCCAATTGGCTTTAAAGCGGCAGGCCACCTGGCAGTAGGTCAGCGTCGGAGCGAGATGAAGAAGAACAAGATGTAATTCTACCCGATCTGTAAGTGATTATGAAGAAAATTACGACGCGGTATGTTCTTCGCAGGCCTTCACTAAAACGTATTGCCGACGATGTGTATGGCGGACAGACGAGTTTTACGTATCCAATCGGTGAAAAAAAGGTGTAAGATATCAATGTCTTAAGGAAGCTAAATTAGGCGCACTTTTAATCTTTCTTTTATTATCGCGCAGAAGCGGAATTCTTTAATTTATGTCCTATATTAGGCGTCCGTAATTTAATCCCCAACACCGTTAAGCGCGAAAGAACGCTTTCTTTTATTCCGTTAGTTAACAACTAAGATCCTGTTATCTATGAAAAATCTATGATACGAGACATGGTATCTCAATACCCGTTATCATTCTCATCGAATCGAAATTTCCAAAGGCTCGGTCGATCAATTTTCCGCCGTCCAATCAAGCCGAGACTCCGCATCCTGCAAGACCTTTAAACACACGATTTATGGGGAACCGGATCACAGTCTCGGCCGGTTCATTCGATCCACCGATTTGTCAACGGGGACTGGTAGGGAACGCGTGCGTGCGGCGACCGTACCCGTTCGCACTCGCAATTCTCGATTCTCCTCGAGGAAAGTTCCGCCGACGGTGGATTCCCTTCGCAAATGTTTGCGTCGAGTAGCTTCGTGGTAAAATCGATTAAGCCTTCTATTAGTGAAGCACCGACCGTTCAGAATCGAGAGTCTCGCCCTGATACCTCGTCTTTAAACTCTTCCCCTTCTTCCCTCCCCGGCTTTCTCGAAATAAATCATCCACCGCTATTAACGCGATCCCTGTGCTCGCAACGACACGAGGGTTGCACAAATCTGCGCACTCCAGTCGATAAGTATGTGAATATTTTTAATAAAGAAGCGATATACAAGAGGTGATTCAAACGATCTCTGAAATCTTAAATTTCCAAATCGTTAGAGATTTTTGAAACGTCCTGTATATTATATTTTGAAGGCGCTGTTACGTTGCCTGAATTAAGCAATTTTGTCTGTCAGGTTATTAGAAGAAAAATGTCGACCGGTTCGATATAGGTTCGGCGCTAAAGACAGAGTCGTGGAAGTCGCTGTATGTTCACCGTTCGAAAATTGGTCGGAGTTTGAGCGCGACGGAAATTACGGTCGAATGTTTTCGCGCAATTATTTCTGAGGAGTGTCCGAGGCTTAATGGGATTTCTGTCGGTGCGCCGATGTCAATTCCGGAACCGCGAGATCGTTTCGGTGCACGGGGAACGTATATCCCCCTTCGCCCGTTTCTTTCCCCTTATTACGTCCACTCTATAGACCTCCCGTTGAATAATGCATGGGGAGAAAGGTCCGGTCGGGTTGTAATTCATTTATCAAAGCAATAAGTCAAAATATGATTCCACGGATTATTAATAGCCCGGCGTGTTTCTGGTGCGCCGATACGCGTACGCGCGCAGAGAGACAGAGGCAGCGGCCAGAGCCAACGGAGAGATGAAACGCCGCGAGACTTTCCGCCGCCTCGGTGCGCTTCAATTTTTTATGCCCCGTACGTGACTTAATTACGAAAAATTGATGGTCTTCCGCGTGCCGAGAAACGCGAAGAGCTGGGCATGGACTCGCCTCGTAGTGCCCCGGTTACTTCGGGGGGCCATATCGCGGATTAATATCTGATAATGTTTCGCCCCGTTGATTGATGACCCGCCACGGACATCGCGCCGCACACCTTGTTAATTTAAGCACAATTATCGGCGCGCATTGGTTACCTGTGCGTGCTGTGCCGCGCTGCCAACTTCCCTCGGTCCTCGTCCCCCGTTTTTGCCGAATTTCTTCCGCCGATGATTTAAAGCGAAATAATTCCGCTTCGCCTTTTAATTGCAAAACATAACCTGACGGTAATACCGTCGTGGTCGAAATCGTTTCTGCCGCACCGGGGGAACAGGCCGGCATTTTTTCCGAAATTTTTCGCGAAACCTGCATCGCGAGCCGGATACAGCCGCGCAACGTTGAATTTATTTCATTGTAAATCTGCCGCGCGTCTGACGTCGCGGCAATAATTTCTCGAGACCGTTTTCTCCGCGTAACCCGTTACCATCGAAACGTTCCAAAGGCTGTTTCGATTTTGATTAAAGATTCGTTGCTCGACAACCGTTCGCGGCAAATTGTTCAATTACAGGCGCATGCGATATCTAACTCGATGCAACGATCGCGAAAACGTTTAAATATTCAACACGGCGGCGGAGGGGCCCCGCGGGCGGTGCACCGCGCGCTCTCTCTCCCACTTTATTATTTCTAGGAAACTCGTTACGTTATTACTTCTCCGCGATGCAAATCCCGGGATTTCGCGATTTCCCAGGCGCAAATTAATTCGCCCGGAACGTACACAGCGGGGAGGACAAAAAAAAGATCCACGGTCTACCCCGGCGAGCGTAATCAATAATTTCTCCCGCGACCCGGACATTTTTATCAGCGCGAATAATTCACGGCGAACGGCGACGCGGTTTTCGCGCGACCGTCGATGACTCGATATTCTAACGCTCGCGCGGAGAACTATTGAATTTATCGCGTCGCGACCGACGGCAGGGGGCTGGGGGCTGGGGGCAGAGGCGGGGGGCCGCGCGCAAGAAAAATGAACCCTTAAGCGTCCCGCAATCGTACGCGTTTTTATTCCCGTTTATCAACGTTTCGCGAACGATTCGTCATCCGGTGACAAGCGCGCCCGTTCGCTTATCCGCTCGCAAGCATCGAAAATATGCGCGCGGTGTTCCCAATGGCGGAGACGTCGCGCCGCGCCGCGCCAGGACGCTCCTTGTCACGTTTCAATGGGTTAATTGCACGGTGGAACGGTGTCGTCGCAAAAACGCGCCAGGTATTTAACCAGCGGGCCGTGGGACGGCTGTAATGATTATCTCGCGTGTATCGAGCCGCTGGATTATCGGGGTCGATTCTGTATCCATTACCGGGTATTAGGAGGTTTAATAGAAACGACGGCAAACGGGAAACTCTTTCAAACTAAATGGAAAAGTTTCCGACCCGATAAAACCGCGCGCAACTTAATGTCTCGTGCTTCGGTTTTTAGTAGATCCTATTTTGCGGGATTAGTCCCATGTCCCTGCAATTTACCTGGTTTTCTTACAAAAATTAATAAATATATGATCCTAGAAAAGTAATAAATTCTCCGAGTATCGTGCCACATATCGTGGTATATGTGCACTTGGTTGGTCACATGAAATTGAAATATAAAATAGAATGTTGATAGATCTGTTCTGGACAAAAATATCTAGGCTGTTGAAATATAATACATATTTTACTAATTTAATAGGAGATCGGTAGACGCGCGAAACCAGCGCAGAGGTTTGGCTATTTATCGAATAGCGGGAAATGGTTCATCAGGAAGCACCCCTATTAAAATGAGCTCTCGTCGCCCCCGGGATCAGCTCCCAGAGCGTCGATAAACGGCGTGGCGCATCGGTTTCCGGATTAGCGCGAAGATGAATCATTAAACGAAACGGTCCGCGCGGCGGGCTATTTCGCGATCGATCGGACGCAAACAAAGCGTTCGCGCCTCTTTGTCCGTTGCTCGATTAAGGCTGCCTCGGTAGTGAAAAGGGCCACGGAATTTTTTATCGCGGCGAATCGCGCCGGCTGGCGGCCTTTCGGTGCCGCGAGGTGCCTTTAGGTTCCTTTAGGTGCCTTTCGGTGCCGCGAGGTGCCAGCCTAGCCTCTTAGACGATCTCCGAGTCATCAATAACGCTACGGCCATTCTCTTTCGGCCCGGGGTAGACGAACGCGCGAAAGGGTCCGCTGGAACGTGGGAGAAGAGAAAACAGGGGCTGCAGCGAAAGGGGTGGAAAGACAGTTTTTTTTTTCGAGGGAAAGAATGGGGCGGTTTGATCGCCGGGCATTATCTTCCTAAATTGCCCCGGCATACCAATATCCGCATAAAGGCGGCGACCACCCTAACCTCTCTCTCTCCGGCGTTCAATGTCCTATCCGTGGACCCTTGGAAAACCCCCGTACCGCCTGCGTTATTATTATTATTAACGACGCTCGCGAGCGCTACCGGAGGGTCTCTCGTTTCGGCTCCCAGGCGCGTCCCGTCGTCTAGAAACCGCCCCAACCCCCGAAACGACGTCTTTACACTTTTATTAGACTCGCCGTCGACCGTTTTACGACCATAGATTGCATTATCCTGTAATTGTTTTCCTTTATGAGGGCTACATTATCGTAAACTTCGAGATCTGTGTAATCGAAGCGGGTTGATAATGTCCCGGTGTTGTAAAGTTATATCGCGAACAGATATTTTCAGACCCCGTGCTTGTCCCGAGGGTGTTCGGTCTTCAAGATGGCTCATTAATCCCTAGGAATTCGTCCTGCAACAATAACGTATGGGCTGCGAATTTTAGAAAAACATATCGTTTGAATTGTTAAAGTCGGTCGGCTCCAACCCTTAAATTTCACGGTAAGCGCGAATTTCGTTTTAGCATCCTCGTGCCGTAAAATCCACCGCGCGATCAATTTCATACGATATGAACTCCATTTTATTTTTATTTTCCGATCTCTATTCGGAGCATAAGCAGTGATAATGTTATCATAAAACATATTAGTTCCGCCGTATACCGGGACGTAAAATAAAAATTTCATGGTAGTTCTTAAGGGTTGTATTTTATAATACCGCGACCGAGTAGTAAAATCCGTATTGATCCATCTTTACGACGGTATAAAAATCTTCGAGTATAACCCGAACAGCTCTCTTGTTCGAGAGTGTGTCATTTGTCTTTTCAGGATAGTCCATTAATCGCGGTTAGCCCTCTCCGATACGAAATTCTTGTTGCGAGGCGGATGCAAATAATCGATCCGAAACTTTTTATCTTAGAATATATTTGCGAGAATTCTTTTTCGACAAATTACGCTCGACAAAAACAATAAACGAGATCAAGCATCGTTGCCCGAGGTTGCTAAGAAATCGCGAACGAGCGGCGCAAACCGCTTCCAGCATTAAAGCATAATCGCACGATGGCGGGCTCTTCCGCCAACATTGTTGCCGCCACGCACCAGAACCGCGATTTAACCAGTCCGCATAGCAGTCGTCGCATCAATAACAATCTTCTCTTTTTTTTTCTGCTTGCAGGTAAGAGCCGCGGAACATCAAGGATGATGACTCGCGCTGCGAAACGCGGGGCCGCGGTGAGTGCACCTCCGTTCGATCATCCGGACGATGATGTATAACCGACAGTTCGTTAGCGATTACGAGGATCTATTCTTAACGAACGGTACTCGGAGCCGCTATAGAGGGATAGAGAGAGAGTGCCGGCGTTGGAAGGGGTTAAAACCCTGTCAGCAGTTTTCCACGATCCCATTCCGTCGTTTAATATTCGCGTCCCCGGCGCGATAAGGATCCTCGCGAATCATTCGCGCGCGAGAGCCAACGGGATTCCGTGAGTTCGCCGGATTCTTTCCGGATCCGCGCAGATGCCGCGCGCCGCTTCCAAATCCTCTTTCTGATAGATGGCGGCGGCCCGCGTCCACCGTCTATTTCATTTCTCGTATTCGACGGGAATTCGCGCCGCCCTCCGTCGCTAAATCATCGACGCCCCCGGACAACCTAATGTCTCTCTGCTTAAATGATATATTCGTTGCGGACCGGAGGGATCAGCTCGAATCGATGGCCCTGGATACAGCCCGGGCTAAACTTGCCCAGACTCGACTAATTGGACGGATAATTTTGACTTATGCAATTCCGTGAATGCTCGCCGAGTTTCCGCCGCGTCGAACTTCGCCAAGTGCGAAAAGGGCAGGAACTTGTTCCGATGAGTTATCGTCCCGACATTCTCTCCCGTCGCGATTCCAACAGTCCTCTGATTCGATCCATCTTCCCCCTCGCAGGTCATTCTTGTCATTACTATTCGTTTGCCAATGCTGCGAAATTATCGCGACATTTTGCATCAATTCCACTTACCGACACGCTACCGGAATATATAGCAGAAAGATTGCCTTTTCTTCCCACGCCAATCAAAATCACCAACAGCCTCGCAGAAGAATGTGGTCAAGTTTTGCGTGAACCAGATGCTCTTACCATAAAGTTCGTTATCAGCCACTTGAAAAACTCGATAGCCGAGCCTCGTCGCAGACACGACGAGATCCCGAGTAAGAAGTCGCTTCGCAGGACGCGTCGTTAAGGACGTTCGCCGAACAACACTCGAGAAGATGATTTCTAAATCACGGACGTCATTAAGCCCGGCCGTATCCGAGCGATCCCGGCTATCCCGGCTATCCCGGGATCTAGCGCCTCGTCGTTGTACAAATTGAACGCGCGATAAACCCGCGAAACGGCGACGAAACGTCCTCGGCAGGCACCGCACAGTCCTCCGGAGCGTTGCAACGGCGCCGAGCGTCGTCGATGGAGCGGATAATGAACGGGGGAATCCTTCGAGAGACCGTCTTTGCAGCCGGCGAACGATAATTAGGGTAAAAACGGGACGGTTTACTGGCTGGTGGCGCGCGGGCCCGGCCGTGCGCACGGAGATTACTGTTGTTAGGGCGACATCAAGGGATGCGAGCTCGCCGCGGACCGTCTTCGTGCGAGCTACATAAATAACGCTAAGTCGGTCCATCCCATAGCCGCCGCCGCCGCCGCCGACTCTCGAATCCTCCTTTTTTCTTGCGTACGAACGACCCCGGCGGCCCTCGGGGATGGTAAACACCGGCCCGTAAAACGAAGAAAACCCGAAGTGCGCGCGCGCGCGCGCGGGGTTGTTGGACCGTTTCGAGAAACTACTTCGTTTAAGAGCCGTTCTTTCGACGCGAACACGGCCCGGTCACGCGAACCTCGGCGGACAGGCTTCTGTTCCCTGCCAATATGGCCGAAGGAATTTGCATTCCTACAGAGAGGGAAATAATCTTCGGCTGGCAGGCGAACCGATCCGCTGCCCCGCAGACGATAGCTCTTGGTGAAATGTCGCGTGCTCGATCTTCGAGGATGATCGATGGACAGTTTGCTGGCCCTTGCTCCGGCTGGTGAAACCCCGTTTTTTAATTGTGTGCCATTATCTGTTCGTTGCCGAGGGAAACCCCTCGCTCGAATATCTCGCGGCGCTGGGGAAATTTCAGGCATCGCACGAGTCGATTAGATTCGTGGCGTCGTAACCCTAGAAACATTGGATTCCTTAGTTTACCACCATTTTTAGTCTGAACGTCTTACCTCCTAAAATAGATGACTTTAAAAATTCTTAAATATTAACAAAAATTTATAAATTCGAATTACTGATCTGAATACACTCTCTGTGTTACATCAAATAATTTCAAGCACGATAATTACCATAGAATCGATAAGAAGCATCAACCAATCTCCGTGCACCTGTCCAAAGTAAATCCTGACAAACACCACAGCGTTTAACGTCAGGAAATTTTTGGAAGCAGCTGTATACGTGCAGACGGGAAGAAATAAAATGCAGAGGAAATCTGGAAAGAGGTTGGATGTGCGGGGATACCGAAAAAGTGGGCGGAAAGAGAAAAAGGTACAAGAAGAGTGATCCAGGGGGTGCAAAAAGGCGCGCGAGAGAACGAGAATGGAGACGAAAGACAGAGAGAGAGAGAAATGGCTAGAAAGTGGAAAGGAAAAGAAGAGAGAAGAGGGAATGAAACGGTGTCGAAGCGTTTCATCCGATAGAGAAAGAAGGGGTGAAAGTAGGAAAGAAAGGGAGCGAGGGTGGCGGGGTGTCGAATAGAGAGAACTTTGTCGACAACTATCGGTGGCTGGGGCGCCTCGAGGCACCAGGGAAATATGCGCTGTGATCGAGTCGTGTATCAGCACGGGAATCGGGACAGAGAGAGACCCGAAAGGAATCGATTCTCCTGGAACAAATCATGGACTCCGTCTTTTTTTTCAATCCGACCCTAACACGTCGGCTACCGGGGAATCATCCTAAACGGTGTAATCGACGTCGTTCGGTTGATTCTTTCGACATCGTCCCGACCCGCGCCGCGCACTGGAGCTGCTCGTAAAAAGTTGAGCAACGTTGGCGATGCAGAGAAAAAGGGGCGAAGAGAGGCACGAAGCGTCGAGGGCGAGCGTCGTTATCCAGAAAGGGATTGCACGGTCAATATCCCGGTCAATAATGGATATTACGCTCGCATTATCTGGCCAATACGCCGAATATCAGCGAGATTCAATATTCGATAAATTCACGTGGGCTTATTAACATTGTAAATGGGCGGTCATGTAAATACCGGACGGTTGCCGCGTGGATGTACGTTAAATCCCCCTCTCCCTTTAAAACGTTCCGGAAATTGCGCGTTTCGGTCGGCGAATTCGCGCGCGATCGATGCAATTGTGTCTTTCATGGAACAAGTATATAGTAAAGCATCGATTAAAACGGAGAAAGAGAGAAAGAAAGGAAGAAAGAAAGAGGGGGAGGAAGGAAATGTATGGTGGTTTCGCACGCGTTACAGACCGGCGCGGACTCATTAAGACTTTAACGGCCGGATTAAACAAACGCTCGCTCGCCGAAGCGGATTACAGGCTCGCGAGGTTGTAAACGAGTCCCGCCGCGAATCCACTGCCGCGCCGCGAGTAATTGCGAATTAGTTTTCTCGAACGAATTCCTTGGCAGATAAGTCTCGTTTACACGCGAGATAACCATTATTAATTTCCTGTCCCGCAAGGTGATAGCGGCTGAGAGGGAGGGATCCTCCTCGCCATAGGAGACGGCGACGTCGTTTTGGGTCCCGGTTCGCGGCACGCCCGCTTCGTTCGATATCAAACGAAACGGTTCTAAAGCATCCTCCATTAAACCCTGTCTGTCCGGTATCGATGGCGTTTTCGAGTTCAATTTCCTGGCCGAACCGCTCTTTTCCTGTCCGCCGATCTTCCGAGCCGGGATTACGATCGGCTAGCGGTCCTCGGGTCCGCTTCTTCAATGGCGGCTCCGTTCGCTTCGATGCTCTATCCTCCTCCCCCGAACACTTTCTGCCAGAAAACTCTGCATTCTCAGTGGTAACGAAGCTTTATTAGACGTTACGGCGTGTTCTTTATTGCCGGTTAGTCGCCGTTCCGACAGTTATAACGAATGCTCGCTTTGCGGTCGAGTTTATGTTACTATCGCGGGACGTTTAATCGTCCTCGCGGTCTCGGAGAGCTGCGAATAAATATTCGAAGACGCAGCTTTTTAGTTTTCAATTTATCGGTGGAAGATCTTCTTCGAGTTTAACGAGCATACCATTCGTAACGCGCTGCGCTTAACTCGTCTCTTCGCTCCGGCCGTTTCATATTTTATGTAATTA
The DNA here is from genome assembly GCF_028453695.1 of Augochlora pura. NCBI lineage: Eukaryota > Metazoa > Arthropoda > Insecta > Hymenoptera > Halictidae > Augochlora > Augochlora pura. The sequence goes on along the minus strand of NC_135773.1, from coordinate 724,003 downwards.
TTAATTATCGTACATGACATATAGTAATGCAAAAAAACTTGTTATGACCGATTCCTGTGGTGGCAATTAATTCTTTAGTCTTAAATTTGTTGTAAACTATTTTCTAGACCATCCAATAAACGCGTAAGCACGTAGCATCGATGATACGCAAAATAATTTATGAAGATTAAGGTTTGGAATGCGCAATACAGCTTACAAATATATCTGTATCGAATACAATTAAAATATAATTAAAATAGCTAATAATATATAGTTTCGCAATATATAGTCGCAAGTTTAATGAACAAAGGGAACAGCATCGAACTCCGAACAAGTTTTTCGCTGGCCGCGGTTTCTCGTTTCGTCCATCCAGCTGCTCGGCGAGAGACAACGCCGGAACTTCTGCGAATCTTATTATCGGTATTATTAAAAGTTCCGGAAACTCGTATTCCGGCGAGCGTATTTCATCCGACCGCATACCATTACACCATAATGTCCCATAAATTGACCAAACAGAGGAGGGCCGCTTCTAACGAGTTGCACTGGAATTCGCGTGGATCCCGGCTGACCTTGCGAATAATATCGCCAAGCGAAAAAACCTAGAACGCGCCACGAGAATCCTGAAAATTCATTTCAACCGACTGACCTGTTGATCGCGTACAACGAAACGTTGTCAATTTTATTGTTCTACAGGTCGAAATTGTAAGATATTGGTAACCCTGTGGCATTTTAGATGTTTGAGGGTTTTAGGTATGCAGAGACAGAAAGTTAAAGAAAATAAAATATAAAGAATGTATAAAATAACATTCTGGTTCAATACAAATTATTGTCATACGTCTATAGTCGTGGTATCATAAGCGGCCAAGGAAATTGAATCTCAGCGTCCAAGAGATTCCGCGAACACTGAAGAACCGCTGAAAAATCGCTGAGGTATCGTCGACGAATCGATCGGTGCATACGTTGCACCGTAACCTGGCCAAAGAGCCTCGCTTCTAACGAGTTCCATTGGAATTCGCGAGGATTATGGCTGACCCGGGGGCGACCGACCGGAACTTTCAAATAAAATTACGCTCGGAGGGGATAGATGAATCGCGACGGGAACGAAGAAAGCCGAAGAAGAGGGAACGCGCTCGGCGACGTGTAGGGCGAGCGAAGAAGTTCAGAGGGGAATCCATCGATCGCGGCTCATCGATCATCGTCCATTGTTGACAGGGCGACAATCGACGCCAATCGCACCTAGCGACTCGTACACGCTACGCGAGATCGTTCCCGAACAACGGAACGATGTTACGTGCAACAGGAAGTAAGCGAACTTTCTCGATCGGAATAAACGTCGTCTTGTCAGGAGTAGTTTACTACCTACCTACAGGGTGTCCCATTTCACTTTGGCCCAACGCCTTGAGCGTATCATTTGTTATCGACGGTAGGAAACGTCGCACCGATGTATGCGAACGATTTTTTAATTGTCTAAAATAACTCGGCAGAAGATTAACGAATAGAAAAGGCAAAATGACGAAAATAAATGTCGGATGGAAAATAAGTTGTATTACATTACGAATTTATTGTCTGCTAATTTTCTCATGTATTTTAAGACTCGTGTCATAAAGCTTGTATTTTCCATTCTCTCATCGCGAATCGAATCGTTCCGATTTCGCGCGAGCACCGTAGACACTGGCGCAAACCTGTTAAAGCTGATTGAAATCCGTAAAAATACAATCGCGATAAGAGATCGAGGAGGGCGCCGTGGCATCTCGAGAGAGCCGGTCCATCGATATCCGGCGTTCCATAGATTACGTACGGCCGATGCGCGAGCCTCAACACGGTCGTTCGCTGGTCGCCCACTCGAACAAGCGCGCGCGGAATTCCCGCGAAAAGGTCCGTCGTTTCGGCCACGGTGGAAATCCTGGCGCGCATCCGTCTCGGAGGACCGGCGCGGCGCCGGGAACAATGCCGGCGATCACGCATCAATTTGCCGGCGCAGTCGGGTTCGAACGACTGGCCGTACGCCGCGGGGATAGGCTGCCAACTCTAATCCGGTATTGTGTGCCGGCCAGCATGACGCGATTATCGCGTTATACGTTTGCTCCGCGGGGAAATGGCGCCGCGTAAAAGCGTGAAAGCGTAAAAGCGTCGTTCCACCCTTCGAATACGTGCAGGCGACCGGCCAGGAAGTCGATAGGAAACCACCGTCGCCTCGATTTCGAACGCCGCGCGAGACTTCGGTGTCGACGACGGAGGAAATTGTAGTTTCGCGCAAAGATCCGCGACGGTTCAACGGCTACACGAGATCCCAGCGTCCTCGAAGCCGACATCCAATTTGGCCGCGCCGGTTTCCAAAACGACTTCTGTCGTTCCGCCGAGAGGAGCGCGCAATTTCGTCGCGTTAAGCGTCAAGAATTAATCCGGTCGTATCAGGGGGCCGGGGCAATAAGTCGGACAGGCCCGTCGTCTGCAGCATGGAAAGACGGTTCTCGAGGACGCGGCGAAATTTCCAGGGGGAAGGATGCTCGAGATGGAAGTGGACGCGTATATTAGCCGGCGGTGCGGCGCGCCGCTCCGCGGCGGACGGTTGTATACGTGTCGGCCGATATAGGCCCCGGGCAATTCGGCTGGAGCAATTAGGGTAGGAGGCAGTCGGCTTAACGAGATTAAGAGGAAGGAAACGGCGAGGCGGCAGAAGACGCTCGTCGTCGCGAGCGGCGTCATTCGAGTCGACGCGGCTGCTTGATTGCCCGAGGAACGAAATTTACGAAGTGCACCGCTCCGGAGCGGGTTCGGGGAGCGTTGACGAGCGGAGCGGACGGCTCTCGAGGTGCATCGGCCCGCGAGACGACCCGTCTCTCTCCCTCTCTCTCCCTTCTCCGAGAGGACAGACAACGTCGAGGACGGTGTCAATGGTCGCGAGGCGAGAGATGGGCGCCGTGTACAGGTAATGTATTAATGGGATGCAGGAGCAGCCGGGTTACCCGAGTAAGTGTCATTAATCTTTTGCTGGCGCCTGGCGCGAACCGTCATGGCTACCATCCGATGAGGCGACCAGGCGCACGCCCATAGGTGCCACGGAAGACACCCGACAAAAGTCTTTCCCCCTACCTTCCGCGTCTTACGATCCGAACTTTTCGCCGGTAATTAATGACGGCTCTGGGAACAACGGTGCATGCGAACGGACCCGTTCAGCGTATATTAAATGCGCCGGCCGGCGACCTTACCGCCTGGCGGTTCGAATTACTCGCGCTTACGGTGCCGCGTCGAGGTCCTTTTAGCTGTCCGAAGAACCGAATGCTGATTTCGATGGGTAATTACTTCGGATATTCTCATGCGATTTTGGTGCTCGTCGAGGCTGAGATATTTTCTTCGCATTTAATACAGTTTTTACTACAGTTTAATACAGTTTTACGCGAGAGATAATAACGATGCTCTTTCTTCGAGAAAAGGAAGCCGTTCCAGCGGATCTTAAAGGATAACTCCGGGTCTCCAACTAATGATTGGTTATCAGAGCGGCAGAACTAAATCGCCGATCTTTTGTTTCGGAGATCTGAATGGCGAAGGGTATCCGAATGTTTAAATGAAAATGGCCGCGAACTTGAGATGGTCTTTCCGACCGGGTAAGCAATTCCGTGGCCTAAATCCCGCTTAAGTGGCCACCGTCGCGGGTAAAATATTGAGCGGCGCGCAGCTTCGCCGGCTGAAGGATTAACCCGTCGATTTAATCCGCGAGCCTTCGAGAGGCGGCGATTAATATGAAATATCTCCGGTGTAATATTAAGAAAGTTGCGGTCTCGCGGGGTTGGTCGTTCCGCGTGTCCATGACGATTGAACGCGTACCGCTCGGGATAAAGTTAACAATGGGCGACGGTGCGGGGACGGTGGCGGCTACACGTTGCAGTTATTACGTCCGCGCACTTACACCGGCATCTCGATACCGTTATCTTTCACTCGACGGTGCACGGAGATAGCTCGAATTGATAGCGGCGATCAAGGGGAGAAAGTGCACCGCCATCTGCGACGTTATCCTTCTAAGTCACCGCCGACTAAATACGGGCCGCGAACTTTTGCCATTTCGACGATCCTTCGGGATTTAATAAAGGCCGCTAGTTGCCCCCCGCTGGATGCCAGGCTGTCGCGATCGCTTCGGCAGCCACCCTAATTTCCGCCATTTTCCTCTTATGGGACAGGGAATTCCAAACTTCCCTGGCCAGATTACCGCATTCTCTAGTCTCGAGCCTGATTTTTCGAAGCCCTGTATGTGTACAGGGTGCTTCAGGTTTAAGCCGACAAACTTTGCATACGAACCTGGAACCAAATGCGAAACAAATTTATTATTACTAAAGTTGTAGGACATGGTCATTTAATCATTCAGATTTGCCACGCACATCGCCGATAAAGCTCGCATTTATTACTAAAAATAACCGAATCGGCGCAACAGAATCTGTACAATTCTGACTGTATAATAATTGAATTATAGTAACGAAATACATATTTATTTGCGATCAACAAATGCTTTAGAACGCCGGGCAAACAAGGTAGCAGGTGAACAGGGCAGCCAATGTACGAAATCGCATTAACAATGAACTGTTTGCGCCATTGAATGCTGCCGACGATGGTCGAGCATTACGGAAATTAATATTTGTGTTTGCGAAATAGCGCGTATTTGTCTGAAATATAATTTGAACAAATTTCAAACAACCACCCCATCCTACTCGGGCAAACAGGCCGACGGAAAATGGCTGCTATCAAATATACCACTCAAAAATAATCCAAACATACGCTGCTTCGTGCATGCGCACCGAATAGCAATCCCGCGGAATCCACGCCGGGCGATGAAGCGAAAAATCAAAATCCCCTTGAAAGGGTTCCTACCACGGCGCGGGAAACTCTGCGCTCGCGTCGGCGTCGCGCGCGAAACAAACGCGCCGCGCGGAGTCTCTAAAAAGTTTCAGACTTTCTGGGATTCTCGAACGGCCGAAGTTTCGTTGTTAGTGCAATAGATTGAAGCCGGTGCATCGGCTGCAGCTTCGTATATTCTTCCGGGACGGTTACGAGACAATTTCGCAACGGAGTGGGTCCGAGAGTAAGAGAGAGAGAGGGGAGAGAGAGTAAGTAACCGGATTAAATAAGGTGGTTTTATTGAGCCGCCGCGCGGAGAAAAAAAAAGTATCTCACGGCACGGCGGCATAAAGGGAGTGATATACGGATGCGCGGCACACGTGCGCAATATTGACTTTTACGGTAGCACCTTTTTATGTTCAGCTTTATCCTCGACTTATCCAAAGACGCTCCGCCGGAAACATAAAAACCGATAGAAGGCGTTGAAATAACCCACCCCCGGTTCTCCCCCGTCCGAAAAATCATTATTTCCGGCCGAGAGTTCGCGATACCGCTGTGTCGCCCGTAATTTAACACGCGTCGAAATTGAACGGCCTGGAAATACGAAACAGCATCGTTGCACCTTTCTGTGCCCCACCCACCCTCTCTCTCTCTCTCTCTTATACACGCATACGCGATGCGAGAATATTCATTCTGGTTCGAAGCAAAGAATTTATTTCACAAGGTCCGCGCATTTCGCATCGTTTATATACGCCGCATGCGAGCGTAAATATCGAAACATGTTGCATGCTCGTTGTTTTCGAGCGCGCGCGCGTCGACTCCCCCGCGCGTTCGACGGGAATTATTGCAAGCAGAGAGCACCAGAAGTTTCTACGCCCTTCGCGACGAGGCTTTTCGCCAGCTCCCGTTCTCGCATCCACGACGCGTTTAATGGAAGATCCTCCCGTTATCTCCACTTCATTTACTCTGCACACTGCGGAACTTCTTTCGCAATTCTACCGTCTTCTGCAATTTGTTCCCCCGTCACGACTCGACTCGCGAGCAAATGTGGGTTCTACGCGTTCGGGACGACGACGGCGCCGCGCGGCCGCCGCGAAACAATGGAAGAACCTGAGGATGATTTTAACGGAAGGAACACATTTCTATGTAACACCAACCGTTATTCCGCGCGAAGATTTGCAGTCCGGAGATGGGATTACTCAAGACGAACGTAGTAAAGCCGATATTTTTATTGTAATAATAAATATTATAAAAGTCGATAGATATAAAGTGAAGTATGCTCAAAGAAAAATCAAAGACCCAGAAATTCGTCTCTCTATAGTACAGTAATCAGGTTCACTGCTCTATCGTTGAGCAAAGAATAAATGAGATACAGCGTCGATGGTCTGTTAAAAATGTAAAAATCTAAAAATAAATTTATAGGTCTGTAGAAACGAAATTCACAGCATGGAGCGTACTAAATGAGCTGCTTGAAATTAAATGGGCTGCTGTAGCAGTCGGGTCGCAACGACTCGGGATCCATCGAGGGCTGCAACCGTGCGGTATGCCGCAGGAAGCAGCGCAGCAACAAAGTGGCGTCCGGCAAGGCGAAGTTCAGCCGCATGAAAACCTGATACGTTAATAAAGGCAAGCCGGGAGCAACAATTTATATCGATATTCATGGTCGGCGTAAAGTTTTTACAACGCGCGCGTTCACGATCGGTCGTAATCGTAAGAAAGCCCGGACTCGGCGAGATTGCATCCGAGCTGCAATCCGAGTCGCATGCCCGGTCAAATTGGACTCGCCCCCCCGATCGGATCCTGCGCGTTTAATCGCCGCAAAAAGATCCGCGAGCCGTCGTTGTAAACGCGACAGGTGGCGGGATCGTCGCGATAAGGGCGGCTTTGTTCGTTAAATCGGGGAAAATCGGGGAAAATCGGCTCGCAGATTCGACCGCGGGTTGCTCCAATTCCGTAATAAGATCAGCCGATGGGGGAGGAGGAGGAGGAGGCGCCGGAACGGAGCGGATTCGGAAATTCTCGGGGGATCCCGACCCAATTTCCGTCTCGGCTCGACGCGGTTTCACGGCCTCCACCGCGAACGGGTCGTTTAATTCGCTTCCTTCGGCCGCCGACCGCGGGATTATCGCGTTATTGCTCAAGTTATTTCGGTGCTCGTTGCCCACGGCGAACTCGGCCACCGTTGGCCACCGTTGGCCTCGTCCGCCCCGAACCGGTCCCTGTCGACGTAGCCCGCGCCTTTCTCTAAAGCGGCCCTTCGTGCTGCTCGCACAGCCCCCGGATCCGGATCCCTTCGTTCTCCTCTTGTAATCGATGAAACCACACCCGTGGATCGAATTCGTCGCTCTGTTATACTCGTTACCTTCCTCGGATGATTGGTCCTGCGGTCGTCCCCGCTGCTGATAGCATCCTAACTGGTCCTCTTTGACGAAGCTCTAATTAAGCGCGGCCGGCGTCATCCTCGCGCTGTCGGAATCGGACAACGTCGCCATTCGATTGCCCTGTAAGAGATCGTTCGTTCACTTTTCTGGCTGTTGCGACGCTGATAGTGCCAAGCACAAATAGCTAATGTGCAATATCGTCAGGATGATGAGATCGAGTCTGAGTATAGTTAGTTAGCCAGGTAATTTCCTCTGCAGGAGACTATATCACCCGAACAATCGTTTAACTAGCAACGATAGCTCCAGTATTACCTCCAGTATTATATTAAAAATGTGACGAGTATTTTTGTAATTAATATATTCTATTGACATAAATATATGTAAAAAGTTCGCTACGATCGGCTAATTCTCCGGAATTCGTAAGCAAAATAATAAATGATTGTCACAGAGGGTCGAACTTTCATCGATTTATTACGGGTCGCGCGAAATTGTTTTTCGCCGACCCAAGGGTGCGACGCGGCAAGGGTCGTGGCTCAAACTCACCCCGTATCATCCCCGTTATTCCCTTCGCGCGGTCGATCTCGATTCTCGCCTCCTTTTTCTCGTATAACGGGCGAAGGTCTCGGGCTCGGACGCTGCAGCAGGGCGGAGAAGTATTCCCCAAAGTACGCGGATAGTCCTTTCACTTTTCCAGCAGCAGCAGAGGCAGCAGCAGCAGCAGCTTTGAAACTCTAACCCTCGGGGACACGTTCCTTTTATAAATATCAGGGTGTCGGGTTCCCCGGAGAATTTACAGCCGCGAATCCTGTGAGCTAAGGATTATTCGGTAGCTACGGCTTCTGGCGATCTTAACCACCTTTCCTCCTGGACAGGTGGAAAAGGAATTGCGAGCTGTAATACAACGCGCGGAATCTTGATGCTACTTCCTGAACGAAGGCAAACGATGACAGGTTGATGGTGGAAAATACCTTCGCTAAAAACTCGAATTGCAGTCGCAGAGAATAGAATAATGGTAATTGCAGTGACAATAATAATTATAGGATAATGGCAATAATAATTTAGTTGCCAAGATTGAGTGTCTAAAGGATATTCAACAAAATTGGATATTCTATTTTGACAAGATCTCGACGGTAGTGACAAATCCATTTCACCTTAGTTTCTATAAATCATTTTCTACCGTGTAGTAGTATATCGTCCTAAACATCCTAATCTAACCTGATCAAATATTTTACGACAAGATACATGAATTTTGGAAACCACAGGAAAATTATTTTATCCTGTGACCAACTTATTAAAAAAGATCACGACCGAACAATCGACGGTGGGTAACGATTCGACGTCTCATAAATGTTTAAAGGCACTCCGCTTCTTTGGCCGCGGATACTCCTGGAAACAAAACGCGCGTAGCGTATGAACATCGGCGCTGTTTAAGAGCAGCAACGCCGGAATTCTATTCCTTGAAACGGAAGTAGAATCGCGGAGTACCTTTTCCCGGAAAAGATGGATCATAATTCCGAAGTTCACGAATGCCACGACGGTATATACAGTTTTTCCATAAAACGTAGCCAACAAAGATTTAAAGAGGGCGAAAAAGCATCATCAATCTTTCAACACTTCTTACCTTCGGCCGTGTTCCCCGGGCAGGTCGTCGGAGGCGGGGGGCGGGGGCGGGGCGTCGCGCGCCGAGTTTTACAATTGTAATATCCGGGACGAGCTAATATTTACGAAAGCCGCGCGCGCGGCGCATACGACGCGCGTACGTTCCTCGTCGGCCGTTCTCGGAGGAAGTCGCTCGTTCGAGTGATACGGTTAACCGTAACCGCGTTTATTATGATTGCGGTCCCCCCTCCCCCTCCCCACGTGAAGTCGTTCCGCCGCGTGTCGTCGGCTAACTTATACGAAAATATTAGCTCCGCGACCTCTAAAGAGTAACAGTAAAAATTAATTTCGCGGCGGTCGTTTCGCCGGGAAACCCTCGGTCCCATCCTCGGTCCATCCTCGGACCCGAGGGACAATAAGCGCGTTCGTTACCGCAAAAATTCTCCTCGCAAGCTCGTCCGCGGCGTTGAAAGACACAACCTCGACAGCGGACTGCCACCGCGTCTCCTCCACTGAATTATCTTTCGCAGCCGTCCCGCAGCTGTTTGAACGTTATTTGTTGCTTTTACCGTGCTACGCCTGCCGCGGAAGGGTTAAAGTCTCCCTTTACGCTCGACAGTGATAACCAGCGCGGCACGACTCGGCGATTCCACGCGAATGTTTACGCGAGGGATGGTCTGTGTTCATTCGCGTCCGCGTAAACGAACTCTTTATGCTACGGCCAACGAGCTCCGGCGATATTAAGTTCGATCTACTTGCGCAACATTTTTGACCACTAAGCTTGATTTAAATGCCGCTCGTGTCCATGAAGAATGTTCTTTGAATTTATATACTTTTAAATCTATAATCCATAAAAATGAAAGCTATCGTCGTAGCAGTGTTCCAAGAGTAAAAATTCGAAGCAAATTCCCGTGATACATTCAAGTCCGAATTCAATTACCTACTCCGTAGGTAGTTTCAAATTAGTGGCAAGTCTCGGATTTTAAAAAGGCTGCAAAACCAAATCGATGTTCCCACGAAATAAAAAAAAGAAAAAAGAACGAGAATTCCTGGTTAAGCAGCGGAGAAGACAAGGAACGCCCCTCAGCAGCCACGAAGGTTCTGAAACACGACTCGCCGTCGAAACGAAGCGTGGCGCGGCGAGACGAGGCGGGGGGCAGAAAACGGGGGGGCAAAACGTGTGTAAAACGAAACGATCACGTCTGCGGTCGGTTATGAGTTTTATCGACGCACGAGAGAGAGGGGCACCGGTGTGTGTGTGTGTGCGCGTGTTCTTTCGTTTCCCCGGTCGCGATATCGGCGGGGCTCGGTTCACCGACGGTCAACGAGTTCCTTTGACTCCGGTTTCCGCCTTTGTTTCACCGGAGCACGCGCGTCCCCCTCTTTCTCTTTCACTCTCTTTCTCGCTCTCTGCCTCTCTCTCGAGCTTCCGGAGAAGAGGCGAGGTTGGGTTCGCCAGTTAAACAAAGACCGAGAAAAGGAGAAAGAAGGAAACGAGAGAAAGAGAGAAAAAGAGAGATATATATATATAGAGAGAGAGGGGGAGAGAGAAAAGAAAAAAGGGAGCACACGAAAGTTCATTAAGTAGTCCTTTAATACACAGTTCCGCGGGAGGACCGAATGGAAATTTCAAAGCGCGCCGCGCCGCCCGGGACCGCCCGAAATTCCTGGCCTCGCAAGTTTATTGCCACGAAACGTTACAGCTCGCGACGCGGCGAAACTTTATAGGTGGTCCCGTCGGCTCGATCTCGCGCCCAACGTCCACCGGGCCCGAGGCCTCGCTTTTTCATCCGCCTACGATCGTCCGCGAAACGCTACCGATCGCCGAGAGTTCGCCGAACACTTAGATTCAGACTTTGCGCGATGCGCTCGGACCTCCGAAAATCTGCACAGAAATTCGAAACAAGAAAATTGAAGAATTCAAGAAATCGATGAGTTTAAAATACACTCTTTAATACAGCAATTAAAGAAGTATAATAATTGTATAAACGAATCGTCCGCTTTGACGTGGACGCTTTCTCCGGCGCGATCGCAATCCATCGGTGGAATGAATTCCGCGAATGTTTCTTTCATCGCGTTTCCCCGCGTCGTCGATCGATCAAGCGAATGCAACGGAAACAGCGCGCCGGAACCTTTTCTCGTGGCTCGCGCGAATCGTTCCTTGGCCCCGTTTCGAAACGGTTTCGAAACGGTTTCCGCGTTTCGTCGAGACAAAGGGCGGCGCGGGAACGACAATGTTTCCGGGTTTTGTTTAGCGCCGGCTAAATAAAGGTGGCCGCCGTGGAGAACCGGTTTCCGTTGACAGAGTCAGTGGCACTTCGATCGCACGGAACGGTCTTTATCGCGTTCGAACACGGCTCGGATGAGGCTGCCGCGAGTGTTCTCGAAACGCTTTTCAATTACTACTCAATGCGCCCAGCAAAATGCACTCGAGTGCCCTCTCGACCTGTTAATTTAGTCTTTGGATGCGCCGGTGGCTCGGTGGCTCAACCCCCCCCCCCCCCCCCCTCTCTCTCTCTCTCTCTCTCTCTCTCGCGGCCATTGCACACGGATTTGACATTGAATATCGAGCGTGTGTATGGCCGATACAGTTCCGGAACGCATTAATTAGGGAGCACAAATACCCGGCATAAATAGAGAGCGACGAGTGCCTTGGGATTCGCGGTGTTCGTCGGCGAGTTTTCGGTCCCCCGCCGATCGGGGAGGGACCTTATCTTCTCCCTTCTATTGACACGTAACCGATTGCTTTGCGTTTCAATTATCAACTTTATTTGCACGCGCGACGTCCCAGACCCGTGCGCCGCCGCCCTACCTCCGAATAATGTGTACGCTTCTAGAGGTTTATGCGCAAACATCGCGTCATGATTATTATGATAATTTTCGTTTGTGTTTAGTAAATACAGCGGAAAACAGCGAGGCGTGTTTACAGCGTGTCGCAATTCCCCGGTATCGGAACTATGATCGCTGCTGGACCCCGAAGCTTGTTTACGCGAATATCTCTTCGAAATGCAACAATTTTAACAACCGAACAAACGCTCTGGCTGTTTTAAACAATTCATAGAAGCCTCGGACGCATAAGGATTCCCGGTATTGCCGCAGTTCACTTGTACGAGGATATTCAAGATTTAAAGCTCCTAATGGCAGGTTTGCCAGACCACTTTTCCTGCGAGAGGTCAGGTTGTCTCAGGAAAGGGGACATTTACAAAATTTATAAGAAGAAGTGCACGTTGACCTCTCGCAGTTACTCGCGACAAATAAATAATTATTAAACCGCGGATTTTATGCTCGCATGTCAGAGAACAGCAGCTCAAATACAGGACACTACACTTAGTATTTAACAAATTTTTAAGATACTATTCCATTATTTTCAACTCGATAAAATAATTGCAGAATGAAAGAAGTGTCTTGACATAAAATAATGTCTCTGGCATTAAAATCAAAGATATTCTTTACTAAATGGGCAGTCGAAAACGGCCATGTTTCTAAAATTATTAAAAGGTGTGAGACATGCTCTCCGAAGCGGAAGTTAGGTGTTGATCCAGCTAATGTTCGAAATTCAAGGAAAACGAACAATCATCTCGTCCCAGGATCCAGATAGCGTCTTTTTCGCGACACCAGGAATTCCACTCGCAAACGCGGCATCGGCTGAATTATTTCCACACAGAGCCCTGCACAGGTTGCGCAGTCTATGCCGAAGTTACCGTCCAAAATTGCTTTTTGCTTGCACGCCGCGGCTCCGCGGACTTCCTCCGGGAAACGAGCAAATTAAACTCTCCTTTGAAGTTATCGCGACAGGGACGGCGTTCTTTTGTAACGGGAAAATTAAGACGCGAAGGTCTGCGACGAGATAGGCAAATTGTTTCGCCGAACACGGTGACGCTCGCTTTTCGATCGTTTCGAAAATAGTCGAGTTTTTCGAAATTCCGCGCGTATGACGCGCTGATATTTTCCCCGGCACGACGTTAAATTGTCCACAGTAATTGAATATTTTTTTTCACATGGAATCCTTGTGTCCTGCAACGACGGGAGTGCACACGCAGCGCTCGGCGCTCGGCACTCGGCGCCGCGGTTCCCGTCACTAACGATCGCAGCTTTTAATCAAACAAAACGTCCGGATTGACGGACGCGTAAACATAGGGCCGTAAATAAATCGTCGAAAAATAAACGGAGCCTGCGAAACCTACGTCCGACCGACACCACCGGCTCTACTTCGCCTGTTTTCTCCTATTTTTGCAGCTTTTGTCCGACGCGAAATGCGGTCGGCGGCTGCACGCCGAATTAGTCGCGCGGCCGTTGATCGTCCGCGAATCATTAACACCGGACTGTTTTCCACGGCCGAAAAACTGTATAATGTGTCTCCCCAATTCCGCTTAATTCTCTTATAATTTCTTTTTCAAACTATCGTACAATGTCCGAATATTTTCGGAAAAATAGTATTTATCTGAGACGATTATTCGAATGAATTCTTCTTGGTCGAATATTTTATTCTAATATTTTATTTCTATGCGAGTTGTTTTATTAGTTACAAGTTATTCTGTCTCGTTACTCGAATAAATTGCATAAATTGCAGAAAATCCGCTGTCTACCGACGACAAACTTACACAAAACCTGAAATGCCGCGATCCTGCCGAGTCCACTAATCGCCGTGACAAATCGCAACTTCCCACACTGGGCAATGAAATCGTAGCGACTTCGCGGAACATATCCTTGGAACGAATCGCCGCCAGGTATAAAATATTAGCGCACCTTGCAGCAATCGGCTCGCGGCGCAATTATACGGCGGCAGGCGGCAGTAGCAGCAGCAGCAGGTGTCGAACGACTCCCACAACTCTCTCTCTCTCTCTCCCAAGGGTGTCCTGCGTCGACTGGTTGCATCGCGAACCGATCCGCGGAATCGCCGGCGTAAAAACCGCGAGTTAACGGCGCGGAGGCGGGGGCGTGTGCGGCAGTAATCGTAAACAAGCGCGGCGGCGAAGAAAAACGAGGGGCGGAGGCGGGGGGGAGAGGGGTCGGCCCATTTATTTTAATTCGCTCGGCGCCGGTGCCGGGCCACCGGTCGATCATGAAGAATTTTACAATCCCGGGTCCGGGCTGGAACGCGGTGGAAAAAACGCGGCCTGAGCCTGAGCGAGCCGGTGGACACGGCGAAAGAGAGGATCACGAAGAGAGAGAGAGAGAGAGAGAGAGAGAGAGAGAGAGAGAAAAATAGAGAGAGAGAGAGAGAGAGAGAGAGGGCGCAGAAGAGAGATTCCGTTCGTGGGAACGCCGTAGCCGGCGGGCTTGCTCGCTCGAAACAAAGCCGCAAACCTCGTCGACCGCGAAACTTAACACCGCTCGCGGAATCCAGACGGAGAAACGGAGCCCGCGACGCCGCGTAAAACGCTGCCGGAGCGAGGAAAGCGAGAACACAGAGGCGGCCGGAGAAAAGGAAGAGGAAAAGGAAAAGGAGCGCGAGACAGGGGCGAGGTCAGCCGAGTCCGGCGGAGAGGCCGAAGAAAACGCGCGGGGGGAACGTGTTCCACCGGGGTTTTCTCGGCCCTTGGCCGAACCGGCGACGGTTCGACGGCCATTTTGCCTGCCGTATCATTTTCACACTTTACCCGCCTGCAAATTGCTACCCGCGCCAGCGCCAGTTTATCCGCGAACGATTGTGTTTACGGAAAACTCGTTCTCCTTGCAGCGCCTTCCATCCCCGACCTCCCGCGCCCCACCACCCTTGCCCCTAACTTATTGGCCGTGGATTTCTGGGAACACGATCGGTCTTTTCACGTTTCACTACTTTTTTTCTTTTTCGAGCTTCGCTTCGTGTTGCCGACAATTTCGGACACGGTTTTATCATTGCTGTACTAAGATGTAACTCGATCGATAATTAATTTAGCAGAAAACTTTTTATTGCGATCCTTTGTGCTGTTGGTTCATTTCGCAACGCCTCTTTTGAATCTTCTGTGTGATTAAAGTTTGAAGACAAAGAGAAGGTAAGAACACAAGTTCCAGAGACGCGGCATTTAGTTGCCGGATAAACCGAAAGCACGAATCTTATTAAACTGAAAGCATTGACTGAAGATTTAACTACCGGCGACTATAATCTGAGCTGTTACTCGCCAAAAGCAGCTAAGTTCTTAAGAAGGATTTACCCTTGAATAGGAAGTGTCCTTTATACCAGCAAGAATAACGAAGATACGTCACAGTTTACAGGATAAAATAAATATCCCTTATACAGTACAATTGCCTTAACTTGATACTTCTTAAAGAGATTGCAGCAGCAGTCTAGTTCGCTAAACAAAAAGCACATCGACTCGTGAAATAAGAATAAATTCAACGCGTTCTAAATTCTCTCCTAGAAAATCGTTCCAAAAATTGTTGTCAGCACACGCTTTATGCGCCTGCATCGAATCGCAGCTTGCCAGGACACGGCGGACGATCCCCGAAGCCGTACTCGGCAATTCGCCGCGATTCTTGCCATAAGTTCGGGAAGTTCGCGGAAACCGCGGCGTGTCGAAACTCGAGCTGGCGTGAATTCCGAGACGCGAGTCACACTCCGGAAGCGTATTGTTCCCGGGAAAGTATTCCGACGTGTGGCCTCCGCGGCGCGGAGTATCTTCGAAAACGATGTCAGCCGGCACTCCGCACAGTTCACGGAATGATTCATCCGATCGAGAGGAGCTAGATTGTCTTGCGTAAAAGAGCGATGGGATGAGAACGGGGGAAGCCGGGGCGGCGAAGATATAACCCGTCGGAGAAAATCGCTACCTAAGCAGAAGGGAAAGAAGAAAATGATCCATCCAGCGCGCGGGGCCGGCTCCGACGTGATAAAGAACGTTCCTCCTCGGCAGCGAGAGGGTAAATTAAAAGAGCGTTCTCCGGGGCTCTGTGAAAAGGGTCGGGTCGTAAATTCCACGCTGCGAAATATCAGATTACAATTATCCTCGAAACGATCGAACCTCCTTTCGTCTCTGATGCCTTCGCGGTGTCGTTGCCAAAGAAAAATGATTGGCGAAGGCTCTGCGGCTCGCAACGTTCCTCGAACGCCCGCAAAAATCTACAGAAATTGTTTCGGACTCGCTCGAGAAGAATAATGAACTGTGAATTCTGTCGTTCGGATCGTGTATATAATAAGAGAGCGAAATATTAATTTCAAATATTTTCTGCGATATATATTTATTTTATACTTGGCAGGCATGGTATTTAATGCGCGTAGAAAGTGTTAAACGTGTAAAAGCATGGATATAAATGTTGGAGTAGGATATGCATAACCATTTGTACGAGACCGCGTCGAACGGCCAATCAGACGCGGACGATAACGTAAATTCGAGAGGTCGGTAGGGTGGACATTTTTCGAGTTTCTTCTTACCCGTCGAAGCGTATACAAATTGAATTTTAATTTCGCCGTCGGCCATTTCCGGCACACGGTTCGCTGAACCTACGCGGCCGATCGGAATATCCCAGAACGAGCGCTCGCCCCGATAAGTGGTATTTTTTCGCCGGTTTAACGGCTCGAATTATCGCGCGGCGAGCAACGTTTTCGCTATGTTTATTGCAGCGCGAACAGCGCCAATAAAAATCCTCCTCCTCCGCCACCACCACTACGGCGGGACCTCTCTCCGTTTCGATCGTTTCCTCCGGCAATCGAGTTACCAAACGCCCGGACGGGGATCGAGGTAAAAGTCGCGATTCGGATTTACCGATCGAAACAGTCTCGCCGGACGCGTTGCGAGAGCCGGCGTTGCAGTTATTGCAACTCAATGTTATTAGACCGTTAACTTTACGCCGTCGTTTAGGAGCGGCGTGTTCGCGAGCGGATGCGCCGATAGCGCCGGCTTTTATCGTTCCGACGTCCATTGTGTCTCCGGACTCGATCGATTAGTTTGTTTGCCGGTTCTTTAGAGACCCGGCCTTTCGAGATTTCGTTCGGACCATCGTCCTGCGAATGCCCTTTCTCCTGTTTCATTGGCTGTGCTGCTTTATGGTCTGTAGAGGCGTTTCTTGGCACTAGAGGCTGCGATCATAGTTTTACGCACCTGCCCTAAAAGGAAATTAAATAAATCTAACGAACCCGCTGGAAATCAAGATATGTCAAAGTTAGTTGCATTAAGCAGCAACAAATACATATATTTATATTTCTTTTTTTTCAATTTCACAAAAATTAGAAATTTAGAAAAAAAGAGATATTTTTTCATTTTTCTTTAATTTTAAAATTAAATTTACTTTTCGACACATAATTATAGGATGCAATAGGTTGTCCGTTCACTTGCAAGGTTTAATCGCATTCGATTTTATAAAAGTGAAAAAAGGGATTATTTTCCATGGGAACGGCATCCACCGGTTTATAATGGAAGATGTTTCAGATTACTCTGTCCGCGTGGTGGGTCTGTTCCGCGGTGAAAATCAACGTTCGGGCCTAGGTAGCCACTAAAACTCGAAATCCCGGCATTGTTCCCGGTATTTCTCTCGGTCGCGGCACAATCGAGAACAATACGTTTCCCGGAGCAACAAGAGCTCGACGGAAGACCAAGGAAAACGCCGAAACCCTCCGGGCGGTGGCGGAGAGCGGGGGCAATCCCGCGACAAGAACTTCCCCTGCAGCTGACCGACGTTCAGCTGCGACCATCCGGAATAACTCACATTTTTTCCAGGAATTAACAGAAATTAACCGGAGAATCGCTGTCTTTCGGCGAGGCAGAAGAAGCAGCCACCGTTGACAAAGCGGCGACCCGTCTTCTCCGCGTTCGAGAGGACGAGAGCTGGTTACGCTGTCGCGTAAATAATCGCGCGGGGATCCTCTTGGTCCTCGTCGCAGGGACGAGAGGGTGTCAGCTGGCCAAAAAGAAAACGCTTAATGGCCGCGTCGCGAGCGGCGAGCGGCGAGCGGCGAGGAAAACGTCCTCGCGGCGTCTCCGTTTAATTGCGCCGCGCGACTGTTGTGCGCCGGCAACATTATTATCTGAACAGGGCTCGTGCACGCGTAGAAGAGCTTCATCCCCGCGACTCTCCGCCCCTCGATAAAACTTTCGCGAAATTACACGCTCGGTAACAAGCTCTTTCCATGCAAATAATCTCGCCGCGGCGACGCCCATCGTCGCCCTCCCCCCTCGCTCGCATCGTATCCCATATCGCCACGAACCCGTCCAACATTATCGCTTTTTTCATCGCTACTTACCGATCCGCAATCTGTCCGGCCGGAAGAAAGGTGATAGACTGCGCTGCTTTATGCGGAATAAACGTTTTCTGCGGAGACCGAGATTAAACAGAAATTCCGTGCTCTCGACGATCTTAACGCTTGCTTTACGGACCACTAAAAGCAAATCATTTGTTTGACTTGCTCGTAGACTAGACGTAACTCGTTGATAACAATATATAGTCTTTTTAAAGTACAGCAATATTTGTAACAAATTATTTTTACGCTCGATCTCTGCTTTGGCAATTCGATGGCGGAAATGCGAGGTTCGATCTGGATAAAAAGACTATAAAATATTAAATATTCAAGAATATATATAATAATATTATTTAGAATAAATTAAATGAAATTAAATGTTCTTCCCTTCTTCGAGTACTTTAAATTGCAAATACCTCGCTGTGATTTACCACTTTTATACAGATACGTTCTTCTCTCTATTTTCATAAAAGACAGCTAATTTTTCGACTGATTTTTCTCAGAATTTCTCAATAAAATCTTCAATCTAACGACACAATTACCCAATCGGTGCTAGAAATTCCATCCCGCACTCTTCTCGCTATTTTCATAAATCAACCCTCCGGTACATGCATTTGCATAGAGATCCCTGCAGCGCAGATTATGCTCCAAAGTGCCACGCACTCGGATAACACTAGCCGTGTACCGTGTAAACTTTACAGAGATAATTCACCGTCGAATTTATTATTATATAAGGTAGACTCCGAATTCGAGGCGGCCCCGATTGTCCCCGATATTTATTATCTTAACACCCTGTATGTTACAGGGGAAAAAAAGAGCGAGCAATACGTTTCCGGGTGGAACCCGTTGCGAATCCCGACGTGATTCATAGCCAGGTCGGCGTAATAGAGCGGATAGCAAACGTCGATTCGTTACAGAATTACAGTGGCCCGTGACATAATAAATGTACGGGACGGGGAACAATAAAATTCAGGGCCTGCGAGTTTCTTCGGCTTCCGGTGCGAACGAAACACGTGAACGAACAGAATTATTCGACGTCTGCGAGACAATCGCGAAACCTTGCGCTTGCTCTAACTTTAATTAACATTATTGCAATAAACAACAATTTTTTTAAACGGGTGATATCTGCGTAATATTATTATATCATATTATTATTATTATTATTATATTATATCTGTGTTTGAAGAGTATATTCGTCGGCGCTTGATTCATGCGACACATAATATAGCAGCGCGCTCTGAAAAAGGGTCGGCATAGCTATCTGATTAATCGTCTAAAATCGAGGGTATCGAATGGAAATACCTCACATTGGAATGGGTAACGCGCGCGATAACACGTCTTACTCGCAGAGCGTTTCCACGGTGGTCCCGTAATCGTTCCGACGTGGATCAAATAAATTTGTCGCGTGCCAGAAGCGCGGAGCTTTGGCGCAGCGAGAAACACCGCCTGATTTGAAAGTATTATGAGGCTCTAGTGTGTGCACGGTACGCAACAGCGCTGTCATTAATTACGACGAAAATAAAACCGAATAAAATTACCGAAATTAATCTGAACGCTCGAAGCGTCACCGTGTTCCTCTGTTCCGCCTCTAAACGTTGGCGAAAAATGCGCCACCGGCGTGAAAATTACCCTTTGATCATCTAAACGTACGCTATATTGCCGCCGTTTTATAGCAATTTTACCCGGAGCCTCGCTCCATGGAGATTCTTGGTGATTCGCTGTAGACTCCACTTTCGTTCGCTTTTCAAAGTACGCTGAAACGGTTACAAACAATTTCATTGAACTGAATAAAAATTAACTTGTAACGCCCATGCGCTTTATACAATATTCAGGCACAATTATAAAACATACAGAAGATAGACCGATCAGAAGAAATATTATTTTCGCATTCCCTTTGTTTCTAAAAAAAAGTGTCGAATCGGTCTCGTGTGACTCGATCGGCGATCTCCACAAATCTGAAGAAGTCGTCGCGGCGTGCTCGCTCGGCGAACGTTTATTAACAATCCCCGGTAACAATGAACGTCCACGGTTTTCCCCGTGGTCGTTCGGGGAACGCATAAAAGTCGATTTGGACTTTCAGTGCGTCGCTCCCGCCTTCAATGGACAATTGAATGCGCTGTAAATCTCGGCACGGTATAAAACCGGTGCGCTGCGAAAACAGATTAATGGACAGAAGTGACCCGCTTATCCGACGGGGGTGGGCCCGAGGAGGGGGGAAAAATTTCATCGGTCGCCGCTCCATAAATTTTCAGCACTGTCAATGACTCAGCGACGCAATCAAGACCTGGCTCGCGAGCGCGGGACACGTAGAGAGCGGAGAAAGAAGGAGAGAGAGAGAGAGAGAGAGAGAGAGAAAGAGAGAGATTGAGAGAGCACGAGTTGGTATTACAAAACTTGCTTGTCGTAAAACTGGCCACCGCGAAATTAGACGGTGCAAGCCCCGACCAGATGGCACACGCTGTCCGCCGTCATTCTTTCTCTCCGTTCTTTCCCCGCAATTCTATTTCACCTTCTTTCGAGTCGCGCGCTCCCGTGGCCATGCCACCGCCTTACGTCTCTGTTAAATCGTTTCCTCGTTTCACGGCTGTCACTCGCGATCCTCTATTTCTGCACACGCTTGTTTATTCCGTCGCCGTTCTTCGCAGTTTCGTCAGTTTGCACCAGCAGTCGCGCGTAATCGAGCCAATGCTTTTTGCCGCGTATCGTTCATGAAAATTATCGCGCGAGTTCTTTTGTCATTTTTATCAAGAGAAACGGTATCCCTCAATTTTCGGTAATTAAACAAATTTCTGGTTACACTAGGAACATCGGAAAGATTAAATATCATCTTCACAAAAGAATAACTTGCGATTATTGTATTAATTTGCAAATGTTCTTAGGAAAAAACGCTTCTGTTAAAAACTGTTATGGTCGACTGTAAGAGTCGTCCGATCCGTTGATAAAAGTTTCCGGAACAAAAACATTTTGGAATTCGCTGGAACGCTGAAACTTGAATTGTAAATCGATTAATAACAAAGGTCCGGGACGGGCTTTATTCAACGGCAGCGTCGCGCGGCGGAATGCAGCGTCGATCATAAGCCGGGCAGGTGTAATATGCAATTGAAATGACTGGAAGCTGGGGCGGCACAGAGAATTTCTAACAAATTTCAGGTCGCTGTCAACAGATTAAGTATTCCCTCGAAGTCTGCCAGTGTAAAAAAAAAAAGAGAAAGAAAGGGAAGAAGCGGCCGGGAGCTCTCCGCTCTCGGTCAATTAGAATAAATTTCTTCCGACAACAATCGCTAGGATGGAACCGCAATACACTCTGCTGGAAATCCGGATTACCCGGCTCCCTTTGTTTCCCTGAATATTCATCGGAGTCGGATTCGTTCGGCGTTTGCAGGATTTTATAGCCGGGCTGGCGAAAAGCGAGCCCGCAATCGGAAGTCGAAATCGGGAACGGTTCCGACGGCGCGAGAGGGCGAGGGCGAGGACTCGGCCTGCCCGGCCGGAGAGCGACTGCGGTCACGCCGCGGATCGATAGATCGTATTATTCGGCTGAAAGTGATCCGGCAGGAGGAGCACGATAATCCAGGCATCAGACGCGAAAACCTCGTACGATCAGAGACACCGGGGAATTGTTCGCAACGGTCGCGCGCGAGCGCTACGTTTAGCCTAACAGGCTTACCGGTTAATTGGATCTCGATCGAACGTACAAAGTCAGCCGCGTTACAGCCTCGCCAATTTCGACTGTCACGCCGCGGAACGGCCGATTCCGAGGCCTTGCCGATTTGCCAAAGGACCTCGATCTCGGGCTGCTAGCAGCTCGCCTGGTTCGTCGAAAGCACACGTTCGGTTCCGCAACGTTTCCGCGTCCTCGTTCGGTGGCTGAAACTGCCGCACGATAATTCTAAATCCCATGACGAGAGCTTGTCCAGCCTGTCTCCTGTAAGACTCTCTGTTTCAGCGTCGGATTGATCGATGTTTGGTTCGTTGACAGATTCCGTGTACCGTAAAAATATATGCGGATCAAAGTACTTCTTGCGCGACTTCTTGCCGCGTGAAATAGAATTTCTAAAATTGAAACCAGCAACGAGACAGCGCGAAAAACTTAACAATCTCGGCTCACTCGTCTATCGTTTCTCCAGCGTTTCTTATACGCGAACTGCTCCCAATAGATCCATCAGACACAATACGCCGACAAAATAATAACGGGCAAAAAGTATCGCGCGTCGAGCGGATTGGAACGTGCAACGGAAAGCGGATCATTAAACGAGCCGTTTCTAAATGAAAATTGTGGAACAAGTTATAGGTATCGGTTGCGGCTCGTCGACAGCCCGGCTACGAGTCGGTTTAATGAGACATTAGTTCTACATCCTCGGTCCATTAATTACCCACGGGTTTATCAAACTGTGTTATTACGACACGTTTCTCGGTGTTCGTTCCGGTGCCCGAGGCAGACGCGGGCTTGCATTAGTCAAGCATCTATATCCCCCCTCCCCCCCTCCGTTTGCTGTAAGTCGCGGAAGTTTCGTGCGAATGAACACGTATCTAGAATAATCAATCTTTGTTGACTGACGCGCGTGTGCGTGAGGTGGCGACGTCTATTGTGTGTGCAGCGCCGTTGCGTAACGCGTTCCGAATGACGTCTGCTGCCGACATTATGATAGGTATAATTTTCACACCGTTCCGCCGTCGTATTTGTCTCGGGTTTCTCTCGCCAGACGGAAACACTTTTCTACGCCAACAATGTACCGATGTTGCTAATAACGCCTTGTCTTCGAGGTCGGTTAGACACGCGTGTTACAACGCTCGCGCGTTCTTGACAATTTGCTCGACGATTTCCGAGTAGACGCCGTTCGATTCGTTTAAATTATACAGAGCGTAAAATAATGAAATCTAGAAGAAGCAGGAATAAATTGGGGAATCAATTTTTATGACAACAATGATTCGGACAGGTTGTAGCCTGCAGCTAGTCGACACCATTTATCAGATTTCAAAGATTGTAAGCGGTGATAATTGACTGCTCTCCTCCATATCGCCTTCGCAACGCTGTAAGTATATCTTACAAGTCTGCCAGGATCTTGCAAAGTCTGGGAACGGGACTCGTAATTTGCCAAGTCCCTTCTGCCGATTTCACAGACGGAACGGAACTCGCAGGGGCAGGACGATGGAACATGGAAATGATTGGCGAGCCGGTCGGCGCTCGTTCTGGTTTCGAAGGGGAGGGGGAGGGGGCCACCAATTGTTGTGCGGGCCGGCACGCAGCGCGAATTATATCGTCGAATTTTGATGAAGAAATTATTGGGCCGGCTGCGAGGGCCGTTATCATCCCGCGACGCGGCGATTTTTCCACCGAAATTGTTGATCCCGAATATATTTCCAGACCCGGCCGATCGCGCAATCTGCCGCCGTCGCCCGGTTGTTTTTTTCGCGAGCGGGGTGATGGTTAGATCGCGCGCGTGTGGAACGCGGAATGGTAAATGCGACGCGCGACGTTAAATCGTCGGGTTTTGTTCGCGGTCGATCGGAAATTAAACGATCGATTTTAATTATCCGAAACAGACGGTCGAATTTTGTCAGCGGCCGGCGCACCGCGCAGCGTCGGTTGTTAATCGCGCGATGATCAAGTGCCCGAATTCGGCAATAACCAAGAAAACACAATTGGCGGCGCGGCGGGAATCGATATTCCCGCCGTATTTCGACTGCGCGGGTATCGACACGCGGATACATCCTCTCGGGTGCGATCCGTCACAGCCGATACCTCGGCGTGCTCGATGAAAAATGATTGATTTTTATAGAATCCCGAAAAATCATTATCTCCGGCTCGAATGACTGCGGTTAGCGGAACGTAGAACGTGAAATTCAATTAAATCACCTTGCCGCCGCGGAACGCGGTTAACATACCGCGCTGACACGCTCGAAAAAAAGAGGAGATCGTGCAGGAAAATGGCTGGTCATCGTATTCCTCGCAAATAAAGAACGATGAAATAATAATTGGACGGCGAGCCAATTTTCTATTTGACCGTGAGCACGGGCAGGAGAGAGACAGAGAGAGAGAGAGAGAGAGAGAGAGAGAGAGAGAGAGAGGAAATTGATCGTAGAGGGAACATTGTTATTTCTCGATCGAGGCCCGCGTGTATGGTATTCAGGGATCGAGTTGCTTGTCGGAGCTTCTCTTGATCCAGAGCTCTCTTGGGGTTCCGTGAACTCGACGAGAACCCTTGCAAGCTTCTTAGAAGATTCCTGCGCTTTCCACCCGGTCCTCGAGCTCTCCCAGAATCTACTTGGCCTCCGCGAGCGTCTCCGACCGTTTCTGGGGATCCCAGGACTCTTTTTCTTTTTTCGAAATTCTTGCACCTTCTGGGCGCGTTTTTCTGCTTCTTCAGAAAGCTTGTTTACCCCTCCAGATGTTCTTATCCGAGCTTCATAAATGTCATTGCACTTCCTCGAGCTTCCGCAGGATCCTCTGGGAGTCCCCAGGCTTTTCTGGA
This sequence comes from Augochlora pura, assembly GCF_028453695.1. NCBI lineage: Eukaryota > Metazoa > Arthropoda > Insecta > Hymenoptera > Halictidae > Augochlora > Augochlora pura. The sequence continues at coordinate 699,593 of NC_135773.1, read as the reverse complement.
ATGATCGAGGGGATCCTCCGACAATCTTCGGGATTGAATAAGCTCCGGCTTGCTTCCCGAATTTTTTCGTTTCTCCGGGAATGCTGAAACTTTTCGGAAAACAGTAACGGTTTCCTGAAAATCCTTGGACTTTCATTAGATTCTTTGAGCTTCTTTCAGATATCTTGAACTGTGGTGAAAGCTTGTGGCCCTTCCTGGCCCTGAGATCCTCCCAGACGCCTGATCTATAGTCTGCATTTTTCTGCGAAGCGAACATTTTCGCTATCGATCGTAGGACTTTTATAAATCTGACGAAATTGGTTCGAAAAATCGCTCCTTGATTTTTGTCAGAATTCTCATCGCTTTATTATGATGTGACAGAAGTGTATTCGAGACCGACCTGTTTTAATCTGTGCAAATGAAAAAATTCGTCGCAGACACGTGCGATAGAATTCCTTATTAAGCTATACATTTGCACGTAAGCCCGTGACTGTCGCGCGCTGAACCGGCAGAGGGTTAATAGTTCCAATAAATTCGAGAAACGTAACGATGCCCGTAAATCTCTCCGACGCTTTCCTTGTTGCACATTTCGTTCATCTATCTCTACCATAAATGCACGAAAGCCTCCGTCCACCGACGATGCTTACGACGATGCTTACGACGATGCTGTTTTAGATAAAAAATCTCTCCACGGTGTAGAATCGCAAGTTATTTCTGGGCATTGTCTCCTACGGGAATATCCGTGATTCCCCGCCGACGGAGGATCGGCGCGTGGGGGTTTGATCGTCGCCTCGAGCCCGTCGTTATCAATGAAGTCGGGCACGGGGAGAGTTGACAATCGTCGCGGCGCGCGCGCGCGTGGACATCGTACGAGCGGCAGTAAAATTAAGGGAGGCGTAAAGTAGACCCCGCGGCGAGTGAATGAACGTGTCTCGTTTACGACGGCCCGTAAAGAAGCGCCGGCTGCGTCGAAGGGTCAACCCTATCGGCCAGAAAAGCCTCGGCGGAGAGCAAAAAAAACACACGGGGAAGCGGCTCTGGTAAAAAAAAAGTCAAACGAGCACACGCTCGTCAAACATCATTATTTTCGCTCGATACGCGTACCGGCCTCTAATTGGCCGGTGTTCCGTTCGCGCGAAAATAAAAGCGCGCGCCGCGCGCCGCGCGCAGCGCCGAACCGCGTCGCAAACATTTTTCCGCATCGCCAAGTGGTCCATGACGATTCCGGCGCGTTGCGATCGCTCGGTTATTTCATTCGGGCCAGTCCGGCACGCTGTTCCGTTCACCTTTTTGCCAGGCAGCCGCCGCCACTTTTTTCCTTTTCTCCGCCGCTTTTGTTTGCCAGACCAGGCGATCGTTGGGAACGATGAGCGCATTGTAACTGCGCGGCCGCGTTTAAACCGGCCGCCCTCTCTCTCCCTCTCTCCCTCTCTCCCTCTCTCCCTCTCTCCCTCTCTCCCTCTCTTTCTCTCTCTGTCCGCGGATTCAACTGTCCGTAAAACAGGCTCGTTGCTTCGAGGAATAATTGCGTCATAAAGGAAAGCCGTAATTAGACTGCGGACCCTGCACGGGCATACGAAATACGACGACGGAGATTATCAAAATCCGACGCGACGTCGCCGTCTGCTCTCGCGCTTCGTCAGGTTCTAATATATCTCCTCGTATACGTGCATATTCGCGTCAATTACAATCGCCGCTCTTAATGTCAGGTTCACAGAAATTTTTAGCTTGGCGCGCTGTTATTTGCGCGTGGAAATAAATGCACCTATTTCCTAGCTAAACCAGACGACTTGGATTTCTTCTTTTATAGACCAATTGTAATAGCAATTATGCAAAGTAAAATTTCTGTTTCGGTAAAAACCAAAATCACTAATATTTTCCGAATTCTTATAATTCAACTCTCCATCTCCTGAATTGCAATCGAACGCAAAGATATTCGGCAGAGATAGTTCGTCGCTCCGACGAATCTACTCGAAGTTTCAATCGGCTCTTGTTTCTCCGAGTGGTGGAGTGGCGCGCGGAACGTATTTATTTTGCGCAAAGACCCTTGGTCCGGCAAAGTCGCCGAACGTACGGCATCGGACGATCCGCGCGATTCAATTACGAGAGCCCGGGGCCGATTATCGCGTGGTCGCGTTGGTCCTCCGTTAATCAAATCCGCGGGGAACGGGCTGGAAATCGGTGTGGAGATTGGAACGGTCCCAATCCAAAGACCCGGCCGGCCGGCCGGCCGATGGTTGCTTAGCCAAACGAGTCCCCGTCGTCGGGTTTTCGAGCTGGGATTCGGCAACGGTGTCCGACGATAAACCGCGCGCGGCCGTGTCCACGCCCCAGTTTCCTTTGAGGCTTTCCCCGTCGTCCCCCTCCCCCTCCCACCCAACCCCTCTCGATTCACCGAGCTGTCGGCTCGAGTGGGCCGGGAACGGGAAAAACAAACGGGAAACGTACGTTCGAGCAGCGCACTCGAAGGAGCTGTAAGAGGCGGACGAGGGTGGCGGAAACAATTTCGCAGCTCCGGGAAGAGGCGAGCACGAGGGTCTATCGATTAGACGTTGAATAATGTCGCTTCGATTACCGGACTCTTTCCTCCCGCTTTAAAAAGACGGATAGACTCGATCCGGGCGCCTTCGTCCTATTTATGCGGACGAGTCGAGAGGGAGCTCTCTATCTCTTTGCGGGAAGCTTCATTTATTTCCCGTTGTTGAGACGCGTTTTATGATCCCCTCGTCGCACGTATCGTCCCCTCTTTCCATTTAGGTTTAGGCTATGGTCAATTTGGTTGATGCCATTTTTGAAAATCAGTTTTTTAGTGTTTATTTAATGATTTCATTAATTTACAACATTGGTACGGCTGAAGAGTACCAGATGGCATAGCTCAGCGGAGAAGGTCAGCGTAGCCATACCATCCTCAGCGGCAATCGACGTGACCTAAACCCCTTTTGGGGCACCAGGGAGCTTGGCAATTTTATTTCCCGCAATTTCCAAGGGACACAGCAGAACATCATTGTCAACGCCATCATTAGTCGAACGATCTTCCAATCCGTACGCACCGGCTGATTTAATACCTCGGAGAAGACCCCCGTCGATCTTTGACCGGATCGCCTCCGCGATACACGCGCCCCTCTAAGCTCTGCTTCCGCGAGCAAGCAGAGTTCCTTTAAGAAGTGGCCCCATCGCCGTAAGACCGTCTGAAACCCTCGCCGAGACGTCTCGCAGGTTTTCGGCCAGTAATTTTGACGCAGCACGGGAAATCTTCGGCGATCCGCAGACCCGGCTCTGTCCCAGTTTCCTTTGAACCCTTTCGCCGGGTTCCAGTCTTCCTCCCTCTATCGGTTTACCGGCTCCGCGGGACTAAGGAAAACTACCGCCGCCGCCGCCAGACAAGAAATAAGTTTGCCGTCTTATTTACCACGAGCCCGGAATTTCGTCGTTGATACATCAAAGACGGATCAGGGGACTCTCGACCGAGTTGATCCGCGTGCCCTCAAAGGGCCGCGGCTCGGATATCATTTCATTTTTCGCTGGACACATTGTGTCGCGAGGACCATGGAAGTATATACTCGCCATAATTTCGGCCAAGTTTAGGCTCGTTTCCTAAGACGCGATTTTCTGGAATACAGAAAACTCGAAAAATATTATTTTTATCACGGCGAATCTGTTAGTCGATCGCGATCGAATGTGTGAAATTATTTGACCGAGAATCGAGGACTTAATGTAGACGGATATTTCGATGTTAATTAGATGGAAAAGGCTGCTTTCTAATTTTCCACGGTATCCTCCATCGCAATATATTTCTCTCGTTATGTTCGCAGCTCGTACTACCGTGTACTTCATTTCGAATATATGCGTATTTCTGTTCAATAATTTGTATGAATTTTCTGTTTCAACTATCATTTCTTGCACGTCGAAGATTTTAAATTAAAACGCAGTAACGATGATTACGCGTCGCGCATAACTAATTAAACATTCCTTTCGTTGCAGGTGAGTGTGCAGCTGATTTAATCTAGACTGGGCGAATTCAGGGGAACGGTGAGCATTATCATTATCTTAGATCGTGGATCTTTATGCAAAACAGGAAGCCTTGCTGCTACAATTTATTAAAATTGCTTGTAACAGTATGTTCGGTGTGTACGTTACAAAATTGATGATAGTATCGAAATTGAAATAATAATAATAGAGTACGTATATTAAAGAATATGGGTAACATTTGTTTGGCCTGCTAAAAAATTCTCGTTGCCAGTAATAAAATAAATATATCGTTAATCTTTGTTAATGTACACATTTCTCAGTGTTCTACAAACTCGCCATGCATCGTCGCCAAAATGTTCACAGTCTACTAATTAATACATTACCAATGGAAAACGAGAATTCTCGTTTCATTCTACGCGTTGCAACATATATTTATTAGCGTTTGCCCGACAGTGTATAAATGTATTAATTAGAAAAATATTCGTCCCATTTTTAATATGCACATGTTGCCGGAATTCTACCTAATTTTAATAAAAACGTTGTTAACGTGTTAATATGAGCGCGTAAAACTGTAGAAACAGCTGCAGATCGAGATTGATACGAACGACTAATTTAAATAATTGTTTTCTTTTTTTAAAATCCGTCCAGCTTTGTTACCGGCCGAATCTCCACTCGCGCGTTAATAAAATATGTAACAGAAGCCGGCTCGAGAATTTTTTGTCCGAAACGGGAAGCCTCGCGCTCGTAACGAGAGACGCAAAGCTTCTCAAAGGCCGACCGTTCCTTTATTCCGCGAGCACTCCGGGCGAAAACATCGGGGCGACAGTCGAACGGAATAATTAATTGCGCCATTTGGAGAGCGGCCCGGCTCGCTGCGAATTTCGTCTTACCGAAAGAACGGGCCGAAGTGTGATTGTGAAGAAACGCGCGAAAGGAAAAAGAAAAGTGGGCGACGGAGACAGCCGGCGCGCGAACTCTAATAAAAACTTTCCTTTTCTCCTTCTTTTTACATTCGGCGGGCGTGGCGGAGGAACGCAATCAGCCACGATTCGAATGGATGTCGCTAATTTGCTCGGCGAGATAACGAGACTGGAGACGGTGACTGGAGCCTCGTCAATTTTCGGAAACTTCGATGTCTTTTTCTTGGAAGTCCGGCGACTGGATCAGATCCTTCTTGAAACAAGAATTTCCAATTAAAAGCGGGAGAGCCTTCTGCTTGAATTGTCGTAACTGAATCGCGAATTTAATTCACGAGTCGGAAAAATAAATAGGACGAACATAAAAAGATAGAAAAATTCAGAAGAATTAAAAATTCTCTTATTTCCTAGTCATTAGTTTTCTATTATAAAAAATTAAAAATAATAAACAGTTGGAAGCCTACTCTAGTTGAATTATCGCGATTAAATATTAGAGTTTTCAATAATATTACGTAATATCAAAATTAATTATAATATTTTCAAAGTCAGATATTCTGGCTGCCACTGCAGCGACCCTTTCCATCGCGAAATTTGCGGGGTCGGTGAATCCGGAATTCGGTTAACGAGACACGAAACAATAAAGATCGTACCCAAGCGAGGAACCGTGCGATCCTTTAACAGAGATGGCACTGATTAGCGTTGAACGGTGTCTTAAATGTCTGGTACAACTTAAGAGACCGAACAGTTTGGTTATTACAAGCGGTTACCAACTTCGAACTGCTAACCCGCACCGGGTACGTTCGCATACCGTGTGTGCTGTTCGTTTATCAGTCCCAGCAAGCCCTTTGCTAAATCCCAATTTGTTCCCTTCGGAAGTTCTAATCTTGACGCTAATCCGGTAGCTCTTGTTCCCCGCGCCGCCGTCGGTGTGCAGATGACTGCGGAATAGTTGTGGATATTTGGACGGTGACGGAGCGTCATTTCAAGATCGGCTTTAACAAATTTCGTCTCGCGTTTTTCAACGACCGAATCAAAAGCTTTAATTACAATTAATAAATAACCCTTCGCGATTAAGTGGCGACACTGAAGCGCCGCGAAAAGTGATCATGTCACGTTTCTAAATAATATTTATAAAATTTATTTATATTCAAAAAATTGTTAAAAACTGTCAACTGTTGCAGGAGCGAAAAAGTTAAATTCCATAGTGCATAAAATGCACCAGATTATATAAAATGGAAACGCTATAAATCTGGAAAAATATTTTGGATTTCCAGTTAAAATGGGAGCCAAAGCAAAGGGATAACTTCGAAAAGAATCGTGTCGAGATATGCAAAATTATTGGAGATGTATGTGCGCGGTTATATGTAATTATAATACTAAAAGCTGTGAGCAGGAAATTTAATGCAAATGCAGCCTTCCTGTATTTTTCCCGCGTTCTTGCGCATTATCAATCGTAAAGCTAGGATCGAAGGTAATTAAATCTGACTTCCTGGTAACTGCTTTTCTTGTTAACGGTGCAATTAGCATGCTTCCCGTCGCTCTCACACTTCTTGCACCTGCGTTAGCCTCGTTGCTTGAAAAATCTACGGTTTTCAATGCATTTTACCGACGCGTTTCCAGACCTCGACATAATTAATTCCTGGTCATATTTAATGTAACGTTATGCGTAATATTTGAATAATTATTTCGAGCAACTTGTTATTTTATTTTATAATTATCTACCTTTGAAATAATGTTGTTTGAAATATTAATTTAAATAACATCGTATTTTATAATTATCTGAAATAATTATTTGAGATTAGCTTCTCCGATATCCTCTCTGACATTTCTGCGAGATAAAAGAACCGATCCGACTGTGTTAAATGATTATCCGATAATGAGGCTCATTTTTCCGAAGAACAGCATCCCTCTTTCGCCTTCTCCACCAGCGAAACCATCATTTCCTTTCGCGACTGTAGTGGACGTACCCTGGCTAAAATCTTCTAAAAATAAACTTTTTGAGAGAAGATTTCTTCAAATCTTCGCAAATCGATCATTGATTTAAAGTCAAATTAATTTCGAGGATTATTTCTTTCGCCATATCTAAAGTAGAAGAGTAAGAAAATAATTTATTATTTAAAATTGGTATTAGTTCACATACATTTATATTACTTGTAATAATTATAAAATACCATTGAAAATACCAGCACGAAACGAGTGACTTCACAGCCAGCGATCTCTTCCTTCCCTTCGAAATAAATTCGTCTCGGCCGGGTAAGGAACCAAAGTCTTTTTCGTCGCGTTGAAATGCAAACGCATCCATATAAAAATTGTCAACGAGTCTCGCGAAACCGGGAGCTGAAAATAAACGCGGGAGAGTCGGTGTGTATTTTTTAGCTGTACAGAGACTGGGCCGCCAGACCAAAGAAGTTCCCCATTTTTCTTCATGGAAACCGGCGATGCGAATCGCGCGGACAAAAGTGCAGGCCATCCAGAACGGCGAACCGCGTTCTGTTGCCAAAGAAAATCGAGCCAGCGAAAATCCTCGTTTGGAGACTAAACAGCCCTCGTTGTTTTCGCTGCTGGGTTGAGCTCGCTTCGCGGCTGGTTTCGCGAGTTTCGTCGGCGGATATCGTGGCCGTTTGATCGTCCGCGCGGTCCTTTTCAGTTCGAGAAACGAGAGAGAGAGGGCGGATGGTGGGAGGCTGAGCAGAGAGAGAGAGAGAGAGAGAGGGAGGGGGAATCGCGTGACGGTGCTCGGAGGGCGACAAGGTGAGACGGCTAACGAGCTTGTCACGGTGTTGCTCAAGAGTTCGGTGCCCAGGCACGACGCGTCCGGAGGAAGGAAGCAGCCGCGCGAAGAAAAATGAGCCGCGAAGCGCGCGGGATATCGCAGCCGCTTACAAAACGCATGATCGATGGGCCCCGAATACACCGAATCCCTTCGAAACGCCGCCGCGGAAACCTACGAACAAGAGCTCGGGGGATCCTCTTCGTCCCGGCCATCCCTCCGGATCTCTGCCCTTTGACTCGTAAACTTTCTCCCGTATCTCTAGATCTCGATTCGGCGGTTCCCGACGTCAGCCGGCGACGGGCCACGACCACGACGACGACATCGTCCCTGAAAATATTTACGGGGTCCGGCCCCGACACGCACAATCGCTCGATAAATCACGACGCATTAACGTTCCGCTACGGGCCCCCAGGAATTCGCCGGAGTTTCTGGCAACCGGCCCCTTTTCGTGGCTTCTTGCACACTTCGGGGCTACGGGCGATGCTCGTTCTTGCGAAACTGCTGCCCTTTTTCGCAGACGTGTGCTCGATTAGTTCTGAACGCGTTTCGAGGAGTCGGGTAATTAAAATCTTTTAGGAACGACGCGTCGCTGTATGTTGTTCGCATTTTTTAAATCGAAATTAAATTCTATTATTAATATTTAAACGTCGAAGCGAAGGTTGCCGTACAATCGACGTGGCTGTCAAATAAATCGTAATTCAAAGGGTTAAAAGAAATGGTTAAAATAAATAAAATTATATCACATGAAATGGTGTAACATTTGCTGTTAATAGGACGCTAGAGAAAAATGCTGTAGTATTGGCTGTTGAGAAAATGTTAATTGGAGAATTTGGATAGGGTTTCCACGGCGTTCGAAATGGCAAACCTGGCGTGCGTTGGAATTTTTCAGCTGTCAAATGGCACATGGATTTTCTCGTCGAGGCGAGTGCATTGACCTGGTCTACAATGACCTTGAAATTATCATGGATTGAGAAATGTAGGTTCGATCGGCGGAAGCATTAATCTGTGTAATTTGGTTTCTGAAGACACTAGGCTCTACCCGGCAATTATCAGCGAACCAGAGCCACGCATCTGCCGTTTCCTTCAAATTCTGGCTGTGCAATTATACGCCCGAACGTATCATTATTCAAAGTATGGAAAGATTGCGCCGATCGTCAAGGTCATTTCGGAGTATCGGTAAAGTAGGTCGTTGAACTCTTCTTCTCGGCATCGGCCGGATCGCACACGGTCGAATGTACACGGTGCTATTCGACAAACGATCGGCGATCTTCGGACGATGAAAATGATATTCGGCGCGGTTCATTCTCCTCCGGCGGAAGAAAGAACGTTCTATTTTTTTGGGTAAACGCCCGTTATTTATGGCTAGAAAAGGACGATCCCCTTTCGCTTCGGACGTACAACTGGGTCAGCTTTTGTCTCGATCCGAAGCGGAACCGACGCGAAACGTCCTCGAGAAAAAGCTCGAGGCGACGCAAAAAGATCCATTTATTCAGGATTCGAAAAACTTGGGAGTCGCTTCTTTCCCCAAACGGGCGGCATCTTCTGTTAAGTAGATCGATGATATTCGAACGTTTCGCGCACGGGAGAAAAATCGAGAGGGCGCCCTCGTTCATCATTTGCCCGCGGAAGCTCGGTCTAAATTGGAACCGGATCCTCCGCATCCCTCTCGTCGGACCGGGTCACACGCTCGAGCAAACCCTCGAAGAATTACACCTCGTTAGTGCGCGATTCTCATATTATTCCATTAGACGTTATTTCCTCGGGCACAAAGGCGGTCCTCGCCGGCGGAAGGTCTCGCCCGGCGTTCCGAGCGCGAGCGAGAGCGAGTAGGGGAGTCGCGGAGCAGAATAATCGGCCGATAACGCAAATAAAACGCTGCATCGTCTGCGAATTGAATTCCGACGTCCGTGGGACGCGCGAGCCTTTTGATCGTGGCTCCTTAACGCCATCGAACGGCGCCGGTACACGCGGGTCGTCCGTTCCTTTTTCCCTCGCTCCGACTCAAAAGCAAATTCGATTAGCGAGCGACAGATTGATCCTTATTGAATCACGGGCTCGCGGTGGTCTTTCTTTGTTATCGCGATTCCGTCCGCGGGGCTGCCCCCCCTCCCCACCAAGCCGGGAGAGACACGCCGTAGCCGCGCGGCTCGCGTTCATCGATCGGTAATGACCCCGATGATCGGTCCAGATAAAAAGATCTTCGTGTCGGATTCGGTTTCTTTCTTCTACCCCGGGCCCTTTTCTTGTCCGCGCGGTGCGGCGCGGCGCGGCGATCGGAGATTAAACGATCCGGAGCCGGCCGGGCCGGCGCGCCGCCTCGCCGCCTCTCCGCCTCGCCGCCGCGGCCCGAGCGTTCCGGCGAGAGCGCGAAGTCGATTCCGTGTAAATTAAACAGCCGTCGATGGTAATCGATGCGGAAACTTCGCGGAGTAATTATCGACCGGGCGCATTCCTTCCACGGATTTCTGACTTCGCGCCCGGTACGGGTTCTCTCCTCTCGGGGGCTACTACCTCCGGCGGTTTTTCTTTCCCAGTTAGCTTTGAAATCGTGGTTTATCTTGGTCATCGATCCCGCCGCTAATACAAGGTGTGTCGAATAAAGTGGTACCGGCGCGGATATCGCTGCTTGTTTAATCGAGCTGCGCGACAGACTAATCTGCGAGCGTGTCCAGCAATATTTCCAGAGCAAGTGCTCCGCAGAAAAAACACGTGAAACTCGATGGTCTATTTTTTAAGAAACTAGATCGTTCTTTTTAATAAAAATGTTCTACATCGAACGCAGAAAGCAAAAGCCGTAACGAAATGCTATTCTTTTTTGAATAATTTGTATGCCTGAATTTATTGAATTTAAATATGTCCAGTATTTCAAAGATCATTTATGTCGCGAAGTTGCTGGATCACGCGTCGACTGGCTACAAATTCATTAAAGGACGGTGCATCGCTGGGAAGATCGCGAGAGTTTTACGACAATTGGAGTGCGCCACGATTTCTACCTAATGATATTCCAACTGAGATTTCCACGCGCTGGCAATCTCCGAGTTAGGCGGTCAGCTATGAACACGGGACCGTGTCGGCCGGAGCTAAATTCGCGATTAATTCGTTCCTCGCGTCATGTCACCGCGCTTGTCCGACCACAGCGCGAAAATTGGGCCGCGTTTTATGGTTGTTCGCTCGTTCGTGGGCGAGTTGCCTCCGCGATCCTCGCGTTCGTAAACCTGCTTTGAAATTTTGCATAAGCACACCGTGTCCTAACGGGACATTCGAAAAACCCGGTGGAACGGGCGCGCTGTGTTCATAATAGAATTTTTTGGTGGACCGTTTCGCCAGATTTCGTCGGAACCGAATATTAAATGCAACCGGGAACGGTGGATATATTTGTCAATCCGATGCAACATTACTCCAAACATATGTAAACCGTTGCACCGATGAACACTCTCGCCTCTGTCCGGCGGCTATTGATCAAGAACCCGAGCTGGATACATTTTCACAGTGATCCATCTCGCGACACGCAACAGTATCAATGCGAAATCCATACCGGTGTGCAGCTGTTTGCAATATTAACAAAACAACTGATACTATTTTTCAAAAACACAGTTCCACCTGCAAGTTCGAAATTTTCGACGATCATTTTACACCACCGACCCGTTACGGCGAGGGTGTCGACGCTAAAAAATGTATTCGTCCAATGTATATGATACTGCTACGATTACTGATATTAAACGCTGCCTTTATTGTTTATAATGTTATCATTTAATATTACCAAAAATGCTTTCTTCTGCGTTATGTCAAGGTTAATAGTTGAAATAGGTTGCGTACCCTTAGGGTATAAGTCCTGCGACAAGATAAAAACCGATCGCGACTTCTAATTAATCTTCTTGATCGCGTGCGGGAGAAGAAGAAAATCAATTTAACGAGTGGGAGCCGGGAAACGGGTCTCTTTATGGTGGCCATGGAAGCCGGAAGCTGGCGTTGAACACGTCCGCGGGTCCCGATTTGTCTGGTGCACGCGGGACACCCGATGTCCCCTGCAGTCAAAGCGACTAATTCTGATTAGCTCCCAAGCGATCCGAGTATATCCAATTACGGCGTCGCTGGCATGTCGCCCCGTTCGTCCGCCTTAATCCCGCGGAATAATTCGCCCCGGTGGCCTGTCACGTGTCGCCCGGCCGACAGTGAAATATAGGTGACAGCGTGCCGTCGCGTAGCCGTTCTTTGCGCGGCCTTAGAAACCGCGCGCGCCCGACGACGAATCAATTAAACAGCCAGCCAAGTTCGTTAAATAATTTTCCCCGCAATTAACCCGGGCCGGGCCGGGCCGCGCCGCCATCTTGCCGCCGACCGCCGCCGCCCGAAAACCGCCCGATAGAGCCGACTAATTAACCGAGCCTGCTCGATGATTGATCAGTGATCCGTGAGCCTCATTATCGCGACGCTGGAACTGTCAGCGGACACAATTTATGGCCGGCTGCGGCCGCTGTAGCGAACTCGGACTCGGAAAATCCGCTGTCCTCTTTCACCGAGCTCGGATAGGTTTGCAAAGTTGGCAAAGCGAATTTTCTCGCCGCCGGATTGCCCGGCTATCGGATCATCCGGACGCGTGGTTTGTCGGACATCTCTGCCGGGGATAGTTCAAGTTGGACAATAAGCTGCGTCCGGATAACGCGAATTAACAGAGCGTTCGAGGCTGATCTCTCGCTAACCGAGCTAGATTTTTCGGAACAACCGCGGATCGCTCAATTTAACCCGGGCATGCTCAAGGGAGACACAAAAACCATTCACAGTACTCTATATCTCTTGTGTCTCTAGTATTTCATTTGTGCAGTTAATATTGAAGAAAATAATATTTATAGCACTTTTTCAGAGCCTAATTGACACGATCTTGTTAGAAGGGAATTGAAAAAGAAACACGCGCAGCGTTTCCTCGTAACTACCCCTTAAGTATCGATCCTCTGGATTAGGTTCGATGCTCGCGGCAGATTGAAATACTTCTGTCCTCGATGAAACCGAGCAAATGAAACGTTCGCTGCCGTCAAAATTGCGGCCGCAAATTGAAAAATTGCTCACCCGTTGATTCCCGTTTCCTCCGCGTGATTGTATGATATCGACGTGCCAGATGCCGGATTTTTCACCGGGTAGGCTAGCATTAACGAGATACTCGATCCGCTTCGAATGACACGGGGCGCCGCATCCTCTCCGAGCGAGAAACACTTAGCGAGCGGTGGCACAGCGTGAAGATTACAGAAATTACGGCGCCCCTAAACAAGACCTTTCCTACCGGCGATTTATTATTACCGTCTTCTCGGCGTTCCACTCGGTTGGCGCTTTCTAATCCGCTGGGAATCGATTCCGCGCCGCGATAGCGGCGATAGCGGCCCCCACCGATCCACATCGTCCATCTCTAGTTCACCGGAATCTTGCCGTTGATCCCGTTTAAGACCGTCTTCTTATGCACGGGATCAAAATATCGTTACGCTTCCCTCCAGCCCTGTAAAATGGAACGAAAATCTTGGCGCTCCTTCCGGGAGCACGCTTCTGAAGCAGAAAGCGTCGTTAACGGTTCATAAAAGGGATTAGCCGGCTGTGGCGCCCCATTTTCGAAGCGAAGATCGAGCGATGATGAATCATGCTAGTCGTGAGACGAGATACTTATTAGTAGAGATAGTAGTCGATAATTGTTCTGTTTACGACGGTACAAAGAACTCGAAAAGCCGTTTTTAAAGCGAACTTTTAAGATAAGAAGTTACCGAGAGAAGAGCAGCAACGAGAGGTTCAAACGAAGCTACGATAAATCTTGCAAAATATTCGAGTCCTTTCAATGCTCTCTGAAACAAGGTCTCTGCGACTCACCGAACCCGTATAAAATGCGGCGCCGGAAAAATATTTTCCAGAGGTCCCGTACAACAATGCATAAATATTGAATCGGAGCTTGTCCAAACGGTGCGCGCGAACGAATGCTTAGGAGGCTCTCGAGCCGATACGGGAAGGGAGGGGGCCGTAATCGTCGAGATGGGTCCAGAACGAGCGTCAACGGCCTATCCGCGTCTGCGGACGCACCGGCCACGATTGTCGCGTGTTCAGCAGCGAAAGGCCCTCGATCGTCGATGAACAGAGCGCCCGAGCGCGGACAATGGGCTCGGCACTCGAGCCGTGCGCAGCTTTTAATCTCTGGCCCGCTGCGTGCCGGCATTTTCGCGCACCGTCGACCGGCCGGCGTCGATCAAATGGAGCGGAAAGCGCGAACGCCTGCCGTGTTCTCGCTCCTCCTGCAGACCTCTCTCGATCCGAGCCAACGGTTTCTCGAGATTTCCACCCGGGACGAGTTTCCTTCCCCTTCTACCTACCCTTCACCGAGGTAAGCACCCTTGTCTTCGCGTGTACTGGAGCCTCCGCGGAAGGTTTAAAGCTCGAGCGCCGAGTATGTGGCCGAGTAGAGGTTAAAGTAGGCTGCTGCCGGCTTTCTATATTTAGATACTTTTTCGGCGAGATCCTGGAGACTCGACCTCTGACCCTTTCTTTTGCTGTAGAACGCGATCTCTGCGGAGAAATTTAGATCTTTCAACGAAGACGCGATATAACAACGTCCTGTAGAATTAATTACTATATTGTGGATTTTATGCCTTGGTAAATATATTTCTAAATATATTGAATAAATAATTCGTATGCAGTGCAATTCCAGTAACTTGCAAACATTTCAGAGAGACGGTAACAGCTAACTGGTTAAGGAAGACAGCTGAATTGCGTGCCGAACGCCTAAATAAAAGACACGCGATTTTTGTGGTGCGCGAACTCCGAGTTTCTCGCTTTTCTGGTTCTGATCCGCGTTCTCTTAATGATCGCAGCCGAGCGGACATTTCCGCGCCCGATCAAAAGATAATTGTCCATGATTGCTTTACACGGCGACGCACGAATCCCGGTTCTTCCCGGGCGCCAATAGATCCACGCCTTTCTCCGCAAAAGGATGAGACGACTCGTAACGTCCCAGATCATCCGAGAAGTCTCTAAAAAGTCACCGACGCGATCCGCGAGGAACAACGTTCGAATCATCGAGTTGTCCAAGTTGCCGCGAGGCTTCTCCGTCTCATAATCTGTGAAACAATTACGATCGAGATCGAACACCGGTCGGCGTTAAACCGTCGCGGTAATCCGACGCGTTCGAGTCGGCGACGCGAGTCTCGCGGCAAAAGTAGGTGCGCTAGCTGTAAACTTGTCACATCGGACAGTTAACCATCGACGAGGAGATACCGTTTTTGCGTCCGTTAATCTGCATTTCCTGTTTAGATCGGGCGCCAGCGTCGCCGGACGCCTCTAATTAGGAGCGAGAGGCGACCGGCGAAATGGGAATTAATAAAACCATTAAATATTGTTCCGCGTGTAATCAACGACGCCGATACAGCTTCCCCCCCCCCCCCCCCTTTTTTTACAGCGGCGCGAGAAAAATCCGAGGAGAAACGTCTCCTCGATCCCGGCGCGGGAAAAAGCGCTCGGGCACGCTTTAATTAACGTTCCGCCCGTGATTTGCTCGCCGCGCGATTTTCGTCGTTTTCTCGTTCGCCGTTCCCGCGTTTCTTCCGCTGTCGCTTCGGTGCTCACCGGCCAGGGGGAAAAAAAAAGCGACCGATGGGTCGAATCGCTTGGACGGGATCGGCGGCACGCGATCCGCCGAGAAAACGCGCGCGGTTCCGAGCCGCGGAATGCGTCCGCGTTTCCTCGCGAAAGAGCAGAAATTGTAGAGCAATTTCGCCGAGGCTTGTCTCTCCCATGGCACCGTCGCCGAATTCCTCCGCAAATTTTTTTTTTCCCCCGCCCACCGACGACGATATTGTTAACAATTCGATGGCAGCCGCCCGAAACTCTCCGCCTCTTTAAAATTTCTCTTTTTCAGCGGAGCTTCGCTGTTACGGAGTTTCTCGTTCCGCTGCTTTTTCCGGCGTTCTGTACCTTGTATACCGCGCTTCTCTCGATGTATCGGGTCGGAAAGTTTACCGGGGCTTCTTTTTTAACGGTCCGCTCGCGGCGGTTGCATCGCTGCCAAGAAATTCGGACCTGGTGCACGCTCTTCGAAACGTAAGCCAACTTGATCCGCGTTCGTTCTCTCCTGCCATAGCTCGCTTTGTCCAATTTATATTCATCCCTCTTTTCATCCTAACATTAAGCGGCTTCTGCATAAAGACGAACCATCGGTTACACCACGACCATGCGAAGAGGACTATACGGTTCAACTATTTTATTTTTGATTCTTTGACTTGAAAATTTACCGAATAGAATGATGAGATTTTTCTGATTAAAACGATGACAATTGACGTCTAACATAGTCAGTCACATTTTTTCGATCGATTAACCCGGACTAATGGTTATCATATTCCACGAGCGACTGCAATTACAGAGCCGATTGTAATCGCAATCATTAGCCGCGCTTCCGATTACATCTCGGCGAACTCCGTGGGAGAGGAACGTTGGCAGACAACGAACGAGGTGTTTCCTGGGCACCGTTTCGCTGCAAGTGCTTCGCATTCGAAAGCTTCGTTAATTCCTCGCGGAGCGGCGACCACGAGGAAGCGGAGATTCGGCCAGCTGCGGTTCCAGTTTCCTGAACTTGATAATCCCGCGACCGCGCGCCAGCGAAACGCGTAAACAGATCCGTCCGCAAATCGGCGGAATCGCGAGAAGAAAGGAAACGCGCCGCGCGAGAGACCTCTGTAACAGAGGAGTACGACGGCGCCGGGCCACCGCCGAATCTATAATTTTCCCCGGCATGTATCTCCCCGATAACCGCTTCCGAAACTACTTAAATGCAACGGCGGAGAGAGAGAGAGATTCCGCGAGGCCGATACGCCGTTCGGATAATCGGAACGAGCCGGAACAGAGGGAAATAAGCGACGAACGGGGCGGAGAGAGAGGGAATGGGGGGGCATTACCGTGATACTCGGCCGCCGCGGAATAGGGGGACCGCGCGATCCGTTTCGATAAACGGAGAACGCTGACCGGCGAAAATCGCTCTGATGGGAGATCTCGATCACCCCGCGAGGCTCTCTGCCCCGGTCGTTCGGGCTTTATCACTGATAGATGGTGATTTTTATGGGATCTCGTCCATTGAAAGTCATAATCTCTGCTGGAAGATTCATTTGTACTCCCGTTAACCTTTTTCTGGCCGTCATTTCC
The DNA here is from genome assembly GCF_028453695.1 of Augochlora pura. NCBI lineage: Eukaryota > Metazoa > Arthropoda > Insecta > Hymenoptera > Halictidae > Augochlora > Augochlora pura. Next base: position 682,796 of record NC_135773.1, on the reverse strand, counting down.
ATTTGATTTTGACGCGCGTAGCCGTAACCTACTTAAACGGACATTATTTCATTGCGGATGGACATTTATATTAAAAAACAAATAGGTAAGAACAGGAAATGACGACGATATTAGAAAAATTCGATAAATCGCTCATACTATTTAGAATGTCTTAGAATGATTTGCGCAGGGAGGAAATGTTTTTTGCAACGGATGTATGAAATTTTAATTCAAGTCGTCAAACGTTACTTATTTAAGACAACAACGAGTAAACGAAACGTAGCGAAAATGTAAAATTACGATCACCTATGCGCGCCATGTTTCGCTTTCTAGCAGAGAAAATTCTGTTCGTATAAATCGCGTACACCTTCCTGGCATAAATTTCGACTACGCGGCGCATCGTAGAAGCTGACGCGCGCCGTTTTTCACAAACAGATTCAACGTAAAAAGTCATTCTATATTTTCGTTTATTCTATCCGCGGAGAATGCCGGCGCCGTCCCAGTAAAAATTTCCCGCACAAACCATTGATTCCATTCATAAAGGGAAGATAAAATATAGTCGGCTTAAATAATGCGTCTCTGTACGCGGATCTCTTTTCATCTCGGCCCTCTTTTATTTCTGCCCGCCAAGAAAATACTTTTCGAGGGCAGCCGGGGGGGGACACGCGCCGCGTCGTTCCGTCGCTGTTGTTTACACGCGTTCCTGGAATCTCGTTTAATCCAGGAATTGAAATAATGTCGGGCTTTGACTACAGTATTTTCGTTACAATTACGAATTTCCGGAACGAAGGAGGCATTAATATAATTAGATTTCGCGCGCGGTAACGTCGCCCCGCGCCGCGTAAGAGGAGGAGGAGGAGAAGGAGGGTGTTTCGCCCGGCGGTTTCCGGTGTTTTCTTCTGCTCGGGCTTCCGGGGGCCAGGCAATTTAAAACTCATTTCGCGTCGCGCGGTATTTCTCGGGAAATATTACCGGGATACAGATAATCCGGGATTCAATCAGAATTTCGTCAGAATTACAAGCATCGGGTCTTCCCCCGCGGCGGAATATCGTTCGCCCCGAAAGCTTTTTTAATATTTCGCTACGGCATAAGTAGGTATTAATTTCATTTCCTTCGGAACGAGCGCCGTCGTTCGTACATTAGATTTCCAACTTAATTAATTCGAAGTACGTCCTGCTTTCGAAATTCGTGCGCTCCGCGGGTATTATGGATAATTAGAACTGGTTCAGTTTCCCGCTGCTCTCTCTCTCCCTCTCTCTCTCTCTCTCTATCAACTTGAATTTCTTCGTTGGCGAACACGCGTTTCCTTATTCAAACAAACAATTTTATTAAACGTCGGATTAATTAAAGTTTATTGAATCGAGTTAATTGAACCTCTTCCCTGGGACCCACACGGCCGACTCGGCCGGATCGGAGCTAGATTACACACACCCGCCGCACGGTAGACGGTGAGAAATTAATTGCGCGACGCGTACCGTTCGCCGTTCTGTTTGTTCCGAATGATAAAAGCACGCGAATTTCGTCGTAGAAATCCGACGAGTTGGCTGGCGAATCATCGACGAAGCAACGTCGGCGAGGAAAATAAACCGGTGCCGGGGAGCCTGCTCTCGGCTCATCGCCTGGATCCAGAAATTAGCATAAGCGTTCGCCGCCGCGCGTCACGGATATAATAAATCACGATGCCCGCGAGATCTCATCAAAACCGTCACCGATCAAGTGTAATCTAGCGATCGGTAAACAAGCTCGATCGCGATCGAGAAACTCCCGAACGATGGTTCGCCGGGACAGCGCAAAGAAAAAGGGGGTGGTGGGATCCAGTTCTTCTAGCGTGTGGTAATTGATCGACAGAAGCGAACCGGAGAAACAGGGAGAGGGAGAGAGAGAGAGAGTGGAGATAGCTGGCGGCAGGATGGAAGAGGGGGCAAGTGACGCGGCGGAAGTCGATAATGCAAACGAGTCAAGTTCGGTCGGTGGTTCTTATCGGCCGCTAATGAAGAAAAATTGCCCGGATCTCTAGAAAGCGTCCGATCGCGAGACAATAAATAATCGTTGGAATTCGATAGGCGGCCCCGATGAAGGGGGGTGAGAGGGAGAATGGGAGCCTATTGGCCACCAATCTGCAACAGGATCAAGACGAAAACCGCTCGCGTAATTGAGACGCGTACCGACGACTTCCTCGTCGACGTTCCTGGCCCGCTCCCGGGGATATCGCGACGCTAACAGCTCGATTAATCCCGGTGGTTGTTAACGTCGGAACCGGGGTAATCAAGCCTCCCGAGACTCTTGCAAAACCTATCTTACCCTCTCTCTTTCTCTCTCTCTCTCTCTTTATCTCCTCGCTCGCTCTTTTACGGTTGAATTCGTGACAACGTTGGCCGAAGCGCGCGGCCGGGTACGACGACACTTGACCTTCGGAATTAAGGACGGACAGCCGACTCATTGATTACCGTTAACCGCCGATACGTCGCCGAGGAATATCCCTCTTTGTCCCGTTAGCCGACTGATAATGCCCGGCGACGTGTGAAACGATTTATTAGGACGCCGCAGAAGAGCGCCGCCGGAAACGCTCTTTGTTTGACGTTTCGCGGGAATTTGTTCCGGATTCGGTCGAGGCCTCCGCGCAGTTCTCCTCGAGATGCTAGCGATACGACGACTCTTTGAATATTGATTCGGCAAAGAGGTAAGACGCTGTTGACCCCCCTGACTTCGGGCAACGACGAGGCTTCTTGGGATTGTTCTGGCCTAATTTAATCCCGAGTGGTCGCCTAATTGATGTTCGCCCTGCTTCCAGCGATTGCCTCCGAGGTGAGAAAGTAATTGGACGATTTATTGGCTTTCGGTTTCGCTGGGGTGAAGCTGATTTTATTCTAGAATCGACAATTTCTACTGGGAGCGTCTTGGTTTGCAAATTACAAATTTACGTTCAGTACATTTATGGGATTACCTTAACGATTTAATATAAATAGAGGCTGCGATAGAACAGTAGCAGTAAGCTGTCTTCTATATCTTTTATCACATTAACTACTACATTTTTTAATTATATTTCTTATTAGAAATAAATATTGCATAAATGCCGGGTAAATCTCCTAACGCGATACCTTAAAATTGCTAGTCAATTATTGACTGAAAAAATATGATCTTACTCGAGAACATGGTAATTATTAGAAAGTACTTCTTTGAATTATTTCATGGTCGTCCCTTTGTTCGGAACACCAAAGGTATACCAGCAGTTATAACAGCAGTTCGCTGTATTATTGCTGCTCTCATATTTCGAGAGAACGCTGCTCTTACAATTATCGGAGAAAATGGCTATTATGATGCATGGAGCCCATCAGGCACGTCGGAATAACAGCACTACTTGGCCAGCTGCTGCCTCCGCGCATTTCCCTACAAATGGTTCCCTATTCGAGAAAGCAGTATTTCTAAAGTCCACTCTAAAATATAGCTACTTTCCTAAATCAAGTTTGACGAATCCATCTCGAACCGTTCGAATTCCTGTCGTCGAAGAAGGAAGAGCGTGCCTCGCAAAGACAGCGATCCAGCCGATCTTTATCGCTTTCGAAACTGGAAGCCGGGCGAGTGTTCCTGAAGCGACGCGTCGTTGAATGAGGAACCAGAATCTGCGCGCAGACTTAAAAAAAGTAAAAGAGCAGGATCGGAGCGGCGAAGCGAGTTCGCCGGCTCGCAGACGTCATAATTTATCACGGGACCGTTGAAGCAGGTTTAAACACCGCCGTCTAAAAACTTATAAAGCAGTCGTATAAATGGCATCCCGATCTTTTCACCGCGGCCGTTCAAATTACAAACTCAACCTGGCGCCCGTATTTTTATGGACACTGGCGCTTTTTCGCGCCGAGGACTGAAAGCGTCGCGCACTCGCTTCGCCTCGCCTCGCCTCGCCTCGCCTCGCCGCGTTGAATAAGATCGCGCGCGGTGAAATACTGCGCGGCCGGAAGATTTCGGCTCCGGTCTGAGCAGCGACGCAACAATCTCTCGGATAATACGAACACTTTGCAAGAGTTTCGTTCGCGTCCCGACTCGGCCGTTCCTATAAGAAAACAATAATGAAAAAGAAAAGAAAAAAAGAAAACGGAGAGAAGCGGGAAGAAAAAAAGAGGAAAGAAACCATGAATGCGCATTATTCCTGGACATTTAACCGAGGCATTCAGAATCAGCACCGCGGGACAATTCTCCTTTTCAATTCCAGCGGCCCGCGTTCGCCGTTCGCCGTTCGCCGCCCGCCGCCCGCCGCCCGCGCTGATGGCCGAACGGGGGATGGCCATAGCCGTGCCCATATTTACCGCGATTCCCGTACGAATCGTACCTCGTAACAGCCCCGGCCAGCCCGATACAAAAGCTCCCATTCACTCGTCCGGCTTTTTATCGTTAATATTGGGGGGGAGGGGCGGCTGCTGCTGTTCTGGCTTTCGTCCTCCCGCGCCGTCGTGCTCTGCCGCTGAAAGAATACGATGCAGTATCTCTTTCCCTCCGCTCGGACCGGAAAAACCGTAATCGGCGGCGACCGCGCACGGAAAAGCTCTTCCGATCGATTGCGCGCCGACTTTCCAGTCCGCGACGTCCGTTTCCGCGATTTTCGCGGGATAAACATTCGCCGACGCGATCCCGGCCATTCCTTTTCCAATTAACTCCTGTTTCCCGCTTTGAAATCCTTTCTGGAACGATCTTTCAAACATGGCCGATCCGTCGCAAATGTGCAACCGCCTCGTTCCCACTTGCACCGCAGTGGCAATATTCCAGGAGAAATGTCGGTGAATTAAAATACACGCCAGCCAATGGGAACGTAAACATTCTTCGGATAATTGAGAAATTAAATTAGATTAATATCTAATATCTCTGTGCTTCAATAACAGAATAATTAAATTCGATTTCGATTGGAAATAAATTAATGATATTTATACAAGGGGGTTAAGGTTGGTCTTGACGTTTTAATTGCGAAGAAAATCATTTGAATAGCGATAGCGTTAAAGAGGAATATAACATTGTTGCGTGTAACAAATGACTCGGCTGTAATATACGTTGCCAGTGTATACGAAATGGTATCGTGGATAAAAATCGGAAGTGTTCGGCAAAAAGTTCGAACGCTGCGGAAAGCATCGAGGCCAGACCACGGACGGTGGTTTTTCTCGTCGAAAAGACAGAGCACGATTAACGATTCAATCAATCAATCCCCGGCCGATTAAAAAAGCCAGGCTGTCTGCTTTGAAGTGTGCCGGCCGGCGTAGTTCGATTCGAAAAAACCAGAAGAAACGTGAAAAGAGAAGACGCGGAAAGTTCTCGCCGGCATTTAGCGAGCGACTCGGCTCCATTAACGGATTACACACGCCCCCCCCCCTCCCCCCTCCTGTAACGAGCAACGATGAAGAAAGCACACGAGAGGTCCTGACGGGCCCGGGTCAGGCACGCGAATTAACTCGATAACGCGAGTTTTCGTGACCGGCCGCGTTCGACGAGTTATGAAAGCCCCGGCACCGAATTCCCCGGCTCACGATAGCGCTGCAGGCCCCCCGAGAGAGGAAGAGCAAGTGTGCTATAAAGAAATTGAGATGCTCGGTGTTGCACGGAGCACCCGTCGAAAGCGACTTTCCGCGCTTGAAACACGATTCTATAACCGTAGCGTTTCGAAGATTTATTCTCTTCATGGAGAAACAATTTTTCTGACCTTTTAAATATTGACCACGCTTGGGCTAAATACTTCGCGGATAATTTGCTAAAAAAATAATCGTCCGACGATAAATGTCGACTCGAAAGCTCGGAGAAATTATCTGTTAGATCTAGCGCGGTTTCATTATCGAGCTGCTCGTCGAAATATCGAAAAGCAATAACTGTCCGGCCGAATAAAATCGCGCGCAAAAACGCATCGCGGGAGATGCCGCATCGCGTAAAATACCACGCGCCGCGATCTGCTCCGAAAAATTAACAACGAACATTTGATGTTCGCCGCCGAACGCATAATGCGACGGTCGGTCAACCGAACAAACGATAAATCCGCGACGGTATATTAATTCGGTTGATCGAGGCTGCTCGGTGCTAGAATTTCATAAACAAAGCGAAATCGGGACCCCGAGCAGTTTCGACTCGCCGGGACTTCGGAAATAATGGATTTTTTTTTCTCGGACAATGAAAATCGGTGGAAGTTCCGCGCGAATTCGATCGAAAGTTGATTGCTTTATCGCCGGCTCCGAACCGCTCTAAACTCGATTCGAATTAATCACCGGCCCCCCTCTGAAACCGAATCCCGGGAATAACGTCACAATAGATTGCATTATAGATCCGGCGAATTGAAACTGGCGTTTGAATCGCATTCCGAGAAGCGTGGAATAATTTATAAACCGTGGGCTCTGTGTCGAAACTTTAAATATTTGAAAGTGTCGGGCTAGAACCGGGTCAGTCGGTTGCCGGCTACGAGGATCTCGAAAAGCGATCCGACAACGGGAGAGGAACGTCGGCCGCCGCGCGTCGTCCCGCCGAACGAGATGAAGCAGAGGAAGGCTCCAGAGAAATCGCGAATTTTTCCGCCGCTACTCCCAGATGTTCTTTTCCGTTCGCGGCGCTGATGCGGGCACGTATGCCTCGACATGATTACAGGGATAGAATGTGTGGCCCGTAAAGGAAACGCGAGCTATCTAGCACCGACCAATTAAGAGCCTCGCTGGAACGTGGTAAATAAGTTGGCGCGAGGAAATTCCAGCGTACCCGGACCCTCTCCGGAGACCCGAGACTTTTTGGAATGTCTCTCATAATTTCCACAATTTCCTCGGCGGTTGCAATTTATGAAATAATGGCTGCCTATTAACTTCAGTGTAAACTTCTTGCTCGAAGCGTGTTCGCGTATTTCGTAACCGTGCGCCGATGGGAAACCCTTGTGCCACCATTTTTCCGATCCATTCAACTAATCTCGCTTTTTACCATCCGCAGATTTTGGATCAGCAACTTGAATTTTGCGGATCGATAAATCAATTTAACTCGGTTTAATCGTTTACGTTGATCAGCATTTCTTTGTCACCGATAACTTCTTAATCTCCGTAATTCCAGTTTAGCGACTATTGTTCGCGAAATCTGCGAAAACCGATCTAGTAGAATCGAGAAGAAAGTCGCAAGACAAGGTGTAGAAATTTTTGCAATCGTTACGGGTTTCGCGGCGCACAGGTACGCCGATTGTAGACGCCATTGCCGATTCCCAGGCGTAAATATCCGGCGTGGACATTAATTATCGAATTAATCGCAGTCGGTGTCTAAACGGTCGGTGTCCCGTTGCTCGGTCGATTACGAGCCCCGGATTCGTTTCGGAACGTGTAATTAAATCCGCCGCAAGAAATTCAACGAGCCGCGACCTTTCGACTCTCCATTGTCTCTCTCTCTACGCCGGCCGATAGAAAACACGGAAACGCCGCCGCCGCCGCGGCGGGCTCGCGAAATTTAGCGTGCACGGGGTGAAAGGCGAACGCCGCCTTTGAAAACGTAGCCACCCGAACGATAGCAATTCCCTCCGTACGATTGCGCGGCGCCATGAAATTGATTCGTAATTCTCGGAAGACGGCAAAGGTGAAACTAATAGCCGGGCGGTGCTCGATCGTGAATACAACCGTAGAGAGGTTCTCGGGGATTGCCGACCCCGTTGCGTCGTTTTGCCATTACCTCCGTTAGGTCGCGAGCAGGGCCGCCTGCTCGCTGAGAGGACTTTCCTCGACGTCTGTACGCCGAGTCGAAAATCTTTGCGGCAGAATAGAATAGTTGAAACGCACCTGCCAGCGGAAAGCTATCATTTAAACCTGTATCTCGTGGTCTTTTTACGGGGGGCTTCAGTTTCACATCCTGTATCACGTGAAAGCATGCTGCGTGAAAAGGAACGATAGCCTGCGAAAGTAGAGGCTTCGAGCTTCAAAATGAGTCGAGGATCTTTGCTGCGCGATTCCTTTTTCCAAGATTATAATAGGACAGATCGCAGCATCGACGTCGAAAAATTACATTTAGACGAAATTCTGAGATATCTTAAGGTTTATCGTAGCACGAGGATTTCTGAGAAAGGGAGGAATAATTTCACAGCTTGCTGGGCTAATTCGCAACCTTGATAGATTAATATCGTCGCAGAAATTATTGTCGACGAAACAGTGTCTATTAGAACGTCGATGAAACGATTATTATCGGTTCGAAAAGTTTGCGCCACACCCATTGGGATCGCCGTCAAAGAATCGCGTTCGAAGATAGCGACAGAAGTTGCTCGACGAGGACGCGAGTGCAGCAGCAAGAGTTGTTGCCGCGAAAAGCGTGCGCGTCGCGAGGGTTAATTACCGGGCTAATGTTTCGATCGATAAACCGTGTACCTGTTTGACACGGACACCCACCACGACGATCCACCCGATAGCTTCCTCCGCGCGCGTGCACACGTGGGCCGGCACAATAGACATTTCATTCCATGGTGGCGACCTCGGAAAGACAATGCGATAGATCTTCGTTGCGCGCTGCTCCCAGTCAAGATTGTCGTAACGTTATGCGCATCGCTGGATCTGCGGTTCTCACGACGAGGAGATTGATGATGCGTAATCAATTGGCATACATCTTCCCCCTCCGGACAATTGCGACATATTCGAGCGGCCGGGACCTTTCCGATGACCCCCCCTGACAATGATTCGAATCCCCGAGAAATCAAGCCTCGAATCGTCCCTGATAGAACGAATTTCTGATATTGAAATCAGATAATCGTGAAGGATGTGCCGCGACGTGCGCCCGTTACGTGGATCAGACGAGATTTACACGCGACTCCTCTCGCTGACTTATCGCCCTCCGCATTACCATCTCCGAACCACGAGACGATTTTTGACAGTTTCTCCGCTGGAATTTCCGCCGCGATACCGCTGATCAGAATCGCGGAGCTAATTGGAGCAGATGCCTGTGTCCTATTACGCTACGGAAGAAAAGCATAATCCACTTGTTATATAATTATATTTTTAGGGTTTTTAACGATAAAGACGTCCACCGTAAAGCTCTATAAATCGTGGACTCGAAAGAAAGCGTTCAAACGAACCAAGAGGCGTTTCTGTCAGACGTTCGCACACTATCGCGAACGATCTCGGGATGGTTGCGTTATACCGTTTGGTGTTCATTGTACCTAGAAGACGGCAGCAAAGTTGTCAGGTTTGCTTTTCTTCTTCTGCGAACACGGCGCGCAACTATACTATAGGCCGCGGGAGCGCGTTCGATGCATCGCGTGCAACGTTCGAGAGACACGGACAGAGCCTCGTCTCGTCCTCTCTCGCGGCTTCGGTGCCCAGTCGAGCGGAATGATGGACGTTGCAATCTTTCTCTCCTTTTTCGCCTTTTCTTTTTTTTATCGTCAAGATCCGGGGTTTCGTCGTTTTTTTTTTCGAGACGGATCATTTTCGCCGCTGATGGACACGCAGCGCGGCTCACAAAGTCGTAAAACGAAAATCGCCGGGGATATATACACACGCGGCTTAACGAACGGGACGCGTTCCGAGAAATTGCTTTGTTAGCGGAAACTTCGGTGTCACGGGCAAAAATGACGTCGGGATCGGTGTCCGTCGGCTCGTTGAAGAATTTTTTAACGACACGGATCGGAGACGTCGCTGCGAGAGAACTTCGAATGCCAACTTCCCCGGGAATTGTACTCGATGCTTTAACAAGCGTTTACGAAGCTGTTCGATTTTATTCCCCCCGCTTTTCTAAAGAGGATGGGGATTTCGTGTTTATTCGGTCGAGAGGAGGACAATATTTTATTCGCGGAAGGTGTTCGGTTATCTTCGTTTCGAGAGCAAATGGGTTTTTCATGTTTCAGCAAACAAAATGAATGCGCACGTTGTTTCGCTCCGCATTCGAGACCATTAAGTTATCGTATACGTGTAATTCGATTTTATATCCATGTGCACTGTTTTTTTTAACCTGATATCGCATCCGACATTTTACGATATTATTTGCGTTGAAGAAGTTAATCCGAGTCGATTACGCGATAATCAGGCTGCAAAATCATGCGCGGAATACAGCTTTCTCGTAGCAATTGCGAGAAATAAGAATAGCGTCTAAATTTTCTAATTTAAACAGCTTGAAGATATTATGTCAATATTTTAAAAGCCCCAAATCAATTCATAAATAAATGCATGAAATTCGGTTCGCTTCCCAAATAAATGCGTCCGATTCGCTTCGCGTTTCGCAAATAAATGCATAAAATTCACTTCGCTGCGCAAACAACCGTGTAAAATTCACTGCGTTCCGCAAATAAACGCATTAAATCGCGAGATAGCTGTTCGATCGGGCATCGATTCTGTGAAAATGACATTCGAGAATCACTTTCCTCCGATAGCATTACGAAGGACGATTAAAAGAAGAAGAGACCGAGGCCAAAGACGGGGGACGGCACTGAAAGCCAGCCGAGCGAGAGTAAAGAATGAATCGTCCGCGGCAATTGATCGTCGATCACCGACGGTGTCACACGCACAATTACTCATCTTTCTACGAATCAATAGAGTCGACAGACGTAAGACATCGTACGAGTTAATCACTGGCCCGTCCGCGTCGCTACGGGAAGTCGACGATCTACTCGGTTTTCATTGGTGCCACTCCCAGCCGATTCAAATGTACTCCCATTGACCGAGTTTGCCGCCGCGCTGGCCGTTTGCTGCCCATCGTTTCGACCTCTCCCTCTCTCTCTCTCCCTCTCTCCCTCTCTCCTTTCGATCGATGCTGGACGCTTAAATCATCCATCACCGACGGTTCCTCCCTTCCTCTACATACACTTCATTAATAATTAATAAACGATGGAGCGTCGGGGGTGGCGGCTGCTCACGGAAGTCGGAGCCGGCGACCCCCTTTTTCACCATGAAAAGGGAATGCGGCTAAAAGTGGCACGAACGCGCGTCAATCTTCGAGAATCTTTAACACTGAACCCACCTACGCTAAAGCTGTCTTGCACGCGTTGCTTTGTGAATATTGCAAGACCGAATTCGTTCGGACATCTTGCTATTACTATCGATACCTTAAATCATTACTTGCGCAAAATTCGAGCACGGCGGTGGATTTCAAAAATTTTTAAAACATTTTTTTAAAAATTTGAAAAGGCTTTCTCTGTCTCGACACAGTTCGCAGAAATTTGCGCGTTGGTTAAGACTCGGAGGGAAATGGCATCGTCGTTGAGAACATGCATTTTTGAGACGGCAGTAAATTTTCGGAATATTGCATGAAATACGGCAGTCGCCGCGGAAGATTATTCCGAGGCTTTCAGCCGTAAGTGTCACAATGGTAGCACAGCAGGCGCAATTATTTCCTCGCTGTAGCCCAATAACTTTGCCGGCTAATAAAAACAGGAAAATATAGCTCGCATGAAAATGATTCCGCCGGGAGGCGTAAGAAAAGAGATTCTTAAATATTTTACGGGTCTAGTGGCCGCGGAAACTTTAATGCCAGCTTCACACATTTTAATGGAACCATATAATTTTATCACCGCCATCTTCTTACCCCGTGCACCTCATAATACTACCCGCTACACGATTCATAAAAAAAACAGCACATACCTCCCTCCCGCAGTTAAATCTCCTTTCGACGGAACGCTAAAAATTCTTTTGTAAAGAAGCGACGGCGACATCGGAGAACCGCGAAACAACGCGATACTACGGGCGATCGCGTAACACGATTCTCCGACAATAAACGTTGCTTCCTTCTACCTGGCTGCCATTTCCTACAGATTTCTGTAATTTATAAAAATTCTACGAATACTGCAGATTTTAAAAGGGCTGTAAGTTCTACAAATTCTGCAGATTTCACAGGGTCTGTAAATTTCAGATTTAATAATTTAACGTTCCTGTAATAACAATCGTTCAGTCGGCCAATTACGAATGTTTCACTTTGCAATCACTGGAAAGATAAGCCAGCCTTCGCGGGAGAGTAAATAGATGGAACTAATCAAGGGGTATATTAAATAACAGTGGAATTTACATAATACATCGCGTCGTAGTTAATTTTAAGGGCCGACGGGTCCCGTGTTAATCATATAATGCTCCTACGAGGGAGAACCGTCGAACAAGAGATTGAAACATTGTTACAGCGAGCCGCAAGCACCGTAAGCCGCAGCGGTTCTAAATTATCCGAGTGTTCCTGGACAAGGGATGAAACTGGAGCACGACGCGTTTCCCTTACCAAATCGAGAATGCTACGAGCGGCTAATACCTCTTATCCGGCGAAATTGCCCGGACGCCGACAAAGGAAAGAGCGGGATTGTTTATAGATCAAGATCGTGGGGGCAAGCGGATCGTCATGGGGGCACGGTCAACGTTCCCCGGCCTAAAACACCTGGGCTGCGTTCGCGTGGGCGTGTTCGCCCGCCACGCTGAAAACACTTATGCAACGCCCGGTTCATTAGACTCCGCTGGAAATACGCCCGTATAATCCCACCCCCTCGATTCCCTCCACCGTTCTCTTTCCATCCCCTCGAGAGTCCGCAATTGTTTCCCGGTTAATTGCCTTATCGAGCCGGCCGCGGCACCGAATTACACCGAGGTCTCTGGGTCGCGTTACAAGGCGCCATAAAAGTCCCCCCGTGCCGCTTCGATTTCTTCCCTCCTCGGGTGGGGCCGGACACACGCGGGGCTCCTCGAGTCGCGCCGACGCCCCTGTGTCCTAACGAAGAAAGATGCGTTCCGCGTGATTAGTATTCGCGTTCAATATCGTAAAAGGCCGGCTGTACGGGAGCGACTTGCTCCCGAGAAGTGGACGATGGGGGTCATTTTTCATCCGGGCTAATTAAAACGATCGTTCCCGGGCCTCTCGCGAAATCACAATTAACAGCGCCGCCGAGAAGATGGCAGGCTCTTTTAATTTTATGGCTTTCGAGAGAAGAGGAATATCGATAACTGATGATGCAGTGTACCCACGCACGAGGCATGAGAATAAAACGATTTTGCAGTTCCAATAGCTATAAGAAAAAATGTCGCTATTTTAAAGAATTTAAGTCGATGCGTCGATTGCACCGTAGTCTATAGGATTTATGTACTTTTTTTTAGAAAAAAGGGCGAGGATAAAAGAGAAATCATCGAGAAATCGTCGACGCGAAAGCGGAGGGAGCAAAGTAGGAAAGTCTCCTTGACCCATCCCAGCACCCAGCGATGAAAAGCTAGAGTCCAAGCGTTCACGGGATGGGCGACAAGGCAATTTTCCTTTTATTTTCATGGGAACCCGTGTCACAGACGGTCGCGAGCGATTCTTCCAAATTCACGAGCGGCCCCGCCATAGAAATCAGGGACATTGCACGGGTTCAATCTCGCGACGCTGGCTTGCCACCTGCTGAACATAATCCGACATAATCTCTGGCGCGCAATATAGAGGGGTAAGGCGCGCGCGCCAGATGGTGGCCAGGTCGCATAATCGGGAGCACACTATGTGGAGTGGAGTCTATGGCCGGCGGTCCAGGCTTGCGCCGATTCCTGTGCGGAAACTTGTACCGCGTTACATCGACACGGGAGAACTGGCGTCCGGCCATCGCGCAGATTTCTACCTTCGACCGCAGTTACCAGCGACGATGATTTACGCGCTTCCAATAGCCACGGAGCCGCGGTGCCGTGGCCACCGCAGCCGCGATAATCAAAACCAGCGATTCCAAATAACCCCGGATTGCATCTCTCGGTTTTCGACCTGGGAACCCGCTGCGCGGACCGAGCTATCGCTTTAGCAATAACTGTAGCTCCGAGAACGACGCGACGTCCATCAATTTTCAACTTAATTTATTCGTCGATGTAAAATCTTTCGATCAAAATAGGAGCAATGATCGAATACGTTGGATGTGCGATTCAAATTGAATTAAATAGAAGCCAGGTGAAACGTATTACGAGTAAGAGACTAGAGATGGGTCGAAATTACTTTGAGCAAGAATTTTTAACGGATGATTGTTCGCGGATTCCAGATCAGCAGATCCGATTACCGGAACAGCAACATCGACAAGACTCGCGGCGCGTTAAGGGACGTCGAGCGTCTTCGATCCGTGTTGTTCATCCCCTGGCCGAATTCAACGACTCTTAAAGGCTCATTGATTCCGGAAGAGTTAACAGCGAGCGACGTTCGGGCAGCCGGCAGGTCGATCGACGGATCGATCTTCTTTTCCCGGGCAACTCGTTCCCGATGCCACAGCTTACGACCGGTCTTAACTATCTTCGAACGTATTTCTTCTTAAAGCCGTTTTAAATTACGAGCTCGTTCGCTTTAGTCCAAGAACCGACTCTTAGTTCGCCGAACGAATAAGTTTAGCGACGCGGAATGTTCTTTTTTATTTGCCACTTCCGGCGCCGGCACCGTGAAATAGCGAAACCGGCTCGAATCGCGGGGAACAAACCGTCGTCCAAAACTGTCTTGTTATCGCTGAACCTGTTAACAATGATTGCTACTCCTCGTCGGTTACCGGTTGCGAAGTCTCGCTTCGGAGACAGCCCGCTCTCGCTTTCGCCGCCTCCGCTCCTTTCTGCCGCGGAGAGTCCGAAGCGGGCTCTCAAAGAAACGGAATTACTTTTCACCGAAGTGGAACCTTCCTCCGGTTACATTTCTGCGCGGCCCTCGAATCCTTTCTCGAAGACCGCATTCGGTGTGTATTTGTAACAAGATGGGGAAGACCGCGTTGCCCAAGGGACGGACCCGATAGAACGGTGTTCCGCGACTTTTATCTGCGCCCCTTTGTCTTCGCACGGCGGACGCCCGCTCCGCTCTTCGCCGAATCTTCCGCTTCTTTTATCCGGCCGCTCTTATCCTTCCGTTTCATCGTTTCCTCGATTTCGCGAAGGGACGATCAGCGGGAAACCGATTCGCCGAGTCCTACGGTGAACTTCGTCCCGTTTCACCCTGTTACCTTTCCACTCGTTCGTCGGGCACGGTTTCGGGCCGAGCGTCCACGGAGCTAATCCGAGATAAACGAAAGCGCGCACGCAAGATAACGGAACAGACGTCACGTTCCTGGTCGCCGTCGCCGTCGCCGTCGCCGTCGCCGGGAACCACTTCCGGACCCTTTGTCAGCACTCCAATTAGTCGGAAGTACGGTAACGACGTCTACGTCGCGATAGAACCGGCCAATGAATCGAGACTCTCCTCGTCTGCACTTTCTTTCCCCCCACGAACCACCCCCGCGTTCATCTTCCTCTCTCTCTCTCTCTCTCTCTCTCTCTCTCTCTCTCTTCTCTTGCTTTCGCACACTCCTCCGCTAGTTCTCCTCGGCCGCCGCTCTATCGTCGTCCACTTGAACCGGGGCCCTTCTTCTTCGTCCCCCAACCAACCAACCGACCGACCGACCACCTTTTCTCCCGGCCACATTGTACTAACTTCGAGCATAGCGGACGTCTTCGGAAGTTCATCTTTCAGCGGCAAAATGGATTTCCCGCAGGTGGAAATTGAGTTCCCTGGGAATCGCCGGAGCGCAGCTTATCAGGATTACTTCGATTTTACTGGTAATATTTCGTGCCGATAGACGAACGGTATCGTCTGCACGCGGGGCCGCAGTTCAACGCCGTATCGATCCTTGGACTCCCGCGATAGCGGCACATTGATTTTTTCCAAAAAGTGGACTCGCTTTTTCGGTTCGTTTTATCGTCTGGCTACGCACGGTGGTTCGAAAAATTCGGTAACATTCTGTTAAAAAAATGAACTCTTCCAAAACGATGATCCAACAATTTTCATTGTTCCGCGAAGAGCTTTGAAGCTTAGAAATATTTTAGTTGGGCCTCCTAGCGAGAGCTTGGTATAAAATTAAGCACTTCGTCTGCGGTTATCGAGTCATCTTAGTTCGCGATTTCAATTATATATTCTCCTTCTTTTTCTTCCTCTTCGGCGAATCACTGAAAGAGATCGGAGAAAGGTGGAGGTTCAAACAGCTCCTCTTAGAAAGAACAATGGTTTTCTTGCATGCAAAGTGGCCCGTTGGCAACGAAGATAAAGAGAGGAAACGATCGTCCCTTTTTATGTTATCTCGGATCTGTCCGATCGTGTTCGTGTGCCTGCATCGTATTCGATATGAATGAAATTCTTCTTTCTTTCTTTCTTTCTTTCTTTCTTGCTTGCATCTCTGCGCGATGGTGGTCTCTTTGACGTACCGTTACGGATATTATAAGGATATTCAAATCAAATGTGTCAGAAACAGAGTTCGAAGCACAAGGGAGCCGCGCGCGTTCCGCAGGGCAGAGTGTATTTCCTGGTGCAAATGCTCGTGACAGACCGACTCTCCCCCGACGCATGATGCAGAAACGGAATAGTGCTCTCAAAATTTTCTTGCCGCCCGTCAAGATAACGGATCTGCGAAGTTTGCGCATTGACTTATCGGAATCCTGCTCCATGCGGCAAATTGAGGTTGAAATATACATTCTGGAAATCTTGCCGTGTACTTTCTTCGCGGCGGGAAGTTTCCGCGGGGACGGGGGGCTTGCAAACGATTCGAAACTTTGAAGATCGATCGGGGTACAGGTGAACAATTAGGGACAATTACGGGCCGAGGTTCTACGGACTCGGAGATCCGTGTACGCGAGGATTCGTGTACATAGATCTCTCTCGTTGATTCAAACAAAGGGGTTATAGACTCGGCGAGATTGTTCCGGAGATTCGCGAGCGGAACGATTCGAGCTTGCAAGTTTGGGACCCGAGAACCAAAACTACAGGATCCCGGATTGAAGCGCTATGAACTTGGCAAGTCGACTTTGAGATGCTAGGAACGCGGAGGTCCTGCCGGAAGGATTCTAGGGTTCGATGATCCGAGTATAAGGATGGCCAGAAAAAAAGCGAGGTCCTTTCACCGCACGCTGAGTGACCCAAAATCCTCGCTAAAATATACCCTTTCGTTATTCGGTTTTGCTAGCTTCGTGCCAGCCGTCTCGTCGAGTGTCCTCTAAAGTTGATCCCAGAGCATCGTCGCCCAACAGCCACTCGGCTGCAACCACCGGCACCGATCGGGTGAACATTCTGTTTACAGGTTGCGCCAGTTCTCGATACACGTGCTATAGGTATGCGGGCCTCTAGATTCGAAGACCACTCGTATTTGGGTCACTTGCCATTAGCCCAGAATCGACTGACCCAAATTCCCAAGTCCATTGGTTTCTCGATTAGATCCCCCTCTGTATCCGATCACCGGTCGATTCACTCCAGACCCGTCAATCACACTTGCGCCGCGCGCGAGTGCGCGCGCGCGCGCGTTCAACGATCCCCGAAATTCCTCTCAAAAACCGCATCCGTCGACGAGCCGCGGCGTCTCTCGGAAGCATTCCGCGGCGGATTCCAGAGAGCCGTGCCGCGACTCTCGGAGGATCGCCACCCACCGGACGCGACAATGATTCGCTCGTCGACGCATGGCAAATTGATTCCGAACGATTTCACGGCGGCTCGCGCCTAATTCGGTCCGGGACTAAACAAGCGCCGCGGCAGGGGCTGCGCGGCTCGCGAACCCGTCGCTCTGGAGAGCACCTCGGCTAAGGTCCGCTTAAGGCGCGCCTAGTTAAGGTAACGCCATTATCGATTCATAGAGACGGAGTTACGTAACCGAGGAGTGGAGCCGAGCAGAGCGGAGCGGAGCGGAGAGCGAGGTGGACAGATGGGAGAGAGAGGGTGGAAACCGCCTCGTCGAGCTCTCCTTACGTAACCGGAAATTCCCCGCGCGCGCGATAATCGCGGCTTCGGTTTGTAATTTCGACGGAGCCCGTGCAATTTCGCGCGATAAATCAGTCCCACGGCCGCGAGTTAACCGCCCCGGGGCCAAAGATCGCCGGCCCGCGCGCGGTCTCCTTGCCGCCCGGCGCCGTTTTATCCAGGTGCGGAAAAAGGCAAAGGAGCAATTACATACACCGACGAACGCGCCGCGATCGATAGAGGAAAGAATTTCTTTTGTCAGCGGCGCGCACGCCGTTTCGCTTGTCCGATTCCGGCGATTCCGGTCCCGAAGGAACGGTGATCCGGCAAACGGCTAATTGAATCCATGCCGGGGCCAGTTTTAAGAGTCCGCCTCGCGGCACCCGCGAATCGAACCGGCTTCGTTGCGCCGCGATTTATCGGCCCGCCTCGGTCTCGGAACCGTTTGATTAGCCTCTTAAGTGGCAATTATTCGGGAATTCCACCCGGCAGGAGTCGCGTCTTCGAGCTCGCAGCAATTACATGGAGAAATATCGCTCACCGCGCGGATATCTTAACAGGGTGTCGACGTTTCGCACACTTCCTGCCAATTTTAATGCCAAGCTTGCCGGCCACTGAAACCTCTTTGGTTTCGTAGTTCTTCCTAAAAATAACACGACTGAAATCTCGTTGAGAAAAATCGTCTTCGTGCTAGTCGGTGAAAAGATAGCCCCGCCGCTAAACTAGTTTCATTAACTGATTTCCTTCTGTAACGTGTCCCGGCGATTAAGCCAATGAAGCACAGCTTTTAAGAAAGAACGTTTAAACAGCTTAGAACGTCTCCGTCCCGAAGAGTTAGCGTCGGAGTCGACGGCCCTGACTTTTCGAAGCGGAGTTGAAAGAGGAACGAGGCGACGGCCGTCGTCTGCGACGCAACAGAACAGTCCATTATTACTTTCGAGACCAGTTTACCGATACTTTGCCTCTATAAAACGATTCTACGGCGTCCTTGTAAGTAGCTGGCCGTTGGCCCGGAGTATTTTATCCCCACGGACAAGACGGGGGCCATCAACGCGGAGAGTTTCTTTATCGTCGACGAATTCCGGCGATTTTAGAGAAAGCTATGAGGTAATAAAATTTCGGCGAAAACATGCCCGTGGAATTCCAGCCGAACACCGGGCTCTTCTTTCGGTCGTTAAATCGGAAATGAGCTCTTGACCCTAGCCCGAACCTCGCCCTGAAGCGGTCGCTGCAACTTTTCTGATCTCTTTCCCCTGTTTCAAGATTAAACATTGCGAGGCTCTCTCTCTCTCTCTCTCTCTCTCTCTCTCTCTCTCTCTCGTAGCCACAGCGTTGCACCGCGCGTCTCGTAAAGTACTTTTTCTACAAAATCGCCGCACGAATTAACCATAAATTAATCGGGCCTGGATAAATTTCATTCCACCGGCTCCGAGGGCCACGAAGTTGAAAGAAGATCCAGAGGCTGAATTATGTGGAAAGCGTCATTTTTGCCGGGCAGACGATTATGTGCAAATTTTAAAACCCTTGTCTTGCATTTAGTTGCAGATCTTTATGCACTTGCACTTTGCCTCGGTTTAATACTCTGGGTTTCGTTTCGGCGGCAGGACCGTAACATACCTTTTCTGTTAAGTATTTTTTCTTAAATTGACCGTAAATTAGTCCAGAATACATTTTATTCAACTTTCGAAGATTATTCTTGTTTCTGCTGAATTTTACGATTTAGATATTCTGCCGCATCGTTGATAAGAATTGATAAAAATGAAAAGGATTTCAATTAAATTTCGAATTAGTAGAATCCACGGTCTAGTAACGAAGCTTGAATTCCAAGTGCTCGCGATTATTTTTGAAGAGGGCGGAAAACACAATCCGAAATGCATTGAACGATACATCTTACGAGAGTAACGCCGCTTTACTTTTCGACGCAACGCTGTATTAACTCGAGTCACGCTTCCGGAAACTTTTGCGCCGAGAACTGCTGAAAATGCGATTTCTTGCTCCCTCAAGTAATTATTAAAAGGAAAGATTTTCTGGTAGAACGGTCACGGAATAAACCATAGAGCGGGGAAGTTAATACGAAGCAAACACGCTCCATAATTCTGTTCGGCCGGCGAAACGTGCATTTTTCATCGGGGAAACTTTTTTATCAGCTTCCCCGGTAGGCAATTCCGAGTCCGGCTCCGTCGCGCGATTCACGTTCTGTCCGGCGGTCGGGGCAGGCAAAAACGTCGAATGCTCGGTTAATTAAGCAGAAAGTTTCAAGCACCGAAGTTCGCGGGCAACGTCTGCCCGGTCGGTCCGCCCCGCCACCGCCTCCGCCGCCTCCGCAGCCGCCTCCGCCGTCCCTCTCCCGTTCTATTGAGATAAAAGTTGTCGCGCGGCGAAGAAAAAAATTTGGATTTAGATTCAGTTTCAGTTTCTTAAAGTGCAGGCTTTACCCTCTGAATCAATAACGGCAAGATTACGGGACCGCAACGAGAAAACTTTCCCAGGTCGAGACCTAAAATTGTAAATTTCCAAGCTTGAACGAGTTAGCCCGCAGTTTTTTCTCCCCCCCTTCCCATTTCCGCGGCCGCTAAAGAGTATTAAAGTTAAGAGATTGTTACGAATCCGCGTAACCAGCGGCGAACGGCTCAAAGTTTATCTGTTTCTACGTTTCTCTCCACCGCCGCCGCCGCCGCCGCCGCCGCTTGTAGCGCGCGCGATGAAATTTTCATTTATGGAATAGCGGCCGCGCGAATGCTAACCACCGTCGTTTCTTGGCCCGGCGGTCATTAAGTCCCGTAATCATCGCGCCGCATTGTGCCCGAAAGCGCCGAGACCGGATCGACGTCTTTTAAAACCGCGGTGAAAAGGCTTCTGTGAATCGGCCGCGTAACGAGCTAATTCTTCCGGCCGCGTGTTTCAGGAAAAAATTCAGGAGCAACGTCTCCATTTGCACGGGGGCCCCAGCTCCGCTCCGCTCTGCTCCGCTCTGCTCCGCTCGCGCGGGAGCCAGGCGGGATTGAAGTTTTAATTTCGCACGTATTCACGCTCCGATGGGGACGTCCGTTCCATTTGAAAAAAATATGGGATGTATCAGTGGATTTCAGCGGAAATAGTTTCCGCGACTGCTCGGCGTTGATTAAAAAACACAGTCTTTGAGGTGACCGTGATTAAAATATCGCGGCTATCAATTGACCGGAGGAAATGGAGCCCGAACTTCTTCTTCCTTCCTGGTTCCAAATGACGAGCGGTGACGTTTCGGTTGGAATTTCTTCTTTTTCCCCGATTTTCCTGCCACTCTATTCCAATATCGGATTGAATTTCTCGGAAATTATAAGAGTTTATTAGTATATCCGTTTCCACTGTAATTAATAAACTCTGCGATGAACGAGCAGAGATATTGTTTGCAATCATTCGATGGTTACGCCTGCAGAAAATGAGTAAAAAAACATGGAATAATTAATTTCGTAAATAAAATTATAACGTTTGTTATTCGAATTTAATGAAACGATCTATGGCAGCGATTCTTTCTTCGGCACCCGGTGAAAGCTGTGTGAAAATGACACGAGAGACGTATGAAACATCGGAGAAACCGAATTTGATTTCGACTTAAAAAGGAATAAATTTGATCTCCCGCAGATTTCCCTCGACGGAATCCGCCTTTACATTAGAGAGGAAAAAGGTTAGCAAGCGGAATTTCGCTCTGTATCTTCTGAACCATATTCCTCGCGGAATCCATCATTGATTCGGCGCAATAAAAAACGAATTTTTCTCGCGCGGAGCTGCTCCCCCTGATCCGCCGTCATCGACGCGCTCGAGCGCACCGTGTCGAATTCCTTTTGTGCGAGAAAATCGTATTTAGACAAGTACCCTCTCGGCAGTGCGACGTCGCCTTATCTCGCGGCAGCCCGCGGAAAGAAAATCCGCGAGAGAAAAAGAGAGATTTATGCGCTACCGTCCGCGGACGGGGAGCATCCGGCTACGCACGCCGCCGTCGACACAGAGCCTGGAGAATTCTAGTTTCTTTTCCCCGTGAATGGGGAAACCCGCGAAACACCTCCGACACACCGACGGCACGCTGTCCCCCCGTGAAACTGATTCGCATGAATAAATTTTCAAGCCGCGCCACTGACACAGTCGCGCGCTCGCGCGCCCGCGCACCTTTGCGTCGCGGGAGACCGTCTCGCGAACGGATTGCGAGCAGATTTTCTCACCGTGCATTGTCGTCGTTGCCATTTCCGACGACCCGTAAATTCTAATAATTTTAACGCGGCGCACGCATCGCGTTTAAGCGGAGAAACACGAAGGAGCTGCTCTGTTACGCGACTCGTTGAAAATACGAGGAAATGCGCGCTCCGTGGAGATCGATACGGAAAGCAGGTTGGAAGCAGCGGATAAATGTCGAGCACTTTGGCGAATCGAACAGGATCAACGTTAAAATAAACTCGTTCCTTTCGGATGATTTTTAGATATTTTTCTGTGCCTTAGAAGCGTGAACACACCGATGAATAATTCTAAATAATTCTAAGACTTGCAAGGTTTTAGTAAAAATAACAAATATGATCGAATTCCTTTGACTTTTCATTTCCACCGAGACGAACGCTTTCATATCCGATTCCGTGGAAGTATCGAAAGCGAAGAACCACTGCGAAGTCGTTAAAAATATCCAGGTACTGATCACGAAACAGTGGTTCGTTTAAAGTAATAGCGACTCCGGAGGGCGTCACCCAGCGCGCAATAAATAAGATTGAAAAAAACAGGAGCCGTCGTTGGCTGGGCGCGTCTCCGTCCTCGGAAACGGATTAAAAGGAACGTTCATAACTCGATGGAAAAATCGCGGAGACAAATATCCGCAGTTCTACTTACGTCGATTTCCCAGACGACCCGGAGTCTACGATTTCCGCGATTTCCCGGCGAAAATCCCGTAAACGCGCGCGCGGCGGCTGGGGCTGCCGCTGCCGCATGAAAAATGCCACGGTCGACGCGCATTCCGAGCCGGTTCCTGTTTCCCGAACTTAAAAAGTAGCTCACGGGTTTTCATTTCCAGTTCCCCGCGTATTCCGTTCGCGGTCATCGATTCGACGGGATCGTGAAAAATTCGCAGCGCTGCGCCGCCGACGCCGACGCCGCTCTGCAGCGGAAATGCATACACGTGTAAGTGGCGTGCACCCGACACCGGGTTTACCAGAGTTCTCCGGGAACTTCCAGGGACGTGTACATCGCTTGAAATCCCGTCTCCGAGAAACCTCTTCGTTTTGCCTTTCGTGTCGCCGACTGGCGTCAAACTCGAAAAGTTTCTTTCTTTATTTAGCAAACTCCGATGCAAGTTTCGATGTCCTACGCGTAAACGAAGAAATCTACCAAATACATCTGTTTTACTCCAAACGTCTTCCTCAATTCTACTGTAAATAAATTCTATTTTCTTATCACAGATACCCTGTGGTATTATATATTATATTTTCCTCTTTTATTTTACTATAATAATAATAATAAAAACTACTCACCGTATCTCTGTTCGACTTCAAAGGAGCGCCGCGCAAAGAGATCCCCGCGGATCGTCAAAGTTACGAAACAGCAGAATCGCAAATTCGGAGATTGTTCAGAAAAGACGTCTTTCCTTCCTCGAGCGCGCGCGGTTCTCTTTTAGGGCACAGAGTATCTCTCCGCGAAATTAAAAGATAATCTCGTTCCTCCGGTGCCGGACGACATTCTATCACCGTTTTTGTCGCGCATAATCTTTCCGGCCGTTTAGGGAGCCGGGAACTGCTATTCGTCTCCTTTACGGTGAAAGATGGCGAAGGAAACATCGCTACGGCGAGAGCCGTGAATGGCCACGGACAAAGGGAACCGGACCACCCTTTTTCTTCACGCAAATCCGGGGGACGCGTCATCGTGCTCCGCGCGCTCGACTGATTCGCGCGGATAAATCTTCCCCCGGGGGATTTTTCGGTCCCGCAGGGAGTAGTAGCTAAAGGATCCGGTTCTCTGCCCCCTTTTTCTTCGCCGCTGGATGTGTTCGGGCTCCCGGCGATCTTATCCTCCTGGCCGCGCTCTCTCTCTCTCTCTCTCTCCCTCTCTCGCGCGCGCGCGCTCTCTCGACGTTAACGCGGAATTGAAAAAGCACCCGGCGAGCGCGATGAATTGTTTCCACCAGAAAACAACTGTTCACGTTCTACGATGCTCCTTAATTTTCAGCCTCCATTTTCTCCCGGCCTTCCGAGCCCGCGATCCTTTGACACTTTTGGAGAGCATCCAAGAGAAGAAGATCCGCTTTATTTTGTAGCCTGGATCTTGATTATTTTTCGAGCAAAGAGAAACCGTGTTGTATAACAAAGTATTTATTTCGTAAAAATCCTTCCCGATAAATTGCTAACGTCACGCTCGCGGTACAATGTAATCTTTTGTAAAGCGCCTCGCGTTTGGCGTAAACGCGTCGAAACGTTCATAATGTTCGCGTGCTCGTAGCAGTGCGCAGAATCGTTGCACGTTCCAGTGAACCGTGCAATTTGTGCGATCGGAGCAGCAATTGCCCGCCGAATCGCCAGAGAATTAGGCAGTCGAGGGGGGATCGATGATGCTGTCGTCGTTAGGAATGCGTCTCTGGTTTATTAGGGGTCGACGGAGCAGCGGCTAAACACGGTCGGCGCTCTGTTCCCAGAAACGAAAAAGCGGTATGTGGACAACAGTAGTCAGGGCGACACGGCGTTCGGTTTGTCCTTCATGCCGCAGGTATGCGGTAATTGTTCGATAAACAGAGCCCGTTTCGCTGAACAAGTATTCGAGCCGGTTGGAAAAGCGGGGACACGCGTATTTTCCCGACCGAAGAATGGTATGCAATTGCCCGTGGATAATTATCTCATTTGCCGCGCACGTAACCAGTTCGCCCGCGTCAAACGTTGTTGCGAGCCCCGCTCAAATCAGTTCATCGTGCCGGTGAAAATTACGTGGTCGCGGGAAGCGCGGCCTCGGCCTCGGCCCCGACCGGCCGGGCGGACGGACGGACAGGGGTGGAGGGGGCGAACCGTTGAAATCGGTCCGGCTCTCAGACGAGAAATGCTATTGATGCCGAACTTCACTCGACGCGCACGAATCACTCTAAATTCTAAACCGAACTCGAACCAATTAATAGCCGAGCTGTGCCCGCCGTATCATTCTGTTCCACCTGGCTCCGCGAACACGGCTACCAACCCCACTTAAACGATCGCGCGCAGGCCAGGCTGCCCTGACAAATCGAACAATCCCAGGCGGAACAATCATTCGGCGATGGCTTCTAAGAAGCCTGTAGCCGAGTCCTCCTCCTCCTCCTCCCCCTCCTCCTCCTACGTTTCGTCTGAATCGTATTTTATTTCGACGGACGAGCCACGAAGGCTTGCAGAAACCTCGGCGTATTCCTTCCTCTCGCAGTCTCCGACTGAATCGAAGTTCGGTCCATTTAGCCTCCGTCGAGTACGCTCCGAAGACTTTCAAGAAACCAACAGTAATCTCTTTTTCCGTGCGGTGCTCGTCTCGATTGATTTTAATCGATGCCGGCTCGGATGACCCATCTCTCGTATTTTCTATTTCGAAGCTGGTGAAATTGCAGGGACTGCGATCGTACAAAATGATTGAATAAACTTAATTCAAATCGACGAAAAGACAGTGTAGATTCAGTCTTGCTTTTGTTTCTTTACAGAAATGCTTTGCACGATTTACAGAGAAATGATTAATCTATGAAATTGTTCCTTCCTGTTCCTGTCGTAGGTTCGAGGAAAATAGCGCGGGGTCCGTCGTCCTCCGGAGCGGTTAGGGTCGCGGGCATTATCGCGGAGGGAGAAAAATTGTGCCGTAACGTTGCGGTCGAACGTTCTCAACGGTGTAATTTATGCACCGGCGTGTTTTCTCTTATTCCCTGCGGTTTCGCGTCGAACGGCGTTCGCGCGGCGTTCGGCAGCGGCCGTGATACGACCGGGCAGATCGTCGAAAACGGCGAGGAAGGTGGGACGCGAGGAACGAAAGTCGACGCGTCGCTGAAAGCTGGGGCGAGCCTCTTTAAAGGGCCACCCAAGAAATAGGAGTGGTCGGGAACAGTAGCTTCTTAACCGGACACGATCCTCTTCATCTGTCAGCTTAACCACCTTTCATGTTTCATCTCCTTATCCGCGATACTCTCGCTGAAACTCCTCGTAAACGGTCCGCGCGCTCGAATCGACGAATCGCGCGAAGACCAAAAGTTCCGCCCCGACTTCCGCCTCGGTGGACGCCCGAGTTTTTCGGACAAATGCCGTTCTCCGCTTAAATTCTGGGAAACCCGAACTTTTCTCGACACTTTCTCCGCGACTTTCCGTTTGTCGCTCTCTGAACCGAATGTACACCGA
This sequence comes from Augochlora pura, assembly GCF_028453695.1. Lineage (NCBI taxonomy): Eukaryota > Metazoa > Arthropoda > Insecta > Hymenoptera > Halictidae > Augochlora > Augochlora pura. Next base: position 656,870 of record NC_135773.1, on the reverse strand, counting down.
GTGGTTTAACTTTGTATCAATGTTGCTTGGGTTCTCGCATTTTTTAAACGCTTCGAACGATGTCTCAATAGTCTTTTGTGTTGGCAAAGTACCATCCAATGGTTTTTATTGTTACGCGTCGCCTTAGTTTTTTAAGGAAAAAAAAAATTAAATAATGGAACGTGCGAGAGGAAAATAATACGATCATTTAAAGAGAAAAAGGGAGATACTGTGTTGTAACTAATATCTCCAGCAGATCTGCGCGCATAGAATGCAATTTGCAGGACACGTTACGCGGATACCGGCACAGTATTTTCAGTAACAAAAATTCAACAAGATCGGCGAAAGCTGGAGGTTAAACAGGAACGCGCGGACACGCGCTACCAAATTAAATCGTGTAACTATTCCGTACTCGACAGCCGGCGATTGTTCTCAACACTGCGCGCTTACACCCCTTTTCCCTCCAAAATTTCCAACAATTAGACCCTTATTGACTGAACCCAGTGATTGCGCTTCAAACAGCGGCGAGCTATGCGCAACCAATCACCGGCTGCTGCATCGAGAGCTTTTCACAGACCGATCAAATTTAACCTTATAATTAACGTTTCGTTTACCGTTCCGGCGATTCGCGATCGTTAATAAATACGTTGCGCAAGAACGTTCGAGGAGAGAGGGGGAGTGGGCGAAGAGAGGGAGGGAGAGAGAGTGGCTAGCCGGAAGAAAATGCGAAAACGTTCCGCGGGACGTCGCGTTGCCAACCCCTCCGCGCGACCCTTCCTTAATTGGATCGGGGTCCGTCGTTCTCCTAATTAGTAAATTAAACAGGCGCGGCTGAAAAGCCGGCAGCCGGCAGCCGTAAGATCATAATAATGCGGAGCCGTTTGAACGTGATCCGTAAAGCGGTCCGCGAAAAATAGAAATTCCCGGCGACTAGACCCGTTGAAGGCAAACGCGAGCTACGCGCCGCGCGCCGCGCGCCGCGCGCCGGAACCGGATCGCAGCCGAGCGCTGCGTTTGCCCGGTTTCCATGATATACCACCCCAACGCTATTGTGTGGATTATACCGGAATCGAATCGCACCGCCGGCGAACGCCGCGCGAAAATCTCGCCGGGAAAAAAAAGAAGGAAGAAAACGGTGGCGACAAGTGTTCGCGCGCCGTTTCTCTGAAATTGAAACCCGAGCCGAGCTGCGATTACAACTTTTCTATTCGATCGGAGGACTCGAACGCGACTGCTAAAAATAGCGATAATTTGTTCTATTTAAAAATTAAAAGAAGGCTAGAAGATAAGTTTGATTTATTCTATCAAACGTATTAAAATTGGTAAAAATAGAAGATTATTTTCATTTGCTTACTCTTTCGCGTTCGTTTTATTTTTAGTCTAGTCAGAGTGAAATTCCGACGTTTAGCAGCCGTTTTGCGTTCACAAATTAATAATTGCATGCCGTGGTTTCAGATAATTAATGCAGAACGTTTTCATTTCGCATCGAGATCCGCGGTCCGGCTATTCTATTGAATATTCAATTTTAACAAATATTCCATTGAAATTCATTCTTTCATTAGAAGGATAAAGGAGAGAGATAATCGGAAGTCTAGCAGCACAAATTTATGCTAAACGATCGTTTGAAAATTAAAGCTCTGTAAATAAAATATTATTACTATAAGCAATCGAATTAAACGTTTCTATTACACACCGAAGAAGTTGTATCCAATTAATAATTAATAATTAAAATAAATAATAATTCTTGAATAAAAGAAGACCAGATTCGGTAGAGCGACTTGGTTGAGAACATCTCGGACGAGGGAAGACAGTTTATGGGAATAAATTGAAGGACAGCGAGTACGAATACGGCGGCGAGCAGAACGCGAGCGTTCGAATGCGGGGTTTTCGCGGGCAACGCGCTCGTATGCATAATAAATCTGGCTTTGAGTTACGATTACAATGGAAGAAAGTTAGTCGGGGAGCAAAAAGACCGGCGGGAGGATTTTGTTCGCGCAGCCACGCTTCCGCTGTACAGAATTGTGTGCGACCTCTTTGTCGCGCCGCTTCGGCAACGGTGTTCCCCGACGATGTGTTGAAAGACTCGTTCCACTCTTGTTTCCAGTCCATCGCTTTTGTCTCGGTTTTTCTTTCTGTCGCTCTCTTCTTTCATCTTGTCGCTTTCGAGGGTCTCGCCGTTGCCGGCGACAAAACGAGAGAGAGAGAGAGAGAGAGAGAGCGACCGGTGACGCCCGTGGAACAGGGAATAAACGACACGGTCAGTCGTCGGCGGGCTTGAATGCCCGGAAAATTGGAGAGCTGACTTTTCGATTTTACGAGGCGTCCGGCCGTCCCTTCGCAACCCCCCTCCTCCACCGTTCATCTGGCCCTGTGAACCGTTAATAGGTCTACTTCTCGGTTATTTGATTTCTTTTTTTCCGGCCGCGTGAAACGAAACAGAGACAAAATTGCGAGCGCGACGCAATCTCGATGCTGCGACGGAAAGCGAGGTGAAAAGAGAGAGAGGGAGGTATTATCGAATTCGAAACAAATCCTGGTTTTTTTTTTCATACACGCGACACGCTCTCGATTTTTAGCCGGCGGATGATCGAACGCTTCGCCATTTCGTGTTTTCATTTTGCACGCTATTTGCCGGCGCGCGCGCGCGCGTGTGTCGCTCGGGCCGCGCAAACTGGCTTTGATCTTCGTTCTCGTTGCCGCGTCGCGGGACAAAGATGAGTTTTTTGGTACGGTGAAATGTTAATGGAAGCACCAGACATTCCGGTGTCTACATTGCCGGACGTTTCGAGAGCCGCGACAACGTCTTGCGGCGACCGTTTACCCGGCGAGCGCGCAACGTTATGAATAAAACGAGCGTAAACGCGGGAGAAAGGCGACTTTCTTCCGACGGCGGGGGGAGGGGGCCGTGGATAAAACAATTTCAGGATATTTATGGACTAAGGTAAACGGACCGGTGAAACCTCACGGTCCTAATGAAACCGAATTACGCCCGGGCAATTAAGATGCCGCGCGGATACCGTCGCGAGCGTAATTCAGAACCGGCGGATACATTAAGTCCCGGAACCGTCCGAGCGAATTTCTAATGCCGCGCGACCGATAAGATCAGCGCAGCCGTCCCCGCGCGTAACTCTTTCGACGGTTTCTTACGAATTTTCGCGCCGCCGGCTGTGAAACGAGTACCGAAACGAATCGAATAAAATCCCGCGCCGTGTTCGAGGACCGAGGCACGTCTTTCCAAAAGTTATTGCAAGCTGATAACGAGTATCGGATATGTAGGTCGAAAAGAAAGAGATAGGCTCCAGATCGGTGGCCTATTTGCGACGATGCTCTCGACCTCTTCGACGAGTTTTATCCCAGTTGTGTAGATTTTTGGTACGCGTCCCCGTTGCTCGTTCGAGCCGCGGAGAGAATCGGTTTAGTCGCGGTGAAAACGTATTTATCCGGGTTACTGTTAATTAACGAAGCTCCTAGCAGTGCGGCGTATCGATGACATTAATTGACGCGCGCGGACTGAATGCCGACACCGCTCGATATTTCGGCGCTGCGAACTCGGCCGCGTCTCCGCCTTCGCCTTCGCCTTCGCCTGCAATCGCGCCTGCCATTCGAATCCGAGGCACACGCTCGCTCGCTCGCTTCGGAATCGCTGACTCGGCGAATAGGAATGCCGCCGCGCGGCATCAGTGTCAACATTGACTCTTCGATTCCGCGAACTTTTAAATCGCAATACCGAGTGTTTGCATCTTGTTATCCTCGGCGACGTTACCGGGTCGCCCGCCACCGGCGAAACCGAGTTCCACAAACTTCATCCCACTTCGGGGAAACTTGCGACTAATTGACGCTTCGCTGCTAGTTACGAACCTGGCCAGTCGGATCCGGCGCGGCCCGGGCCCGCTTCTGTCTAGGCGGGCCTAATTTCGACCTAACTCGCGCTATTGGGGTTCAAGGACACCTAATCTGGGCTTAATCGAAGCTTATACGGTCCCGGGGAATGATAATGCGCAGCTAACTGAAGCTGATCCAGTTTGGCGAGGCCTGATCCGGGTCTAATTAAAGACGAGTCGATAGGGAGACTTCGGTTTACGTCTAATACAAACTAGTCTCGCCGAGGAGCTAGCGTGTTAGACCCAATCCAAGAAAGACGCTATCTACGCCGTGCTCGTGTTCAACTTAGATTCAGCGAACCCGTTTGGAACCATGCAGAAGTTGATACAACTCGAGCGAATGCGTCCTAAACTGCTTCGAAGATGATCCACTTTGCGAGGGCTCTGTCTAGACTAAAGCAACAGTGCTGGATGCGTATGATTTCTGTTTGGTTGTAACCGAGGTTGATGTAATTCAATTGGAGTCAATCTAATTCTAATCGAGGCTCCTTTGTTTTATAGCCTAAGACTGACTCAGTTTACGTCGACTCAATTTAGTCCAAGTTGCGTATATTTGACTGAGACTTCGTGAAAAGGAGTCCAGCCGGATTGAATCTAATCCGAATCTGGCGAAAGCAGCTTCACTGAAACGCTCCTAGGTTCCAATCAAGAATGATTCGGATTAAACGAATCTATCCTGGGTCCAATTCAAGACAAGTTCATCCTAGCCCCGACCAAAGCTAATTCGTTTCTCGCAGGTCCTAATAACGGTTAATCCGGATGGATGGAGACTCGTCGAAACCTGATTCCCTTTGAGTGGATTTAACTAAAAACCAAACCAGAGCTTCTCGAGTTCGATCGAAGCAGGGTCCGGGCACGCCCCAAGCAACCGCAGCGACGTTTTATCAAGCCAGGATCCAACAAACGCAGTGTAAAAGACGAGGACGACTTGATGAACGGAGAACCCTAGGCAGAGAGCCGGTACTAATCAGCGCAGCGCGGAGGAAGCTCGCAGAGCAATCGGTAGCCGGGAATATTCCCGGGGAACTCGAGCACGCCACGGCGAGTTCCGCACGCGAACGAATCGAGATACCTGGCTGGTCGTTGAAAAACCCTTAACCCCCGGCATCCGGCAGCATCATTGAGAAAGCAGCCCTGCGAGAGATGGTATCCGCGTGCCTTTCTCGTGGCGGCGCGGAACTCGCAGAGCTGCCGCCGTTCCTGCTGCTGCTGCTGCTGCTGCTGCTGCGGGGCCGCGTAAAAACGCGGCGCGCCGGTTCCTCCTACAATTACATAAGTTTCCCGCGACAATGCCGAAACCAGTCTTGTAGAACACGTCCCGACCAGCTTGTCGCGATATAATCTCGGCCGTCTCTCTCTCGCCTGCCTCCCTCTCGGTCCTTTTGATTCCCTTCCGACGTCCCCGGGCTCCCGAGACAATTGCGCGTGTCCGGCAAAATTACACGAGTGCCGCGATGCCCACGGTTTCGACCCAGTATCTCCCTCTCCCTCTCTCTCCCTCTCTTTCCCTTCGTCGCTACGTTTCTCTCGCTGTCTCTCCGCTCCGCTGGCAGAAGGTGGTACGTGTAGCACGTGTCACGTCAGACGTGCGCTATCAATCACACGCGAGAAACACGGTTCTCGGAAGCCCGACATGCTCTCGTGTCCTATCCATGCCGCAGCCGTGGAATCTCGGCGACGCTCGGTGGCGTGTATGCACGCGATGCAGCCGTGGAAACAGTTCACGGGGTTTACACGCGTCTCGCGAACCGTCGAACCGTCGAACCGTCGAACCGCGCTGCTGCCCCACCGACGACAGTGTCTTGTTACAGGGGGGGGGACGGATAAGAAGCTCGGCCACTTCCTCGATGGGAAACGAATCAGGTGTACTCGTCACAATTTGACGCTCAATTCCCTTTAAAATATATATTTTTATTTCTAATTTCTTATTATCGAAACCACCTGGCAGCTTGGGCTATCATCGATGCATTTTAGCGACTCAAGGATCTTCGAAGAACCGCATTACTTCAGATTTAGTGCCACTTAATGCAGTTTTATTTCTGTTCGAAGGTCGCCGAGAGATTTCGGACAAAATAGTCGTCAACGAATTAACACTTTTTCCAACACCGACGGGAACCGTCGATGGTTTATTGGAGATGTTCTTCATCTTTATCCTTTCCAGGAAGATGCGGGCTCTTAATATTTTTATTCCGGCCCCCGACCGACACGAGTTTCGCGACTTTATTATACGCTTGACACTGCGTAAATTTCGAACGTTTTCAAACTTCCCACTATCCAGAGATAGCTCGTTCCGAGCACGCTCGAGCGAGAGCGGCGGCGATGCTTAGCTGGCTGCCACGCGGGGAGCCGACGCCGGATCATTTATGACCCCGTGTTAGAATATTCGTGATGTACAGTTTGGAACTATAATGCTTCGGGAAAATTGAAGCGTGCTTCGCGACCGACGAATATTCTCCCTTGCAATAGACATAAATTAAAATGAGAACATTCTCTCATCTTCCATCGTAAAGCAACGAAACGAGCCGATCCCTTTCTGTCGAGACAGACGGACATTTTTATTTCACTCCTATCATTAACGCTACATATATCGGCCTCTAAAAATTATGTTTCTCTTTGTAAAAAGGGATACAGGGGTCTGCCATTTAGAATAAGACACGCTTTCTTTTTACGATTGTAAAAATTAAATCAAATAAAAACGTTAATTGTCGAATCCGAAGAAAGTGTGTTCGCGGATGATGCTGCGGTCGTACGAGCGGAGCCAAGATGATGGCAGAAGAGCGCGACCGAGCCGACGATATAGCAGGAGTCGAATTAGAGGAAGAGGATCGAGGATGCCGGAGCTATTTATCTTGAAATGCGCTTCGAAAGGATTCGTTTGAGGAATAAGTAACAGACCGGAGAAAAAGGGAAACGAGCATAATTCCGCGCAAAGGAGCTGCTCGTTTAGCCGCCGCCGCCGCGCGGCCAAGGAAAAAGGGAGAGACCCCGGTCGTATGCGGCCCAAGATCTCCCCATCTTTTCTGTTATTCCATGAAAAGTTAACGATCCGAAATCGTCTGCGGACTCGGGAATAAGTCGGGACCGGCGAGCTCTCGTCGTGCGGCGGCTGTCGTCGCGGGGATACACGTTCGACGTCGATGAAACGCGCGTAAAACTTTGGTCGTTATCGGAAGAAAATCGGCTCGACCGATTTCCGGTCCTCCCCACCCCGTCCCGTCTCGTTCCGCGCGTTTCCGCGACCGAAAACCACCCCTTTATCCACTTCGCGGCCAACCACCCTCGAACTTTACGACGCGCCCGTTTGACCGTTCCCGGTTGCGATAGTTTCACGTAGCCGGCATAAAACGCCGCAGCGCGACCATAACGGGGACCTTTTTTCGCAGGATGCTCGCGGCACCGCGCGATCGCATGCATTACGAGCTTTTCCTTTCAAGTTGCTCGCCGCGACCTGGAAAACTCCCACACTCGGCATGCCCAACCCTTCTCGCGAAAATGTAAATTCGCGATGGAAGGTGGTCCTCCTTTGTCACCTTTGCCAAACGCGATCGCGCAGTTCTTCTCGCGCTTCGTGCTATTTTTCTTTTCATTTCGGTCTGCCGTTTCGAAAATTAATGGTCCTCGAAGCCGACTCCCTTCTCTTGGTTCAACTTTTTGGGGATTTTTCTCGGGGCAATTCACCGTGTCTATTTTAGGTGCCTATTTTCCTGATGCGCTCTCCGTTGCCGATTTTCCGTACACATTTCTCTCGTACGAATTTTCTTGATACATTTTTCGGCGGCGATACACCGTACGCGGTTCCCTGGCTATTTTCCTGATGCACTTTCTGCGTACACTTTCCCGGTGTCGATATTCCTGAGTCACGAGCGATAATATTTTTTAATACATTTCTCTGGTGTCAATCTTTCCGATGCATTCTTTTTGAATCGCTGATTTGTTGCGCGTCAATGTTCGTTGCACGTATTTGTACGGCAATTTTCTGGCCACGATTTATATTCCCGATAAATTTTTTGGTGGCAATTGTTTAATCCATTCTGCAGCAACAATTTCGGCGGCGCGTTCCAGCGACGCAGTTTCCGCGGCCCGTAATAATAATCGTCGTGAATAACGTTAACATTTACGACTGAAATATACTGGCGCTATTACCGTGCATCATATTAAATGCACCGCGCCCGCCTCGTGAAATATTAAAAACATGTAACATAGAAATCTGATTAATATGCTGTTGCCAGTTACGCCGCGCTGATACAGTTCCGCACGGTTGTGTACGTGAAATTAATTCGATTTGTTTAATGCAAAGTGCTTATGATCGCCGATTCGACTGTACAATGTTGACAGTGCGAGCATGTTAAACGTGGAGGGAGCAAAGTACCTCGGCGGTTGTAAATCGCGGAGATTTCGATGCTTGATAAAAACTATTAACGCTTCGAGAAACGAGCTACCATTTAATACACCTCCGATTCGCTTCTACTTCGTTCGACCCAGTTAAAATCGCGACACCCTAAAACTTCCCTCTCTATATATTTCCATCTCCCAATCTACCCTCTCGCAGAAACAAGCGAACAATTTAAAAAGCAATTCCGGCACACCGTGTCTCATTTTTACCGGCATTTAAACATCCACCGGGCGTCGGCAATCAGCATCCAATTCTCTTCGCGGGAATCCCGAGTTATTATTTCGGAAGTCGAGTTACGGTGGACGAAATTTCTATAGGGGCTCTAATTTTCTTTGGTAAAAAGAAGCGAAGTGTTCCGACAATAAAATTAACACTTGCTAGAACATATAAGAGAATAATAAGAAATAAAAAAAGTCACTTAACAGACGATAAAGTTTCTTAATTCTTTTTGTAAAGAATTTTGTTCTTCTTATTCTCGCGAATATTCGATCGATATTTAATTTTATTATCGGAGTATTTAGCTCTTTTTATTAAAGGGTCTCTGTGTATATTTTATTCAGGGTAGCGTTAGTTGAAGTAATTTTCACACGGAGAATAGGGACAGGGAAAAATCGGCGTCGCTGATAAAACGAAGAAAATTTCAGCGTGTACCGGCTCGAAAGGCAGCCGTAATTGTAGCCCGATGAGCAGAGCGTAACCCGAGCGCGATACACAAAAAGCAGCTCTTTAACAGACTCGTGGATTCCCGGGCCGTAATCAGCCAATCTTCTCTCTGTCCGATTCCCTGGCCGCCTGGCCGCCTGGCCGCCTGCCCTCCTGTTATTGACACCCTTATTTTCTTGCTACCCCGTCAGCCGCCGCCACGGTCTTCATCCCCGGCGATCCCAATTACGCTGACACCGATTACACCCAATTACTCTCGCGAGCATTCTCGGATGCTCCGCTCGGCCGGTCGCTTTATTTTCTAAACGGGCCGGCCAGAAAAGAGCCCGGAGGATCGATCCTAACCCTTTTACGGAAAATTACCGACCGATCCGGTTCCCCGGTTTTATCCACGGTCTCGCCGAGATTGGACAGAACCGGATCCGACGAAATGGAATCTGATCGCTCGGAATGTTTATGCGAATTTATAATTGAACGAGGACCTGTTTGGCAGCCGGCGTGATAAGCGAGCGCGCGCGGAGGTTTTACGGCTTTTCAAAATTGATTTCACACGTTCGCTGGCCCAGGGCTTTGGACCGCGGCCACGCGGACCTCGAACGTTTCGAAAGCTTAGCCCGAATGCCCACTTATTGTCGGCCGGATGTACCTCTTATCTGCTACATCTGTTTCACGCCGTGATTTCAGCTTCGGATCGGCTTTATTCCCCCATAGTTTCTCGCGCGTTGCTCGGTATGAGAACGTATTTTCAGTTGCTAGCTACCAGAGAATCGTCGCCCCTTTCTCCTTTACGATCAAGTTCTCTAAATACTCTTTTTATTGAAATAAAAGTCGTGTCGACGAAATTCGTATCACACCCCTCTCACTGGACACTAGGAATCAAAATTCTGTTGATCGATCGCGCGAAACCAGAGACAGATAAAAATATGTTTCTTCCCTTAGTAGTTTCGCTCGACTGAGATGTAAGAGCGCGCCATCAATTTCCCCGATGAATGTACTCATTGCCATAAATCCACTCGCAACAAACAACGAGAAGAAACCAGAGAGCCAGGACCCTCGCAATTCGTTGCGCGAGAGAGGATGTCGTCGAATCGATTCCGGAAATCGTCCCAAGTCCCGCTCGTTCCCAGAATCGAGTTCAGCCGGTACTTACAAGATAGTTTCCCTTTTTCCGAAAGTTTTCTTCGGGAACGAGTTCGAAAATTGATTGACGAAGGGGAAACTTGACAAACATCGCCGGCAATTTTTTTTCTCCGAAGAAGATGGCGGAGGGGCTGAAAGAAGAAGAAGAAGAAGAATAAAAAGAAGAAATATTCGTGCCCGGTCGAGAGAACTCGTTGCCCAACTGCGGACGATAATGTCTTACGGGGTTGATTCGGCTAGGGGGGGTGGGGGGTCGAGGACGGGGACTACGGAGCAGGGAGGTATCGGTTTCCGAGCGACGTAGGAACAAAGAAGACGTAGGGTACACGACGAAGGCGGATCTCGCGGCGCCCTACAGACGACATAACTCCTGCTAACCGACTTTGTACGTCGTCGACAGAAAAGCTTTGCCGTATTAAAGGAGAATAACGGCGACGAAGTGCTCCCGGAATCCCCATATTCTCGGCGAAGATATGGCAACGTCAATTTCGGAACTACAATTTATGCGGGAGTTGGCACTCCGAAGTCCTGGGGACATTTAACACGAATCCGCGTCGCTGGTTATAGCGAATTTCAGACGAAACAAGCAGTCAATTTAGATTCCCTTGATAAAATACAACAGAGCCATAAACCACCGGATTCTCGTCGATTTATGTCTATTTTCTTTCAATTTTTCAAGTTGTACACGATTCGACGAAATTATGCCAAAGGAAAACTCTGACTCTTCTCTTTGCGATAAGATAAAGCTAGGGTGATGGTTTTATAATTTTTTGTAAAGTCTACGCTGTAAAAGGAAATTTTTATCGGCGAATGTACTCGAATAATTTCGTTGGGAATTATCGTCTAAGTAAAAGAAAATCTTCTCAATAAAGTCAAAGTAATTGAAAATCCTCTTAGCGGGCTTCCGATGGGCAGAGTATTAATTTCTCGAAGCCCGAAGGATATTAACGTAGCCATGAAAATTTGCGGAACGGTCACGCGAAGACATTCTGCGTCGGGGATCCTTTCCGGGGGGCCGACGGAACGCGGGATCGATCCGGAAACGAACGAGCTTACAAATACCAGACCCGACGATAATTTATATTCCAACGATACGACCGTCGGTTCGATCTAATTAAAGAACGAATGAGGAAACGAAGGATTTTTATGAGAATCGTGGGCTCCCTATACTGCGCCGCGCGCGCGCGCGCGCTCGCTCGCTCCGCACAGAGCGCCGGCCAAGTAATTTAAGTTTAACGAAGAGAGGTCGAACGAGCTTCCGATGAGATGGCAGACCTTATTTCGCCGGCTGTTAATTTTACTTCGGTTAATTCGCTCAAATCCGACTGGCTCTCGCCGGGAGCAGTTACGCGTTGCTCTGGGAACCGTCGAGCCGCTCGAAATTTGAAAAATGCTCGCCCGATAGGATTTTCTTACGTCTTTGATCGCTGGAAAATTATACGGATACTTTTTCTTTTTCTTACGACTGCAGCTACGTTAAGAAATTCTACCCTGATTCGGAATTGCATTAAAAAATTCTCCGAGTAAAAGAAGTCGTTTCTTGAACGCAATATTGCCTCTTCCATTTCAATTATCTATCCCGTTTCTTCGATTTCCTAATCCGAGACTGTCATTCTCTTTTATTTTCCTCGTTCCTCGTTATTTTAATATCTCGATCAATTTGCCTGCTATTGTATCTTTAATGTGCCACTTGTAACATATTGTCATACTATCATCAAATAAATACTATTATCATTATTTAGTCTGAAGTTTTCAGAAGTTCTTCTACTATTATAAATTTCGTTTTACTACGGTACTATACTCGATCGTTGACAATCACTTGCACCGTCGCTGGATTGAAATCGTTTAAATTGGTTAAACGATCGATGAAAGCGATTAAAGGGAAAATTCTACGAACAGCAGAAACAGATTTCGAAAATTCGTCCAGGAGGAGATAACATATCCGGTGGCCGCGTCGGACAGCGTTGATGGAATCTGGTGGCCGATCGCGTCACCGCAGGAATCAATTTTTATGTACGGACAAAGAATCGCGGGAGTTACTTGACAGTCGACCCATTTAAGCGCGAGCTATATTCGCCGGGGACAGTGATTGACAAATCCGAAAATATCGCGAGGAGTCGGTCGGTCGGTCGGTCGAGCTCTCTGGACAACGAAAGTTCGATGGTGCTCGAACGGAGTGTCGAGGGGGTCGAAGCTGTCTGTTGGCAGCGAAAATAATGAGTTTACGTACGCCGCTGGAAATAATGGTCACCGACGGGCGTCTATACTCGTTAAAATAAAACCGCGCCGCTCTCCCGATGAATACACTATGATAATTGTAGACAAAAGGCAACGAACGTATAGCTCGATCATCCCCTCCCTCCCTCTCTCTCTCTCTCTCTGCTCTCTTTCTGTTTTCCCCGGGTTCGATCGCAGCACCGCTCCTCTTTCCATTTCTCCGATAATTCCATGGCGAACGAAGGAAATTGCCGACACGGGAATTTCACGATTCATAAGACATTCGCGAGGCGGGGTGCCGGCGATCGTCGAGTAGCGCGCGAGCCGCTGTCCCAGAAATTCCGAAAGGGAAGCCGGGCGTTGATTATGTTCTCAAGGATCGCGTACTCGACGGGGTCGTTAAACCCGATTTACATGACCCGTCGCCGCGCCGCGCCGAAAGAAAGTCGGGGCGAACGCGCCGAACGCATTCCCCGCGAGGCGGACTTGCCCGCTGAAAGCACGAAGCCAGATCGCAATCGGAACCGGCAAATTTTTCCCGGCTTAATTCTGCCGCTTAATCGGGCCGGTGAAACGCGAGCTCGCGCGTCGCTCGGAAGCGGACTTTATGCCGCCCTTGTACGCGCCCTTAAAAGATCCGAGGATAATCTCGTTCTCGTTTCGCTCTATGAGCTAACGAATCGCGCGGCGAAACTCTTGAAATCCATCTCCCTCGCGGATCTAAACTCGCGGGACATCATTCTTACCAGTGTTTAGAGTTTTAATAACATTTTAATAATTATATTTTTTATACGCAAGCAGAATATTACAGTATTCGTGTCAGGGTTATGTCAAGCGTTAAGTTAACAAATCATGTGATAACGCTCCTGAAATTTACAATGTAGGTTCGTTTCATTTTTCAAGTCGTAACAAATGTTCGCGTCGTTGGAACAATATGACTCGGTAAAATGTGGATCGTTATTTTTTTCTGTCTAGGAATAATCTTCAACAGCCGACGAGATTGTTAAGTACGCTACACTTTTAATGACTTTTCCAAGAGGGTGTTCTAGCGCAAACTGCGGTTTCCTTGAACTTTCTCCGAGATCTTTTTACGAGGAAACTACAATACTTTTCGCAGTCGTATTTCCTGGTTTATTTAAAGCTGTTTAGATATCAAATTCGATTCCAAATATCGGAAACAATGGAAATAGCTACTTTGAAACATGGACGAATTTCAGAGAGGGGCCGATGAAATGATGAATCTGTACTCTAATTGATGGCATAATTCAATGAATGCTGACAGAGCGATGAAATGGAATGAATGATGTAGAATCAATCGGACCGTCGCCATAGAAAATCTATATAGACGACCATAAAGTGAATATTACATTTTCGCTGGTACAATAATTAATGAGGAAGACAAGAGTATCGATTATACTAATATTTCAATTTGCTTTCCAAGTACTTGCGTTTACGCTGCGATCGCAGCCTGGACAAGCATTAATAATACGCGAATAGTCGCAGCCGCATTTAAATCGCACTCTAAATCATTAATTGGCATTTTCGTGTTTTCTGCGAAGGTCTTCCAGTCGATAAAACGACTGCTCCCTAACCCTGGACTTTATGAAACGATATAAAATAACAAGCGTGTCCATAAAGTGGCACGGTATCAACAAAAAAACTTTATCGCAGACGATAAAAGAGTTCTTTCTCTAATTCGAGACTCTATAAGACAACTGAAACAATCGAGTGGCACCATTAACCCTCCCATAGTACGATAATGCCGTAAAAGTTTACCGTTCCCCATTAAAACAGTCGTTTCTCTAATTCCGAGCCGTATAAAAACAATCTGTAAAATTTCCTTACCAATTAACCGTAGAAATTCCTCGGCCGTGTTTTCAGCGTTTCACGCGACACGTTTGCCGGAATTTTCGCAAAATCGCTCGAGATCTTTTCTCTCGCCGTCGCAGGTGCATAAACATGCCAATGTTCGCCGAGCGAATCAATGAGTTACAAGGCCGTAGGCTCGATTAAAAACTCTGCGTACATCTTTGCGCGAAGGAGAAGTGCTTTTACCAAATTATTGTAAATTAAGATAATGAACCGAGTTGTAACGAAGCACTTAAATAACGCGTCCGGCGTTATCGTCGCGATAAATTTCGATCGGCGACTTTACGGCCGAAATTCGGTCGGCGGCGGCGGCGGCGGCGGCGGCGGCGGAGGGGAGCGAAACGTGTGCTATACGGTGGCGGCGAGACGTTTCGCAAAAACGTGTCGCTCGGAATGGGCGAACTAATAACGGGAAAGTATTAATTGCGGCCGTCGTTAATTGTTATTGATCGGCCGGTGTTATTGGGACCCCGATAAGAGACGTGCAAAGTAAGAAATTAATGGGCGCCGCTCGGCCGGCGAACTTTTGACGGAGAACGAGGTTACGATCGATCGGTTCTTTGCGAAAAGTTACAGTTATTGGACCGTGGTTCGGCGAGTTAAGACCACAATATTTTTTAAAAGCCGCACGAAATTGCATGCCGCCGTCGCCGCCGTCGCCGCCGTCGCCGCCGCCAGCAACATTCTTACTCTGCAATTTTCGTTGCGTGTCGTCGTTCCTCAGGTCTCTACAATGTAAGTGAAAGAAAATTTAATCACGTTTTCTCGGTAAACCTTCGCACGTCAAATCGCAATAAGATGTACTCGATTTTCCTACATTAGTTTATACACGCTTCTTCCTTCCCCCTCCTTCCCTTCGGCTTTGCCGGTAACATTCTTCTCTCAGCTTCCAACGCTTGCCGCTGATAAATCGATTAATCGGTCTAATCGCTTCGCGTTTGTTTTATACGAGGTACGCAATGTTCATCTCTTGGCTCACTGATTCAAAAAGATTGACAGAGCCTTCAAAAAGGCTCTAAAGACTGGGAGAGTTTCACCTCTTGGTTCATTGGTCCAGCAAATTTAGCAAAGCCTTGGAAAAATTATAGTTACCTTATTCGAATTTCTCTCTGCCTTTAGAAACGCGGATTTCTTCTTCGAGTGCGAAATAAATCAATTTCTGCCAACAATTTTTCGACCATCGACGAAATCTGCTTCGAGGACGATTGTTTCAATAAATCCCTCTATGCGATTTCATCCCCAACGTTTTCCGAAAGTGTCGAGGGTGTTTACGCCCACGACATTCTGCGAGCCTTTCCATTTTGCCCGAGGGGTAGAGCCGAGAAGGGGCGCAAAAATTGCGTCCCTTTCGCAAATGAGAATCGTCGAGCGATCAAAGAGAGGCCTTCGATCCTCCTGCCGCGGCGCGGCGTATTCCCGACCGTCGCGAACGTTGCCGCGCGCCCTGAAAGCGCCCTTTCATCCGCCCGAGCCCTTCCTAGTAAATAACCGCGGCGCGCGATTTCCCGAAGTTGGTCGCGTTACTTCGCGGAAAATTTGACAGCGAATCGGCTCGGGATAAAAGCATTGCCGGCAGCCACGCGAAATAGACGAGCGAGTCGAGCGGATTCTTTCAGGGTACGCTCCGGCCGATTCGAACAGCCCCGAGCGGAATGTCTTGGTACACGATCGCGTGTACGGAAAGCTTTCATCGATTAAAGTCGTTCGCTTCGGTTCACGGCGCTGGATCAACGTCGGCCCGTTTATATTATTATATTAAATAGATCGTCGATTTTTCTCGTGCCGATACGTCGCACACTGCGGCCACTCGAGACGAAAATATAAAAATCCAACGATATGCAATTTTGTCAAATTATTCTATGCTTCTCTCTGCACCTTACATACCAAGTTCAATTATTTTCAAATTCAAGTTATCATATCTCAGAAACGGCCCAAAATGTCCTGAGATTGAAATAATTTATTCCTCGTTATATGATAAAAATCTGAAAAGTTTATGCGTTTCGGATTGCAGGGAACAAAGGCGTATAAAACTGTTCGACCAGATATAGTTTTGTCTTAAAAGTATGAGAGGAGTCTTTTAGGAGAGCGAAATTATTCGTCTCCCGAACGTATTGTTCCTCCGGCGTCGGCCCAGCGGGCAATTTGCTCACGCTTTTAATTTTCCGCTTTGTAGTTTAATCAATTCAGCGGAGAAACCGATCGCCTTATCGTGCGTAAGGAGCGAAGCTTTTCGCCAAACGCTCAAACGGGCGCGCATTCGGGAGGCCGCTCCTTACAAACGACGACCGATGTTTCCATGCTATTAAGCAGAGCCTCAAAGAGGGTAATCCGCGCGGATGGATCGTTTCTTCTTTGGTGCATCGCTGGAGATCCTGGATGGGAGGACGAAGTTTGGCCATTTCGGCGACAAAATCGTCAAACTGTTCACCGAATAAAACTGGAACGGCGAAACTTTTCAGTATTAACCCGTTGTCGTACTTTGACGAGTCTGACTCGCGACGAAGATCTCCAGAAATATCCTGTTAAATGTAAACGTTATTTCGTTTCCTCGTCACACGTACAGCGACATTTAATATCAAATTAAGTTCTAATAAAATGACTGTTTCATCTTTCAATTTTATAGCTAGCATTTATTTCTAACCTAGTACAGAAAATATGGGATCGGCTGAATTAATAAGGCCCGAAGAGAATTGTCTTAGGAACCTAGAAAGTTTTGCTAGAAGTTTCGCCATTGCGGAAACAATTGTCTTCGGAGCCCTCGCCCTGGTCCATATTTACCGAAGTCGTCCCACGAATTGGCTAATCTCGGCCGATTCATCGGCAAGGAAAGATCGATCCGGCCGAAAGCTTTCCATCCTCCTGGCCGAAGCGGAAGCCGCGCGATCAAGACATGTTCTCGCGCTCGGGCTCGCTATTGGCATCGGGGAAACGTCTAAAGTGTCGGTGGGAGGTTGGATCTGGGTTAACGATCGGCCATAGTTCCCGGGCAGGGGACTCGAAGAATGTCAGCGAGAAAATGAGGTGGATGGAGACAGATAGAATTCGATAAAAGAATGAAAAAGGGGGCCCCGGGTGGAGAGGCAAGAAGCCGATTCAACCGCGCCGAGGGTGGCCGGAGGGTGGCCGGAGGGTGGCCGGCTGTTGAGAACAGAGGCCACCAGGGCTAGGTTCGACTATAAGATTGCGCGTTTTCCGTTCGAAAGCTCATCGATCGGTTCGCCGGCGTGCTTCCGCCAAGTGGAGCCATCGTTACTCGAACAAAGGCTCAAAGCCTCGCGAAAACGGATTCTGTAACTCTTCCGTGAAGCTCTCGGACGTCGAATGGCATCAGCCGTTTATGAAATGGGATAGGTCGCAAGTTGGGATTTTTGCGACTCCTTCAAACACCGGACCCCGCTTCCGATCGACTCGCCGACACCGCCGGTTTTTAACGTCTTTTTAAACGCCACGGACGGAATATCCGCGCTGCGATCGCTCCAAGATCTCTTCCCTGCCCGCTTTGATCCTTTCTGCACCGACTCAGACGCGTGTCTCGGGATTACGCGAGGCGGGATCGTGCCATAATCGATTCATGGCTGTGAAAAGTACAAACCCTAATTAAATTATGTATTTTTCGAAAATGTTGTACTCGCAATATGAAACGCGTACCATATATATTGACAGGAAGTCGCGCACATTTCAAAGAGATTGCTACAGCTAACTGGTTAATATCGACGCCATCGATTCGTTGAAAAAAAATAGAGTGCCTTCGAGTTCTCGGTCCGTCTCACCTGCAATGACAGATCGCTTCCGACGTAGCAGTAGTCGCGGAGCGGGATTGGCAGCCTCGCGAGGTCGCGTTCCGCCGCCCGCTCGTTCCGCCCGTTCCGCCCGTAATTGGATTGGACGAATTTTCAACGGTAAAAAGGAAACCAAACAGCCGCGGCTGCGTTTGAGTTGTCGGTGCACTTTAGCTCTCGACCGGTAACGAGATACCAGTTTTTCTTCTGTTTCTGTTGGTCTTTAACTCGCGGGTATTTATTCGAACTGCCGATGATCTTGTTTCAGCAGCTATTGACCCAGAAAGCGCTTTCACTGTTCGCGGGTAGCAGCTCGCGGATAAAAGTTGGAAAAATTCAAGCTCGTCGCTGCGTGGAACGCGGGTCGCCGCTAATGTTGCCGGCTGGTGTGCTTCTGGATCCTCGAAAAGCTGATTTAGCAAGCCTTCCTTTTTCCTCCTGCCGCGATCGAAAGCTTTTGTTCGCCGCTCCCGGAACGCTAAATTATTGTTTTACGCTTTGCCCTCGCTCGGGTAAAAGTGTAAAACGAAAGGTCCGCGGGGAGGGGGTTGGTACTTTGTGTAATTGTGTCAAATCGATTACACGGTGCGTCGAGTGGATTACTTGCGGACCAAAAAGCTCTGCTGCCCAAGCCAGACATTTTCTAGCCACCAGATTGTTCCACGGACTAGGGGGAGCCTACATTTATTTCTTCGACGAGATAAATTGCTGGATGGTTTACCTTATATTTATTTAGGAAATCCAAAATACTTTGAAATTAAAAATTTTCCCCGTATCTGAGAAGGGCTCGATGTGCTGTAGCTGTAGGGTCGAGACAACAGATCGAATCTTTTCGCGGCGACAGACGGCGTCGTTCGTAAGCAGCCAGCGTTATAGACGAACGATCGTCTAGTTCCCCGCATCGAATCGGCGACCGCGAAGTTTTCCGCGTCGTCGGCCAGTCGAACGCGTCCTGAGAGATCGAGCCACGGTATTATGTGCCGTTCTAATAAACGGAGAGATCGTTTCTCAGCGGGGCAACGGACCGTAGGACCGCTAAGGAAGTTATCGATGCATGCAGTGCTCGCGGTTATTAAATATTTTCCACGCTTCACGGTCGATCGGCGACCTCGCGCGCTCGCTCGCGTTTCCGTCGCTCGACCAGGATCGTACCTTTATGGTCCGGCTCGGCCCCGCCGCAATGGACGCGCGCGCGGCCCACGGACACCATAGATCCTCCGGATCCCGGCGAGACGTTCAAGCGCGGCTCCGTCGCGAATGCTTTACGACACGCTCGTCGAATTTACGCGCAGCTTGTTTCGAAACGCGACGTCCACCGTCAAATTGGCCGAAACGAATGACGATTCCCCCTCGGCCGGCGATACGTCGGCTGCGAGAAATGGTCGCGCGCCGATTTCTCCGAGTTAACGTTTAACTGCAACGGGCTCGGTGTAACGCGAGCGACGGCGTGGCTCGATTTAACGACGTCCCTTCGGTATGCTATGCAGTTCGCGCGTCTCGGAATCGATAGGGATCCGCCGCGATGACACTGACCATTCAATTCCTACCTTCGTTAAATTGTCTGTGGGGTATTCTTTACAAACACCGGAGACATTGCTTGGAATCGAGCGAGACGATCTTCATTTTGCAAAAATATTCGCAGTAATTCGTCATTTTATAAAGCCGTAAAGAGTAATTTCGCAATGCATTTATAGGATTGGAGACGCATTCGTAATAAATTACTACATAAATGTACCGTTACTTGAACCCATAACGATGATAATTCATACACGATTGAGAGATTTTCCTTGCGGCGTAGAGCGAGGAAGAGCGAACCTGAAAAACTATAGGATAAATCTGTACCCTCGTAAACCGATGCCCTAAACACGCCGTAGACGTCGAAGACCTCTTGTCCAAGTAGTTATTACGCCGCGAGCGGACAAGACGGGATCATGGTTTTCACTTAGGCCAATGACCCCGGGAACCTGTCCGTGGCGGATCTTAATAATTATTAAGATAGCCGTCGTTACGTCTGAGGGGACAAGATGATCTCAGCCGTCTTGGAAACTGCAAACTTCGGTCGAGTGTTAAACTCGGCCGGGCATCGATTATTCCAATTTCAGAATTCGTAGCGCTCGCTGATTCGTTGATCGGCGTTGTCGCGATTGCCGACGCGTCGACAAGCTAATCTCCTGCAACAATTTTTTAATCCTGATCGCTCTCGACAAGCCAGACTTCGCGGAAGCTTTTCGCTGTTGCAATTTTCAGATTTATGAATCTCGTCTAAACAAACCAGCAGATTCGGCAGAATTTATATTTTTACGGCGACGAAAATACTCGACCACCCGTGCACCCTTATATTTATTATATTTCTACATATTACATTTGATTGTTGTTTGGTTGAGTTATTTTTGATCGCGGTAGCGCAAACAAAACGTATATTTCCGGCTACATGGTCTAGTTCCCAAGAGATCCCAACGCATAGTTTTCATTCCAAACTTTCAACCGCTCAGCATGTCCAATATTTTTCCTAGAACTCTCGCGTCGCTAAAATACAGTAACGTAATGATCGCTCTTCGCGATTTAATAAATCACCTATCCCCTGTAACAATTACTTCGAATCGAATAAATCATTCCAATTCTCTAAAGGAGAGTGTATTATTAAAAAAAAAAAAAATCGAATTCGAAGTTCTCAATCTCAATCAGTCGCGAGAGCGAACGCGATCGCAAAGGGGAAATATTCCCGACTCGTTACGGCCAATAAGAGGTCCAATAAAAATCGATCTTTTTTCCCCCCGCGAACGCGAATAGCTCCGGCGAAACGCGCACGTTTCGCGATGCGGGCGCGTTGCAAAATGCCTGGCCGCGAGCCGGCGCGCATCGATCCGCATTTATTTCGCGCTGCGAGCGAAATCTTTCCGATCTTAACTTTTTCCATTACCCGCGGCAACCCCCTCTCGCCCTCTACCCCCTCGGAACTTCCGCGTTCCGCAGGGCTAGGGAGAAAGAACGCGTCTCTTGACACAGAAAGAGGGGCGCGGCGAGAGTTTCCGTGGCGTTGCTGGGATGCGATCCGCGAGCGTAACGCTTCCGAAAGAAATTAAGTTCTGGTAATGTTGTTCGGCGGGCCGGGGCAGAACCGAGGCTACGAAAATCGAGCGTCGCCCTCCCCACCGGGAGACACAGCCATAACCGTCGCCGGTTCGCCACTGACGGGATCCTATTATACGAGGCTGTAAACCCCTCCTCCCTGCGCCCGCGCCCGCGCGCGCCCTTCCCAGCGAGAGTCGCGTTCGCGGCAGTAAATTTAATATATTCCCCCACTTGGTCGCTATTAAACCCAGCACGTGTCTACATCGGCTCTTCTGCGGCTCGGGAAACACGTGTCTCGCGGGCCGCGCTGCGGGCGCGCCGCGCCGCGCCGTGGCGAATTGAACCCGGGGAATTGCCCGGGCCCCCGAAATATCGGGGATTCTTCGGAATTTACGACGGCGTCGTCGCCCGGCATTTCGCGGCTAAAAAAGAATTTTAGGAAATATGCCGAGCGCCGGACACCGTCGCGGACGAGCAGTCTATAAAACGCTTCCACTTTCCCGTAAATTGTTTCCAGTCCATCTCGGACATTCTGCTCAACTTTTGCCGGTTTTATTGGCCCTCCGGGTGCCTCATAAAAATACTTGAACTTCGCCGCTCCTAACGGGAGGCACGCCGAATTTAAATTAGCCAACGCTTTATTAGCAGACTAGGCAGATTTTGGGCAGTTTTTTTCGGAAACTTTTTCGGGGAATCGAATGCGAAGCGGTGGAAGCATTTTAAACGTTTCGAAATGCTGTCGCGTTACGTTTAACCCATTGAAACGATTAAAAAGGGAAATAAAAGTTTGCGTTGCTCCCACGTCTTGCAATTAAGAGAGAGCATTTTTACCTCGCTTAACTGCAGCTTTCGCAAACGTGCCGTGGAATTAGAGACCTTGAAATAAAATGAAACATTTAATTTAATCGAGTCCTCTTTATAATTTTAGTAACTTCAAAATAATGTATAGAGAAATGTTTCGATTCTGTATTACGTAAAGAAGGCTGACCCTATATCTCTCTTTATTCTAGGAATTAGCAGCAATTTGGTTCTAGCACCGATTTATTCAGATATTCAAGGTTCTGCCGTAACATTGTGATTTCCACGGTGCTTCGCTCATTCGTTTCGAAATATAAATTACAAGAGCCGCAGCCCAGTGGTCGCTCCGGCGAAATCGAAATTCAACGAGCGAAATTACAGTCCTCGCTCTTGCAACAATTTTAGATTGCACGAACCGGAAATGAAGTTTTGGGTTCATTGGAAAGTTTCAAAGTTCTACGGCCCTTTACAAAATAAGAACAATTACCGAATAAACGAAGGTTAACTATGGCAATGGGCGAAACGCTGCTGTCGTCGAAGCGGCACGCATAAATTCTTCGTCGAATGTAATCAAGCGAAGGCTTAGATATCCAGGGGGCTTTGAGACAATAAAGTCGGCACGCACGTACCGGGTGACTAATAGGAAGTTGTTGAAAGTAAATGACGGCCATTTTGGTGGGAATATGTGAAACGGAAAAACGTAAGCACCATTTCGCGGAGAAATACGTGTGCGGCGTAACTCTTGGTGATGGATGCTATCATCGTGGCCGCGCTCAGAATTGGTACAATAATCTGGACAATTTTGTAGAAGCTATGAGCCAGTCCTGCCGAGTATTTCTTCCTGAATACACCATCTTTTCGCGATTCATAAACGCGTACCTCGCCCCCCATCGTATTAAGCAAACGAGTGCCGTTTCGAATTACCGAAATATAGATGTATTTGATTATATTCCACAATTTTACCACGGATGTTTAACGATCTGTTTTCCTCGAAATATTGGCGATATATTGTGTGATCATTTGCACGATGAAAATTAATCGGCTGCTGCGATCTCTTTGAAACGTCAAGCAGTATCGAGTAGTATCGGACGAGTGGCGTCAAAGCCAGCTCTAATCGATCAAGGATACGATTAACGAGCCAATGAAACAATTTTCTATGATACTTGCGCCACAAATATAATTAAATGATAACTAGATAGGAACCGATCGAACACAGGTAGCCACGTGGCGAAATCCATTCGAAACCATCATAAATTCGCGAGCTCGGGTCACGCGCCATAATCGGAGGAGTTTCTCGCGAGAGGGTTCTCCCCGACAGCGTACACTGTTCTACAATTTTACCAGGTCCGATATAAATCAAGCAACGACAATGCAACCATCCTGACCTTTAAGTAATCCACACATTCGGTTCGCTAGCGCAGAGAACCGTCTCTCAACCAGTCAACATCGCGGCTATAAATCACCCGCAGCTGAAAGAGTTGGACAGAGTTTCGAAAGCTGCTAACACGGTTCGCGCCACGCCGCACACTTCGATCTCGATCTCCGGCATAACAGAATCAACCGTCGACAAAGTTGGCCACGAGATGGTCCTCTAGAGCGTGGATCGAAACGGCTGGAAGCGTTTTGGGGAAAATAAAGGCCAGCATTTTAAAGGCACCGAGTCATCGGGCAGAAATTCGCCGCAAGAAAACGCTAGCCTGCGGCGACCGGCCGAATAAGCGAGGGGACGGGCACCATGAATTTTACGGAAACGGGACTATAAATATCGCGGACACCGACGCACCGGGTTCCCGCGGCGCGGCGCGGCGCGGAATTTCGCCCGGGGTCTGATAATTAATCGATATCGGGGAATAACCGGCTCGATATTATGCCGATATAGGCGGGTTCGCCGTGCACGTACCACGCCGCCTGTATCTACGGGGATCGATCGACGAACGGTGGCCGGCACGCGAAAGATCGGGATTAATGAAGACGCCGCGCGGCGGCGAAATCCGAAGATGTAATTACTGACAGAACAAATCGGGGGTAATCTTGATTACGATCTACATCTGCTCCCGTACATAACATCTCGGATTGCTAATTAATCGAGACCCCTGCTCTCTCTCTCTCTCTCTCTCTCTCTCTCGCTCTCTCTCGCTCTCTCTCTCCCTTGCTTTCTTCCGCTCCGCCACCCCTTCCATCGCGAGCGAGCTTATATCGGACTATCTTTTACATTAATACCGTAATAAACCAGCCGGGCGCCCATTCACGGTGCAGTCCGCGGCGCAAAAAAGCCGGCAGGCCGGCTGGAATCTCGCAAAAACGATCGAAGACACGCGGAACACCGTGCTCTCGACGTGTAAACACCAGGAATGCAGTCCAATTTTTGCGCTATCCGACGCGCGGTTGGCAACTCGCCACGTACGTGCACGTCATTTCATATCGGTCCTTGTTGCCAGTTATCTCGCGAGGTGGTAATACCGCCTCGTTCTCGCTCCGCGTCCCTATCTCTCCCTCCCTCTATCTCTCTCTCTCTCTCTCTCTCTCTCTCTTTCGCTCTCTTTACGGTGGTCTCGCTCTCCACAAGCCCAAGTTCCCCTTATTTTTTCCATCGCCCAGCCTTCTTTTCTATTACTCCCGCGGAAAGGCCCGTTTCCATTCAGCCTCCCAACCGCGCGCGAGATATCGAACGACCAGGTGAAAAGGTTCCTTGATACCGTCGCGATTTTTACCTGGGCACCAAACCCGCTCCGGTCCGGTATAGCCTGATTTCATTTTAATTACCGCGCAGGCTCGACCTCGCGCTCGACAAGCATTTTCCCGGACCTCTCTCCGATCGAGTTCGACGTTGTTCGAATTGTTTCGAATAATTTGTTCATCTTTCATTCATCAACATTTACGTAAACGTTTAATCGAGTTAATTATCCGATCGAATACTTTTTAGTCGAGCATGTTGCGGATAACAACGCGTTCGTTATTCGTCGGAAATCATTCTAGCGATTGATTCGAATAAATTATTCGTATGTATTCTGATATATTCGGCGAAAGTAACCGTTTAAGTAAACGATAAAATTAATTGGTATTTAAATACGTTTACATAAATTAGAGATGTTGCTAGGATTCGTGGAATGCGACAGAGCTAAATCGTTGGCCTTACTTTAGCCAATTTTAACTTTCTACTTTCGGCGTCGTCGTGGATTATGCGACTTTGATGCTGCGAGAGGTTTGGATAATACGAAACGTATGTCGGTATCGTGAAATAATACCAGAACGTTTCACGTCGGAACACGTGAAAGAACCTTTTAAAAGAGTGAACGAACGTAACCGTTCGTCGCGATAGAATGCAGATTCCGTGAAAATGTGTAACCAGTTCCGTTCGTTTTTCTGTTCCAGGCAATATCAGAACCAGAGCCGTGCTCGACGTCGAGACGAAAAGAGGATACTGGCTGACTGTGTTCGCACAGGACCACGGTGTGGTGCCATTGAGCTCCAGTCTCCAGGTGTGTAATAACACATTCGTAGTCTTTGACGCGCATCGATCCCACGATTTTATGTCTGTTTTTTGTATCTCGGGAGGACTTGCCTGGATCTGCTGCGAACACTCGCCGAAACAAGATCGCGACTTTCCGAAGTCGATTAGCCGAAACAATTTCCAGCTCGGCGAAAGGTCGAGAGCGGTTTAAACGTTTTTCCACGCGGCCCACGCGTATCCTTCCATCCGCGTTCCATAATTTATTTTCGTTTGAAGGATCCAACCGCGAATTTTAATTACTTTACATCGAACGCGAGATTGTTCGCGTTTACTTTTGCGGCACGTTTGCCCCCCGTGCCATTCCGGAAGAAAAGTCTTGGTAATTGGAACGCGCGGGCCAAAGCAATTACCACTCGAATTGTTTTAAACATCACCGTCGGAGCACGCGACCGATGCTTAACTTTCCCCATTTAAAATTTCCTCTAATACTCGAAACTCGCGCATGAGAAAGAAAAAAAAACATATATTATTCCATCAATTCTCGCCGGCCTCTGGTCGCAGAGTTTAAACGGTCCGCGAAACTCCATTAACAACAGTAAACATTCCGGTATTTCGCCGGAGAGCCGATTAAAAATCACGAGACTTCCGGACCGATCCGGAAACCCCTCGCGATTCGGCCAATCTCTGCCGCGCGCGCGACAATTACACGGCCCCGTGAAATTCGCGTCGGCGCGCGCACCTCGGCCTTCAAACTTTTCCATTTTCCGAAGCATTCAGCGAGGGAGCACAAAGGAGGTTTCCGGCGGCGCTGCGCGCGTAGCTGGACAAATGGGTGTCGCACGATTGTCCCGACGACGTTATCGTCCGGTCGAATTTTTTTCGCAATTTTTTTTCCGCGATCGCGCGCGCCCACGATCGCGCCGAACGGTCGCCCTTGTAAATAATCCGCAGCCGAATTCTGTGCAGGTGTACGTCGAGGTGCTGGACGAGAACGACAACATACCGTTGACAGAGGTGCCGGTCTACTATCCGTCGGTGCCGGAGAACTCGCCGGCCGGCGTGAACGTTCTGCGGATACGGGCGTTCGATCGCGACGTCTCGCCCCAACAATTCACGTTTTCGATCACCAGCGGCAATCCGGAGGGTTATTTTCTCATCAACTCCACCACCGGTAAGTTCCACATGGTCACTGGCGCTCGCGGGACACGCTCTCGTAATATCTTCGGCGCGGGGGAATCGAAATAGATTGCCCGCCGCGTCCTGCCGCCTCTTCTTCCGTCCTCGTCCCCTCCTCACCTCCGCATCGTCCACGTCGTCCGCATCGTCCGCTGCGCCCTGTAACGAGATCAATTTTCCGCGGACGAGGATTTTAATGGGCCCGTTCGAAGATAAACGAGCCCCGCGACGGAGCTTCTTCAAATTTCAATCGGTGCCGGGGCATTCTCCCGCTCGCGGATAATTTATACGACTCGAATCGAAGTTCCCGGGGAACCGCGCTCCCGGATAATGAGACGGCGTCGAAGTCGTAGACACGAATATCGATCCGACGGTCGATCTTATTGTCCTGTAGTTTCTATGGGCTGCTCTGCCGGAGATGGGACACCGGCGATAATGGATTTATCGACGGGGACGAGTGTGGAATTCGCTCGCAGACGTCTCGCCGTTAGGTCCGCGAAAACATTCGGTGCTCTGATCTTTTGGCGCGATTGCGATACTCGCGCACTACTTTCCTAATCATAAATTGACGCGAAGATCGATGAACCAACTGGGCAGCATCGCAAACGGCTCGTCAAATTTACATTTCAAACAGGAAATCTATCAAAGTAACGAGATCGCATTTATTTGGACGCTCCGCCAATTTTTACTCCAACGCGTGCTTAAATCAAGGATTCTACTCAACTATTTCCTATGCAAGAATTTTTATCACATCAATCGTTTTGCGTGATTCGCTGGGAAACTAAACAATTCATTTTCCATCCGCTAATAATTATTAGACTGCGAATTGTATGCATTTCTGACCAACTGCGGGACATTGAATGCGAGACAAAAATTTAACAATGCTGTTCCATTATTTCCAACCGAATAAAAATGTCGAGATTCGGAATGAATTCTGCCTGCCGCGCCAGCGGCAGCGAATTCTTACTTTTGCATAAAGACCCGCGGTCTGATAATTATTCCCTCTTTGCCGTACGGTTCGGCGACGATCGGCGAATTGTTGTCGAGATCGATGGCGAGTGCCGCACAGCGCCGCTGCGCTTCCGAAAAGTCATCTTTATTAATCAATCGTCCGGGACAGGATTCGCGTGTGTCGCTCGGTTTTTCGCGCTGGCCGGCCAAAGTGACTCGACGCATGCAAACGGAAGGAAAGGGCCATTGTTTTCGCCTTGCGCGACGGTAACGTATGCAAATTCGCCTGATCGAACTCTCTCCGATTCATTATTCATCGTTCCGCTCGGCTCGGCCGCGTCGGCCGCGTCGACCCCGCGGAATTACAAAACGACGAAAACTCCGAAACTCGTTATTGAGAAAAAAACAGTCGCGCGCGCGGATAACAGCAGGAAAACGAGCGCGCGGCGAGCGACGGTGAGGGCAAGGGGGGAGGGGGAAGAACTTGCCGGTCTCAAATGGGCACGCATACAAATGGCCGTGAATCAATTTTAACGCGGAACAATTTGCGATACAAATTCGATCCGATCCTAGACGAATAGTCTCGGGGTGGGGAAGAGTGCCGCGGGGGCCGATTAAATCAGACTTTTAAATGAGCAGAGGGTGGAATTGGTCCTTTAATTTGAGCGTCGCACCCGATACCGGCCAAGTGGTACCGTGGTACCGTCTTTATTCGGACAAATCCCTCGCGCCGTTTCTCACCCGGCTTGTAATCCGGCGCAAAGCTGCGAAAATATTTCGCACGCCCGGGGAATCCCTCCTCGACGAACTATTTAGCGATTTATGGTAGTCGAAGGACAATAAATTCGTCCGAAACACGCTCGTTTCGTGAAATACGCTGCGTCTCGGACCTATAACTTCATATACTCCATACAGAACCACTGCTGGTAGACAGTGGAAAGAAAATGCAATTCGGTGAACACTTCTAAATATTTCTTTTTCCTGGAAAATTTAATAGAATTTTTTTTAAACGAAGCGCCCTATTTAAAAGCACACTTATTACAGAACTCGTGGCTTTTATCGTGCTCTAATATCTTATAAAAGAAAACGTTCGACAACCTCTTTGAATATCGTTCTCAGAATTGCTAGAAAATTTCAATAATTAGCTCATTTAGTTTCATTTGATTGCGTTCGGACTTCTTCCCGCGGCTCGACCACTCTATAAATTTCACGCCTACATTGTGCTCGTTGCAAGACGGAACGAAAACGATAATTAATGGGAGGCCGCGTTCTATGGACTGCGCCCAAACTTCCGGCCGGTATATACCCGCCGATCGATTTATAAAAATTTGTATTTGCATAGAGGTCCGCGGTCTATGCATATACGATTACCAGAACGAACGTCCTTCCTGCGCCGCGATAAGTTTCTGCGCTATGAAAGGCCCTGGCCGGTTCCATAAATCATCGACAGGTTTTGTGCGCGCGGAATCCTATCTGCCGCGAGGCCGTCCGGTATCTCGTTCCACCATGCAGAAACAACACGCATTGTTGGCTCACGGATCCCCGGAGCATTATTCCGTCGCCTCGGAGTCTCCGAGAGAGCGTCGACGTCTTACGCGCGCGTCTGCCGCCCCTGCGCGCCGCGAATTCGGGTCGGTTCATTCGAATTTCGCCATTATCGGCTCGGTGGGACGAGCGGCATTGTGTCCGGGGACAACTCATTGGTTGTCGGTGTCTTGTCTGACCCGTCAATCTTATTGATCATCGACTTGTATGGTCGCGTCCCGGGTCGTCGATGGTGTGCTGGCTTGTAAACGCCGCTGCTCGTGTCAGGTAACACCTGACTTGCCGCCCAAAGCGGTCCGTTCTCCGACGCTATTCCAGTACGCAATTATGGAACGGGTTCTTCGAGTCGTCCGAAACTTGGCAGAAACATTTCACTCACTTTTCTAGTTCTGTTTTTCTAAGTTCCCGATAAATATTCGCGTCGTTGTAACTGTACGGCTTTGAGAAATGTAAATTGTTATTTCTCCCGTCTAGAGAAAATCTGAAACAGTCTGTAAGGTTGTCAAATACCCTAAATTTTTAATGATACCTTCAGTATATATTTCAAGTACATTTCTTTAATTATTTTCCTTTGGATCCAATGAATTAATAACGTTTCTGATTTACGAATGGAATTTAACATCACCATATTTTTATCGCAATAGCAGAACGGGTATTTCGAGCAATTTCAAGCTTTCTACAATAGCACGTTTTCCCTCTCGAAATGAGAACGAGCTGTCTCGAAACGTCGGTTTTACAATTCGGAAGCGGTCCCGATGACCAAAATGACTGCCAGCCGCGCCCGGCAGTTCCATTATAACGAAAATGTTCCGGAAAACGTCGCGAGTTCCACGAAACAGCGAGATCCTTATGAAAATTCATCAGGCATCGCTCCGTTATCGCGGGCGGAGGCAGTTAATCAAGAACAGGGGCAACGGGAAACGTAATTACGCGATCATAATTACACATCCGGTTTGGTTAACCGGAGGGGCCGCCGGCACACCACCCGACACCGACTTTCTTCCGCAAGTTCCGCGAGCGTCCGTTTGTTCCGCGGCGGTCCCTCGAGAGAGAGAGAGATCGATGGCCGGCGGTGCGGAAAATCGGTCGCGCCGGCAAAGGACGGCTTGTAATTAAAAAGTCGATCGGTGGCCCTCGCGGATTCGTATTCATCGCGGAGGCTGCGAGGAGTCGAACCTCGTCGTCGGCCGTGATGTCTGAATTTTCGTGAACCGTTCCCCGTCGCGTTCGCCTCTGGGGAGAAAAAGATCATGGAGAAACATTTGCTCGGTTGGTAACGAGGGGGAGGGGGTGGGGACAGCTGTCGGATGGGTCGGCGAGCTCCGCGAGCGAGGGCAACCGGAAAGAAAAGAGAATCGTATCGCTCGCGGATGTCGACGGGTTATCGGTCGAACAACGCGACGCCCGGGCGAAAAGTATTCTCGGCTGTGTTTGCTTCGTCATCGATCCGCCGAGTGCATTCACGCTGCGATAAATACGCGGCGGAGCCCCGGCCCTTTTTTATTTCGGCGTTCGCGCGACGTTGACCGGGCGCGCGCGTTTTTATTTTATCGGCTCCTACGACCGACTCGGAAATAAATCGTTCCCCCCCGGTTCCGCTGAATTTCCTCTTTATCGAACTTCGTACGCCGAGACTACGTATCGGCTTATTGCCCCGAGATTTTCCTCGTATTTCGAAGGCCAAGCGTGATTTCTGACTTTTACCACCGCCGTTTCTACGGCGAGCCATCGCTCTTTCTTTCGAGGCAGTCAGATTTTTCCCTTGCGTGCCCGGTTTTTCAAACACAGCGAGCAAGGTGCGCAGAAATTGGCGTTGCGCGTGGCAAACTGCATTCTCTTGTTCAAGAAAATCCACACGATTTTTATCCGCACTTATTTATAAGCACTAATTTCAAATCGACGGCCTAATACCCTCGATTATTTCATTCAAAAAATCGTAAAAAAATCCCAGGTCGTTTCACGGTAATGTAGCTTCCGTTATCGTAAAGTAGAGACTTTTAGCTTCAATTTCAGCACCCTGAAGTCCAAATTGCTCCACGGGAAAGTGATTGAAAACTCGCCCAAAGTCCAAAAATGAGCCCCAAACGGCCTAAAACCCCCGACTATTTGATTCAAAAAATCGTAAAAAAATCCCAGGTCGTTTCACGGTAATGTAGCTTCCGGTGTCGTAAAGTAGACACTATTAGCTTCAATTTAAGCACCCTGAAGTCCAAATTGCTCCACGGGAAAGTGATTGAAAAGTCGCCCAAAGTTCAAAAATGAGCCCCAAACGGCCTAAAACCCCCGATTATTTGATTCAAAAAATCGTTAAAAAATCCCAGGTCGTTTCACGGTAATGTAGCTTCCGGTATCGTAAAGTAGACACTATTAGCTTCAATTTAAGCTACCTAAAGTCTGCACATATCCGCATTTCAAATCCGCACATATTTCAAAGTCCATTAGGTTTCGTAAAATCATCGATCTATTGTACAGCATTATAAATATTCAGCAATAACACTTTTGTGTTGCAATAAATCTGAGGGTATGAAATCATCCTCCCTGAAAAGCGTTCCAGAATCGGTATTTTTAATTTTGGCCAACAAATGCTGCGGTTCAACGTGAAACGACGGTTTCGGCGTCGAATTCTGCAGCTGGACAACGGGCCCATTAAACTCACGGGTTCGCCTAACACTTTACACGTCCGAGGTCACTCCCTGGCCATATTTACCCGAGATTATTACGCTTTGTTGGAGCTCGCGCGAGGATAACCGCGACTAAAGGGGGTCCGCGGAGGGTGAAGAGACGGAGGGGGAGGGGGGGGGGGGGGCGGGCGCCGCATTCAGATTTCCCCTAATGATAGCATTACCGCGGAACAAGACGGCGAGAACCGAAACGAGCTACCAGATGCTGCGCCGATCCTCTCTCGCGGAGGATGAATAGGTCGTTTACCCGGGGATCCATCGGTCGTTTTGCGAGCCGCGAACCGAACATACTTTCTGCGGGCGAAGCATTACCCTGCGAACACGCCGAAATTGATCGCTCTGTCGATTTGGGAACCGGGCTCCGGATCGGATCGATCGAATTTCGGAGACGGGGGCAAGACGGAACGAGTTATCGGACCTGATGCATCAACGGTGCCGGGGGAAAGAATGCTACTCGCCGGAAACTGACGGAATATTGAACGGTTCCCTCGCCGCTGGGAATTCTCGACAGCGTTACCCTTGTTACGGAGGGGGGGTCGCGCGATTCTTATCCCGGTGACCCTCTCTGATTTCGAGAAAACATCCAATTCGGAATATCTGCTCGCCGAATTGCGAATCCGGTTTCCCAGATTGAGCCACTACCTGTTTTCAAATTGTCTTCCCCGGCCGCATCGATCTCTTTGGCTACTTTACAGCAATGTTACGCTGCGAGTAGAACAATATCTGTCGTCGCAGAGAACTGATAACGAGCTCGTGGTATAGAGAGTATACTGGTCAAAAATAGCTAACTTTAACTAGCACATATTCTTTGCTAAATTCTATATTTTATAAGTGCGTTTTATCGAAGAAAACTATAAGGATGATAAAACATACACAGCATAGTCAGAGAGTAATTTACACATTTTTCCAAACAGTTTGCAACAGCTAAAAAATTTAGAATTTGATTTACCGACGGCAATGATCTTTTAAGAAAAGCATCGACGAGCGAGTAAAACGGTAGTTCGGATGGCGAGATTGAAAAATCAAGGAGGGACCTCGATAAATCACTCCCCCGTCTGCTCCGTAGAAAATATTTTACAGAAGATTCGATATTGTAGGGTACAGAGATCAAATGTTTGATATCCTATAACCCGGGGCGATTCGAGTGAGCCCGATATTCAAGCCAGACAAAGAACATCTTTATACACCATTGACCCAGTGGCACAGATATTCGGTGGATCGAAGTCAATTGCCTATTATCGCGAACCACTGTCTCTTCGACAGTTTCCTGGGGTGTTCTTTATAGAATTTCATTAGCTTTTCTATAACCACCGCTCCCAGGGAACGCGACATTATAACAAATTCCAGAGCTTATCTGCCCGCTATCCGAAGAAAATGCAATTTCGAATTTTCCGATGCTGCGATAAAACCTTGAGGTGGAACATAGTCGTAACTAGACGGCGAGTCTTTATGCAACATAAAAGAAGTGTTGTTCTGCGTTCTTTCGTATAAAACTTGAGTTAAATAAAAACGTATTAAATCTGCTAATATTAGAATATAATATTCCGTATTTCTCTTCGCAAAAAACAATCGCATAGAATCTGCTGTGATTAGAATTAATTTTTAAACTCGAGGCTCTTATTTTGAATTTAACGTACTCGAATTCAAAAGTAGACTCTATAGAAATATTTAGCATGCGAGAGTCGAAAGAGAAAATAAATTAGCATACGTATTCTTGTATCAATCATTGGATCAATCAAAGTCAACGTGTCCGGCTAAAAAAAATGATATTTATGATTTCTGTAACCTGTCCAATCGACAGGTTCCATAAATCTAGCGCCGGGATTTACATTTTTACGTATTCGACACACTCGCCCGCATTATGTATGCATAAAATCCGTAGCATATCGATAATTGAATTCAGTTAATGAAATCAGTACATAACTCTTTACCACAGACGTCTTGTCTCTACCATTGTCTCTCGCGCAGTGTTGCAATTTTACCCCGTCTGAAATGGTTCCGTTTTATCGCCGCAGTATTTCATCATTTCAGCGTTTAACCAACTATAATTTATTGTAATTTATCCGTTTCTTTTCGGTCCGAGTAAAATTTTCCGTTTTATCGTCGATTTTTTGCGTGTCGAACGCGAGAGTGATGTATTAGCTATCGAGGAGCAGTGACAGAGTTGAATTATATGTCATTATTAGACTGTGCAGACCTCCGGGCAGCTTTCGATTTCACAGACCAGAGGATTCGTTGCCGGAAGCCTAAATTAAAAATTAGTACAAGCCGGAATAACGGAATCCGCAGCCTACATATTATCATTGATCACAAAGTCGCATTCGCTTCTCCGCGAATTCTACGATCGTTAACTTACTTTCCCAGGGTATAGCTCGAATCGATCGAATGTAATTCCGAATCGCATCATGCATGATTGCAATCTTGTTGGCGTTCTTTCGATCTCTGCGACCTGTTGCAAAATTCAATGCCCGGATAGCCACTTGTACCTACAGTACACAGTGTGTAATACATTTTTTTCTCCTTTGGGAAACACCAGATTTCAAATTTAAATTAATGAAATAAAACGATTGATCGCAAGGAAACGAAGGAAAATATGAAAAATTTCGGTTTGGTAAAATCGATCTGTTTTCGGTATAATAAAAGTCGATTATCCAATCGCTCGTATTATAGCATCGCGAAGCGACCACGAAAATCGCGTCCGTCCGGGAGACGGTGGCCGAGCATCCGCGCGCAATAAAATTCTCCGAGAACAATCCGTTAATAGCCGCGCGATGGGGCGTAATAATGCGAGCGGAAACGAGGGGGCCGCGAGGAGTTTCGCGATTTCCGTGGAAAACGACGGTGGTCGCCGACCCGATAAAGAGAGACCCCGAGAGCTATAGACGCGAGATTGCATAAGTTATTTGCACGCGAATCAGCGCGGCGCGATCTCCGCTCGCGTTAACGTTGCATTTACCGTCCGCCGGCCGTGTATTGTTCTTATTTAAAGAAAACCCGGGGAATAATAACGGATAACGACGGCGTTTTGGGAACGGCATTGCGAGATTAGATCAGATAATCCCCTGTCTCGTGTAATAGGTTGTCGGGCTCGGGGAAAGGCGGTGCTCGCGCGCCAGCGAACGCTCGGCCGTCATATCGGTTCAATATTTCGCTGCGCCATAAGCGCAAGAATGTCGACGTGCCTCGTTCGGCACACGCGGGACACGCGGCCACGATTCTCCATGGGATTCGACGACGGAGTTTAGCGGCCCTAACTGCGACGCGATGTTTCCCAATATGTTGCGGCGGCCGCTCTGTCTCATTAACGCGTTTTTTTCTCTCCCCTTTCGACGAGCGTACGACGAGAGTTGAATCCGCGGTGGATCGATGCGACGTTCCGTTTCGCGTTGACCGATTCCTTTACGGCTTTTCGTCGCGGTCGTAACGAGCTCTGATTACGTCTTCTTTAGACGCGGATGCTCTTATTTCTGGGACAATGAAGCCGAACATCGGAATCGTACGAACGCCTCTTTATCAGAGTCGATAATGATGCGACGTCATTATTTTCTCATTCATGCATCAAATCGACGGGGCAGTTGTTCCCGATGTTATGCGTGCTTGTGTCAACGACTCCGATATGTCTACAATAACAGTGCAATTTTATTTGGTTATGTTGTTCGACGGAGCTTGTTGACTTCTCAATGAAATCGCTATCGCTGTGGGACAATTTATTAATCGTCGATTAGTCCAGAGGAGACTTTCTGACGCTCTTCGTATCTTTAAAGAGATTGCGAGTAATAATCAGACCACGGTTTTCTATGTAAAATAAATATTGCTAGATATACATAATCTAATTCTTTTTTTCATAATTGAAGCAAGAAAAAGACAAAGACTTTTACTTGTCAGGAATACAAAAAATGTCAAGCAAACGTGACAGGAAAAATATTCGACCGATCAATTTAAGTAAATAGTAAAATTGTAAAATACAGAGGTTGCAACAGGCGACTGGTTAAAGAAACAAAATATCAATTTGACCGCAGTTTTTTGCGATCGATGCGGAGAGGTTTTAGCTGGCATACCTTGAATCCCGCTGTGCATTAAGCCATCATCGAGCCCCTTTTTCTCGCGACGCGGTCGCTTCGTGCAACGGTGGACATTAGCCTCTCGCGACCGCTTGTTTCCCCCGCGTGAATTGCGCAAGATTCGCGACACGCGGGGCCTGATTGGCGGGTGCACCCCGCCGGCTTCCAAGTAACGGCTGCGAAATTTTCTTCGAACTCGGCAATCGAACGAAGGTCGACGGACTCTCGACCGAAAATGGGACGCTCGTATTTGAGAGATTGCGCGCGGCGCATTTGCAATTCAAAACAATACGTGCCCGTCGAACGGGGGTAGTAATTGTTTCGATTCTCATGTACAAGCATTAACGGTGGGCTCTCGCCGGCGAGCGGTGCGACCGGTGAGAATTGCTGGAATCATGTCGGACGACGCTCGTTAAATTTGTAACCGACCGAGTCCTGTGCTTTCGCGACGCAGATATCCCGGCTTTCGTGATCACGGAATGACAAAAGATGCTTGATTCGCGTGCCTAAATAACGCGGGGATCGATCAATCTATGAAATCGTGCTCGAGAAAAGAGCGAGGAAGAAATAGAGAGAAAGAAAGAGCGGCATGAAGGAGAAACGAGTCTCGCGGTTAACGCATTTCCATTCATTAAATCGGTCTGGTACGCGGAATGTTTCCGACCCTGATTTACACCGCGCGGAGTACTCGTTAACCTAATTGCGAGCAAAAATACTGAGAAATAAAGGGCCCAGGAGAAAGGACGAGATCTGTCCACGAGTTTTGACTATTTTTACACGGTCATTTGCAACAAAATTTGTTTGATACGAAGAGAAATAATTTTCCATTGTTTTCCATTTTTTGGAGACCCTCGAATGCGGCGATTCAATGTTGCACTTCAATAAAAAAAGGAAAGCTAGCAAACACTTAATCGTTGCTGGGCGCGCATGCATTTTTAAATGCTAACATTTGTCTATAGAATTTTTTATAAGAATCACGGAAAGTGGAAGAGTCGAAAGACTTTTTGTTAATGGGAAAACAAAGCGGCGATTCGAAGGGGGAACGTTATGTAAAGAAACGAGCGCGTTCAACCCCATTACTTTTTCATGTCAATGTTCTTCAGATTTTTTTTCCAATGTAACGCCTGAAATGGCGCATTCGAATCGCAATTCATTAAATGGCAAAGCTGCGGGGGACTATAGGGGAAAAAATGCAACACGACAAGTCGCGCCGATAAAATCGGAGTGCCGTAACAAAGGATTTTTATACAGCTTTCACGCAATTTTCCGCAATCATTTATTTTGATAGCAGCCTTTGGAATATTTTATTAAATGCCACGCGATCCTTTTATGGGATATTGAAAAGCCGAACAAAGGGAAGCGATCGACTTGCCGGCTATGGCAACCGAACACATTGTGACTTCGACAAAACGAGGAACATGAAAATGCGTTCGGTTCTCTGATTTTTTTTTTTTTTCGTGTGTTGGGAAACATTATTCCGTTCGGCGTTGATGCTGCTTCAACATTTTTCGTTTAATTGCGTTACGATTCTGTCTGCTCGTTTTGAACGGGAACAATTTTTAATGAAACACAATTTGCGAAATTAAAGGAAAATGGATGAGACGAGGCTCGAGTAATAATGAACGTGGCATTCGAATCAATTAGTAGATTCTGCTATTATAGCGCCGCTCATAAAAACGATAATGGAAGGATCGGTTTATTAGTTGGAGAAGTTCGTGCTGAAAAATTCATACCGCAGAAAATGTTCATTCCACGTTAATTCAGTGTTATCCCATCGATGGTATGTTTGTTAAAGTTAATTACAAATCGCGCAACATAAATTAACCCTTCGCACTACGACTTCTTTCACGCTGCGTCGATGACAGAAGAATTCAATTTTATTTCGATTTAGACAAAGTTAATAATACTTGTATTTATTAGATCCAGCATTATTTATCACGAATCTGACTCCTTATTATAGTGCAAGGGGTTGATATTACTTGTAGAAGCCTGCATCTTCGTTTCTCTGGATCGGAGATTCGAGGCGACCAGAAATCACGCTAAAAAAACGAGAATCGTGTCGCGAGCGAAGACTCCGTGGACGATTTCTTTAACCGAAATAGAATGGAAAGTGTCTCTCGGGAGGATCGCGACAAAGTCGGTTCCCGCGATCTTCCACGCGGTGGTTTTTCAAGGTGCGTTTTCCACGGCGCGGTTTCCCACTGAGTTTTCCACGGCGAGTTTCCAACGGTGTGTTTTCCACAATGTATTTTTCACGGGCCGTCATAAAGTATTCTCCCAATGGGTTTCGGAATCCGCGGTCGAGGACGTTCCGCCGGATCCCGGCTGCGTCCTTTGGGACAGTGACGCGAAGCGCGAATAAATCCGCCGCGATCTACGCGATCTACGCGATCTACGCTATCTACCGAAGCTTCGCGTTATGCACAGCGATCCGGGACGCAGTCGTCGTCGTCGTCGTCGTCGTCGTCGTCGTCGTCGTCGTCGTTATAGTCGGTAGTTCCGTCGTATCCGCCTGATTTTCGATAACGAATTTTCCGCGGGTCGCGATCACGCGACGCCGTCTGCACCTCCGGTGCATCGGTGCTGCACCGTCGACGCTCGTCGACGCTCGACGACGCGGCGCGGCGCGACGAGACCGAGGAACAAAAACGAAAAGCAATTATTTAAATGCGTTTCACCGCGCGGAACACACCGCGTTCCCTCTCTGCGAGCCGTTTTCCTTCGTTTTTCATTTCTCCCTCCTCCCTCTTGCCGTTCTCTCTGCGCTCTTCGCCCTGTGTCTAGAGGGTGTCGCGAAACTCGCGGGACAGAAAAGAATTATAATAAACCGGTACCCTGAAAGAGTAGCTTAGCTACTCGACTCTCCTCTCCTCTCTTCGCGCATTCCGCGTTCGGTGGAGCTTCCGAATGCCGAATACCGAATGCCGAATAGAAAGGAACGAATCCGACGCTTCATCTGCCGCGACACGCCGGCGTTGTTCCCCTTGTCGTACACGCTGATCCAACCGTCGAGCTTCTGTTCTCTCGGCTTAATGAAATTTCGTTTGACTCCCGGCCCCACGGAGTCGCCTACAAATGCAACGCGATCCGGGAATTTGTTAGCCGTAGAGATAATTCGAGCCCGCCGCGGCGCTCCGATTTAATTTAACTCGAATTTCAGATTTATGCCGCGGAACGCGCGGCAAAAATTCAGCTGGCGTAAGTTAACCGCGGATAATGGAGAGAGAGAGAGAGCGGATCGGATAGGGAAAAAACTGAGATGTTTCGCGTCGAATTACAAAACGTAGTCGAGTTGCCGTGTAATTGAAGCACCGTCTAATTAAATTGCGAGATTCAATTACAATGTAATTGAATTAGCCCAACCCTCTGATCCCGGTGCATTTTTAACCACCCGTTTCGCGCTACCCCGGCAGTTTCCATCGGTTCCCCGGGCGCGCGCGGTTCTGGTGGCTCGCGTCGTCGTTCACTTTTCTCTTCTTTGGATCTGCGAATGCCGGCGAGGGAAACGCGGCGGCGCTGCTACGTCAAGCCCGTTATTACCGTCTGCATGTCGAATCCGGGCCGGAGGAGTAGTCGGCGAACAATGACGTTGCACTTGACGGCCGCTGTCGATGGCCGATGCACTCGATCTCCGTGAAATATTCTGCGCTGCGATGCACCCTTACCTACCTCTCTCTCTCTCTTCCTTCCTCTCTTGGCCCTCAGGAATCTCGTTATTACGGTTATTAGAGTTTGTCACAGACGATTCGGGGAAAGCTCGAGGTCAGCGCGACGTCGACGATTTAATCGGCCTCGGGACTTTGCAGATCCGAGGACGTCGACGTGGACCGAAACGTTCGCGTCGCAAATTAGATCTCGGACGTCGGATCGACGGAACTCGTTGCTGCGAAACGATCCACGGTGACTCGGACACCTGAAACAGAATATCTTTTTCTCAAATTGAGCGAAATTATTTGATCCTTTTTTAGGTGTTGCAAAAATATATACCGTTGGAGAGAGTCTATAGAACCGTCTTCCATAAAAATTATTCCCACGACTCGAATCATCGACGCTATAGAAAATCATAAAATTAATTTTCCACCGAAGGCCCGTAGAAACCACGAATCGGTCAACGAAACGCAAACTCGGTGCCGCGGGCGTGCCCCGTCCAATTAAATCGCAGGTGTACGATTTTCGTGCGACCCCTCCGCGATCAAACCGCGAAACAGAAGTTGGCAAACACGCCGCGCAGCAACTCCGCCGTCGTCCGGTTCGCAACGGAACGGGGCTTCGGCGGCAACGTGATTAGTACTTCCTGCCGGAATATAAAATCCCGGCGGTTTGCCGTTGTTACCGGAAGCCGTAGAAGCATCGGCGAAAAAATGTCGCCGCGACAGCTCAGAGGCTTCTCGTCGGCGCGGCGTGTTCCCCTTTCCTTTCGGACGACCGTTTCCCGTGCGGAAACTCCCGGAAACCGTCCGCATCCGGCAAAGTCATCCGGCTCTCGGCGCGAGGCGTCTCTCGACGCGGAAAGCCCGCCGACGCCGCGCCGTCTCTTCTCGGGACTCTCGCATTGAAATTTCTTGCTCGGCTCGGCCCGGAAGCTTTGGAAAAAGCTAGGAAAAACGTGGCGAGAGAGATAGTGGACGCGTGCGCGAGCCAGTCGGGCCGGCCGGCCGGAGAAAGCAATTTGCCGCGAAATAGTTACGTTCCCGGGGACCGACCGGTGGTCGAGCGGCGAAACCCAATTGCTATTTCGCCCGGTTCGAGAAACGTCAGCGCAGCAGTCGAGGGGACGAGTCGCGCCGGACAATGGCGGCTGAAATTCTCCGTCCCCGATTATTTTCCGACGACACTCGTTCCCCAGATGCGTTGAAAACGCGGATTGTCCGGGCCGAAGGATCCTCGCGGAAAACGTTTGTCCGCAACGGGGACCTGATCACGAATCGGCCGAGCCGGTCCCGGTCACTCCGGGATTTTCCCGGCGAATTTTCCCGAACCGCTAAAATAGATTCCGACGAGAAATAAAATAGAAGGGAGGAGGAGGAGGAGGAGGAGGAGACCGCTCGAACGTACAAACCGGAGAGGGAAGTTCGAGTGTTCGATTCGCCGTCCCGTAAATTCTGAACGCTATCATCTCGTCCGCATTCGTTTCATCCGGCTAATCTTTGTCCCGCTAATTGAGCCTTTTTTCGTCGTCGTTGAACGAATCACCGCGCCGTGCCGTGCCGTGCCGTGCCGCACCGGTCAGCGCCGCACCGGTCCGCGCCGCGTCGGTCGAGGTTCGATCCAGTGAACGCTTGATTGAAACATCGTTCAATCAGGATTTATGAAGTCCCCGCTAATTTTTGCGCCACGGTTTTTGTTCCAGGTCTGATCACGACCAGCGGCAGGAAGCTCGACAGGGAGAACCAGGCCGAGCACGTTCTCGAGGTGAGTTTGCATATAAATTATCCGCCCCCCGACGTATTATGGCAGCTCGATCCGAAACTGTCCGGCCGAGTTATTTATGCCGGCTTCTGGATGTTTCGGCGGCATTGTCTTACGATTAATTGCGCGGCGCTCGTCGATCGGATTCGTGCGTGAAATATTCCGGTTCTTTCACGCCGGCGGCGGGAACATTCGTTATTGCTTAGAATATTAATTCTTCTCCGCGGAATTATTCATGGCTCGACCCGAAACACGGGATCTATAATTTGTGTCGCGCACGTTCGGCCTGTCATTTTGTGAATAGTTGGATCAATAAACTAGATTTGTAGATTTCATATTAGTATATTGATATTCCGCCGACTGTCCGTATTTATGTCCACAATCGTTTCATGTCTATCGGCGTAATTATTTGAAAATTTAGTTGGCCCATTATTCTGGAGCGTAATCCATAAACATCGAGTAGAGGGAGAACCGCCATGAATGTAATACGCATTGAATGGAACATTGGCATTGTTACAAAAATTCCTCTGCAATGGAGTTACGCTTGCTTTGTGATTATACTATGCATAACTAACCCCTGATCGAAAACGCATCTCTTAAAGCGACGAAAAATAAAACAGGTAAACGTGAGAGAAATATATTCTTACAAGAAATGAACCGATCTTTCGAATTGTCGAAACTGGAATTAGCAGCGTTCACGAAATAATTCTGCTTCCGGGTATTATAGAATCTAAATTGGTAGACTGGCATTCTTCATCCAGCGTTTGAGAATTAAATTTCAATTTCGTTGAAGAGTCCGCGAGTAAATTCCGTGGAAGCAGGTTCGAGACAGTAGATAAGAGGATCATAATCGCGAGTAGTTGGAGGAGCGGAACGGCCGCAATATTTGCAGGAACTTAGTTTCTTAAAAGTGTTGAACATTTAACGCGATCTCGGGCCGGGTCTCGAGAGGATCCCCGAAGCGACTAAGTATAGCCGGCTTAGCAGTTCCTTGGCTCGCGCAGCAGCTTTGCCGGAATAATCACCTTACGTTAAGTAGAATCGTGCGTCGATGCTCGTAGCTCTCGCGAGGCGCGGATGCACGCGACCCGGCGCGCACCGTCCTCGGCGATAAGTCTGCCTCGCGAATAAAACGGTGGCACGCGGGGTGGTGGCAGGGCGCGTTCGCGACGAATTTCCCAGATTGCGATGCGGTGGTAAAACAGCCGCCGAATCCTCTCCGAAAGGCCGCGCGCGCGGCTGCGAGAGGCTTAGGGACGATTTGCTAATTGCTGCCGCGGAACAAATGCTCTCGTTCGGGCCGCGCGACGACTCGAACGTTCGCGTATCGTGAATCGGTACGAC
This sequence comes from Augochlora pura, assembly GCF_028453695.1. Lineage (NCBI taxonomy): Eukaryota > Metazoa > Arthropoda > Insecta > Hymenoptera > Halictidae > Augochlora > Augochlora pura. The sequence goes on along the minus strand of NC_135773.1, from coordinate 614,461 downwards.
TAGACTGCGGATCTGCGCGCAAATTCTGATTTTCGCCAGGTATTTTGTGCGGAAAAAACGAGGGCGGAAGCAAACGATAGATTATTATCGCACGACTGGTAATTAAATACGCGACGAGTAATCATGTCACGATCTGCGAGATCGTGAAATAGAAGAAATCGTATCTCTTCTTCCGAAATTGTGTACGCGTTGAGGGGACAATCGGAGAGAAACTCGGAATCCTCCCGACAAAGGGGCAAGATGGCGTCTAGAACCCGGACAGCCGAGTTTCCTCGACGGGTTCCTTCGCGATCCCATGGATCAGCGAATAGAGCGGTGCGGTTCAGCGAGCGGAGCCCGGCAGAACTATAATCTTCCGGCAAATGTTAATGGACCCCCAGCCAGTTTGATGGACCGTCTTCCCAACAACGAGACCGAAGATCCAGACCCGCATAAATCGATGCGGCGACTTCGGTCGCGTTTCCGCTCGCTAAGTCGGACTTAGCCCCGCGGAGCCAGATGGAATCCGGGGCTCTCCGCTTGATAAATTCCGGTCGAACGCGAAACGTGTCGTGTATCGGGGAGGAGAGAAGCGGATCGGCACGGGCGACGGCCGATTTGCCGGCAGGTAAAAAACTCGTTACGCGAACCCCCGAAGTGGCGGAGTTCGCCGAACCGTTCCGAGCGGGCTCTATTTATTTCCAAGCCGACTCTCGCCCGGCGAACCTTTTCCCGAGATTGGTATACTCCTTTGCTCTTTCCATTGTAGCGAAATTCCAGCGTTTCGCAACACATATACTTTCGGGCGGGAAAGAGCGAGGAGCGAGCGACGGGGCGGGGCGGCTCCGAGTCGGCTCTGCCTTTAATCCAGACGCGGAGAGAAAAGAAATCCCCCAAGAGTCCCCAATGACGATTCCCGCCGAGAAATGCCTCACCTTGTCCCGTCCTTGATTCTCTCTATCCACTATCCGACTGTCTCTCCCTTTCTCGGCCCGTTCTCACACCCTTCGCGCGCCCTCCTCCGCTGTTTCTTCCTCGTCCGGGCGCGAGACGGGTCGACACCCTTAAACCTGTACCGCGCGTAGCCGTCTCCTCTCGCTTTCACCGTCCAAGACGTCCGACCCATCCTCCCGCTTCTCATTTTACTTTTCAATCTTCGGGGAGGATGCGATTTTCTTCCTCATTTCCAGTCTGACAATATTAGAGGGTAAGGGGGCCGGCCGGCCGAGTTCCAACGAGTTGCCAGACAGCGGCGGCAGCCGGTAGAACTGCCAGATAGAAAAAGGTGCATCCGTAATCGAGCCATCACCTGTTAGCATTAGCACGCCGTTCGAGAATTCGATTTACCTTAACGACCCGCCCCGCTCCTTATCGACCGCGCCGAGATTTCACCCGGAATGGGTTTAATCTTCGATACCGTCTCGCATAGGGGGATGCATTTTGTTTTTTTCGCGCGACCGTTTCGATGCTGGCCGGGAATGCGAGAGTTGTTTCTGCGCGAGGAAAAACGTTGAACAAGGTTGGACGGAATTTCGGGGGTCCACGTACGATCCGCCTACATATTCTGACATTTCTAAAATACTTTAAAAGTGGGTGAAATAATTTCTAATTTATTTTCATGTTGTTGGTCTGACCCTTAATATTTTAAAATAATTCCTCTGCTTCCAGGGTAAATATTGAAATAGAAACGGAAAAATAATTAATTGTTATGACAGTTATTTCAGCGGGATTACAATGACGTAGAAACCAAAATCGATGGCGTAACAGTTTCTCAGCCTGGTACAGTTGGGATCGAACTGGCGGACAATGATCAATTACGGGGTAGGAAGGAAGTCTCGAGCACGCCGGCGGAGATTTAATTCGATTTATCGTTTAGTTTATTGCGCATCAATCTCCGGAAGATTGGAGAGGATATTCGAGGCCGAGGTAACGGCGGGCGCCGTTCTCCAAACAGTTCGCCCCTTCGCCATTAAAACTTGCGCTTTACGTAAGCGAAGCGTTTCTGCATAAACCCGCCGGCGAATTTCTCGCGGTCTCGTCTCGATCGTAAAAGTTACGACGCCTCGGCGGGTACCGCTAGACTTCCCGGCTCGAAACTTATTCAGCGTTTGTTTAGCCGCGTCGTCTGCGTCCCGGATAAAGTTTCGCGAATCGAACCCGGTATCTCCTGTCAGAATCTTCGCGGCGCGGAGCGGCGCGGCGCGAGTGCATCGCCGACGCGGTTGCTCGCGGTGCAGGGCCCTGTGCGACGTACGTGCGCGTACGTGTGCGAGAGACTGTAATAGAATGCGATCGAACGGTTCAAGGAGGTAAAAAGATAAATCCGAGACGGCGTTATCGCGCGTATCTACTTTAATCAGATAGAGGTATCCGAGAGACGTCCCCGTTCCGATCCAAGGTTTAAACCAAAACGCATATTCGGATCCGGCAGATGAATCCCGCCGAATTGAACTTGCGAAACAGCCCAAAGGGTCCAGCTGTCGGCGCTATTTTTTATTTACTTTCCTTTTATTTGTAGAACTCTTTGAGAAAGTCTGGAGTCGTTTAAAAAATTTAGAGTACTCGAGAGATGTTATCTAATTGATCGAGGGTCGAATAAAGAGTACTATTAACGGCGTAGAGACTGCACACGTTCTCTCCAATATGCGCTTCCTTTTTATGAAAATTCTTTCCAATGTCCAGCAGATAATCGCGAAGGGAACGAAGCGAATGAGTTATTTTAATCCGCCCGTAATCTTGAGCATTAGCAACGGAATGGTTTCAGTCTCGAGCAATCGGCAATAACTTCTGCGTCTCTGAATGCAGAGCCGAAGTAAATTATATCCAGGGAATTCGTTATTTCCGAACCGGAGTCAATTAGCGGAACCGAAACGTGTTGTAGGAGTCGATGAAAGTGCAACCGAGTTCATGGCGGTAAACCGGTTCCCGGATTCGGAAAAGCAACCGCGTTAAAAACAGCCTCTCGGCAAAACGAAAAGGGGGAAAGACGTAATCGCGGTTTAAGAGGGCGGCCGTGTCCGGGCGGCGCCGAAATTACATTAATTTAGCAGTAATAGAATTTCCACGAGAGGACGTTACGAGGTTCCATTTAAATTACATTTCGGACGGGGCGCGGCAGCGCTAACTTTGCAATGCAAATATATACGGCCTCTTCCGGTGGCCCGGAATTAATCTCGGCCCCTGGCGAAATAATGATCCAGAACGATATTTAATATCGGAAGCGTGGATCGCCGTCGTCGTCGTCGTCGTCGGCGGCGGCGGCGACGGCGGCACAATGGCCGGCACTCGACTTTTAACGAACCGGCCCGACGAAAACCGATAAAAATTCAGTTTCGAAAGAAACAGTCGAAGAACGCGGCCAGACTCGTTCCACCGATAATTAGTTATCGCTCGCGTTTAGTCCACGGGTCTTCGTGCGAGTTAACCCAATTATTGTTGCAAACTTGCCGCGACGGTGTTCCATAAATGTCCGTCCGGTAATTAACCGCGCGCGTACCCAGGAAAAACACGTTTCCCTTAATTGCGCTAACGATGCCGTGTCAGAGCGTCCGACTGGCGCAACCGCGCGGTCTCCGCCGAAAACGTTGCGAAACCAGCGTTTATCAATCGGAAGTATCGCGAGGTTGCTGCTCGCGCGCGCATTTCCAGTCCCCGCGCTTCCGACGGAACGGTATCGTCGACCAAGTTCGTTCCGACGGTCCTCGGCGCCTCTTTTTTCATAATCCCGACATAATTTACGAGCAACGCGTTCGCGGCCATCCACAAAACTAGAAACCGCATTTCCATGCCGCGGGAATCTGGCTGGCGCTGTCGTCGGCTACATTTCGTCGTGATACATCGCGTCGGGCGACGTTCGTCATTAGACAAAATCGGTACCCCGTGCTCCTAGAAAATTCGATTTGCTTTGCATCTTTCCGACGAGGAGTATTTCACTTCTCAATTTTAGTTTCATTTGCGTCAAATGTACCAGGCATTGTTACTCCTTTCGAAATTCAGGTATTCAGGATTTAATTGCGATTTCACAATGGGAATCTCCGGTTCGATTGCGAACAGGATCCAACATAAACGATCTCGTCGTTCGAGCAGACAGTCAACAATGATGCCGAACAGAAAAGTTTCCCCGTTACCGGCACCAAAGATGACTTTCGCGGCCAGATATTCGCCGGCCGCCGAACGAAAAAGGAAACACAAAGGGGGGCCGGCCGCGCGCGCCGCGGCATTCATTTAAATTTCTCGCGAAGAAGACCGACGGGGAAGACTCGCGAAGACCTGAAGTTTCAATGGCCGCCGCTTTTTCGCAGGGTGTTTCAGTGCCCTTATTCCGATGGCGCGCGCTCCAGATACTCGATGCGACAGCCGAAGTAGGCTTGAAACTTGCTTACCGGCGTGCATAGGACGCCGAGTGCCTGGCAGATACAGTTTCGAGCACCCACTCCGGGCCGGTCGGTTGAAATTTATGATCGGCAGCCGTCCTGTAATCGAACTTTACCGAATCTTCGTTAATTGAACGTGTGTCGAACACTGCGGCAACTTTCATCGCGTCTTGCCATCCCTGTTTCCCCTGAGAATTTTTCTGACAATAAGTATAATAGGACTAGACAGTGGGCAACTCGATTAATAATCACTAAAAGCAATATTCACCAGCCATCGAAAATATTCCCATAAAATTACAGTCACTTGATTCAACAAATTGAAAGTCTTAGTTATACGTGGCATAACTCTTTATCTTGTATAAAATCGATAGTCCGAATTTCTTTAAAATTGCGAACGAGTATGTTGGACGTATTTGTTGCTTAGGACAAACATAAGTCGAAGAATCGTCTGATCGACCTGTTTTACCAAGCCCTAAATTCGACGCGCCCCAGGCACTGAACTCGGAGTGCTTAGAGTGCCTAATGGATAAAGCAGCCATGTTGCTAACGCAATATTTCCTCCCTGTAAGCATGTTCTATCAACCCCTTGATAGTCGCATCCTTGTCCCAACATTTCGACGAGCTTACCCAACCTACACGATGTCAAGTGACTGTTGGCAGCCCTATTCTCCTTGTAGACCCCACCGGACAACCCCGGACCACTTTCATTGATGTCCATGGCTGGCTGAACCAACTGTATTTCTTTACGAGCTGATCCCGTATTACTAACGGCTATAAATCGATTATTACTAGACGGCAGATTTTATGCTCGTAATAAAAAATTAATCGGACGAAATACCAACGCCGTAGACGTATTAAAACAATTTAAGAGCACTGCTTTTTATCTTGAATTTGTTAGTAATATTAAAAGGAGAAATACATTTTGATTTAACAGCTGTTTCTTAAAATCGAGTTAAAACATTTTGCATGAAAATCTGATTAGCAATTTCGTTCTGAATTTAATTTAGAAAGAAACTCTGACGCTAATGGATTAATTAAGAGTCCCCCGAATACGCGAAACTCCGCGTAAAGAAATTAACAGCCGAACGCGTGAAAATTCGTCGAGTTTGAAACCCGTCTGGGAACGAGTCTCGCGGGGACGACACGCGGCCCTTTGTCCCCAAAAAAATCTCGCGACCTCTTCAACAAAAAGCCTCGCTTCGCACGTGCCCATGTCAGCCATGGGTTCAAAAGAATCCGGCCCGGCCGGGGGGAATAAAAACAGGCAGTTTCGAAATCCGCGGCTATTATGTTCTCCCTCGAAAATCGTCTGAGTGTTCCGGTCTCGTGCTTTCGTTACTCTGTCCTGCGCGAGAGTGGAAATGTTCATCGCGACACGGCGGAACGAGAGGAAAACAAAGAGAAAAAGGGGCGAGACGAAGAGCCGCTGCAAGAGAGAGAGAGAGAGAGAGAGGAGAAGATATCAGAAATAATGGCGAGTGTCGTCGCGAAAAGGGTGACACAGAGGATGTCAATTAAGCGACTTCAGCGACGAGTTCGAGTGTCCATAGGCAGCGCGGAGGTACTCCTCGCGTTACGAGAGGTTATGGGGCGTCGCGGAGTGCCACGAAAGCGAGAGGTCAATGAATAATGGGGAGAAAAAAGTGTTCACCCTTGCTGAACGAGCCCTTTTCGTCGCCGGGCTCGACGATCGGCTCGTGCTCCTCCCTCTCTCGCTCTCTCCTCTTTTTTTTTCGTGGCTTTTCACCTTTCGCCGCCCGCTTCTTCCGCTCTCGTAATACGTGGCGGGAGAGGAGGCGGCCCGGCTAACCACCCTGGAAAGATGCTGAATACGCGCGATATTTTTCTGCGAACCAGGCAAGCGAGACCGTCTGACCGGGAATTGGCAGGTTTTACGAACGCGAAGCGGGAAACGACCGTACGTATCGGTGTATACGGGCATGTAAAGTTGTGGTAACCGGCCCCGACATACCGCGACCTCGCCGACTTTTATGGCCGATAGGGTAGGTGTACCGCTTGTGGCCACTGCACCGTTTCTAGCTGCCTGCATTATTATTCATATTTTCTTATTTCAACTCGGCCACCGTTCCTAGGCAATCGACGGAACTTCGGACCAGCGAATAGATTGGCTCTACTGGATATGCAGAATTAATGAGAAAACCATTTCACGGAGTCACGTGCCATTTGAGGGAATGCGAGGAGGCAACGGTGTTCGATGCATCTACCCTACGTGGAAATAGGGCTTCTCGAAGAAAAACCTGTTCTGTCCAGCCGAAAAGAGAAATATCGAGCCCGGAGCATTTCGCCAAAGGATTTTTCCCGCCTCTCCGAGAAGCTGTATCGGCCGAGTGCTCCTCGTTCGCGTTTAATTAATTTTTACGAGCGAAATCGCTCCACTCCCGTGGCCTTTACCCGCGGAAAAACTTGTAGAAAGGATTACGCTGACCCATTTAACGGACCTCGGCCCTCCCAACGCTACGCGCCGCGCCGCGACGTCCCCTATTAATGCACTCGGCGCGTACTCGCGGGTCCCGGGTATATATTTTAGCGCGTGTCGCCGCGCGCGCGCCCTGCCCCGAGAAAGTGGCAAAGTGGCCGGCCGGGGAAGAAACGAGACAGGGAAAAAGCGTGAAAAATCGCGGCTATTAATAAGCCCGCGGCAAAAAGCTCTCAGCGTGTTTGGCCGACCGAGAGCGCCGAGGCTAAGCGGATAGCTTTTACGCTCGCCCGTTTATGCGCCCCGCGCGCTGTTTCCGCTCGCTGCAGCTTTCCCGGCTCGATGAGGCTGCCGCATAAACAGCTTCTTCGGCCAGACCGTTTGTCTGCGAAATTGCTCCACATAGACGCCATTCAATTAACTTTCCCCGTGGCGGATGCAACGCGAAATTTCTACCGCAGATTGCACCTCGGCGCGGTCAAACGCGGTCAAACGACTTTTACTCAGCTGCGCATCGCGAAGACACTTACACAAGTTCTATCTTTTTCTGGCATTACTGCTTGACCATCCACACCGATATGCTTCGTCCGACACAAAAATACAGGCGCTCTTTATATTCGAACATTACCCGCACTCTGGAGGAGAGGACATCCAATTGGAGTACGTCTTACGATTCTACCTACTCAATTTCATCTATCCATATAACATTCTAGTCGTCGCATTGTTCGAAATATCCAAATGTAATGCTTTACAGTATTATTGAAAGTCGTATACTTTATAGCCGGAACTATTTATTACCGGCAGAGATGAAATTTACATCGCACCTCCGCGCTATTAATTCAGTAACGAGCATACACAGGACGAGGCACTTCGATCGCCAAGTTGGGTGGCAATAAATTCAACGTTATTTCTGCTCGTCAACTCTTAAGAATCAAATGTTCTTAATAGTCGCGCAATGAAACCAGGAAACGTAGAAAAGCGCGTATCCTGTGCAGTCTGCGCAAGGACGTCTGCGGCGACGCGATCCGTGGAGCCTTCGCTCGTTCTTCATCCTGTTCCTAGTCGCATGTTTGTCTTTCGCTCGCAAAGGCGGCTTCAAAGACGGCGAAGGGACTCGGAAAATGATAGACGGACGGCGGGGAGGGTGGACGAGATTCGCGAACTCGAAGAAAGTCAAAGGGCACGATGGAATACGGAAGCGCGGGACGAGCAGGCCGGGAGGAGCATCGGGCTAAGAAGGTTTGAAGAGAGGGGCTGAAACAACAGCTGGTAAAAGGGAGCAGCTCGGAGACCCTCGCGCGGGCTTAGGGTCGCAGTCGTTAAGGCACAATGGAAATCGGAATAGAGAAATGATCTGCAGGAATCTCTCCCTTAGAAAGAGGAAACTAGGACGTGGAAAGCTACAAAGAATGCGCCGAGAATTCAAAAGGACACGAAACGAAACAGGTGGGATGCTGGAAGACAATAGGACAGAGGCGCGGAGATTAGGGAAGCGTACAGTTGCGTGCATAATTATTGGCTCAAAGTTATTTTTGCACAATGGAAACTTAACCAGACATCGTATTCGCGTATTTCGTAAGGTATCGTATGAAATGGAAAATAGTAATACATACAGAACTAATTTTGCTTTAGTTTTCATTCGAGTATCAGTAGAAACGTGAAAATTACTTTCGCGTCCATAATTACTCGGTCTAATTGAAAGGGAGTCGCGGAAATAAAAGGGAGAAGATGGTGGTTTCGGTTGGTAAGTAGACGCTGGGAAAATGAAACGGAAAAGGGAGTGGAAAATGAGGAGCGGGTATGTATGCTAATCACGAGGAGTATTCAAAAATCTTGAAGAACCTCTAGCCGCGAGCGAGGGGTTGCGCCACACGGTCGAACGATCAACGCTGAAAACGGGCGAAAGCCGCGGGTTATGTCTGACACACGCGGGTCGGGGGAACGAGTGCGTGAACTCGTACGGTTCGCCGTGCAACGGCCATTGTCTCGAATTCTAAAGCGGCGATGTATCCGCGATTTCGTAGCTTCCTCGATTTTCGCGGAGAACCATCTGGCTGCGATTTACCTCAGAATGAGTTCGCGGTGCTGTACAATACGGGCGCTCTCTCCCCGGTAAATAGCTCGTACGCCGCGCATTCAGAGACGGGCACACCACCTCCCGCGAATGGAGAAAAGCCGAGTTGGGTACACCGAAGCCACTCAATGTTTAATGATAACAAATTCATCGTACACGCTCGAACTTGCCGAATAAATTCCGCGCGCGCGTCCCCTCCTCCCGCTGCTCGACACGCGGGGCTCTCGTCGCATCGCGCCCCGCGCGATATATATTTCTGCCCGCGGAATAACTCTCGGCTATTGTCCGGAGAATACCAATCGATGCCGCTGAAATATCGCGCGGCGCGCCCGGGAAAGTAATTTCGGTTCTTTGCGGCGGCACATAAATTATTTCATCGCGGTGTTATTGTGTGTCGGAACCGCTCTTTCACATTTTAATTAGAAGCCCCGATTTTCTTAACGGCCTTCCCCTCCTCCCCCCGCCTCCGATCGCCTTCATTCATCGCACTCGCGAAACAGCAATTCCGGCGCAGAATTTCTGATCGCGCTGCCGCGCGTGAATAATTTCGGTGTTGCAGTGTCGCGAGTGTTCTTTCACGGCTTAATTAGCACCCGTAATTTTCTCAATTACCCGGGCGTTTGTTTTCAGCGCATTCATAAAAACAGCAATTTTCGTTCCCGTGTTTTCTCGGCGACAACGCATGCTGCAATTATTTCATCGCATTGTTCTCCGCGAACCTTTCAGTTATTAAACATGGTCGACGCTAGTTCTTTCCTAGTCACAGTAGTTTGCTTAGAATGTGAACCGCCTCGTTTAGACTTCGTATCCGAAACTGCATAATTCCATTAGGAGTGGCTCGCGTTTCAACCACTATTCATATGAGATATTCTTGCTTAATGAGCGGTTCGATTAAGAATTTATGCTGCCGATTGAACATTCGCTGCCCGCGATTCCATTGGCAAGTTTAATCCGATAGTTATCGATCGAGTCAGTCATCTACTGGAAACTAATACAGTCGTTCCGTTTATGCCAATGAAAGCCATGACGCGATGGAAACATTTCGCTATCGATTTAAAGCTGTGCCAGGAGGAAAGATCGTGTTAGAAGAGTAAAAAGGACTCTCGCGCGACGATGCGTTGAACAAAAGTAAATTGCAAGTTGGACGATTCTTTGAAAGGGATGAAACAGCGGAGCGTTAAGAGCGTGCGATTCAAATCTCGCTCGACGGTTGTTTGAAGATCGAAAGGGGGAGATGATGGTGGCGGAGTTTCGACGTAGCAGGGCAATATTTACGATGTCCGCGAGTTTCAGTGTTTATTCGCCAGTGATATCGCGGAGGGCAAGGCTCCACCAGATAGGAATCGAAGCTCCGATATCGCGAGCGCCCGCGGTTTATTGCGAGCAAGGTATCCCCGCCGTTGAAAATAGCTCGGGGATATAGGAATTCCGCGACGGGCTGGTATTGCCCGGGCATAAAACGCGACTCTTGCTCCGCGAAGGAGACGCGCGGCTTCTCCTCTGGAAACTTCATCAGCATTGTGCCGTTTAAAAGCGCCGGCCTGCCGTGAGGAGCCTGGCCTCGCGTGGCTTCCAGCCCTCCTTTCCCGGAAACAAACTTCGCAGTCACTTTCGCGGGAAACTCGCCGTTTCCAGTCCCGCTGCCGGCTACCATTATTAATTACGCAATCCGGCCGCTCGTTAATTGAAGACAAACTTCCTTTCGCGGGCAAAAACAAGTCGACAATTAAGAGAAATATCCAGAGCAGCCGCGCGCGCGCGCGCGCGGCCGGATCTTCGATACCATTTACCTGCCTCGAACTTGTACCGCTTACTTAGCCGCAACTCTTCGCCGTCTATGGAAACCAGCTCTAATTATTAACGATTGCAATTAAGAGGATGTTTCCTGTGATAATATCTATCCACGGCCGTATCCGCGCGCAACTTCTCATACGCGGATACGGTCGATCGGGGATCGCTGTTACGAGAGGCGGGTAATTGCCGGCCTCGAGTGCACCAAACTCTCAATGGCACACCGCAAATTTGTTTCTGCTGCCGATGCTTGTAAAGCAGATCCAAACTCCGCGCTGGAATATATCTTTCCCCGCGAATCGTTCCCAAGGTACGGCAAAATGCAATTAGCTTCACTTTCTTTTCGAAACCTAGTGCAGCGAACATTGGCGTCACCAGCGACAACATCTCTCGCGAAAACGGAGATATTTACGGTAGACCATGCCACACGATCCCGCGGCAATCGCGGTCCATTATACCGTCATACCATTTTGAAAACGGCTTTCAAGTTAATTACGTTCGCAGAGCGTTTAAGTTGGCCCGCGCGTGCGCGCTTGCGCGCTTCAGTTTTTATTTAAAATCACGGTGACCCATATACGACGACGAGCCCCATTCCTCCCGTCCCGGAGGACGTGCCGAGCGTGTACACGCGCGGGGCGAGCTCAAACAAAGTTACCATTCGCGTTTTCGCCGCGAGGAAGTTTTTCAGTCGTTAATTTCCTCGGGAGATCGCAGGAGTGTGTAATCCCGACAGTGGGTCATCGTATTCACCGGGAATGCCGCTCGCATTCAGGCGTCCCACGCAGAAGCCCCGCTTTATTTCCAGGCCAAAGGCGCGCTGCCTGAAAGGATAACGTTTATCTAACCACTTAACCGTCTTGCGGGAAGGACCCTAAGCGTTTTCCAATGCATGGCCGCGAGGCGAAACGAGATGTATCCTATTTCGCCGCGGCAGATCGGCGAACTTGCTCGATCATCCGTCCCGCGCTAGTCCATCGATCGATTGACCGTACGTCGAATTCAATGCCGAGCAGTATGTACAGACAACTTTACGATCACTTAGCCGCCTTTTATTGACTTTGTCGACAGTGCCCGCGAAAGTCGCGCAGACTCGCGGGAATAAAAGCTCCGATCGGTATTAGAAATTTATGGCCGGCCAGGCTGCGCGCGAATTATTTATTGGATCCTGAAGCATCGAATAGTGGTAGCTTCATATAGTCGTTCCGGCCGAGGTCGCTACGCAGCTGAGACGATCATTAAACACCGCTGTCAAAGCGCGGACAATTTCTTCAGGCAATTAACTAAAGTATCCTCGACCGAGAAATTGGCTATTGAAAAGTCTCGATTCGAAGTAGGTGCGCGATACCCCTCGAGAAGGATTCGGATAAGCTTAAACTTAATTAGACTCAACAATCCTCGAATCTCGGTTCGATTAGTCACTTCTCGCTGCTTGTTACAAATTATTATAAATAATTATACTCGTTACCCATACTTTCGATTACTTGTTGTTCGATTACTATACAATTAGTTCAAATAACGAACGAGTTCTAATCGTCAGTCATTAATCAGATTTCTTTTTATCGAATTCGGTTCCTCTACAAGCGAAGCCACTTTGCGATACTGTTTTTCCAACTGAATGAAACGGACGAGTGGAAAAGAAATTGTCCGTGTGTACTTTGGTCCGGGTAGAATGAAAGAAAAATATGAAGCACCGTCGAATGGAACCCGCGAAATCGCGAAAAGTATTTTTTCTCTGTTCGTATGCAGATCGAGGGGAGACCACGTCGTGCGAGTTAATCGTTGGAAATGTGTCTTGGAGATGTCCTTTACGGGATGTATCCTTTTTCCCGGAGCCTCGGAGCGACCGTCGATGGTAATTCGTCGGAATGAATTGACAATCGTTGAACATCGGTCGCCGTGGAATTTCATTCGACTCGATTCGGAATCACATTCGTCGCCGAATCCTTTCTCCGCGCGGTATTATTTTCGTTTGAGCTGCTCCGTCGTTCGCCGGAAATGGGTCCGCTGAACGGAAACTAGGACGAACGGATGCCGTAGCCGAGCATTATACACGCTTTTCTGGCCTCATCTCATCTAATGATCTGTTGGCTTGCGAAAGGGACGGTGAACAAAGGGGAAACTCGCCGGCTAAATGAAACGTAATATCGATAATGCGACTGACATTTACGGGCCTCGATACCGTCTTCGTTCCGCTGCACACTTGTCCCGACTGTTTCAAAGTCGGACGACCATTTTTCGTACAAAAGTTTCTCTGCGTTTCTAGCATCTTTAATTTTTTTAGTATTTTTCTCAATCATTTTTCTTTTATGCGCACATATATGTCATCACTTCGTTTACGAACTTTGAAAAATTCCTCGGCGTCTTTCCAAGTAGAATACTATAGTTTCTTGTACAAATAGAGGTAAATTTATTTAATCTAAGATTAATTGGATAAACTGAGAATTGAATGAGAACCTCAAATAACACGTCAATTATAAAATGCATTGCAGCGATTTTTAATATTATCCAATTATTTAGCTTTCCAATCAGTTCAAGCGGAAATCAATCTAACGTTACAGCATCTTTTTGCTATTATTACTTCTCTTGTGGATGATGCCAAAACCTTTTCCAACATTCTCTGTGTCGAACAGAAAATATTATTTTCGTGCAGATAGCGATAACATAACACGTGTACGAAACATCCCCACATGACGAGATTTACACAGGTGAAATAGAAAATCGCTGTTTGCTTTGAGAAGATTAATCCGTGGCCGTATACCGACCAAGCATTTCTGCGGTGCAGTGAGCACCGCATCGTTGCAAAGTTTCATAATACGTTTTGGAAACGCTCCCTGTATGGAGATCGTTCTTAAGAAAACCTACCACCGTAAATTACATGCCTGTGACGTCCCAACGAAAATGAAAATGGCTCTATAAATGCCACTGTGTATTCTGTGTATCGATTGAAAGTGAAATAACTATTAGAAAAAAATTATTTAAAAAATATTCACATTCTTGACGCAAGCGATACAGAATTTCTTCTTCCATAAACAATTCCATTAAGTTGAAAATAATACGTAGATATCCTTAAATTCTGTCAACATTCTCGTCGTTCTAATTTCTATCTAGGCATTGTTTTCTAAATGCATAGAATTCGCGGTCTACCGATGAACAATGCGAGACCGCCTAATGGAATTTTCGTCAATCTGCAAGAGTATTTCGAAACGCAGCGCGGGCATTCCGAAAATACGGTGGGAAAGAAGCGTGTCGCCGGCGAGGATGCATTTTCCCATTATGAAAGCCAGCGGAATGGCCGTGGGTCGGCAATTTTCCGCGGAAAGTCGCGAAGAGCAAAGCGATGTTCCGCGGAAATTACCGCGAGGCACGAAAAGTTTGATCGGATTTACTGTCCCGGCGAGCGGAGCACCGCTGGCGCGATAAAAGTGCCGCGTGCATAAACATCTCCCGAAGTTTCGGTGTTTCTTGGGCCATCGATAAAGCCAGACACTGAGTCCCGAGAAATGAAATTCGCCCGAGGAGAGGAAGTCGTTCCGGCGGGATCGAGGCGTTGAGGTTAATGAAACAGAGCGGCGTTTTCCGAAAAGGCGAAGTTCGTCGAACGGGGATCGCGGATGGTTCGGCGCGATGCAGCCGAGATTGAAAAAGAAGTAGACGCTGTCGGCGGAGCAGGATCCGGGAGAAGCGAGTTACGGTCTCGAGAAGCCTTTTGAGCGTGCTTCGATTCTTCGGGTAAGATCGCGTTGATTTTGTATTCGCTGATGACTCAGAAACCGCTGCGAAGTCGTCGTACCGCGAAGAATCCGGTCGGCGATGAAGCATCGAACGCGCGCGCTCCTTTGGAACCTTTTCAGAGACGTTTTTCCTCCTCTCGCGCGGAACGCGAAGGAAATTAATTTACGGTACAGGTAGAACGGACGACAGGTCCCTGCCACTTGTTCTTTGTGGGGAAACGCGAAACGATTTACCTCTTGTCGTCGCATCGGCAATTTGTTGCTTGCTGATTCACGTGCTGCAGAATTCTTTGCTTTTGTTACCTTGGAATAATTAGACTGTGGATATTGTACAGAGTGTTCCAATGCTCGCTTGCAATCGGGAAACGAGGAGTACATTGGAGTTCCGTTAACGCGTTGATTACCGTGTCAGAAGTATTTGAGCGACGTAACACACTCGAAAATGTATTTCTACAGAATATTCTGTGTCGCGAATTTGTAGATGGGTCAAAGACACGCTCGTTGTCGGCATCGCGCTGCTTAACTTTCCAATTTTTCTTCGAGTAACTAACTTTCATTTCATGGAATATTTATATGTTGGAGCTAAGCTCGTAAAACGATCAAAAATGCGTAACAGGATTTTTATTTTCGCTGGAATAGAGTGAAACCTCTAATAACGCGAGGGGATAAAGTTTCATGACTACATACTATGAACTGACACATAAAAGTGTGTATCGGCAAAAACTTCCTGGATCTGGTAATAAAAATGATTTATACTTAAGGAAAATACGTACTCATTATACACTTATCATCGCGAAAGAATAATAATACGTACATTAAACAGAATATTTACGCTTAATAATATGTTGGTGTAAATAAGCGAGATTCATTGCGATCTAACGATGATGCTTTTACATCTCACCGAGAAAATTTACGACGATGTATCATTAGGACGTTACGAATCGTGTTTTCTCGTATGCGTACTCGGAGTCCGAAGCATCTTTTTTCCATGCTTGACAAAAAGAAGACGTTATGAATCGACGAGGGAAATGAACCGCGATAAAACAACGCAGCGAAGTCGCAAATGAGTCATGAAATTTGATTCGTGGACATTTTATTATGTCCGTCGTAAAATACCGATAAGTAAGATCAAGTAACGCAACTAATGAACTTAATTGATAGCTAAAGAATTGACGTGGATAGAAGAGTAAACGAGATAGAATTCTCCGATAGTTACTTCCAGCTAATCAGATCCTAAGAGGCTAATCGATCTATTAAATCTCTGCACGGAGTAAATGTATTTCACAAAATCCACATATTATGTATTAGCTTTATACCGTATTAGCCTTCATAAAGGATTCATGCAATTTCCCGTTTCCACGAATGGGTTGATTTGAAAAACTGAACCGAATAAAAAGCATAGAAAACGACGTAATTTATTTCATAATTTATTTCTAATATTCCAGCGTGTACAGATTATATTATATTTCGAGACATAAGCGAAAATTGTTTAGAGTGTGACACACGCCACGATAGATCCACCGATAAAAGCAATTCAATCGACTTTCGAGGGAAAGTGCTAGGAGAAGGAGACGCGAGGGACTGTTTACCAGAAGTGTACAGGGTGGTCATGAAACGTTACGGTGATCCGTGTTCATCGATGATCCGGCAGCGTCCCTTCGGTCGATTACAGCCGCTCTCACCGGCGCTGGTCCCGCGCAATAAAAATCAGGATTTCCCGTCGCAGGGATCGTAACGTACACGGATGCGTGCCAGTCTCGCAATAAAAAGGACCGTAAACGTCCGTGGACCGTTCGACCGGCGCACGGGGGACAATTTCGAAAAGCGAGGCAGGTAATGGCGCCTACCGGACGCCTATAGCGGTTTGCACGAGCCGCGGAGCAGGTTTCGCAGTCCGGGGTGCCGCTTCCTTTCGTCTGTTACGTCTCGGAGACGTCTTCCTCGAACAGGTTGCACATTCTTAGGCGAACCATCAAAGGAACCTTCGCGCGCCGCGCCGCGCCGGCAAATTTCGCGAAAGTCTGACTCTACGGCTACGCGAAATGCCCGGAGGATGCGCGCCGTGTTAGGAATCGCGCGAGCAACGATTCTATAAACGATCGGCTGGTTTCCTCTTCCCGCGAAGCTGCTGCAGATCTTGGAATCGCTTGCTCTTGTGTTTTTGATGAGCAATTTTTGCTAGGATGGGATTCAAACACTTTTACGGCGGTTCTTTGCAGTGACAGACTAAAGTGTTCTTACACTTTTCTAAACACATTTATTTGCAAAATATTCTGCTATCTAAATATTCGTAAAGCTCAAAGAACCTGAATATTTATTGAAATAAATCCTATTCTTATTTTATCGCGAATGAGGTCGCAGGAAAATCTTTCGAAACGACCTCGTGCATATTTCGAAGTAAATTAACCGCGTTATAATTTACCAGCTTACTGCTAAATTAATAAATAACTCTCTAAACTTCGAAGTCATTATCTAGAAACTATTAAGTAATCCCTGGAGGATAAATTGCTAATAAGTTTGTTGCGAGCATATTTAATAAGGAAACTTCTCGTAAGAAGTTTCGCCGTGAATTTTCTTACTAAAAATACAGTGTGTGCCGAAATCTGGGAAGACTAATAAAGTAAAGCTCCAGGCTAAGCAAGTTGCCTGCGTGTGCATGACCGTTTATTATCTTCGCTTCTTTCAAGGAATATATCTTGATTAAAATAAGAGCGATTCTCGAGGAACAAAAACGAATCTCTCCCTCTCCCTCTCTCTCTCTCTGTGATGACAACCCTCGGAGAGTCGCCTATAAAATTCAGCAACTGCGTACATGGTCTATAAAAAAAAGATATTATGCCGATAAACGGTTAATTGGGCGTAGCATTTAATCTCGGTGGTTGTTGGAGCAGGGATTCCAGAAAACTGTGGTGCCGTTTTCAAATACTATATTCCGGAACGGTCATTATGGCGAGTCGTTTAACAACCTCCTTACAAGCTACGCATTCTAAGTACGCACTTACGAAAAGTACACATTAACATGAAAGAAGCAGAAAGAGAACGCGGTTACTAGATACCTAATAGGGGAAGGGAAGCCGGGGTACCTAAAACGTCAAGTAAAAATCTCGACGAGCATCATTAAAACCTCTAATAAGAGTACGCGTATTCTTTAACGATGGGAACGGGACAGTTTCGACCGGCTAAGTATAAGATCTTCCTTCCGCGAAAATACACCTTCGACGAACCGACAATTTCAGCAAACTAAATATGAGAAACAATTTCCTCGCGATGCAACCGGCGATCGTCGATGGCTCCGCGATACCGCCGCACCATTTCCGACTTGTAAAACGAGCCGATGCGTTTTCATCCAGCCTCTGCTTCCGACGATTCGCCCAGAGAGCGCTCGTTCCGCGTAAAGGTTCGTAATCCGGTAATTATTAGGCTGTGAATTTGAGGCGTTCGCGGCAAACCCGACGATTACGGCGCATCGATTAGAACACAATGCCGTTCCGTTAATTTCAACCGATTCGAAACGTTAAGAAGGAAATGAAATTGCATCTGGAACCGCGGTGTAGTAATTATCGTTCTCGTCGCACGAAAAGCGACTTACGAAATTGCGGCGCGGAATTTCGCTGGCATACCCAATTTCCACCCAACAAATTGCATCACCGGATTCGGATCTATATGTCTCTCTCTGTGGGTTCGACAGGATCGCGGACGATATTAAACGTCCCACCTGCTGCAACAACATCGACCATCGAAACGAGACGACGTCTCGGCTAAGGTTGCGATACTGTACACGATCTTCCCTAGTCCCATAATCCAGCCAACGAATTACCCAGGACTTAACCGGTCCCCGCTTACAACTGGACTCGCGGTCGCGTTTCTATCCCTGCAAACCATGCGCCCTCGTTTCTCGCCGGTTTACAGCTTCCGGGACACCTGCATCAATTATGTGTCGTTTCACGCTATCACCGGACCTTAATTTTCGACAAAACAGAGCAGCTTTGTGGCACGAGTCGAGCGCGCAAGCATTGTCCCAGGCGTGCAACTGCTGCGGTGCAAATTCGAGAGTGGATCCGAGTATTGTTTTTTACTCTTCGACCATTGGTCTACAGATTTTTATTCCAAGAAATGACAAAACTAAAAAACAAAGTATTTTAGTTAT
This sequence comes from Augochlora pura, assembly GCF_028453695.1. NCBI lineage: Eukaryota > Metazoa > Arthropoda > Insecta > Hymenoptera > Halictidae > Augochlora > Augochlora pura. The sequence continues at coordinate 595,929 of NC_135773.1, read as the reverse complement.
TCTACAATAAACTTTCTCTTATCTCTAAAAAATACAAGTCGTTTAATCGAGTTATGCCATTTTAAAAGTGCTCGAACACTGTTTTAACCATTGTAAATAATTTAAAGCCCTCAAGATCCCGCGTCGAGACCCAAATGAGAGATAAGAACGAAGAAATATGTAGCTCGAGGGACCACTAACACGTTCGACGGAAAGGCAAAAAACTGATCCGACTGAATTCGATAGAATTGCCAATCGAGAACTGTCATAGCCAGCGCAGCGGTGATCGAATATAGCGTAATTACTCCGGCCTGTTGTTTCGTCAATGTCGAAAACGTGACTATTTTCTCTTATGTCCCTGCCGCGGTTTTTACATGTTGGCACGTACCGCGAAAAATAGCCGGAAGCAATATCGAGGTGACTGCGCCTCCCGCTTGCATAGTCTGGCGGCCCAGTTACATCAACCCTCGTATCGATTCGCCGATATCGAGTTATCAATTATCCTGACCGAGCTCGACACGGATTCGACCGGCCCTTGTCCTCTGTTTCTTTTATCTCGCTGATTCGCATCGGCCCGATAATACACGCGACATATCAAGCGTTCTCCAAGGAATTATTCACATTGTCAGGCCTCATTTCCAGCAGCCCTCGCGATCGATATTTAATCACATCCGCCGACCGAAGTGCACACGGCCGTTGCGACGACGCCGTGAAATTTGAATATTCGATTCGATCGCTTTTGTGCTCCACAAATTGATCGGAGTTTTGCAAATGCATTTTTTCTCTCTCCGTGGATGGCTACATTTTATTGCGACGAAATATTTCTTTAGAGATTTTAGAAATTTTCACCATATTTAGTTAGATTCTCGTCAAATTGGGAAGGCGTAACAATTAATTTACGGATCCGAGCTGACAATTTCGCAGATAAAATCGCGCTCGTTTCGCATGGAACGGAACGCGCGAATAAAAAGTGCGTGAAAAGGGGGAGTTGGCTTTGGTCGCAAACCCTTCAATTGCTTTAAGCAGCCCTCTTCCCTCGAAGAGCACAAAAGGGACGAAGAATTTCGAAGCGAAAGGGGGAAATCTCGACAAACGTAAATTAGTCAAGGGATCCCCCGCGAAACTGCTCTCAACTCGGTCGGAAGCTCGAAGGAATCCCACAAATAATGGTCGTTGATTTATAACGTCTCCCTCGGAGGCGCAATAATTTTCATTAATTTAGCCCGATGAGATGGGGTCGCTCCGCTGAACCGTTTGCCAGCGATGAGTAAATACTCTCGAGCAACAGTCGCGAACGAATCCCGCGGATTTTCCTGCTGAGAAAAAAAAATTCCCGCTGTATACATTTCTTACGTCCCCTCGTGATTCTTTCCATCCGACGCGTGTCCCCCGTTTACTTTCCGCCGTGTTGCGTCGCAAAATGGAACTTCGCGAAGAGATATCCGTCCCTAGAAACTTGCGAAAGAAAATTAATCTTTCGGCTGTTGATGTTGGAAATTAGCTGGAAATTGCTTTTAACTCTAACTGCGCGTTAAAGCTTGCTGCGTTCCTTACGACAGGACTGGGATTTATTCGCTCGACGCAGAGAGTGCGCCGAGTCTGGGCGAATTTCAGGAACCTTGGAACAAGATACTTTTACAAAATGTATCGTTGCTTCGTATTAAACTTTCGAATGCGAGCATTACTTTTGAAACTCGCACTTCGCGTTGTCTCGTGCAAGTAGGAGTTTCTAAAATTGTAAATGGAATTATAGAATTATTATTTACTCGGTTCATCGTAGAAACACTTCATTAGCTAGCAATGATTAAGGTCGAAGATTGTTAACCCTTTGCTGAAAGGTAGAGTGTGAATTGCGGATGGTACTGGTGTTGCGACCTTACTATATCGTCCCAAGATAGGCATCTAGGCAATATGCGCGAGTCAGTTTCGGGAATAAGACTGTACGGTGGCGATCTAAATCGACTAGACAGACAGACAGAAGGCGGGTGTTATCGTCGCGGAACCGTTTCCATGTCGGAGGAATAAGTTTCCCCGCGGCGACAACCCCCCGAGGCTTCCGTCGGCCCTTTACCTTTACGATCGGGTAAAGGACGAACCCGGTCAGCCTCGACGATTGCGCGAGATCGTACGTGCGATATTCGCGCATGAAAAGCCACAGAGATCCTCTCAGCCGCACCGACGCCAACTGGAAGAAGCGGGAAAGGTGTGTGTGTGTGTGTGTGTGTGCGCGCCGGATAAAGGTAACAGCCAAGGCAAGTGGGATAAAAGAAAAGCGGGACAACGCACCGCGCCATGGCAGACTGCTACGCTCGTACCGAGGGGGGCGGGAAACGTTCCCAGATATTGCGTTACCGTGGCCAGAACTATGCCATACTTCGCGTTTCCGTTCTCCGCGACTGGTCGGGATTGGTACCATTTGCTTCCTTCGCTACGGGACAGTCCGACATCCACTCTGACAATGGAAACGGTAATCCTCGGCCTTACATTCACGGCGGAAGCTGTTCCGAGCTTGAAAGGATAAATGAAAGCGAGCAGTAAATGCTAATTGAAATTTTATTTTTTAAGACGAGCGCGCAGGGAAGATATTTTAAGTGGTGGTGTCATATACTTGCGGACACTTGGAAAAGCGGAATAACTTTTTAAAACTCCGCCAAATGGTTGGGATGTTTTTAAGTGACAGAAGGGTTAGCCTATTAGACAGTGATTGTATTTTATGAATTTCAACCGAAAACATGTAATTATGAAATAGTTAAGTAACGAGTTATTAACCAGTGAAATAATTTGCTGTTACAGGTGACAGTGAGGGACGACGGCAGGCCATCGCTGGCGTCGACGACGCGCGTGGTGATCGCCGTGGCTGACATAAACGATCACGGACCGGAGTTCGAACAAAAATTCTACACCGTCCAGATCCCGGCTTCCCCATCGACCGACAAACCCCTGTTCCAGGTAGGCACACTGCGAAAGTCTTCGCCAAAAGCCTCCCCCGATCTTCGTAACTCTATCCGCCCTTCTAGTTGATTTGGGACATGGCATCGCACTTTCGCCGACCCCTCGATGTAAATCGAGAAACGGGGCAGCGCGGAACTCTGCCCCGTTTCCGCCTCGTTCTCTCCTTTTGTCTCTTTGTATACCATGTAGAAGCATCCCCCCGTATCGTGCTGTATATATTATCTGTTCGCCCGTCGAGAAAAACCACGTCCCGCGAGAGAAACGCTCGCACAATTGTACGTACAGGCCGGGGAGAACCTGCGTGAGCCGAGAGCCAATCAATGCCTCGGTCCTCGGAGTCGTATCACGATTCGATATTCCGGGACAGTTTTATGTTTTCTACTTTTACCGATGAGATCCTGCGGCCTAGCTTATCAACGGCTCTCGGCGCTCGCGCGGGCCTTTTATGCTGATTGCGTTCTTGATGGAACAAATTGCTGCCGGACACACGCGCACACTTCTCAATTCACCGCTGCTTCGAATGATTTCCAGACTTCAGCTTAACGCATCAAAAGTTTTCAAGATTTGAACTAAGCTCAGATACGAATACAGATCCGATGTACTTCATCGATTGCTCTATAATATTAGAGATCCGTGTTAAAATTCGTAGCCTGATAACAATATCACGGACTGTTAACGATCAATAGGATCGAAACAACGAGTTTGAATTTACCAAAAAGTGGCTGAGTAAGATGGATGGTAGCAGGCACTGTCGTCGTTCGTTTCAAGCAAGCACGCAGCCAGCATTGCCCGTTCTTCTCGCCGGCCTTGCGACGCAATTACGAAGACAATAGCCCCGAGCAAGAAGCCTCCCCTGTAAAAATAGCGAGAATCTGTGCTATTAGCGAAATTCCGCTGCAAGAGTCGACCCGCCCCCGTTTTGTTGCCGATTGCTTGAGGTCTGTCTTGATTTCGCGCAACGCTCGAACACGCGGCGTGTCGAAGCGCGTAGAGGAGCGAGAGCCCGGATGTACCTACAGAGCCACAAAGAGCGGATTGCTTGCGATAATCCTCTCTCCCCCGCTTTGTCGGTATCGGCCGTGTTCACCCTCCGGAGTCGTCTCTCTGTCTCGTCCCTCCCGCGTGATCAAAGCAACGCGACGACCGTCGGCCGCCGACTATCGCGAGAGAGATCCCACCACCGAGCTGTCGTTTCACGCATTTACGAGCGGCGCTGTTAAATAGTGACGCGTTCCACGCGTCGTCGGCTTTCGCTCTGGCTGACGATGATCGACGACGCCGACGGTAACGAGAATCTGCTCGGGCGAACTCTCAGGTGAGCGCGACCCTGCAATCGATTCTGACCTCTTGAACTTTTATCCCGGCGATTTTATCGCAGATCGCAGATTTCTCTGCGCGTCTCTCGTTTAAATGGAAAAGCATAATTGATTTGAAACTGTGTGTGTGTCAGCTTTTCTGATTATTTTCTTGCTTTATTTCTAAATCGTGTCAGCCATCTATGAAATCATATTCCAGTAGTCGATATGTTCGGCACGACCGAAAGGAGGCGTTGCACAAAATTCGGGGGTCGCTAATGGACGGGGCATTAATGGCGTCTCGTTATCTCGCCGCTAACAACTCTACTAATTTCACAACACTCCTCGAATATTTGATAAAATTTCCTCGCGAGTGTCGGATTTCATCGAGGTCAGATTCGATTTCACCGAATCAAATATCGCGTTACGAACGGCCGTTTCCGCAGCTTCGACGGCCATTGTGCGTGTGCCGTGGCTCGTGCAAGCCCCGGGTATCGTACCTCCGGCTCGATCGTTCGCCGATCTTCGGAGGACACGAGTCGTTCAACCGAACGGAAAAATTATACGTCCTCGACCGAGAGCCTCCTCTCGATCGCGGTGAATGCCTCTCGAAGATAAAGAGCGGGCTCCGGGAAGAATAAAAAGCTCGTCGACGAAAAAGGGAGAGGAACCTGGGGTCTGGATCACGAACTATAATCAAAGGCGGGAGCCGTTCCGTTGTTAAAACGATCGCGGGACAATTCAGGCGTCGACAATCGGCTGTAATTCCGCCGGATGGCTCTCCCGCGACGCCTGGCCCCGCTCCTGGGGAACGTTGCCGCCGGTTTAAGGTATTCGCCGACGATTTCCGCGACGATTTAGCAGTTCGCGGGATCGTCTGGTCGGGGAGCCCTCTTTCGACGAGCCGGGACGCAGCCACGGAACGATGAGAGTCGGCCGGGAACAGTGCGAATGTTAAAAGCCTTCCTTCTCTGGTTCTCGACAGAAATCGAGGAACCGCTCGCGGGAGTACGACCTTTCGATCGATACGTTACTAGAGAATGGAACTTGGGAGACATTTAGCCCCGACACCTTGTCAGGAGATCGTATCTTCAGGGTAAGAACACGCTGGCACGTAAAACTAAACGCCGCACCGTGGCGCGGGAGCATAATTCTTACATAAGTAAATGCGGAATTGGTCTCGGCTAGCTGAACGCGCGAAACTCTTTGCATTGATTTATGACCGCTTTTATGTATTCGTGTATACCTACTGTTACAATATACATACAATATCTATATGTATATGATCGACTGTACGTTCGTTACGATTATGGATACTGCAACTCTCATGCAACCCCGCTGACCATTTTTATAGGACCGCCATTGCATTCCTGTTATTTGATCGATCGTCTTTTTCTCCTGCCCGATGCAACACACCCCTCTCGGGCTCTTTAGATCGTGCGCGAGGCGATTCCAAGCAAACATTTCTTACCTTATCAAATGCGAAATAACAAGCAGAGTTAAAAGGCCAATCCAATAACCTTTTACTCTTGATTCAAGTCTTACCATATATTGCTGCATTAAGTGCTCGTCTGTTTCTCGCTATTTTATTCTACACTGTCTATTAGCTACGGATTACAGTTACATTTTTGCCTTCGTAACGTCGCGCTTTGTCTCAAATATCCGAAAGCCGACCTCTCTCTCTCTGATAAAAGCTTTTGAAATAATAGAAACGAAGCAGCTGAGAGCTACGATAATTTTCCTGCTATGTTACGAGTTCAACTATTTGTTGAAATCGCTTGGATTCCCGTCGCGCGCAATCCCTGGCTGTTTCTTTTCGTCCACCCTGTGTATGTGTTCGTCCCAGTCTCTCTCCGTGGCGTCTTGCCCATTCTGCTCGGCTCTATGTGTACACGTTATGTTCTTGAATGTTTGCCTTTGTCTTGTACGGGGCTGCCGCCTGATCATGATTTTTCCGTTGGTCTGTCCGCGCAGTCTGATTTTCGAAAGCGGATCGGTACATCGATGATCGTTATAACTATCCGCTCCGTTCCGCGCGCGTCCAAGGTTATTAGACCCGAGGGTACGTCGCCGAGCGGAACAGCTATTGTGATCGATGTTTCGCGTATTCTCTTTCGAGAAGCAGACTATGATAATATAAGGAACGCGCGATGTCGGGACGTCCGACGACAAGCATGTCGCAGGAGGAAAGGGAAGAAAGGGAACGCTCGCGGCTAGTTCGACGTTTCCTTTCTCACTGAACGCTAATTAATGCGACGCGTTGCCTTTAGGTCATCCCATTTCTCACTCACACCGCTCTCTCCTCTCTTTCTTCGTCTCTCTTCGAACATCAATCAAATCTCTACACTTTCCCTTTTGCAACTCTGGCACGCGTTTCTCTCTCGTCTCCTTCACCTTCGCTGCACTTTTGACGATGCATTAAGCTTTCATGGTACTGTTGATAACATCGATGCGTTTGCATTTTTCTTAATTAGTGCCAGATAAAAAACGTCTACGTTGTGGGTGGCGTGTGGAGTGTGTGTGCCAAAGACGTTTAGACAACGTTCGCGAACACAAAACGAACGGAAATCGAAACGATGCTAGAGAAATATTCGTATACGACGTTTCCGATGTTCGTGCAAGACGCTCCCCCACACGTTTGTTCACAGAAGTCCATCGAACCTGATGATTCCTCGGTAATACTCGAGGAATTGTTATTTAACCGTGAGCCATTAACACGAATAAGAACCTCGACCGGAAAGAAGGTTCAGCCGAACAAAATCAGCAGCAATTAAAATCGAGTGCCAATACATGAACAGAACCAAATCATCTACACAAGCAAAGGATTACCTATGGGATGACCTAATTAACCAAAGAACCTCAAGGGAACCGTCTAACAGCACGGGAGTCGCAAAGCTCCAGAGTTCAGCACCTGGAAAAGTGTATAGGCGCTGCATGGCGGGACTGCGTCCGATGCACAGATGCATTTTTCCACGCGCTGCAGAGGGGCTCCGATGAATTCGTGTGCATCCCATCGACTCGAACCGGGGCGCCGCGCCGCGCCGTTCCGTGTTCACGCGAGATCGATCCGCGCGCCCGTGGACACCGAGATCTGTGTTCAATACGCTTCAACGCAGATCGATGGTCGACGGGAGGGGGGATCCCTCCGCCCTTCTTTCTCTTTCGAATTTTCATTTTCCGCGAGCCGCATGATGTCGATTCTCTGTGAATGCCACGCTTCGCGAGGTCACGAGCGCCACGTTTTCGTTTACGACGCGTCCGGGAAGGAGATCGAGGAATTCTAGAACCTCGGAGCCGGGGGCGTCTTAGAAAGAATGTTGACTTGTGTCTTCCTTTGTTTCCGGTTCATAGATTTGCGTTGGTAGACTTGGTCCGTCCGTGGTAGACGTGTTTTTGCCCTCGTTTCAGCGGACACGTTTCAAAGGGATCTATATGCAGTGTCGGGCGCAGAACATTTCACGTGTCGCCTATGTTTCGCATAGTTATTCCAAAAGGAGAACAAACTACATTTTACCCGGGCTATGTATCGAATTTTTTCTCTGAACCGAGCACAACGAATGTCGAGCTCAACAATTGGTATACGATAGAAGAATTCAGCTAATCTTGATCGAACGAAATACATTTTTTTACCATTTAGAAACAGGAGATTTGGGATGCTCGCTCTGGAGATCCTTTCCAATCCACGCGACGTGTAAAATGTAAATTTCCATCCAATTATGCGAAACGTTTAGATATATTGAACGTTCTACTTTGTCCGGCATCGTGGACGCGCTTGAACGGGATTCATAGAACGAGCTTGAACCTTGCGAACGTTTCAGGATTTCTGTTCTCTACTTTTCTTGTCTTTTTTTTTTCGGGGTACAAGCTGATGGCCGCGCACGATACTAATGTCTCCTTTGTGTCGTGTAACGGTATGTTAGTAGAGAATGAAGAACGGCGAGCACGTAACGAGGCCCGTACCCCTAATACCTTCTGTTCTGGCACGCTAGGTTCTCGCGGACGACAAAGACATCGGCGATAATGGAAAAATCCAGTACAGCATCAAGGGCGGCAGGAGCAAGGGCAAGTTCAGGATCCACCCGACCACGGGGATGGTTTACTCGCAGCGAGGCTTCGAAGCCGGCCAGGAATTCGAAATGCTGGTGAGTGCATTACAATTCACGGCTTCCTCTATCTTATAACCAAAGCCGCCTCTCCAAAAAAAGTACGTTTATGGGGTTACGATTGATTTACATATTTTTCAAATATGTCATATATTTCCCCAACATCTCGATTCTCCAACCTGACGCTTGAATCGAGGGATGAGAAAGCTCTCAGAATCTCTTCCAGTAGAAAGGCTTGAAAACGGTTGGGAACAGTGCGCTCACCATTCTATAAACCATAACGTGAACAAAGTGCAAACTTCCCGCGGTAACGATTTCACAGGCGGGGAGCACTGTTATAGACATAATTCACGGTCGATCTAGTGCAGCGTCTTTGATACAATTTAAGTTCCAGTTTAACTTACCCCCGGGGTCATGGTTCTGTCTGGTAGATAAGGGCAGCCGACAGCGGTGAACCGCAGCGGAGTCATCAAACACGGGTATCCGTGCAAGTTGTCGAGATACCGAAGGAATCCGAGAACTCGCCAGTCTTCAGGACGAACAATCAAAGCGTCGAGGTCACGGAGAGCGACGAGGTCGGTTTCCTGGTCGCTCTGGTACAAGCCACCGACAAGGACGGCGATTCCCTGTGGTACGATATCGTCGGTAAGTAAATGTCATCGGTGCGTTCTGTTTAATCGAGGAAACGTCGCCTCGCTCCGATTTCTTCGCTCCACAGTCTGAAATAGAGAGGCAGAAAGTTGAAATTTATTCGTCGAGCAAAGCAACCGCGTCAGAGCCTCGACATTTCATATCTAACATAGTTTCAACTTGCATTTGAAAAAATATTCGCTCGCAAACGAGATCGACCCAATCAGGAAGAAATGTTGAAATTCTATTTCGAAAATTATGGTCTTCGATAGTATTGCTAGGTTTTGAGGTACAGTTGTTCGAAGAACGAATTGGGTCCGACCGACCCGGCACGAGATACGTGTCTCGCTTAGAAAGTGTGACAGCGTAGGATTAAACGAAACACGAGGTCGCAGTAGCTCCCGGAGTTTTCATCGAACGAAAACGTGAATGTCCCGGGACCTACAACGATGAAAAACTGAAACGTGGTTACAGACGGGGACAAGCGGGACGAGTTCTTCATCGGCCGGGACAACGGGAACGTGCTGCTGGCGAAGAAGCTCGACTGGGAGACGCAGAACTTCTACAATCTCACGATCAGCGTGACGGATAACGTGCACACGGCTCTGACGCAGCTGCTGGTCACGGTGATCGATATCAACGATCACAAGCCGGAGTTCACGGAGGCCACGTACCGCGTCGACATCTCGGAGAACGTGGAGAAGGGCGAGAGGATACTGCAGCTGCACGCGACCGACGAGGACGAGGACAAGAAGGTCTTCTACAGCCTGCACGCGGCCCAGAACCAGGCCTCCCTCGAGATCTTTCACGTGGACACGGTGACCGGCGCGGTAACCTTGAACGAGCTGCTCGACCGGGAGACCATGGAGGAGCACGTGCTGACGGTGATGGTGAAGGACCAGGGAACGCCGGCAAAGAGGAACTACGCCAGAGTGATAATAACCGTGCACGACCACAACGACCACGCGCCAGAGTTCATCAGCGAGATCATCCAAGGAAAGGTGTTCGAGACTTCGCCCGTCGGAGCCGCCGTCGTCCAGGTGTACGCCATCGACAGAGACAGAGGGGACAACGCGAAGATCACCTACTCCATCACTTCCGGGAACGTGGGCAACATGTTCTCCATAGATCCCGACTTAGGCACCATCAAAGTGGCTCGAGAACTCGATCTGAGCGTCTCGTCGGAGTACATTCTGCTGGTCAAAGCCACGGACCACGGTTCTCCGGCCATGTCCAACACCGTGCCGGTGCACGTGATGATCACCATGGCAGACAACGCGCCGCCCAGGTTCATCCAGAGAGAACTCTCCGCGGAGATCTACGAGAACCAACAGATGGGGACCTACGTGAAGCACGTGGAGGCTAGGAGCACGTCCTCCTTGCAGTTCGAGATCGTCGACGGGAACAAGGACGACACGTTCTTCGTGAACCCCAGTACAGGCATAATAGTGATCAAGAACGATCTGGACTACGAGAAGAAGAAGTTCTACAACTTGACCATCGCTGCTACCAACATGGCCGACGCGAGGGCCACCTGCAACGTGATCGTCCACGTCCTGGACAGAAACGACAACGCGCCCAGGTTCCTGCAGGCCACGTACAGCGGAGAGATCAGCGAAGGAGCCAGCATCGGGTCTCTGGTTCTGACCAACACCAGCACTCCTCTGGTGATTAAGGCGGAAGATGCCGACTCCGAACTGAACGCTCTATTAAACTACGATATCGTCGAGGATCTGCCGAGGAAGTACTTCCATATCGACTCCAGCACCGGAGCTATTAGGACGGTGATGCTGCTGGACCACGAGAGCATACCCAAGTTTACGTTCCACGTGAAGGTGTCGGATTTGGGCAAGCCGAAGCTGTACTCCGAGACCACCGCCAAGGTGCTGATCGTGGTCACCGATGTCAACGACTGTCCGCCGGAATTCGTCGAGAACGAATACAACACCACCCTACTGCTGCCTACGTACAAGAACGTCGCTGTCGTCAAAGTCCGGGCCATCGATCCTGATAGCTCCGAGGGTATACCGCTCAGGTATGCAAAAATCGACTTCATTTATTCGTACTTACAGCTCGGGAAATTTTTACATTTAATTGCAGTTCCGTTTCAAAGAGCCTCCGTCACTTTCATTTTCGCTTGATATTAATCTCTTGAATGCTCAGGGGAATGCTATTGGAAATCACGCTTCCTGTTTGATTCCTATTAAATAAAAATAAAGCGAGTTTCGGGGATGGTAAAATATTTAACATTGAAGCGAGAACAGCGGACGGCGAGTACCAGTGATGAATGCGTGACTAATGATGCATTAAAGAAAAAGTAATCAGAGGATCGCGCAGGATAATTGTCGGGCGAAATTATTTAAAATTCCGCAAAATCTGTCGCCGTAGCCAAAGTTTCCTGTCGGTGGCGCGACGGTGGCGGCGGCGGCAGCGGCGTACGGCCGCGTTTATTCCGGTTTTAACAAGCTGATTCATATTTATGCCCTCGCGCCCGCGCCTTCATTAGCATTCATTTACCATTATAATCGTTGCATGAAATTTGTACGATCTCCGGCTGATACGCGGCCGCGTTTTTTCCGTGCGCCGGAAGAAAATTCCTGCCCACTTGTTCCGTGGGGCGGCCGGCCATTTGCATAGGTGTTCGTTCCCGTTATTTTTTCTTTGCAAATTGTTTCGTTCAGAGCGGAACGGCAGCCTTCCAGATACGGCCGGGATTAGTGCCTCAACATTAATAAAAAAAAAGCGACGCTTTTTCTCCCTCCAATATTTCGCGCGAGCTCATGCCGCGACAATGGGGCTGTTCCGACCCGAGATTCGATGTCATCACGCTGAACCTGCCCCTGTCGAAATAACTGATTTCTTATTTTACGGTTCTACGAGCTTTTGAGACTCTTTCGCGAGCAACGCTTCAATAAATTAAATTGCACCCTAGTCGCGATAAAATAAAACGCGACCAGTTGTGTCTCGCGCGCGTCTCCATTTCCTCCGAAATATTGTCTCCCTTCAGAGAAGCCGATTTGCATCCATATTTAGTACATTATTTGCACGGAGTTAATTACGGTAGAAATTGTGGAGAGAAAATATTTATTTGGCAAAACGAGCGGTCATTTCGTTGGACGATAAAAGGGACCGTTTAACGACCACCGAGGTTGTCGCTCCGCTGGTTCGTCGACCGGGCATCTCTCTATGTAGAACGCTGCTCTGTCCAGGTACGACATCATCGACGGGAACAAGGGACGCACTTTCGACATAGACGGTCGGACCGGCGTCATCACGGTTTATAACCCGGAACGCATGAAGAAAAGTTACCTCTTGCGGGTCCGTGTCTCCGACGGGAAGTACTCGAGCGTCGCCCAGGTGAACGTGATAGTCGAGAAGTCGGAGAACTCCGGCCTGGTGTTCCAGAAGGACGTCTACGAGGGAACGATACCGGAGAACTCGACGAGGATCACGACCATCGCGGTCGTGAACGTTCTCGGCAGCGCGCTGAACGAGCACATTGTCTTCAGTATACTGAACCCGACGGACATGTTTGTAATTGGATCGACGTCCGGCGCGATTCGCACCACCGGCATTAGATTCGACCGTGAAGTTTGCGACCATTACGAGCTGATCGTGGAAGCGAAGAGCCAGATGCCGGACAGGGAGAAACCCAGGGTGGCCCATGTGATCGTTAACGTCACCATACAGGACATCAACGACAACTGCCCGATGTTTGTCAATCTACCCTATTACGCGGTCGCCTCCGTAGACGCTCAAAAGGGCGACGTCATTACCAAGGCGAGTAGATTTTGCGTATCCTCCGGCGATCGCTTTCACACGGACCTGTCTATAGGGTATACCGTCAACTTACATATTCACTTCGAATCCCGGTTCATTCTATTGTTCCGGCCTTGTCTCGCGCGTTTCAATGGGGCAGAGGCTTGCAATATAGTACATCGATCGAGTAAGATTAAAACTGAGACGCGGGATCAAAATGTTGTTAATAATTGCAGATTTTAACCGTTTTTACATTTAGCTGTTTTCAACGTACTAGAATTTGTTAAAGAAGAGAATTTTACGAGCGACTTTTGATTCTTTCAGCAAATACGGATAATTTTTATTCGACGAGATCCGCGCTCGAATAATTCGTAATCCTTCCAGCTCTTGAAATTGAACCCATTCATTTTTGTCGGGGAGGCATAAAATCCGCAGTCTATTACCGAAGCCTTAAAGTCTTAATGCAGCCCATTAGACTGCGCTTAAGCGTAACAGCCCTATTCGCTTCGCCCACAGGTGCACGCAGTGGATATGGACAGCGGCGACAACGGCGAGGTCCGTTACGAGCTGAAGAAGGGCCACGGGGAGCTGTTCAAGGTGTGCCGGAAGACGGGCGAGATCTCGTTGAAGCAGAACCTGGAGGGTCACAATCGGGAGTACCAGCTGACGATCGCTGCGTACGACGGCGGTGAGTGCATCATCGATCCCGGATGATCCCCGGTTCGACCAGGTCCGAGCTATATTCGACAAGCTTTTCGACATTGTTTCAGGCATCACGCCTTGCTCGATCGATGTGCCCGTGAACGTGAAGGTGATAGATCGCTCGATGCCCGTGTTCGACAAGCAATTTTACACGGACAGCGTGCTGGAGAGCATCGAGGTGCACTCGCCGCTCGCTTTGTCCATACAGGCCCAGTCGCCTCTGAATCGGAAACTCATATACAGCATCGCGAAGCGCAACGATTTCGAGGAATTCGCCCTGAACTTCAACACAGGTGAGTCCGCATGTCCGCCGCCAAGCCGTTTTCAATCGAACCGTCGAACGATAGAACCCGAGAATCGAATTAAACGCACGGTAATCCCCGGAACAATCGGTTCCCAATGCGGACGGAACGATGTACCTTTCAACGACACGGCCCTTGAAAAGGGCTGACGAGCTTCGCGGGTCGAGGATCTCTTTTTTTTTTTCCTCGTTTCCTTTGGCCTTTTCGTTTCTTTGATTTCTCTATCCGACGCCTAAAATCGTTTTTCTCCGTCGGTTCTGTTTCAAAAGCGTAATCCCGATGAAATTTATAACGTTTCGAATCCTTCTTCCTTTGAAAGCTGTTCAAGCGGTTCTATAGACCATAGACAAAGACATTAGAATCTCAAACACGTATCTTCGAGATCCTGATCGAATTAGCCCCAGCTTGAAATTAATTTCAAATTCGCATTCATCGAATCGAACGATGTTCCGTATCGCCGTATCCGCGAGGACATTCTGCGTTTCAAAAATTAAATGACCCGTTCTGCGCGCGTTCCCCAAGGGAGACATATTTCTCGCACGTCCCGTACAGTGTGACGAACGCGTGTCCCCCTTCCGGATACGCGCGGATAGAAGGGTGCGCACCCCTGGTCCAATCCCAAATCGCTGGTGGTCCTCGAAGATTTTCACTTCTCGCTGGTTGCGGGTTCGAGCGAGCATTCCTTTTCTTTTTCTCGTCGATCGAACCACGCGAGCGGACTATGTCTCGACGAATGATTGATATCGGTCTCCCTGTACATGGTATTCGGTGACTAAATTCTCTAATCAAGTAAAACGGTGTGTAGTGGTGAGACAGTAGCAAAATGGGGACGTTGGGATGGATCGCACGTAACACAAGCTGCGGATCTACGGTACGCCGACCGATTCGTTCGGTGACGATCGATCGCGTTCACCTTCGTTTACAGTGTTCAAATCGGAACACGTAATTTCGTTTCCTGTGAAAAGCGAACGGTAGACGTCGCTCTCTCCTCTCTCTCTCTCTATTTCTCTCTCTCTCTCTCTCTCTCTTTTCACCCTTGCCTCTCCCTCGCCCTACTTGACCCCCACGATTTATTCTTTTACAAATGCTTATTATCTGATTTGAACTAGAAATTAAAGTTTTGTTGTATCTCCCTGTTTCGCAGCCCCCGACAGTAACAATGGTCCTTGTGAGTATAAAACATACTAGTTCTATCCGTCTGCTGTGTCGCACCGTTCACCACTGCTACTGCACTGTCGCTATCTGGGTTCTCTTCTCTCTCTTTCACTCTCTCTCTCTCTCTCTCACACACGCTGTTTTCCGATCTAATCTCTCTTTCTCTCCATTTTGATTTCCGTCACGATGCACGATTCGGTGAAACCGTCGGCCGCGATCTGGCGCCGATGAATCTTTCTCGGCCGACGCTAATCCTCGAATTAAAACCGAGCCCCGCGGCTGCTGTTGCGCGAATAACAGAATAAGTTGGAGCAACGTGTGGGATCCCGGTGAAAATTAACGATCGTTATTCAAGCCTTGTTAACATCGGCGTCGCTTTATCCCGCGAGTAATACGATGACGGAAACGCCGCCACGAGAGTTTAATTGGAATTAGCGGCTGGTACGTCTTCGAGCGCGCGCGCGCGCGCGCCGGAGACCCGGCTAATTAATGAAATTGAAGTTCCGTACGAAAGCCTCCTCGAGTCTTGAATAATTTTCTTGGTTGCGTTCCGCGTCCCGACAACAATTACTCTTACCGGCTTCCGACTTTTCGTAATGCGACAGACACCTTTTCCGAATCGTCTGCGACGCTCGACGAAATTCCACCGTCGGCTCTATTCCTCGGAAGCAACATTTCGTCCGTCGAACTTTTCAATCCCTGTCGATTAATCGATCGCTGGAATATATATTTCGTCGAGACGCCGCCGACAAGTTTTGAATAACGATATCGTAGAGAATGATGCTTGGCCTCCGATTTCAAATCGCAACGATCCGAGGCGTCCTCGGCTTTCTGCATCCACTGACACGCATTAGGATACTAACCATTCACTGGCGAGCACGTTGCACGAGCCTGCGAGACGATACGAAAACGGTGCTCGATCGTTATTAACGACGCAACATTTAACGGCATGCTAACCCCGATACTCCTTTTACCGGGCAGAAAACGCTTTGGTCGTGCACTTTGCTCCACGAACATACTCTTACTTTTGTTCGGCGTTTCCCACCCCGACCGTAACTCGAACCGGTCTCATTATCGACATGGAAGCAACGGAGAGCTCCGTGAAACGGACCCGGAGCACAGCGTTGCTTGAACGCGCGGTGTACTGTTATCTCGGAACAGTGATTCATCTTGAAACGCGTATCTAAAGCGAGCCTTACGCTCCGCACTTTATACCCTTTTATCTCGTTCGAGAGATATTTTTATTTATTTCTTTTGCTTATCTGCCGAGGTTTTCGCAACTTTACACTGTTCGCATGACGTGCCTGCACCTTGCGTCGCGATGCTCGCACTTCGGACCACGCGTAGATTGAACCTGCTCTTGCACTTGTGCTATGCGGGGCCTTTCTTCTCAAACTCGAATGCATCTTGTCGTAAAATATCGCCGAGAGTTGTACAGTGCAAGTGGGAATGCAGCTTGATGCTACAGACAGAGGCAGATAGATGCACCTCAGATTTCACAGGTTGACTGCGACATCTTCATCGATTCACCCTTTCGACGATCGAGTTCGCCTATAAAATCGTTGCTGCACGATTTATTTGTTATCAGGAATTTCAAATTTCTACGCGTACTACGACGAACGTGAAACATTTGTTCAATGGCGCGCGTAACTGAACCGTTCTTTGATGAAACGAAAGCTTGTAAAACGTCTACTAAAATTCCCGCGAAGTGCAAGCCACGCAGTCAGGATCGGGGTAAAACGAAAATATGCTGATGCGCTGCAGTTTCTTGCTCTTTCCGCGTAGCGAAGTTCGAGCGGTTCTACTTGCTTTTTCTAGAACGAATGCCGTCTAGTTTAGCCTCGGTTAACTTCACGAGCGAGTGTAATTTTCTGTAAATATGTAATTCGGGGTGAATTTGATTCGCAGGAGGGTGAATTTCGAGTGCGAACCCATTTAAACTAGATCCACTTTAAATTCCAAACCAGGAGCTAAGTAGCTATAGACGACGCCTTTGAAATGCTGATCAAAATGTACCTGGCCAACGCCGTCCAAAGGTCAAATTATTTTATCGCTCCCACTCGGAAAGTTTTGCATATAACCGAACGCTATCAACATTTTCGATGCTATTTCTACGACCTCTTAGAGCAGCACGTCGCTCGATAGAAGAGTACACGATCTTGAAAGCTTCGGTTCCGACGACGATAGAGCCGAGTGTCCAGTCAACCTGTTATCTCGCATAGCGAATGGTCATTTTCAAAGGTGCAGACACACACACACACTTTGGTAGCATTCGCAGATTCACCCGCAGCGTCCGAGCGTCTTGTACAAACATATTCACCGCGTGACTTGCATTCATCTCTGGACTGCGGATTTTCTGTATTTACGATAAAAATTCAAATCGCAACTGTATTGTGAACCGATGGAAAGAAAAGTGTCCGACCTGCTATAATTTTTAAAAGAAAAATGCAACTCTCGAGTTAATCGTATCGTTTGCAACGGATGCTGAGAATTTTTATTTAGCAGAAAAACCCGCGGTCTATCCACATCAGTGTCCCTTGGTGTCCGCGAAACCGAGCAACAAACTCCTCGTGGTACCCCGCGGAGAGCGCATCGCGCTGGGGTGTCTTTTACGGTGCGTCATCCGCAAGAAGCGTGCGCTTAGGCTTGACGATCGATCTCGATGTTTTCGTCGCGCGTGTATTCGTAGCGACGGAGTACAGCGTAAAGTTTCTCGGCTTTGTGGACGCTAGGCTGCATAGAGTGCTTTGGGTCTACAATCTTCTCTTCAATAAATCAGGTGTAATCTCTGTGGTGGATGAGCTGGATTATGAACAGAAGAAACAATACGAGCTGACGGTGCGCGCCACCGACAGCGTGTCCGGCGTCTACGCCGAGGTGCTCGTCAGCATCCTCGTGCAGGATGTCAACGATTGCCCGCCCGAGTTCACGCAGGATTCCTACAACATCTCCGTCTCGGAGGCTGCGGCGTTTGGCACCTCCGTGCTGAGGGTCAGGGCCAGGGACAACGACACCGGTGAGTACTCGCATCATTGCTTCCATCTGGACTTCTTCGCGTTCAATCGAAAGCTGGCACTCCTGCCAGTATAACCCTTTTGATCTTTATCATATTATTAGAACCTGCAGTTTTTCAATTGAAATTTCATTAAGTGAAATATGCAGGTCTTGAGACTATAGGTGTGTCAGGCAAAACATTTGTAATCGTTGATAAGAATTAACCATTCACAAAAGTTCATCGATAATTATTTCCACATAGCCCGATGACCCCTTAAACTTTTAATTAATATCAAGGAGGTACGAGATCGATCCTGTGAATAAAGCGTAGCTGATCCCTCGCGGTCGAGTAAGATTAATGTTATTGTGATTATCTTGGCGGGCCTTCTTCTTAATGAACGTTGAAGCTGGATCGTGTCGATGGATCATGCTGTGCAGACTATACCCCCCTGCCTTAGGTTACGGGACATCTTACATTGGCAAACTTGAAATAAGAATTGATCTTAGGGAAGTTCTTGACAATAAATAGCGATCTGTATCTTATTTTTATAAATTCTCTAGTAGGGCTTCAGAGAGATATATCTCGGCGAAAAATAAATCTGAGAAACATTAGAGGTGTTAGATGGAATGTGGATCGGTCGAGAAGTTGCGAATTTGGTCGGGAATGTCGGTGTGCTCGGTAATCGGTGTGGCCGCACGGTTTGCCACTCGAAAGCACAGTTGATCCAACAAGGTTGTCCGTGTTCGTTTAGGTATAAACCAGCAAGTGCGTTACGCGATCCAAAACGACACGGAGAACAGCACGGACCTGTTCCACATCGACCCGGAGGAGGGTGTAATATACCAGAAGAGATCGCTGGACCACGAGGCGCACGAGTCCCACCACTTCACCGTGATCGCGATCGATCGCGGCGTGCCCAGTCTCTCGAGCACCGCTCACGTTTGGGTGACTGTCATCGACATGAACGACAACCCGCCCAAGTTCGAGCAGCCGTCGTACACGTGTTCCCTGTCGGAGCACGCGGAACGGGGTCAGTTCGTGACGGTGGTGTCCGCCAGCGATCCAGATTACGTCGACGAGAAGCTTACGTACACGATCGTGGGCGGGAACGAGCAGCAGACCTACAACATCGATCAGTCGACCGGCATCATTTCTCTGATCAATATGCAGAACTTCGGCGAGAAGAAGCTCAGCGTGCTGAACGTGTCCGTCACCGACAACGTCTACACCAGCTTCACGCGCGTCAAGATCGAGATACTGCCCGCGAACAGGCACAACCCCAAGTTCCCCAACCCCGTGGTCGAGGTCACGGTCTTCGAGAACCAGCTGCCGGGCCGGCTGGTCATCAGCGTGATCGCCACCGACGACGATTTCGGCGACTACGGCAGCATCACCTACTCTATACCCTCCGACATGATGAAGGAGATCTTCGACATCAACAGGCTGACCGGCGAGATCGTCACGAGGAAGAAGCTGGACCGAGAACAGCAGAAGCTCTACGAGATACCCGTGATGGCCACCGATGGCGGCGGCAGGTCAGGGTTTGTCATGGTTAAGGTCAAGGTTGGGGACGAGAACGACAACTCGCCGGTGTTCCTGCTGAGGGAGTACAAGGCTAGCATCCACGGCAACTTGAGCCTGAACACCCCGTTCCTCAAAGTCAGGGCGCAAGATGCCGACGAGGACGACGCTGCTAGGATCGTGTACTCGATCTACGAGCCACAGACTTCGGAAGCCAAGGCCCTTTTCGGTATCAACCCTAACACCGGAGCCCTGTTTTTGCAGAAGAGTGCTATGCCGTGGGGTGAGTACTAATTCTGTATAGAAATAAAGCGACGACGGATGTCCCACTCGGAAATTAAAAAAATTCTATTGCATCGAGTATCGCGGAATTTTTTGCTTGCATCAATTCAAGTTAAGAAATTAACCCTCAAATATTCGGTTACCTTTCATCTAGAATATTCGAGGATTATTTTGCACCCTTTAATGTGAATTCTAAATATCATCCAAGTATCAGAATGTTTCGAATTTCCGGGTTGGGGATCGTTCCTCGTGAATCTACAACGAGGCTATCTGCCGGGACGATTCGTCACGATCTTTGATACCAGATTAGGATGCATGTACCAAAGCGCACCGAATCGGTTTCTGTCTTTACAGAGAATCAATTGTTCGAGCTATTCATCCGCGCGGAGGACAGGGGCACCACGATACATCACGCGGACGTCCCCCTGAGCATCTACATCATGGGCCACGAGGACGTGCCGCCCCTGTTCGAGCGGAAAGAGGACAAGTTCTTCATCCCCGAGGCGTCGGCCGTCGGCACCGCCATCACCAGGCTAAAAACCGTGACGAATAACACGGTAACTTACAGAATCGTTTCCGGGGACGAGGACTCGCCGCTTTTTACGATCGACTCGAACGGCCAGATCACTCTGGCAAAACCGCTCGACCGGGAATTGAAAGATAGGCATCTGATCGGTGTCCTTGCTGAAACTGACTCGAGTCCGCCGCTAACGGCCCTCGCCGAGATATCACTGCAGGTGCTGGACGAGAACGATCACGCCCCGCAATTCGAGAGCAACCCGTACAGTATCAGTTTGGCGGAAAACATAGAGGAGGGGACGTCGATCCTGAAAATTATTGCTCACGATGACGATTTAGGGAGCAACGGGGAGGTTCGTTACTCGTTCGGATCCGATATCGGCGAGCTGGCGAACGTGTTCACGGTCGACGCTTACACCGGATGGATATCGACCCTGGTCCAGCTCGACAGAGAGAAGCAACCCGAGTATAAGTTCCAGGTAAACGTCCAAAAAAGTTTTCACGCGCGATTACGGATCAACGCAAACTTTGCGAAAATTTAGAGTAGAATGATTTTGGCATACCACTCAATTTTACAAAAGCATTTATATGCATTGTTCTAGCCCTTCTATCGCCCAAAAAAAAATTCGACTCGTTTAGTCGAATTTCAGAAAAGCGTAAAAAAATGTCTAAAGAATCCTTTGCTTCGATCGTAACAAATTCTTAAAGTTCCCTACGAAGTCTACGTAGTACAAAGAAAAAGTTAGTTGGACGGTGTCGTCTGATCCCGATAGGGTAACTACGGTAACTTTCTGCTAACGTATGTCGCGACGAACCTTCGATGCAAGCTCTTATCCGGTTTCCGCAGGTGGTGGCAATGGACAACGGAAGTCCGAAGCACTTCGCGAGGACGTCGGTGCACGTGAAGCTGAAGGACTACAACGACAATTCTCCGGCGTTCGTGGACGATAGTTACGAGGCGACGGTGAACGAGGACGCTCTGCCGGGGACGGTGGTAGTCAAGTTGGTCACGGTCGACAAGGACTCGGACGTGAACACGCCGATCGAGTTCTACATAACTTCCGGGGACCTTAGATCGCAGTTCCAGATTAGATCAACAGGCGAGGTGTACGTGGCGAAAGCGCTGGACCGGGAGACGTTGGATCGTTACGAGTTGGTGATCGTTGGCACGGACGGCAAATACGTTTTCAAGACGAGAGTGACGGTCCAGGTGCTGGACGTGAACGACAACCCTCCGTACTGCCTGAGATACCGCTACAGAGAGGTCTTGTCCGAGGGCTCGCATCCTGGCACCTACGTTTTGACCGTGTTGGCGACCGATTACGACGACGAGCCGAACGCGAAGCTGCGTTTCTACCTGACCGGTGACAAGAACGACAAGTTTTCCCTGGACAAGGAAACAGGGGTGCTGAAAACCATCGGCCAGCTGGACCGAGAGTCCCAAGCCAAGTACTCGCTGACCGCCCACGTTCAGGATAGAGACAAGCCGTCGTGGGAATGCTCGTCCCAGCTGGAGATCCTGATCTCCGATCTGAACGACAACGCGCCGAAATTCACGATGCGCGCGTACAGCGCCACGCTGCCGGAGGACGTCGAGGTGGGCACCCTGGTGACCAAGGTGCACGCCACCGACGACGACATTGGCATTAATCGCAAGATCAGGTACGAGTTCGTCGATTCCGCCGACGGACACTTCCTGATCGCGCCCGACAGCGGCATCGTCACCTTGGGCAAGCCCCTCGACAGGGAAACCAAGGCGATGTACAACGTGACAATACAAGCTCTGGATCAGGGAACGCCTCAGCTGATCAACGTTACCACCCTGATCGTCAACGTGCAGGACATTAACGACAATCCGCCCGAATTTACCGCAAAGGTCTACTCGTCCAAAGTGCCCGAGATTTACGCGGTTGGAACGGAGGTTGCCAGGGTGCTGGCCACCTCGAAGGACACCGGCGTTAACGCCGACGTTTACTACTCGATCGTCGGTGGAAACGAGCACAAGAAGTTCCAGATCGATACCAGGACCGGGGTAATCGCTATCGTCGAACAGCTGGATTACGAGCGCGCCAGGGACTACTTCTTGACCATCCAAGCCATAGACGGAGGGCTGCCGCCGCTCAGTAATCACGCCACCGTGAACATCACCGTGATCGACAGCAACGACAACGCGCCGATATTCAGCGAGGTTTCTTACAGAGCCTCCGTCAAGGAGGACGCCAAGATCGGGGACAAAGTTACCAAGGTTTGTTTCAATTCCTCTCCGTTTCCACCCGCTCGATAATTTATTCCGACCTTCGTTCATTTCGTTTCTAATCAATGTTTTAAGGTGTACGCGAACGATTTGGACAGCGAGGAGAACGGGAACGTCTCTTACTACATCGAAAGAGGCGACAGGCAGAAACAATTCGCGATCGACCAGAAAACGGGCCAAATTACTGTTGCCGCGCCACTGGATCGCGAAGAAGTGAGTATAAAAAAACGCGAGTTTAAATTACGAAGACGGTGCGTCCTGCAATATTTGCAGTCGACGAACCAATGGACGAATTTATCGATCGAGCCAGGAAATGCCAAAAGATCGCGCAAGGGTTAACAGCCCCACCCTCTGTCTCGCATTTCAGGTCGCAAACTACGTATTGGAGGTCCACGCCCGCGACAGTGGCATCCCGACGTTGTCCAGCTTTGTGATGGTGAACATCGAGGTCCTGGACGCGAACGATAATCCACCCATGTTTTCGCTGTCGAATTACACGGCGGTGGTGCAGGAGGACAAGCCGTTGGGGCACACCGTGCTGCACTTCGTGGTCTCGGACGCGGATATCGAGCCGAACGCCAGCCCGTACACCTTCGACTTCCGGTCCGGGAACGAGGGCGACGCGTTCCGCTTGGAGCAAGACGGCACGCTTCGCACGGCGACCAAGTTCAACAGCCGCGTCAAAGACAAATACGTGTTGCACATACGAGTCTTCGACAACGGGAGCCCGCCGCTCTACTCGGACGCGTGGGTGGTGATCAAAGTGATCGAAGAGTCGCAGTACCCGCCGGTGATCACGCCGCTGGAGATCGTCATCAATTCCTACATGGACGAGTACCCCGGCGGGCTGATCGGAAAGGTCCACGCGACCGACCAGGATCAATACGACACGCTGCAGTACAATTTGGTGCCGTCGTCCCCTATACCGAACGACCTCTTCCAAATCAACAAGATCAACGGCACCCTGGAGGCTCTGCCTCGCCTGGACGTTGGCGAGTACAGAGTGAACATCAGCGTGACCGACGGGAAATTCTACTCGTACTCCGTGGTGAAGGTGTTGGTGGATCTGATAACGGACAAGATGCTGGAGAACGCGGTGATCGTGCGGTTCAGAGAAGTCAGTCCGGAGGACTTTATCCTCAGCCACCGGAAGGGCTTCCTCAGGACCGTGCGCCATGCCATGTCCTGCAGGCCGAAGGACATCGTCATCATCAGCGTGCAAGTGTCCTCGGACGAGACCAATCTGATCAAGTCGAGAGCTATTCGCCAGGCCGTGCACAACGACCTCGACCTTTTGTTCGCGGTGAAGAAGCCTGCCAACAGCCTGGGAGCTCCAGGGTTCTTTCCATCGGAGAGCATCCGCGAGGCACTGAACCAGCGACTCGAGGAACTGGAAGAGTCGACGAAGCTCGTGGTCGAGGAGATCGTCAGATTCAAGTGCAGCAAGGGCTACTGCGTCTACGGGGACTGCCAGGACAAGATCCAGCTCGACAAGGAAAAGATCACGGCCGTCGCAACGGACGTGATGAGCTTCGTGTCTCCTAGACACAAGCAGAAAATGGAGTGCCACTGCAACGAGGGCTACGACGGCAATCACTGCGAGATGATAGTGAACGAGTGCGCCAGGGTGCCGTGTCCCCTGTTCAAAATCTGCGTGCCCGAATCCTCCGCTCAAGGCTACTCCTGCCAGTGTCCCGATGGATTCGCGGGCCATACTTGCGACATTGACATCACCAAGTGCCACGACGAGTCCTGCTACATCCCAAGGAACTCGATCTCTTTCAGTGGAAAGAGCTACGCTCGCTACAGAATCGCCAAGACTCTGATTCGACAGACGATCGAGGATCGTCTCAGCCTGTCCCTGCGAATCAGGACGGTTCAGCTGACCGGGAACCTGATGTACGCGGCCGGCAAAGTCGACTACAACGTTCTCGAGGTAGTGAACGGAGTGGTGCAGTACAGGTTCGATCTAGGAAGCGGCGAAGGTTTGGTCCGCGTGAGCAGCGTGTACGTGAGCGACGGGAATTGGCACGAGATCCAATTGGAGAGAGAGAGCAACAGCGCGAGGCTGACGGTAGATGGAAAACACGTGGCACACGGGTCGGCGCCCGGTAGCAACGACATATTGAACTTGCAGTCGGACGATCTCTACTTGGGAGCCGAGGTCAGACAACACCCGACGATCCTGGGATTCGACGACGTTCAACGTGGTTTCGTCGGCTGCATGGACGACGTCAGGATCGCCAGGGTGTCCGTGCCGTTGCACATGAGCGGCGCGAGCAGCGTGGCCGTCTTGAAACGGTTCGCCAACGTCGAGTTCAGCTGCGACGCCACCACCGTCCTGGTACCACCTGGAATCTGTGGCTCTCAGCCCTGCCAGAACGGTGGCACGTGCAAGGACTCGGGCGGCGACACTTACGAGTGCCAGTGCCACAGCAGGTTCAAGGGCCTGGCTTGCGAAATAGACACCGACCCCTGCGCCTCTTCGCCCTGCCTTTACGGAGGACGGTGCAAGATCGTGCCAGAGAGCAACGACTTCACCTGCGAGTGCGCCGGACCCAGCCTCAGCGGGAAGCGCTGCGAGTTCGGAAGGTACTGCAGCCCGAACCCGTGCATCCACGGCGGCGTTTGCGAGGAAGGCAACAGCGGACCCATCTGCAAGTGCCAAGGGTTCACGGGCGACCGTTGCGAGAGCGACGTGAACGAGTGCGACGCGAACCCGTGCACGAACGGCGGCACCTGCATCAACGAGATCGGCAGCTACAGGTGCATCTGCCCGCCGAACATGACCGGCTTGAACTGCGGGAATCCTGCCTACTCGACACCCATCATCTCCAGCCACTTCAACATCACCTGGGAGCAGCTGATGTGGATCGGCGTGGCGGTGGTGCTGAACCTGTTCCTGATCATCCTGTTCGTGGCGTTCAGGAAGATCCGGATGAAGCGCACCAGGGCCAGGGCGAACAACATCAACAACGAGACCAGGAAGCAGATCGTGCTGAACTCGGCGAGGCCGCACGAGCACGAGTACAAGCGGAGCTCGAAGCTGAGCAACCTGGAAGTCATACAGGTACCGCGCGTTCGCCGTAGTACTGCTCTATTTTTTTGTTCCGTTTTCGTTTTGCCAGCACCGACGATTAAACGCATGCTTCCGATCGTTTCGATTTTCATTTAAATCCAGTGCCAGCGAGTAGAGGGCAAGTAGAGTGTACTCTCTATATACTTTCGTTGGCTCGACGCCGTTTATTTTTGGTTTGCGACCATCGTACTACCCTCTTAACCCCCCATTGCGGCGAGTGCAGCGTGCATCGAGTTTAAGGTTTTCGTGTGATTCTTTGTTTGCAGAGAGAACCTCCCCAATGCCCTCCCAGACCCGCCTCCTACACTCCCAGCTCGAACAACGAGCCGGCCGCCTACGGTAACTCGGCGGCCGTCGCTCTGAATAACCTGGACACCCTGCGCAGCTACGGTAGCGCCGGCGACGAGCTAGAAAACTTCCCGCCAGACTATTTGAGAAACCTGAACCGAACCACCCCCGTACCCCCTCCGTCCCTAACTCTCGCTAACCCGGTCGGCGGAAACGCGACAGGCAGCGACACGGATAGCCTGCATAAGCCGACCTGGCAGGAACAGATGCAACTAGCTTCCTTCATCACGGACACGACCAAGATCAAGAATGGTGAGTAGTATGCGTTGCTGACGATCCCCCTCGCTCTCATCGTAGCTTCTTACTTTTGTTTTTCGCTTGCGGCATGCATCGTGGGTGGAACTAGCTTCTTCTTCTTCTCTTCTCTTCTCTTCTCTTCTTCTTCTTCTTCTTCTACTTCCTTTATTCACACATCCTGGTGGACTCCTCTTCCCGACCTTCCCATCTCTGTCTCTCGCTATCTTCGAATTCTCTAACTTGTTCGCGGTTGGCGACGCGTTACCTTCGGTACCAGGTCGATCGGAGAGATTCATCGTTACCAGGGATTCAACAGAAACTAACGATAACTGTTTCAAGCTGGCCGGATCGTTCGCGAAAAACCGAAAAGATCTAGCCAACTGTTGCGAATGTATATCGAATCTGGGTTGCATCAGCTTCGGTATGTTTTATATTGTAGAATACTAAATTCCATAGAATCGAATGCAGAGGACCAAAAAAATGATTAAATAAAATATAGAAGTAGAACCGGCATTGCGACTGTTTCCAGCCAATTATCTTTCTCCTAGAACTAGCGTCGACATTCTGCCGATTATCGTAATCGTAAAGCAAGGTTGTAATTAGCTAGTCTAATAAAGTAGAGCGTAACACGATGCCAGTGAATTAAGTAGAGTAACGTGTCGGGAACGCAGACGATGATGATCCTTGGAGAGTACAGGTTGCTCGAGGGCAGAATGTAAGGTCAGTTTCTTATAAGAAAATTGCGACAGTGTTGGCTGACGGCCAGCCAAGTAGATTAACCCAGTTCCAAGCAGCCATGTAGAAGAGGTCAGTCCCTGGTTAGACAAGTAGAATAGATCCTGGTGGAAAAAGTAGTACGAGACTCGCGTAACTCGCCTGATCGAAGCGAGACCAGTAGAATGAGCCTGACCCTTGTTAGAAAAACCTAACGCAAAACACCCAGTGGGTTCGTGCGCATAAAATGTCGGCCTTTGGTCAATCTATTTACGATTGATCTCGTGTAAGAATTTACATTTGCACAAGAAAATCAGTTTTAAAGCAATTGCCAGTCGATTCTAGGCGTTTTAGTTAACTTCAAGATTTATAATAAATTCAGTCCTGTCATTCTTACGAAGCAACGCATCGGTCTTAGCGATCGGTAGATTTATTATTAAATAATGAAGGCAAGAAAGTCGAAGGTTCGGAAAATCGGACATTTCGTATGCGTGAACCTAACGAAGCACACCCTTCCTTGGCCAGATAAGTAGATTTCCGTGTCAAAGGACAATGAGTTGACAACTCATTGAATGACACGATCCCAACCCCTTCGAGACCGCGACGAGGAATGGCACGCAGCGACAGAACTTCACAACCTGCACCCAGCACCGTTTCCTATTCCGTCTTCTCTGATACAAATAACCAGAAGAGTATGCTGACTTGGGCGTGTAGCGAATTGAAATTAACACTGGTGTATCGTATTGTGTGCGCTAACAGACCTGAAACGAGCGAGCCCAGTGGTACCGGAGCTGACCACTGGAGGACTTCTACTAAATTCTTCTCGACGCGTGCCTCATGGAGGTGGGACCTCCGTGACCTCCATGACGTCCATCGAGGATGATCCTCGTATTGTCGGTGGTAAGTCCGAGTAACTAGTATGCCTGAACGTTTGACGATACGTGATCACAGATGATTTTGGGTCGCTTTGCTTCACGCTGTATCTACCATCTCTTGGCCAGTCTCTATTTTATTTTAACCCTCCGCCCCCGAACTTCTACTTCTTAATTCTACTACTCTTCCTCTTCAACGGATCTTAAGCACATACACGCGCACACGCGAACACACGGATCCGCGGAGACAAAGATAGGACACACACGCTTCTTCTCTTTTTACTTACGATTATTTTTCTATCACTTCCGCTCCGTATCGCGGCGCTAGATCGTCGCATGTAGCGTGTCGGAGTACAGTTGTTGTCTGCAATGCTTTTAGGGTATCACTGGGACTGCTCAGACTGGGTTAGGCCAAGTCAAAACCCCCTACCTAACATCACGGAGGTACCCGGAAGCGAAGTTCCAGACTCGTCCAGCTTCCACAGCAATGAGAGTAACGAATCAAACACTCATCAGCTACCGTCAGGTGAGTAGCCGCCGTGGCGTGCACGTTGCTTTCACTAGCACCTGCGTTATTAACCACGAACTATCGTCACTCTCGCTACCGCTCTCAATTTTAATTCCTGCAGTTATATAATTTGCGCTATCCGATATCACGAGTGCGAATACCTCGAGCCAAGTATTTCTTTCCGATTACATCCTCCGTTTACAAGACAAATTCAAAGCGACCGTAAACTGCCATTTCTATCGGCGCGATGCGGTAATTGGGCAAAATATTTCACCCAGGGATATGATAAAATGTGACACTCATACCACACTTACAGTGGCAAATATTTTGTATATAATTAGCAAAATGACACGCCTTCCTATCACTTTTATCGCTGCTTAATCATGCGTCTCAAACTTCTACTGCTTTCTAGCGTACTACACCCCCGATTGCTTCCACGTCTCTAACAATTTTACGCTGTCCAGAGTTGGGCAAAAACTACTTGACTATAGAAAAGCCTCTAAGCCGATGGTATCGCGAGTTCTAAACTAGGTCCTAGTAGGTGCTCGAAAATTCTTCGTGATCCCCGATTAAATCGAAGGACTGCCCAACTCTGGTGCTCGGAGAGACCCCGGGTCGAAATATCACCGGCAAATCTGACTAACGCGTCGATCGGTTTCCAGTGCACGGCTCTGTAGATCCCGCGAGGGACATCGAGACCTTGAACGAGGACCAGGAGTCGGAGTACGTCGGCGACTCGGAATGCGGGACCGAGTTCTCGGAGCAGTACCACTGCCCGGAGACGCAACGGCTGAACCCGTTGGACAGCGGTGGCGAGGGCGAATACAAGTACAAGGGTTCCGAGAGCTATCTCCGTCATCCGAACTCGTACTTGCCACACTACAACATCCACACGGACACGGAGAACGAGACGAACCCTCTGAACGGACGTCTGAGCACCTTGGAATCGGACGAGGAGGAGGAAGAGGACGACGTAGTGCCTTATGGTTTCCCGAGCACGCGACGGAACCGATGCCACAAGGGGGACGACGCCGACGAGATCGGCTCGGTGATCACCACCCTCGAGGAGAGGAACTCGTTGCTGGGCGGCGCGACCAGCAACAGCGACCTGTCCACGAACCTATGCGAGATCGACGACTCCGAGTACGAGATCGCCGAGCAGAAGAGCAACGGCCGCCTATGGTTGTCCGGGAACGGTATCACGCAGACCTCGGTGTGACAAACGGCGGTGATGACACCGTTCCATAGCCAACTGAACGTGATCGTGTTCTTCTGTGCTTCTTGAGGAAGACTTCGAGTGCGAATGCTTGTGAATATTACGACAATTTTTGTACATAAACACACACACACATTATCAGCGTAGATAGAATGAGAAACGAGAGCAAGAGAGAGCGAGAGAGAGAGAGAGAGCGTGAGAGATGCATGTGTACAGAGGCAGCTACGATTTAAGGAAGCGGCGGACGCCCTATGGTGTCGACTGACATGCGGACCCTGCATCTGGTTCGATTCACATTTTCAGAACATTTTAGACTGCACCGAAAGTCCTTCTCCAAACGAATAGATCGGCTTTTGACTAATATTTCATGGTTTCTCTTCTCATTCGAACGCGTCTTTTTAAATTCACCTTATTTGAAAACGAAAAGACCTTTGGAACTTCTATACGTATGCTGATGACATCTTGCATCAACACTTTGCTTCTTTGCAATAGCTTTACCTTTGTTTTTTAAATTATAATTTAAGAAAAGGGACATGCGAGGATCATCGTCCAGACGAAACTTTCTTTCAGTTGGAAAACGAGTGAATAAGTTTAGAATTAGAAATTTTACGTTTCTTAAATTTTTGCTAAAGATTAAGTTTAGAACTGAAGAGACTATAAGGATTAGACGAATTTTTCTTTCAGACGAAAAACGAATTTATAATTTTAAGACTGTGTTTTTTTGAAGTTTCGCTAAAAACTGGAGAGAGGATCTGCCGGATGCAGGATCTGCTCGTGAGCCAACGATGAACGTTCGCCCCCCTTGCTGGTACATCGTACCTCAAATCTCCTATGTAGGTAGAGCTTAGGTACTGACGTAAGTACTTAATTCCTCGAAGAAATTCCATGGAACGGCGAGACGCGGAAAAACGCGATATTTCGGGAGCAAGGTCTTCATTTTCCGCGAAACAGAGTTTTCAGTTTGATCGTCGGGGGATCGCGAGGATCGTCTGGATCGCTGTTAGTTCCGCCGTGGACCATTCAAAGCAAAATTCATTTGACAGAGTGAACGTTTTGTATTCTACCAAAGGGGATGGAGGTTTTAGCGAAATGGATATATTATATTATTATGGCAACTATGCGCAACTATTACGGAATAAGGAGTTATCTCGACTTAAGGATGGAATTTGTTGCTTGTGGTGAGTAACTGTTAAACACGACCGCGGCGTCAGACCAATGACTATTATTTAATGACCTATCGTTTAAAACAAAAAACTGGAGACGTTCGAACCGCGAGACACTACATGATTCCAAGCGCGACGAAAAACCGAGAAGGAAAGAGAATAAGGAGAGAAAGAGAGAGAGAGAGAGAGAAAGTGATAAAGAGAAACAAAATGATGGAAGAATGGTACATAGGTACATTTCTGTATTTTTACTATTTGCTAACCGGACATTATTTTGGTTACGTACGAGGTGAACCCGCGACGGACTACTTAAATAATTAAATAAACGATAAGTAAACAGCGTAGTCTAGCGAGTAAAAAATGAATTAATTGACTCTAGTGAAAAGGGAAATGAAGAATTTAAATGAGCACGGCGGCCGCTCCGCTTCCAGGAGGAGTGCAAGATTCTATTAATCGCGTGCGCCGTATGCCTGCGTTTATCTGCGGCGAGCCACGAGATAGAATAAGTGCTGGAGAAATGAAGGGAGAGAGAGAGAGAGAACGAGAGAGAGAAAAAAGAAAAACAGATTAATGAGAATATTTTTACTGTGATGATAATAATGTTTATACGATGATCAAATACTATGACTTGTATCATAATGATTGTAATATTACCTATCCGACGTTTTATAAAAAGGGATGAAACCGAGCAAGATATACGGAGGACAGTATTCCTCCCTCGTATGTACGTTATAAGCTAAGTCAACGTTCCGTTTGTTCAACGTTCCGTTACTTTTTTACCCCCTCTTCTCTTGTCTTGTCCTTCTTTTTTTTTTATTATTACCATTATTATTAATATTATTACTATTACTATTATTATTGCTACGATATTTTTTTGAAATAATCTCCTTTCTTTTTGTTTTCGTTCACTCGGGAAATTTGTCTACTTCATTCATCCGGTCACCATCGGTTCTCGACGAAACATAGCCGTATACATATACATGGTGCTACTACTTACATCACGCTTTAACATTTTTTCATCTACTCTCTGATAAGACTGCTCAGCAAACCACATTACACCCACGCATCCACACAACTACAGACAGAGACACACGACACATGTACGCGACACGCGCGCGCAGCTGCTCATTAATCGATTACTCATAGTTCTCACACGATTTTTAATCTCATCCTCCGAATCTGTCCATGTTGTTTCTTAAAAAACGAGAGACGTTTCTTAAAACTGCCAATCGTTGAATGCCATATTTATAAACAATGCATTTTCCATTGATTGATTTGTGTAGCCGACACACAAAGGATCAAAGAAAAACTTATTTCCGTGCCTAAATGTTCTTTAGAACACTGTGTACTTCCATGGAGAATACTTTTTTAATTAAAGTAATCTAGCGGCAGCTTACAAATATTCGGTGAAGTGTACGCGAGTTTTTATATATATAATACCTATACGTGTATACATATGTGTTTTTTTTCTCTTTTTAATTTTCTCTTTGTTTCTTTGTACGCGTAGTACTTTTCCCGTGAAAATTCACACTTTATCTCTTCTTATGTTCCTGTCCGGCAACGGACGCCAGCCATTTTTGTTTAATTATTGGATTGATGTTACGTTCTGTCGCCTGTTTCCCAAGCGAAATTTTCCTCTTGGAAATAAGCTTTGTATTTTATATTATTCTAAAACTCTGTCCTCCTGAAAAAACGTATTGTGAACTTTTTAATTGTCTGAAACGCGTAAAAAATTTCATTGGAAAAGAATTGCACGAATACAAATGATACGAAGGTCGGAATAATCGTTCTCAAGCTAAAAAGGAATAAGATGGAAAAAGTTCAAGGTACGTTCGGAAAAAGGAGGATGGTGCTGTGAAATGATATAACGTACGTAGGTGTAACAATCCTTTATTTTTAAGCATAAAATTTCACTTGACGCAATGGCGACAGGAGGTGTGCATTGAATCGATATTTACGCCGCTTGTACGGTGAGATAAATGAGTAAAGCCAACGTTAAAAGAAAAACGCGAAAACAGGGTGACTTCTTCTTTGCGTTCGACCAAGGGGCGTGCAAGATGATCAAATAATTGTTTCGTTAATTGCGTGAGCTCGATAAATAGCTGTGCCTCCACTCTCTGAAATTTCAGTGCGGAAACGGACAACGCGGATACAATTGACCCTAGACAATTTATTCTATATTAGAATGAGAATAAGGACACTGTACAGTTTTAACTTAACAAATTGTATCGGGAAGAACAACATCTAAGCCAAAAGCAGTGGAACTTTCAGTTTGCGTCGAAGCACAGTGAATTTCTTTAACCGTTAAGATTAGGTTTATCTTTTAATTGCGGATCTATCGAGTCGATCGGTCTTAGGAGCGACGAAACGATTCGACTGTAACGATAAGGAAAAGAACACGCAATATTTTGTAGAGCTTCTGATTGATTAGTGATATTAATTGCGTTTTGTAAATGGAACGTTTCCTACAAAAGGGTGGTACGGTTATTGATTTCGATTCAAGCAAACCGGAATTGATCGAAGAAACATACGACTGTCCATTAACAATGTTTTTTCAAATATACTTTTTATTTCTGGAATATGCTTGTCGACAACGACTCTCATTTTATGATTTCTCTATTCGACTACAACTCTTACAGACTAACAAACTGTTCCATTTTACGTTTCATTCAATCACGAACTTGCCATAATCGTACTATTGCGAAAGATGTTTAGGCGAACGAAACGAGGGAAAAAAGGAAACTTTCTGTGGGTACTACTTCCAAAATTCACCGTAAAACACTTTAGCCCCGCTAATAGGATACATATCGATTTATCATGGAATCTTTCAGACAGTGAGGAACTTGACTTGTTATAATTATAAGGCTATAATTAATTTGTACAAGATCAACCTATTGTAATAAAGAAAACAATCTTGCCTATGATTTTGTACGGCTACAATTATTTCCTAGATACCACACCTCGACTCTCCATAGTTTTTTTTATTTAATTGAACATTACCAACTATCGCATAGAATGATTTTTATAACAGCAAGAAAGATGCTTACAAAACAACTGGTTTATTCGTAATTTATACAAAATAACTTAAATTAACTTACCAACTAGCGTCGCCGGCGATTCTTTAAATTAATTATCAACTAGTGTTTCTCTAATGCTAAAGTCAGCAATTCGTTCATCGGTGTCAACAGTATCCGGGGATCTTCGATCAGACCAGCGCCGATCATGCTACCCATGAATAACTGGCACAAATAAAGTATAAGTATTAGCATACAAAATAAATGATAATAATTTAGAAATGTGGGATAAATAAGTGTGCAGTCGGAAATAGTACCTGTTCAATGAGGAGGTCGGCCAGTTTGGTATCGGTTTTTATCAGCTGAGAAAGCTTTTTGATTAGAGGATGTTTAGGATTTATTTCGAAGCGTGGTTGTAGAACAGAGTACCGCATCTCTTCGTCGAGTTGGTGGGTCTGCGTACGGACGAAATGCCTTGCAGCTGCCATATCTTTCACTGTGACAACACAGGGATGAGATTCTAGGCGAGTAGTCATTTTAATATCGTATGCTTTCTTTGGTAAAACATTTCTCATGTAAGCAATCAGGTTGTCAATTTCTTCCTGATTGATTAAACCTGAAAGAATTTTGAAAATATTCAAACGATTGTGCTAGAGAAATTATAAAATCATTGTAATGTTATCTACCCACCTAAATTATCCGATTTGCTCGACTCCGATTCATCGCGCATCTCTTTCTCGACAGAAGTCAGTGAATAGGATTGATATTGTCTTAGATGCATTAAAACTAGCTCGTCATACGGTTCGTAACAAAATAATACTTCCACGTTACGTTTCTTCAGAGATTCGTAGTAAGGCGATTGCTCGGCCAAAATTCGACTAATGGGGCAAAAATGTTAGGATTAATTAACTTCTTAAATTGTAATGAACTCGGATGATTAAAAAATTAGTTTATTACCTCGGTGCTGATAGGTAATAGATGTTCTTTTGATCCTCAGGTATACGTTTGCAATAATCTGGTATGCTAACTAATTCTCCAGGTGACATTGCAGACGATTCGAATCTTAGAAGTTTACTTATTTCTTCCTGTAAATTAATGGTATTAAAAGACATTGAAAATAATATTTTATTGAAAATATTACCTTTTCCTTTTGATCATTACTGACAACGATACCCTCCTTTAAAAAGAGGCCATATTCTCTATAGAAGTTATTAAAATCTACAGCCCGTTTCTGAGATTGTTCGTTCAAAAATTTCAGTATACGCATCGTTAAAACGCTTCTCAATTTTCTAGAATGTAAAAATATATATAGAAATTAATCGAACCATCGATGATTTGTGTTTTCTTTTAGAACCAGTTGCTTTGCTTCTTACCCAATTAAAGTGCTATTCTGCAACAATTCTCGACTCAAGTTAAGTGGAATATCTTCGGAATCGACGACTCCTTTAACGAAACGTAGCCACTTTGGTAAAATATTTTCTGCCTTGCTCTTGATTAAAATTTTACGACTGTATAAGGAAACGCCGCTAGTCGTGTCTCTGGCCAAGTCGAATAATCCTGGTCTCTCCTCGGGGAAATACAACAATGCTCTAATGCTCAATGGGACATCGGTAGTATAATGTAATATAAATCGCGGGGAATCGAAACAGTTCCCAATGAATCTGTAGAATTCAGCATGCTGAAGTGGCGTAATCTCTTTCGGATCGAGCATCCACAACGGTTGAATCGTGTTAGCTTGTTTACCATTAAGAAAAATGGGACTACCGACAAAGTTGCTATATTTATTAATGATACCTGAAATGCATTGAAATAATGAGCAATTAAAAGACAAGAATATTGTTTGAATCTACTCACGATTAATTGTAACGTCGTCGCTAAATTCACGGGAATCGACTTTCAAGTGGATCACAATTTTTGTTCCTGGCTGAACTCCCTCAGCTGCTGAGATTTCGTAAGTACCTGATCTGTGTATAAAATAATTGGTTTGGTATATAGCTACAATTATTTTTACAGATAATTATTTAATCTTTTACCCATCGGATGTCCAGCAAAGTCCCTCAGCGTCTGCTTTGTAGGATTTAGTGTATACTTCTACTTTATCAGCAACCATGAAAGCGCTATAGAAACCAACTCCAAATTGACCAATAATTTGAGATGTATCCCCAGAATTTTGGTTTTCTTTTAACTTCTCTAAGAAAGCCTGCAATTGATAATAGTGTAAAATATACACATTTGAGTAACATCTAATACATTCGAGCAATATTTACTTTCGATCCAGATCTGGCAATAGTTCCTAAATGTGATATCAGTTCTTCACGAGTCATACCAATCCCTGTATCTTGAATAGTAAGTGTTCTGTTCTGCTTATCAGTAGCAATATGAATTTCTAAGCTTCTATCCCCAGCTGCCTGTGCTACTTCATTATCACTTAACCTTATATAACGTAGTTTTTCTAGGGCATCACTAGCATTAGAGATCAACTCACGAACAAATACCTAATAGAAAATACCATAAAATTATTGAAAAGTACTATATTTGAGGAACTGCTGTGTTTTAATAAAAAAATCGCACATGTAAAGTACCTCTTTGTCAGAATACAAAGACTTGGCAACAATTTGCAGAAGCATCTGAGTTTCTGATTGAAATTCATGTTTAACTGCATCTCCTATTTAAAAAGAGGTATAAATATATAATTATTGGAAATTAATCAAACATTTACAATCTACTTATAACATAATGAAACAGATTCTATCATACCCGTTGCTTTCTCTGTATCCTTTATGATATTATGAGTTTCTGTAGTTTGAGTTGCGGCTTGCGAAGAGTAACATCTTATTGGACAATTTGCTGTAACGCAATGTACATTTTCATCATTACAGAAAAGTCGAGGGGACTTATAATAATCTAATTATTAAACAAAAACAATCTATATACAGTTTAATTCAACGATGCACTACAAAATATATCAAAACAACAAAAAGGTCTTCTAACTCCGGCGTTGATAAATCGACAATTTGCAATGTTAATAGAAATGACACATAAAAATATACCAACTTGAAAGTCTGCGGCATTTTCTCTCCAAAAACTCTTTCTCGAAATTCCGTCTGAGCGGTCTTGAAAGAGATTTTCCTAATTGAACTGCGAGCTTCAACCTCAAAGCGGTGGCCATGCTTTCGAAATTACTAGAAAATACCACAGTGTTGCATCACCACACTGTGCTTTGCCAGGGGCCCAGTATTGAGGCATGGAACAGAAACTGCCTCGCTCTGATTGGTCGACTTATTCTTTCGCCTCGTAGAAATTAGCCAGTCGACTAGTGGTCAAGGTTCAGTTGACCAGTGGTCAGTAATCAGCTGACTAGAAGTCAGTGATCAGGTTTCTTAAAAATGGCGAGGATGGGTGCGCCAGCTTAAGGAGCATGAAAAGTATACTAAAATAAGACCCATTATTGTAATAACAGCAGATCCCGAGTCTTGGTAAAACATGGATCGAAACTACGTTAGTTATGGTTCCGCATCGCTACGATGGCAGCACTATACCGAGTACGCCGAAAACCCGGGTATGGAAACTCATTTCCATTCTATTGAAATACTTCTTGTTGCAATGGCGAAGCTTAAGTGTTGCCAATAGACGAGCTGAAAAAATTGAAAAAGCCGAATATGGCGGTTGCAACTAACTGTTTCGATAACTGGCTTAGTAAAAAGCTGCAGGCTTTAAATACTGATGAAGGAGTATTTGGATCTTACATCAAAGGAATTTTAGAAGGCGATGAAACGGAGGATGAAAAGACCGAAGCCCTCGAAGGCATACTCGCTGCCATAACGGTGAGGAGCACTCGGACTGTGAGGTTAGAATGCGCTTGCTGTTCGTAGTCCAACTTTATCAGCCGGACAAAAATAACAATCGAAACTATTGTAATTGTTTCTATTGTTGATTTGCACGTGTCTACACAGATTCACTCTTGCCTGCGTGTTTAATTTCTGTTATCAATTTCATTGCACTTTAATATTTTAATATATTGGTTGAAGCACAAAATACCGCTGTTGTTGTGTAATATTATTTGCCTTCACAAATCTACTCATCCGACTAATAATTATGTTTTAAATCTATCAAAAATGTACTAAGCGAAGCATTTTTTGATATTCAATCATTTGAAATCAATTATTTATGACTCAAATAATTGAATCCATTGTTTAGGAATACATAGTGATACATAATATTACTAACACTAGATCTATATATAAAGTTTACAACATTAATTTCCGTTGAATTTTAGGGTGATAATATCAGTGGTCATGTGACAGAAATTTTAAGTGCCTGGACCAAATGGCTTCCAGACAAAGAAACCGATACCTCGAAAGGACCGATGGAAGATGTGGATGTCAGATTGGCAAAGATGCTGGAATCACAATCTTTGCCAACTACCACACAGAAAAGTTACACCGAAGAAGAGAGAAGAATAAGAGAGACCATTCTTGCACAGTACAGTCAAATGTCTGATGAAGATCATAGAGACGACGATGGGGAAGAAGATGATGAAACTGGTGGAGATTGTGGAATTGAGAAGAATACAAATGCTGCTGCGATACTTCAACAAGAGAAAGACAGGAGGGGAAAAGCTAAATTAAATAGTCGGAGGAAGAGAGAAAAGGATAAAGAAGATCGGTAAGCTACAGCAATAGAAATAATAACAACACGAATGGTAAACTATGAAACTCTGAATTTTTTCATGACAATTGTAATTGTTCTTAATTTAGAGAGAAACAGAAACAACTGAAGGAAGAGAAGAAGGAAAAACGTAAGACACAAAAAGGAGAAAGAAGGAGGTAGCAGTGGGACAACAGGTTATTAAAGTTTATCTTGAAATTTAAGATAATCAAATGCAAATTAGCATACGTATACATCTGTATTTATCCTTGTGCATGCAACAATCTCCAGCGGCCCGTTAAATTAATCTGCATTCACTTGGTTATATTCTATATTGTTTAAATTTTTCCTTGAAAAGTGCATATGTTTAGAAGATATATAAAACATATGTGTGTAGCTAAATGATGTTAATTACGTGTTCGTGGTATTTAACGTTATATCCTGTGCCTTCTATCCGTTGAAAATCATGTATTCTCTTGTGAAATAGTTTTTTCCGTTCTTGTATCATGAAAGTTTATCAAGTATTACATCTTCTGTATTTGAGATATGATTTCAAATCATTTCTCCGTTCATTTCCCTTCGGTTTCAAACTATTATGTGAGATTTAAGTACAAAGAAATGACATAAATGCGGACAATTTATTTGTAATTATAATTGCGCTTAGATCATGTTATCTTAACTATATCATGTATTTAATACTGATACATTTAATAAACATTTAAAAATCTAATGGAGCCTACTGGAAAGAAAAGTAAATTATGTCGATCTAAACTGCGACCAAGAGAACGAAAATAGGACAAAATTCAAATATTATGATAAAAAAGAATATTTTATGGATATAAATTCTCGATTGAAGCTTCTGAATTTTGCCACGAGAAACGCCACCGTTTGGCTAGTAGTTTGAGCATTTTGCCACTTACTAATTAGCGCTGCACGCATCGTCGACTCGAGCTTCTGAATTTTGTCACAAGAGGCGCCACTGTTTGGCTAGGAGTTTGAGCGTTTTATCACTTACTAATTGGCGCTGGACGGATCCCCGATTGGAGCTTCTGAATTTTGCCACGAGAGGCGCTACTGTTTGGCTAGTAGTTTGAGCTTTTTACCACTTACTATAATTGCCGCTGGACGGACCCCCGATTGGAGTTTCTGAATTCTGCCACAAGAGGCACCACTGTGTTGCTAGCTATTTAATAAGTGGCGCTAGTTTTTCCATTTTACGCAGCAACGAATAAACTGTTAAATTAAATAAATTTGATTGAACGATGCAGATGCAGGAGAGTCTCCTAATCATTTGTGTGCCCTTAAAATCTTCCGAAGTCATCAAATGTTTTTGGTAAGTGAAATTCAATTGTCGTTTAATACGCTCCTTTTAAGTTTAACAGAGACATTGAAGAACCAATTATAAGCATCAAAAGAATTTATTTTAATGACAGATTAGTTTTAAAAGAAGGGATTGAATTAAGTAGACGTTGTTTTTGTATTTGTATTTTTTATTAGTATATATTTACACACAAGATACCGTGTCGAAACCGAGTCATCTTGGTATTGCATTAATAATGAAAGACAAACGCAGTAAGATAAAAACAAACGAACAAATGATACAAAAGGTGATGATGCTTCAGTATTGTATCGTTATATGTACTAATGTCACTTTATCATAATCATTTATTATTAGCAATTCTTTTTCTTCATTCATTATAATTAAGTGGGCAGAAATTGACGAACTCGCACTTACACGATATAACAAGGTCTTTCCCCGCTTGTCAACGCCGAGTTACAGATATTCATTGCAACTCTTGCTCTCCCCTATTAATTTTATTTTTTCTCTCTCTCTCTCTTTCTCTCTCTCTCTCTCTCTCTCTCTCTCTCTCTCAGTCACACATGCACACGCTGCTTCCGATACTTCTCCGTTCTCTGTCTCTCCGTGTATATTCTTTATATTCCCCCTCCCATACTTTTTCTTCATACACATATTTATCATTTTTGCAAAGCTCGTTATAACACATCGAATAAAATATTCTCGTACATATTTCGACGACTCGAATCAATAATACACATTTGGAAAGTAACACACTAACGAATACCTAATGAAATCACGATTAGAACGTACGCCATCGATTTTTATCTCAACATGCAAAAAACTGCGTTATTACTAATGATACGCGTGCAAATGTACGTAAACGCGTGTCGAAACATTCGTGTACGCGTCGTATATCCGTACATTTGCACGTATATTCGTTTATTATTACATTTTGTACATGCTTTCTATATTCACGTGATACGAACTATACCAATAACATGAATGTTCAATAGAGAGAACTCGACAATGACGAAAACCATACGAGACGCAGAAATTTACAAATTTCGGTTATACGGTACTCGCGCTTTGTTCGGTGGTAGGCGGTGCGGGGAACGAACATCGTCGATCGGACTTTCGCGACAGAGAATGATACTCGCTGCTCGTGTCTCTAGCATATCTCTTCTTCTACGGCCCTAAGGGGAATCTCAACGACCCGCTAACGGGAAAATTATTCGTTAGTCATGATTGTCCTATCGAGGATACTCTTCGTAGTGGATGACAGAAAAAACAAATACAGATAAAAAAATCGATGGATCATCGAAACACGGTTTCGGTTGATCGATCCGGCAACGGTCGCCGGTCTATCGTGAAACGTTTGGGGGGGCGGGAGGGGGAAGAAAGGGACTGTTGTCGCGGCAATGGCAACGACGTTTGCCACGCATGCATCATTTACTATCTAACCGAACTCGATAGATATCTAATCGCGTCGTTAATTCGATAATTAGTTTTTGCACGTCGCCCTAACAAATACACGCTAAGAGCATTCCACGCTGAAACCTGAAAGAGAGTCCTCCCCTTTCTTGTTCTATAAAAATTTCAACCATTTTAGATTTCTCAGCCCCTCGTTTGTTTCCGCTAGAATCCCGGACTAGAAAGCGTCGCTTTGCCGTTTCCGTTCACAGAATATTCCGGCCGATCGAATTCGGTAACGCCATCGTTTGTCGTTACTCGTTTAGATTCCGACCGATCGAATAGAAAGTCGTCCGAATTTTGTTCGAGCTGCGGGACGCCGTTTCTTCGTTGGAACCCCGGCTCGCGCGTTCTTCCCGTCGCTCTCGTCTCGGAGCAACGGAATATTTGACGGTGCTCGCTTCGCTTACGGTTAGGCGTTTTACCGGGTCGCCGCGCGTGTGGATGCGAACGCGATATCGCTTTACGTAGATATTTAGTCGATTCTAACGCTTGTAATTTGATCCCACCGTATATAATAGTGAACACAACTAAAAACTCGGCGGACTGTACAACTGGCGCAAGCAATCGGTAAGAACAAGAAAACGTGACCGCGCGGGAGGGGGAGAGGGCAGGCAGGCAGGCAACAGCACCGTGGTATATGTACCTCCCTTAATGTCTTCCCTATTTGTTCGTCACCACGTTTTATCGCGCTCACAAATTCTTCGCGGCAAGCGTGTTGCTCGGTTCACGCCGTTGAATCGTTCGCGGAAAAACTGACCAGGAACCACCGATTTCTCTCTTTCGAAACGAGTTGCACGATTCATTTGATCGTCTCACGCCTGAATTGACTGGGCGGCACTCTACTCGAGTGCCTCGCAGAGTCGACTTCATTAAAAACAAAAGTATTTTTTAGATGTCAAATGAGACTAATAATCGGTAGCTTGCGTTCGTAGAGGGTGTAGTTCTATCAATTTTTTGGCTTCCAAAGTTTGCAAGGGTTTTGCGATCGTAAAATCAGTCAATTTTTTGCGGAATCGAAAAAGTGCAGTTTTCCTCGCAAAGCGATTCAATCAACTATAAATTTTCGACGATACAAGGGGAGAGGTAAAGGAGTGCTGGGACTCCGTTTAATATGGAGCTACGTTGTCCAAAACGGCATTGTCTTCTCTAATTACGTCTAAATGGATACCCTAACGTTTACAACTCGTATTTTCACTTCTGCATGGGTTTCTTAATACCGTAAAATCGTATATATATATGTATATTTAATGTGTATATGCGTATGCAGTAATGTGACTCACTCTCGCTGGACGCATCCTCTTCGTCATAGGTTCGTGTCTGGCTCCGTTTCTCGACTATCCGTTCATTCGCACTCTCACACTCATGTATCCGGACGCACACGTGTCTCTCGTTAATGGTAGGTATCATACACGATTTGATATTCTTGTTCGCTATAGATCGGTAAGGTGTACGTATGTGTGTCGGTCGCTGTGTGTGTGTTTGTGTTAGTTGCGTACGCGTGTCGTGCGCGTTACACGCTACACTCGTTAAGCGTTAGACTCTTTGTTCTGACTACGGTCGAATGAAGATCTTCCGCGGGCAGCTGTTTCTCTCTCGCGCGTGCTCCGTCAACACCTGCGAATTTTTAATCATTTGGTCAGCCAATCTTATCAACGAGTTACAAACACGCGAGAGATGCCAACTAAAATTTCGTCCGGTCTCGCTCTGAATCGTTCTAGCGCGGGTTCGTCTTTCGTCCAATTCCACCGGAACGCCCGCAACCGGAAGTACTCGAACGTTCGTCTCTCTATCGTTATCGCGCAACAATTTTATTTCGTGGACAAAAGCTAATCGAATCAAAGGCTCGAACGTGCGAATTTTCAGAGCAGTGCCACACACCACTCTTCGTCCCGTTACCGAAACATTTGATGAAAATTTTCGAACGGTCGCTTTTCGAGTACTTTGGTTGCACGGCCAACGCTTCTTCCTCTATCGCTACTGTGTTTTTTGTTTAACGTCTAGCCTTCGACAATGCGATTACTTGTGCCGATTG
Organism: Augochlora pura; assembly: GCF_028453695.1. Lineage (NCBI taxonomy): Eukaryota > Metazoa > Arthropoda > Insecta > Hymenoptera > Halictidae > Augochlora > Augochlora pura. The sequence goes on along the minus strand of NC_135773.1, from coordinate 552,878 downwards.
CGACGAAATTTAACCCCCGATACCTGACACGCAAACTACCCCCGGTACACCGTGCGTGTAACTTATGGAAGAGCTCTTGATTCGCGGCGGAAAATTTCATCGAAACGTTTACAAAAGTTCCATTATCTATGTTTAAATGTACCTCGTCGAGATGCCTGAACAAAACTAAGCGTGCGAAGCGACGATCGAGAAGCACGCGGCAGCAATCGTTATGCTCGCGGCGCGCGCGGCGGGTGCTGGAAATGTGCGAAACCGTCTCTATGAACCGCGAAGTGGAGGCGTTGAAAAGAGTGATCGCGAAATTGCCGAGTTCACGGAACAACATAGGACACCTTGAGACAGTCTACGACACTCCAAGTACGAAAATATATCGAAAACGCGAGACGGGGCTTCTCGCGTGCGACACGCTTTCGGGCTCGAAAGTAACCGATTTTCGGAACAGGAAATTCACAGGCTGACTCGCCGATGAGACTATTTCGTTGAAAACGAAGTGGTTCGCGAGAAAGCGTCCCCTCGTCTTTCGATGAACTTTTGCACTCGTCCTTTGGCCACATTGCTTCGTCGCGATGATAAATGAATTGAGAAATGCGTTTCGTGCGGGGGGAGGGAGGTCGTTGGTGATCGTATACAAACATGAAAAATGTGTTACGTATCGCGATAAGTGGTCGTCCTTACGGAGAAGGCTTTTAAATAAAATCCTACGACGACGTGTTACTTCAGTCTTCTCACTTGAATCTTGTCTTTTCTTTTGTTCCTCGCGCGCGAACACGCGCTCGGCGGGAGGGGATTTTGGTATACGCGACTTGGAATTTGTCAGGCGTCGTTGCCTCCTAGGCTCAGCGACGAAATGCTCGAAAACTACGGTACGAAAGGGAAGCCTACCGAAATCGCGTTGCAATTGCGAAGCGGTCCTTGTTTCGTTATGCGATCGATCGGTACAGAGAGGTCGAAACTCGAACGGAACCCGGTGCTCTCTATCTCTCTCTCTCTCTCTCTCTCTCTTTCTCTATCTCGGTGCATCGACGCGCGAGTCGCTGAAAATTGGGGGAGGGGGGGAGCGCTTTTACGGTGTGTTGTACACTAGTGTTAGCTACGAGCTCGAGTATCTCCTCGACGAGTGAAACTTTCAGTGATCTCCGAACGTGAGCGGGGAAACGCGTTTTTGCGCGCGCTAAAACGCGGACAGAACACGACTTCTCTCTTCAAATCCTTCGCAATATGCTAAGGGGCAGTGGGTCGCCAAGAATCTTCGATCTTGAGTTTTCTTTTTCTTCGGTTTAATCGTTTCTTTTTTTGTTTTTTGCTTTCCCTCGATCGGTGTAAAGGCGGTCTCTACGGTGTTTGGATCAGCCGGACAACGGCGAACGCGGCTTCGAACGGAAACCGGCCGTCTTCGTTGAACGCGTCCCCGATTAAACGTTCACCGGGCAACGACGACAATTTTCGGCCCCGCGACGTTCGATCGGGCCCCGCGCGGGTGTCGACGCTCCGGGATGATTTCCGCGCAAAGTCCGCGGTCGGTCGTTCAATCGTGGGAGAAAAAGAGAAAAAAAAGGCAAATCCGCGTGCTCGTCGTGAGTAAAACTCTCGAGCTTCTCCTCTGTCGGGCTTAATTAAAGTCTGTACAATCCTTATTCGTAATAATATAATTATAATATGTTATTCTCTGCGTATTAATTACCTCACGAATAGAGCTTTCGTTAAATCGTAATTATAATCTTGCGACAATAGCGAGAGCAATAATCATATCAAGACAGAGAAAAGATATTGATTAATAGTAATGAAAATCATTATTAGCGATCGTTACATCTTAATATCGGAGAGATCTACGTAAGACAGTGGTAGATTAATATCACAATAAGACTAATCAGGCCTCGTGAAACTGGGGCGCACACGTTTCGTTTCATCTTCCTTGTATCACCCCTTCCCCCCTCCTATCCTCTCATCTTATCCCCCGTCGATAAGGTTTGCTATACGCTTGTCCCGTCGGATGAGTTAGTTCGCGACCCTGTTGTTGCCACGGGGGTTTCCGACGGTCTCGACCATGGATCGCGACGACGACTATCATCCGTACCTAAAAAGAGCTCTAGCGTCGTATCGTCGTCGGCGACAAAGGGCGAACACGACTCGATATCATTTTCCCCATCGACTGGCGAAACCACATTTAGCTAAGTAAATTCTTGCTATATCTCGGAGGACAAGGGACGAACGTCGGGGGAACGAAACTCCTATCTCCCTCTCTCTCTCTCTCTCTCACTCTTTCTCACTCAGTCTCTCTCTCATACTTTTCTTCCGTTCTTTCTCTCTTTCTCTCCCTCTCTCACGCTCTCGCTCGTTCTCTCTTGCGCGCGCGCGTCGTTTCTTTCTCTACGTTACTTTCGATCGACTACAATTGGTGCATACACGTCGTTACGATTACCTGAGTGACATCGGGGGCGGCCGCGGGCGCGCGCGCGCCCCCCGTGGACCGTCCGTCGTTGCGACGAACGAACGAACGGGGACGACCGCGTTTCGGGTACACGTCGAATACGCTCGGTCGCGGGCCACCCGCTCGTCAGATCATTTTGGCCTCATGGCTCGATGCATAAATGCCGAGGACTAGCAAACGCGTACTTGCCTAGCCTTTGCGGCGTTCTCGATAACGATCGGGCCGATCCAGCCAGCCAATTCTACATGCCTCGGCCAACGCGTCCTCTACATACCCGAAGCGTTGCGCGCGTGTCTCGCTCTCCGCGTACGCGTACGCGCGGCAACGGATCTCACCGCGGTACCGCGCGCGACCAATGTCCCGCTGGCACGGAGCTAATTTGGTCTTTTGGCCGACGGTCGATCGCGTTGATGCTTTATTGTCGTGATCGAATCGACCGTCGCGCCTCTCGTCTCTACTCCCGACGAACGGCTATCCTCGCGAGCCCTCTTCGCCAAGGAAGAGTACACTATTCCTCTCTCGGTCTCTCCCTTCCTCCTCGCTTACTTTTCTCGACTCCTGTATCCTCTACTCTTTTTTTTTTTCTTTTTTTGTTGTTCCACCCCCGTTTTCTCATTTATTTTTTTTTCCGATCTCGTTCAGTTCCGTCGCGAGGGTTGTACGCGAGAGAGAACGAGTTCGATCGCGACACGGTACGCGGCGCGAAAGCATCTAGAAGTGGCTAGCGCAGACCCGCCTTCACAATATCGGCGGTAAAAACGTACCGGAATCGTCGAGATTCGGGTCCAAACTCGCGACGATATCGCCGGTCGAGGCGTGTCTCGAGGTAGTGGTCTGCGCGGTACTCGCGAGCGCGTGGCTGCTCGCGCTTCCGTTTAGCTTGCTCTTCACCACCAGGCCACCGTTGTCCGCGTTCACGGCCGTCCCGATCCTCTGCACATATTTACGGCCCTTGTAGAGCCGGTACGTCATGTACGGCGGGTCTTCCACCGTCGTGGCCCGTTGCCGAGGCGCGCTGCTCACCGTTACGCTCACCGTTTGGGCGTGTGCCGACTGCGAGGACGTCTCCACGGTCGTCGCGTTCGCGTTCACGTTCGCGTTCGTGTTTGTGTTCGTATTCGTGTTGGTGTTCGTGTTCGCGTTCGCATTCGCGTTCGCGTTTGCATTCGTGTTCACCGTCGACGAGGCCATCGTCGAGGAGGAGGAGCTCACGCGGGAGGATGAGGTCGACTTCAACCACTCGTGACGGGCAGCCTCGCTGGGGGTCATACGCTTGTTTGGATCCCACCTGCGACAAATCGGAGCAATCGTTGATCAGAGAGGCTGGCTCGACAAAACCAAATAATAAAGGGCAAATGTATTCTGCTCTTTCGGAATACAGGCTGTCTCAATATCTCTCTAGATGGCCTCTCATCTCCTCGCTCCACTTTGATGACGAGTCTGACTCGCGATGGAGATTTCGAGGAATAATCTCTTACCTGGCAACGTTAATCTCTTACGAGACACCTGTACAATGATTTCAGGCGATTCTGGAAATGAATTGGAGCATGGGAAGGATTTTCGGATACTTACTCGAGACATCTTTTGATAAAGTCCTCGAAGAGGGTGTCGGTGCAATGGAGGGCACTCGCGAGACATCTGCTGCCGACCCACCTTTTAAATCCTTTGCTGTTTGTCACGCATCGAGGTGATCCGAACACGTCTGAAACGGCAGATTCGTCAATCGGGTTTTGTCCTAACACAGCCGTGGAATTTGTTAAAATCAAGCGAAAGATAAAAAACAAGCGCGAGCTCGAGAGTTCGTAGAACGTCTCTTACCAAAGAAAAGCCTGCGTCGAGACGCCTGGACGATGATGTAATTCGGCGGTGCGCCGAGAATCTCCATGATGCAGGCGAGCTGTTCGATTTCATCCTCGCCCGGGAACAATGGGCAGCCGGTGTACAGTTCGGCCAGAATACAACCCAAACTCCACATATCGATCGGCGTGCCGTATGGAAGACCCAGAAGTACTTCTGGACTCCGGTAAAACCTGGACTGGAGGTATGTATAAACACGCTGGTGGCTGTAGCAGGAGGATCCGAAGTCTATGACCTTAATCGAGCTGCTTCCCCGCTGCTTCAGAAGCACATTTTCCTGCAAGCGAACGAAGCGAGCCGATCAGAGGAGACGAGACCGGCACCAACCTAATCGGCCGGTTAAACCCGACAGGGGACGAGACCCTGCCCAATGACCCCGCGGCCCCGGCATACTCGGATCTCTCGTGTACTTTCCTTTTCTCTCTTTCTCTATTTCTCTATTTCGCGGTTTATCTCGTTAAAGGAAGCCTCGCGTGTGTACGCTCTCGCCAATTTATTCCACCGTTAATCGCGGCGATATTTATTCCGGATAGAATTTAAACGACCCCCGGTGTTCTTTCCTCCGAACAGTTCCCGAAACAAAAAAATACACTCGCGCGGCCGCCCCGGGGATACGGCATCATCGAGGAATCGTAAAAGTGTAATATTACGACAAGCAACGATCGTTATCTCTCGAAACGAACGCGGCGGCCCCTTTTAATGCTCGCGCTTTCGAAGAGAAGAGGAGGCTTGTGGTGTGCTTACCGGCTTCAGGTCGCAGTGGATGATGTTCTCTTGGTGCAATAGTTTCAGGCAGGTAATCAACGAATTAGCGAACCGTCGTATCAGGCTCAAGCTAAATCCCTGGTAGTTGTTCCTTTTGATTAGTTCGTACAAGTTTAAGCTGCAACCGGAAAACGTGGTCGTTCCTTAATCTTATCCAATTCACGCGTACAGACCGATATGCCTGTTCCGTCTTTTGTTCCGTTTGTTTTCTTCTTTTTTTTTTTCAATGAGAAAGAAACTAATTTTTATCGGGCTCCTATTTTTTTAATAGGAAAGTTCCAGTCGCGACAGAAGTATATATATATACAGTCCGGAACAAAGGAAAGGCATGCAGCAATTGGTCGTCGAAGCGCAGTAAAATGTCGCAGCGGTGTGCGTTTAGTATTTCGAGTTTGTCGAGCGGACGCGGAGAGTTTCGAGGCTGAACGCGTCCGGAGGAGTCGAGAAATAGAACGAGCCGAGCCACGTACCTCATTAACTCGAAAGTGATGCACAAGTGGTTCCTGAAGTAGAAGTATTCTAGCATGTGTATCACATTGTGGTTCGCGTCCACGTCTTTCTTCCTCAGGTGTTCCAAGATCCGCACCTCGATGAGCGCCTGGTGATGGAATCTCTCTTTGTTCCTGCAAGGGCGAGCGAGTCGCGTCGTGTCATGTCATTCGAACGATGGAACAAAGCCGGATAAAACTTGTCGGGCGCGACAAAGCGTCTATAATCGAGTCGATCGCGCCGTCCCGTATCGCAATTTCGCGTGATTCAACGTGTTCGCTCACCTGATGATCTTGATGGCGATGTACTGGGCCGTCTTGTGGTCCCACGCTCTGATCACCTGGCCGAAGCTTCCCTTGCCTATCACCTCCAGGATCTCGTATCTGCGAGTTTCAAAGACGGCGCGCGGTTAGCTCCCAAACCCCGTGAAAATTCACAAATTCTCTCTTAGAAAAATCAGACGTGCGGAACAATATCATTTCGGGTCGAAGACGTCAACGCTCAACGATCCGCAAATGGCCGGCCGTTCGTTGAAATTACATAACCTGGCAGAGTTTTGTTCTATTTGTAATTCAATCGAACGATTCGCGCTGCAATTTATGCGCCTTCAGTCCTTTAAGGTTTGTTCTAGAAGAGTCTAAATTTCCATAAATCTCCAGGGTCGTAGTCGGCCGATGAATATTCGATTCCTGATGTTTTTATTAAGGTGCGTTCGATAGACCGTCGCCAGTCCTTTTACGATCGCATTTTATATTATTCATTTGCAAGCGCGGTTTCTATTAATTGTTAAATAAAAGAATAACAAACGTTGTTATTCTTTTTAATCGAGAATTTCCGTTCTTTGTAGAAAAATGTGAAATCGGTGCAAATAAAGAGAAATGAATAATTAAAGGGAAAGTCTCGGACCGAGTGGAGAGGGGAGCTCACCTGTACGAGATGTGATCGTGAAGGACCTTGTTGTAGTTTCCGTTTTCATCGTCGTATCCATTGTTTTGTGCGGCACCCTCTTCGCCGTGAATTTTGTGGACCGCCAGGCCCAGATACCAGATCTCGGAGTATTGCTCGATTTCCGAGCGCTCGAACTCTGTCAGTCTCCAACCGAAATGCTTGATTGCCTCTTTACCTGTCATTGGCAATCTCCCAGCTGCGGTCACCAACAAAAAATTCCAAACGATTAGCGAAACGCGTTTAGCAAACTTCCATGTTCTTTTATCGTGAAATCACAAAGTAGATTTCGTTAGACTTTGCTTAGATTATTACGTACAGAATGTCTCGTGAGACGTGGCGTTGATGGATGGTTCATGCGTCGGCATGTTGTGGATGTTGTTCGACGTCGAGTTGTTCGTGTTGTTGTTGTCCGATTTGTCCACTCGCGTGGATTTCGGGTGAAAGAATGACAGTAACTTCTGCAACAAAGAATCGGCAAAAAAGATTCGTTAGAAACAGTATTTCGAGTCGCCTCTTATCAGTTAGAATTGTTTTTGTTGATAACTCGTTGAGGATACCTCGGTGAAAAATTTCGCAATTGCCAGTGATTTTTGGGACACCCTGTGCATCGAAATTCTGTTATTCGATTTATTACGAAAGCTGTCACCGACGACGCGACGCTGCCGCCATTATTTTCTAAAAGCCGTCGAGAGATGCTCTCGACCGAAGCAAACAAGTTTTTCCCGCGTTGCCGGCGCCGCGTCGATGGTTTTTCAAAATGCATCCGAGTCGCGCTGTACCTTTACCGCCGGCTGTTTTCTCTTCGGAAACGCGAGAAAATGTATGGGACGAGGATCGGTCGCGACGAATTCCATGCCGGACGCACGCGTCGACCACAACGAGAACGGCACCGGCGATTATGTTCCCTGCGTAGCACGTGACCGTAATGGAACATTCGCGTATAAAACCGGCAATTATTCGGCAGAATGCTTCGAAGACTGCGTGCCACGATTGTTATAATTTTCCAGAGGCCAGAGGCCTGCGACACGGCGCGGCGCGCAGTCTCGCAATGTCAAGTTCGTAGCGGACATCCGTTCGATTGTGACTACCTATACATGTTCGCTTCCATCCAACTTCCGGCACAGATTATTTAAAAAAAAAAAAAAATATCTCCTATGTCTGTCATAAAAAAGTATAACATTTAGAAATTATTTCGAATTGAAGCGGCATAAAAAAGTGTAACAATCGTATTAAGAAGTAGTCATTGAACCCTTTGCGGACGAGAATACCGAGACCAATAAGTACTGCGATGAGATAATGTATCATCGGTATTTTGTTATTTCAACGCGAAATCGTTGCGCTGTTTAATCGCCTTGGTGCTTTTTCGTGCCCGATATCGGCGACATTCGTACTCAAAGGGTTGAAAGTTAATTAAAAGCCAGGAGAAGAGGATTACTTCGAGCACAGGCCGCCACCGGTCGATAAAAAGCAGGACTTTCGCGGAACCATCGTAGCCCGAACTATAGTCACTTAACAACAGTCGACGCGTCTCGGTCGACATTCGCGGAACGACTGAACACTGTTTGCCATATCGTATTTGTTCCTCTTTAATCATCGGTATTTATCAATCGTCTGCGTGCCCGCCGGAAAACGCCGGATTTCTACATTTATCCTCTCAAAGGCGCTCAGAATTAATCTCAAAGATGTTTACGTTCTCAAAAATCGGTTACTGCAGAAAGTACTTTTACAACGATCGCGTTCGAAACTGTCTATCGATCCCCAAAGTAATAAGCGATCATCCGTATCGAGATCGCCGCTATAATATGAGAATGGGATTAATTGAAACAGATACAGGCTTTCCAGGAGGCTTCTGCCACTCGTCGGAATTAATTTCGATCCTATAGAGTTTATTTCAACCGAGAGCGAGAGCCAACTAAAACTAATCCCGGCATGCACAGGGTTTGCAGGTTATTCGGGGCGAGGCAGACGAATTCGCTAATTGTCCCAAGTTTGTTCCAATCCGTTCGAATTAATTCGAACGCGGAATTCGGCTGCGAGCGAGAAACGCGTTCGCGGGTCAACGAATGTAAAGTCTTTGGAGTCGGTTCGAGCGAATTTCGGAGCCGATCGCGGCAAGCGGATTCAAAACGTTCGTGCTAAACACGGATTCTCCCAATGAACATCCAATGGACATTGATTTCCATAAAAATGAATATTCCATTGAAGCTTATCGCAGCTTCTGTTTTACCGCGTTCTACCATAGACGTTTGTTTATGGCTACTCGAATCGCACTGGGCAAGATAATTTGTAAACGCGGTGAGAGCCTTCCATCGGAGCCCGAGAGTCGCCGATATTGCGCAGAAATTCCGCCGACCGCGATTCAACGCACGCTCGGAAGTTGAAACAGCCTCGCGGACCGAAGTTCGGGCTTCTCGCTAATCGTGCGCAGGGATTTTAACGCTCGTTACTGTTCAGATACAGATAACCCTTTAGCAGCGCCGGCTATATATAGTTTATCTTTAAAATTCGTTATTGCAAAGAAATTACGCCGTTTCGCAGTTTCTCCGCGGAGCAGAAAATCCGCGATAAAAATTCAAACACGTTTCTCAACCGCAAACTTTCTCGGGGCTGCGATTTTCTCACAAGACACCGTAATTCCGAGGTCTCTGAAACGAGATCCCGTTTAACACCCCAATTAACGTCGATCCGACGGAGCCCTGTTTCCTTTCCAATTTTTTTTCTTTTTTCTTAAATACATTCGAAACGCTTCTTTTATACACTTGACGTAATTTAATTAATAGAACTGCCACTGGCAAAATAAAATTTATTTATTCGAATTTATTCAAACATTATCGCCGCCCACGTATACGGCGATCACGAGTCTTTTATTTAAGAAGGCAGTCCTTTGTTATCTGAATTTTTAAAGGAGAAAAATTTAGTTCATTAAAAGATAGTTAATTTCCCGTTTTGTTCTTTATCTTCTGCAAGAAAGTACGGCGACCGTAGCCACATGCGGCCGACGGCCGCTTAACGAGTTAATGCTTGAAATTAAAGTAAAACAGTCCACGTTTTTGCATGGATGCTTGCCCCTATACGTACACGACCGAGATGATCTCACCGAGCGCTTTGTCTTCCAGGAACGCATCTCGGCCGTTCAGAAAGCAAATGAAAAACATGTGTGCGCTCTCGCGCGAATGGCAGATAATACAGAAAGTCCTCTTTTCCGGGGGGGAAAAAAAAATGGAGGAGGATCCGTTTTGGTGAAAGAGTCGAAAAGCTGCGCTGCGCGGGGCGAATCGACGCGAAAGTGGGACGAGATGTGTCCAGACCGCCTGGATTATTGACCCTGCTGCCGCGGCAGCAACGGCGACGGCGACGGCAACGGCAACAGCAACAGCGGCAACGGCAGCGGCAACGGCAGCGGCAACGGCAGCGATGGCTCAACAAGTTTAACGACACCGGGAGAAACGGCCCCGGCAATTATGTCTCCTCTTTGAGGCATTAAAGCGTTTCGTTTGCGAAGCGTCGCCTTTCCGTATGGCCAAGGCCAGTCACCGGTCGCCGGTCGCCGGTCGCCGGTGCCATGCCGTTTTGAATGACAATCAGCAGCCCCCGACACGTCTGTCGTCCGTGTCCTCTAGCAGAGTTACACGACCCACGGTCCGGGGCCATTAATTTCCCGCGCGTACTTTTCGCTGGGCAGCCCAGATCGTCCGACGGATTTCACGATTTGCCTCGCGTACGAGTCTCGTCGATCGTTTCGACGAAGTTACGGTCTCGTAAAACGCGATCGATCGCGGAAAAAGGTAGCCGCCTGGGAACTCGGCGAAATTAATTCCTCGCGGTTCAGCTTTCAGCTTCGTCTCGAACGAGCCTGGGTCACGCGGAAACGCTGCTGCCTCTCTCTCTCTCTCTCTATCTTTCTTTTAGTCTTTCTTGCCGCCTCGTTCGCGCGTCGTTGCTGTTTATTCGCGCCGAACACGGCGCTGCGAAATTTCCATATAGATAAAAAGCGATCGATCGCAGACGGCAAATAAAATCGATCCCCCCCTCCGCCCTCGTTGGACAACGATTACAGACGTCGAGTTTACTGCGCCGTTTCTCCGCTACGATATTCCCGTTTCTACCGATCGCAGAATCTCAGGGGTCCGAACTCGCTGCTGCCACAGCGAGCCAGACATTTTTCGATCGGTCAGCTTCGAAGGCGTTCCGTTACGCCGTCGCCAGATTTCTCTGCTAGGTGTGTACCCGCGTACAAGTACACCTGCAGGGTGTAACCACTGATTTCTCCGTTACCCGAGGCTATTTCGTTTCTAAAACTGAGGCCGCGTACGACGGCGAGTACTCTTTCAAGTCCTCAAATTTAACACGCTGAATATTCATTGGCAAAAATTGCTTTCCCTCGAGTCTGTGTTCTCCATCCTTTTCTGGACGAGTGGAAAGAATTTCCATTGAAATTGGGCAACTCGTTTCTCTTTTGTTTTACGTTGAATATCGTTTTAATATTTTCCTCGGACCTTCAAGATGTATATTATCTGTCATAGCTATGCAGTGACTTTTAGCTCCTCTTTTAGGAGATTACTTTCTACGAGATGTATCTTAAAGCAGGAAGATCGAACTCGTAAAGAGGCGCCTTGGTTCGCGATCACGGCGAAGTTCGTCGCAACAAAATTCAATCGAAAAGAGAAATGCTCCCCTCGTCCGCCATAGTTGCGCGCATGGACCGGCGACCCTTTAATGAAAATTTATGTCAACATTCGTCTGGTGGTAATCGTCGTTGACCCGAATCAATTGCCGCGGAATAGTTGCGCGAGCGACGTCGAACAACCATAACCCTACGAAAGCTTCTCCTTCATGTTCGATGCGCCGATACGAAGCGACGTCTACGACGACGACGACGACGGCGACGCCGCGGGACGATCATTTCTGCGCGAGGATCGGCGTTGCGTGATTGGCGAATACGCTCGATCGCATGATCCTGTGATTACACGTTGCTGCAACGAATCGCTTTACAAGCTACAAACTGTTTATGGGATTCGGCCGCGCACGGCGAACAGAGACCCGAGGATCCTCGCTCGACGGTGTGTGATTCACTCGCGAACGCCATTTTCTTCGGTCTTACACGACGTGGAAACTCTTTGAAATTATTTCAACGTTCGAACGCGATCGCCGCTGCGTCGGCCGCGGTCGTCGAATTTATTTCACTGGGAAGACGAACAAGCGTGCTGGAACACGCTTTATGATGCGGGGCTTGGTTCTTATGGCCCCCCGTTGTCGTTTTACAAGTCCCTCCGCTTCCACGGAAGTATTCGTAATTCTTTCCAAGATACGTTATCATCTCTTGTTATTTCTTTTTTTTTCTTCTTCAAGTTGAAATAAAAGCAGTCGAGCAAATGTTGGCACATGCAAGAAACGAAACAGATCTAATCGTTGCAGTCGCGAAGACAATTGTATGGCGAAGGATAATTAATCTTTCAATAAAAAGAAGTCTCGCTGTGAGGATCAGCTACATCTGAAACGCGTGCGACAGATACACGAAGAAGAAGAAGAAAAAGAAGAAGAAGAAGAAGAGAGATTTGCTTTTGATTGGTTTTACGAGCCGAAATCGCGCGTGGGAAAACGGGCAACGAGCTTGCGACGTGCTCAACAACGCAGAGCCGGCTCTCTCGATCGACCTCACGCATAATGAAAAATTATTATCGTCCAGACATCGCATGACTCGCGCCGCGCCGCATTGGCATAAATAAAAAGCGGGAGAGTGGAATAACCGCGACGGTGAGTAGCCTCTTACCCCCGACGGGATCTCGCTCGTATATAAATTGTAATCGTGTGCGGAGAGAGATTTCCTCTCCCCGCTTCATCTCTCTCTCTCTCTCTCTCTCTCTCTCTCTCTCTCTCTCTCTCTCTATCTCTGCCGCACTCTCCCTTTTTCATCCTCTCCTTCTGCCTCGTTTTCGTCGCGATACTTCTGCCTCCTTTTCGACGCGATACTTCCTCGTCTCCTTTTCGTCGCGATTCCTCTATCTCGTTTTCGTCGCCAATCTCCGGCGGACTTTTGCCAGGCGACGCGCGTGCTAACGGCTCCAAAGCATAAATAAAACGCGGCATTCGCGGCGAGCCAAGATTCACGCAACGCCCGATACGGCAAGCCAAAAACCGAGTTCGACCCTCGATACGGTCCATCGAGCAGACCCTTGTCTTCTTCGCGCGGCAGAGAGCTTTAAATAGTTTCGCGCGGTGGGTCGCGCGCGCGCTGCGGTTTTCTCGGGGCTTCCATTTACGAGCAGACTGCGGATCTTTGGGATTGCGTGGGTTGTCGGGATTTTCAAAAATTCGCTGCATCGAGAGATAAAGAGAGAGAGAGCTTATGCAACGCTTTAAAAGTTGGCTGACCTCTCGAAATTTCTCTTTTTCGCGCCTCGGAGAACAGGCTGTCTGCACAAAGGCGCGGTGGTATTTTTTTCTCGTTGCACAGTGGAAAGCCAATTCGGAAGTAATAAGACTGCTCGACTCGGCAACATCCGCGTCAATGTCCGCGATAGCTGCACCAAATCGTCTTGCCACGAATATATAGTCGATTTATGTCAAATTAAGAAAAGGATGGGTACATCGTCGACTCAACGATCGAGCGGACTAACAGATATTACTTATCCATGATTTCACGCTGGCCCATTTTTAGCGAGAACAACGCTAAACTGTGAAAGTCGTCGAGACTCTGGAAAAACGGTCACGGGTAATTTAATCTTCGGACCGCCGACTATCCGACTACCGTCGTAATGAAACAGGATTAAAGTCCTGTAAAAGTAACTATGAAATGGGGTACGCGGAGGAAAGTTATCGATCCCGCGGTTAAGTCATAAATCGCAATAAATGCAACATCCTCGGTTCTGCGATGGCAACACTAGGATACGCCGGCTATTCGTTATGCCGCGACACGCGGTCGTTCGACGACCAACATTTTCCTGCACGTTTTCCGCAGGGGACAGTCTATCCTCGAGATCCCCGAACAAATACACCTGGCTTGGGAATAGAAGAGGCGGCATATGGAGGAAGAAAGGACACGCTCCGTAGGAGCGGATTTTTTCCAAGGACGACGGAACGTTCCAACTCGGCGACGCCGGTGTTTCGATCTTCGGGAGATAGGTACCTACATACAATAATTCCCTACGTCCGAGTTATGCATGCGGTTTACCTTGTGACATCTCCTGGCTGCTGCGGCCACGCGCCTTTCTAATGCGATACCCGGGGAGCTCCACGCACCGTTTCGTTCTATTACTTACTGGGTGTCCGAAACGTAACTGTCTCGCTTAATTCCGTTCACGGGCTGCACTCGAGTCAACGCGGAAACGAACGGACCCAATTCATTTGCGTTCTCGGTTCGCGTACTCGTTATTGCTCAAACATTTTCTGTGAAAAGGGTGATCTCTAAAATCGTAAGCTAAGAAATCGTTCGCTTTGGTCGCGGCAAATAAAATAAGGAATAAAATTGTTATTTATCCAAAGTATTCAGAAAACTTTTTTCCAGGTCTAACCAACGACGAAAGGGTTAAGAACCAAACGATCGTCGCTTATAGAATTCCTGTAACCTTTCGGACATCCACGAGCATTCTCTCGCGTCTACGAACACTGTTGAAACGAGTCGCGCCGCTACCAGGTGTTCAACCCACGATCCCCGCGATCTCTCCGCTGCATCTTCCGTCGACGTATCATTTTATTTAGTATTTCGTACTTCACCGATTCCAGTGTGTTCTTCAAATCTGATAAGAATAGTTTCATAAACTCTCCGTGGACTAGTTCCGAGAAAAAGGATTCCGAGGTGGCCGCGTTAGGAAACAGCCTTTGTCGTTCACGGTCCGAAAGCGGAGCACCCGAGGAAACAATACGAGTCGGCCGGGTTCGTAAAACTTCGCGCAATCGTAGAATTTGTTCGACAACCGAACTCGAGCACAATGTAACTTTCACCCTCGTTGGGCTCCGGGGTCTGTGTACAGCGGTCGTTTCCCATCGCCACCAGGTGAGACGGCGTCGACGCAAAACGTAACAGAGCGCCGCTAGCTTTTCCGTAACGTAGAAACTTGTTCGTTTTAAACAGAAATAACAATTGTTGGTTTTTTAGAATGCAATATTGTTGAAATAGTAATTTCAGATTCATTAATGAAACGAGGATTTCCGTTGTTACGGTACTCGAGTACTTTTCAATTGCTGCGTTATTAATTAACGCGAGGTAAATCGGTCAAACAATTTACGCTGAACTCGATGGCAACTCCATCTCGACACGGGGTCGCAAAGGGTTGATAATAAAAGAGAAGACAATATAAATGTAGTTGATGGTTAATCGAGCGTCGAGGATCGAGGATTCGTAGATTTTGTCGCAGCGTGTGGCGGGGCCCGGCGATCGAGCGGAAAATCGCGGCCGTTTCTCGGCGGACACGCGGTGCACGCGGTGCACGCGTTGCACGCGTGAAGTGAACCCTGCCTGCATATTTACGTGGGACTGGAGACACGCGTAGGCGTGCAAGGTATCTCGGAAGCGCATTAGAAACGTCACTGTCCCAGGAACAGGAGCTCGTTAACCTGCGTGCCGCACACTTGCGGCCAGCTGGGACGCCGCGGAGTAATTAGAAAAGTAACGTCGTTACCGACGCGGGCGCAATGGCGTCAGCCATTTTGTGGGACGGGCGTGGGCCGAGTAACTTTCGAGGTTGTAATGGACCGATAGCACGTTACAGCCTGTAGGCTGCCGCTATCTCGGACGTTTTCGCTCATTTAGGTTGCGTTAATAACGGTGAAAACGCTGATGCAGCTAATGATTTCGTCAACTTTCTTCTTTTTTACGAGTGTCTTTGTTACACGCATCTTTCTATAAAACCAAGGTTTTCTAACTTAATTAACAAATACGTCGAGTCATTCACAAATTTATACGTGTCGGTTCAAACATACGAATTCGGGTACACATAAATTGGAACATGCCAATTGAAATACATCGATTTAACCAGAAATTCAAACGATACAAATGTAAAACATATTCGTCAGAACTTAATGTTCGAGCCAGAGACTTTCTCAAGATCTGCGAAACAATCTCAGTTTTATTTTCGAAAGTCTTGTTTTATGGCGGCACACCAAGCCGTCGGTACTGCCGCGAAAACGGCCTCCGCAGCGAATTGATTAGCGTCGATTGTTAGCGTTCCCATGCTCCGAGGCTGAAGATCTTCGCGGAGTTGCGTTCGCAGTTAATTGCGAACAGTTACAAACGGCACGGTTACGTAATTGTTACGCGGCCAGCGAACTATGAGTAATGTAATTTTAATTCGCGAACCGGTTCAGCGCGACTGCTAAATTAATGCGTATCAACGAACGGGGGGTGGGAGAGAGAGAGAGAGAGAGAGCTCGGGCTAAGCGCGACGATCTTAACGAGGAAAAAGAAAAGGCTGCCTCTCGCGCCCGTTGCCCGACGAATTTCGAGAGTATATTTAAGTTTCGGGCGACGGAATTGTCCGGGAAATTAAGGACGATATTCATGAGTCGGCCGGCCAGACGGGCTACGATCAAAATTTCATGGGTGCTCGTTGCTCGACGGGCCCCTTCGTTTCCTTCGTTTGTTTAAAAAATTCAACCGGCTCCCGTCACGCCCACGATTCGTCGCGCGACGCTTCCAATTATTTATTTGCACACGTCGTTGTTTCATGCCGACGCGCGTAGTTCACCCGGTAGGGTACGAATTAAAAAACAGAAAATAGAAGGCCGAGGCATTTTTAATTTTAAGCTCGCCTCGTACAACACCGGTCGAGTAAACTAATTAAGTAAAATTGGTTTTTTCATTTTTCATTTCTTAACGCTCGCTCGAGCTTTTTCTATTTATGCGACAATGCAATTTAAATTTCCAGATGGTTTCGCAGAGAACGTTAGCGCTCGGTAGTCTGAAAATCTATTTCCGGGAGCACCGCGAACAAATATTCCTTATCCGAAGCCCGAAGCCCGTGGCAGCGCGTTCGCGAGCGCGGCGATATTAAATTTAAACCCGCGCGTCGGGCCGCCGTGGAAATAAAATTGCAAATAGGCCACGAAAGGGATGTACCTTGTCAGTCGCACGCCAACCAGAAAATTATACGAACAGGGATATGGTATCGCGTAGCCGGAGCGCCTGTTCTAGTTTGGCCGCGCGTCAATGCGAGTTTAATTAATTGGTTAAAGGTGTTGCAGCTCGTCGGGCGGCCGAGGACAGTCGTAAAATTGGACACGTCTCGAGATTTCGGTCTCGGTGTCCTTCCTTGAACTTTGCCCAACTATAATTCCCGGCGGGCGATTAGAATAACAGATTCTCGATCGAATCGCCAGAGGAACATTCCGATAAAAACCTGATCCGTTCGAAAATCTCTACTCGGCTTCGAGTTGGTTTAACCCATTGCTCTACGATTTATCGAATAAAAATTGAGAAGCATCCTTCTCAAGTCGCAAAGAAATCGAGATGAAAGTATCGTAATAATTTTCTTCGATAAATATTTAAATGGAAAATATGCATTAAGAGTTTAATCAGCGTTAGAAATTGTTCGTACCAGCGAGGGATCCGCGCGCGGTGACCGCAAGAAGTGGATATATGCACCGGCTAGCATTTTATGAACAGCTTGATGGATCGTTAAATCGTACCATCAAGATTTCTACGATTTCACATTATGTTATGTGCAGGAAGTCATCGAACAAAAAACACTTTCATATTCTGCGTTCCTCTATCGTTCCCTTGCATCCGGAAGAGTGTATCCTTTGGTGAATGAACGATCGGTCAGAGTCTAATTGAATTAACACAATCCCTGTCGTGTCACTCTTAGGCGAGCTAAGCGTCGTTTTACAGCAAACGAGAGAGTCGTTTTATTTTCAGTATCCGTTTATCGAACAACACGATAATTAATCGAAACGATAAATCATTTCGCCCGGAGAAAATCGCGTTCGCTCTCGTTCGCCACCTGCTCCTACGACCAAAAAGATTATGGTAGCTGTGTAAATCGATTCGATACCAATGTTGAGATACGTATCTCCGGAATAAAACGCTTCGACATCGGTTTTGAAAACTGGAACAATTATTTAGAGATGGACGCGCCTCCACGTGGAAACAAGACGCGTCGACGTCGACGTTGGCGTCGTCGTCGCCGTCGTTGACCCAGTTGTCGAAATCTACGAAATCAACGGAGAATGTGTGCAGCATCGACGTGCTCGCCCACGGTTCGGTTCTCGCAACAATCGAAAGTTACGAGTCGCATTTACGTTCCCCCGGGGCGCATCCCGACCGGAAATCGACTCACCTTTACGTAACAACGGCAACAGTCGCGGATATTATATCCGACAATCCTGTCGTTTCCTTCTACGGCCGAGGAAAAGGTGTTTCGCGTCGACGCGCGAAATTGGATTGCGCCGGAGTCGCTGCTAACACGGTTGCACACTCTCTCGTGCAAGGGGACGCGAGCGAGCCAGCCAGCCAGCCAGCCAGCCAGCCGAATGGAGCAAATTATTTTTTAGCGAACCAACGAATAGACCAAACGGAACCCTATTTTTTGGAACTGTGGGTAAAAGAACTCGATAGAATCCAATTTCTTTTTAACAATGTGTCGAAAAATTGAACGGAATCGAATTATTTTCCAAGAGCGAGTACAGCAATTAATGAAAGTTCTGAATGAAATAAATTTGTTAGAACCAGAAGTAAATTAAATAAATAGATACAAACTATTGTGGAACAATGAGTAAGAAACCAGTGGAGGAGGGAAGAATTTTTCGCCAAGACCGCCTAAAGAGTTCAATGTCGCCATTAAACGTCGGCGATGATGCGGGTAGCAAAACGTAACCTCGCGGAAACACGGCTCTTTGCTAGGGGAAAGAGAAAAACACCGAATCATGGCAAAGGTAAGCCGATTATTAGTGCGCATCGACGAAACAACTAGTTTTGCGGAATCGTTCCCAGACGAGAGTCTGCCTCGGGGAAAGATTTCTTGCTCGGCTGGGAAGTGAGAGAAAAGTGCGCCGCGGCCGGGTAAAGGTAGAAAAGGTGAAAGAGACTGATGCACGGAAGGGGAGGAAGGTGGAAAAGATAAATGAGCGGGTATTAATAAAACGTGGAAGCGTAGGGAAATAACAGGGTAGAAGAGGAATAAACAGCGAGGAGCTCCAATAGTAGTTCGAAGTTAACAATAAGGTAAAAGAACAATTTGTACGTGCGCGAGCGAGCGAGCGCTGAAAATAGAAGCGTGGCAAAGTGGCACCGGCGCGCCAAGAAAATCCTGTTATCTCGCGTCGACGCAATTTTCCGCGAAAGAATTGTAAAAATTTGGATCCTTCTTAATAATCGCGTTTTGGTTGATTTCGATGAAAAAAGTTTGTCAACGCAGGATTCAAGAGCTGCAACCAAGTAGGATGCCAAACGTAACGAAGAGATACCTCTACGAAACTTGTTCGCATCGAATGCGTAACCTCGGCGATTTCCCCTGATACGAACCGATGCGCGGGTGGTAATCCAGCACCGCGAGACATTGGCCATAATTAGTCGAACGAACGTGCTGGGGCGGAGAAAGGTGAAATTAGCGAGAGCTCTGATTACCCAATTATCAGTAGTTCCGACACTTTGATCGATTGTCCCGTCGTCGTCGTCGGTCCGGGTTCGAGTAACCGGAGACCCATTGTGGCCGGCGCCGCACAGAAATGGAAACGGAGGATAACGAGCAGGCTCTGTTCGGTGTTTTCCGATAGGGGCTCGCGAAGGATCGGTCGTGACCCAGTGGGAAGACTGGGGGAAGCTTTGTTTCGACCCCGAAAAACTGTCTCCCGTGGTTATCGACGGGGTGTCTGTCTCTGTAAAAGGCCGGCGCTGATTGCCGCGATCGAGCAGGTCCTCGATCGATCAACGAGGATGCGAGTACACGTTGGAATGCACGGTGGAAACTGGAAACAGATAGAGAAAGAAGATCGCTAGGGCGATCGCGACCGCGGTCGTCTAGTCTTGCCATGTATGAGCATAAAGGTTTCATTGCCTTATTAAGGTTCGCGCCGATCCCCGGCCGCATCGACCGGCTATCGGGACGAAGAAAGACGGAAAACCGGAACTCCGAAACCAGTTTATTATTCGAAACGTAGGTTAGTCGATGCATGCAGGCTCGCCTGCTGCCGCCGCTGCCGCTGCTCCGCGCCGCGTCGCTTCGCGTCGCGGAGAAAACCAGCTGGCCTGGAGGTTTTGCACCGAGGTCGGTCTCGCCCGTGGATAATGCGGATCTCTTTTGTCGGACCGGGAGCACCATCGACATTGTTACTTCCCTGAGAAATTGCTGTTCTCATCCATAAATGCAACGCTGCCTGGTTTTGATCGATTCGAGGCCGTCGACCGTTTTAAACCGCTATGCGCCAGTTAAATTCGTTGCCCGAGGAAACGTCGCTATCTTTTCCCAAAAAAATGGTCGAAATACAATTTTCAAATTATACGGGAGGTGTAGCATCTTTAAATTAACGCGGCACATTGTCAATTTAAGACCTGCTGTTTTCGTCTCGTATCTCCTTCCTGAATGTTAAAATACGCATACGGATAGAAATAAAATTGCGGTGATCGAGCAATGGCTCTAAAAAGATCGACGAGTATATCTTTGAGTGCCGATTCGAAACAAGATCATGGCTAGGACGAGTTCGAACGTCTGGATCACTCGTGACCCACTGTGTCGGATCCGTCTCCCATCGACTGGACGCAAATCGCGTGGCGCACACCATGCGTGGTTCGTCTATCCATTAGGCCGGCCAGCAGATTCGATGGATCCGCTATGGTTTCCTCGTCCCTTGTGTCGAGCGTGCCCTGTATCGCGTTTATCGAGCCTGAAAGGCTTCGTATCGGGTCTGAAGCAGTCTGCATCGAATCTCCCGAATGCGGTAAGTCCTCGGCAACTCTGCCGAGTGCCACATATTCTTTATCACCGGTCGGTCGGTCGGTCGGTCGGTCGGGCCGAATCGTTTTTATTCATCGGCGCGACTCTAGAATATTCATAGGCGATGCGATGCGAAGCGCGCGCGATCGATCGGGCCCCGAGTCTAATTAAAATACGCTTAATCCCAGCCGTAACGTTTACAATATTCATCGTAGCGATTCCTAAGGCAGACGACGGATGGACAGACGCGGACCGTCGTCGGCGTGCAGCAGGCCTTTAAAAAGCAGAAGCGTCGCGTTTGACGCACGCGAGCCAGTTCCGTTTTCGCGCGCGGCTGTTTAATATTTAACGCGCGCCCCTATTTTCGTCTCGAATCCATCGGGCTTCTATTCACGGGCGTTTCGTTACCGGCGCTCTCGGCTCGCAGGAAAACCGTTCTGTCGCGTCGCTCGAGCGTTCAACAATCTGCATAATTTGTCGGGGCATGGGCAAGCGGAGCGAGCGCGCAACAATGTAAGGCAGAGCCGCGACTAGACGGGAGCTGAAAGGTGTCTGGTCGATCGCGTTCATCCCTCTTTGTTTTCGCTTTTGTCAGCCCCCACCCCTCGACCAGGTCGACCCGCGTCGAGTTATTTGCAACTTGCGCCCTCCACTTTTTCAACTTTCTTCCCCCGTGGAATGAAACTTGCGGCTCGTCGCTCGTCGCTCGTTTCGCAGACTACGCGGCGGCCCGCGGAACCTTGAAAACAACCTCGCAGACTTTTAATCTTCTTACGAGAAGATTCCTGGGAACAATTTCTTCCGCGAGGAACTTTGTATCGTCGTCGTAGCATAGTAATCGGAGTCCGGAGAGATTAATCCGAGAATGAAAATTGATAGAACCATTACGCGAATTAATCCGTTAAATTTTATGGCTGCGCATCCGGCGCGCCGCGGGAACGAGTTACAAGGGCGAACGATGCCGAGAGTCCGATGTGTGGCGCGGATTCGGATTCGCAAAATCGTCGGGAGCGCGTCCGAAAAACGTCGACCGATAGGACGTCGTCGTCGCGCGACGACGCATTAGGATTCCGTTACACGTATCGCCGATCGAACGCGCGGATACCCTTTCTCCATCGATACCGCGGTAAATCGTGGCTCTCTCGGCCGAAGACAATGGAAACTGGAAAGACAATCGAACGTCAAGCCCGTGGAAGCCTCTCGTTGCTCAACACACAGCTTCTGCGTATTGAAATTCAATCGTGCTGCCGCATCTCGGATGCCTTTGTCGTCCTCGTCGTAGGCCGCGCCGACATAATTTCCGTTTCGTCGTCGCGAATCCGAATGGCTGAGTTCCCGACTCCTTTCTATCGTCCGCCGTGGCCTCAACAAATGACCGGGGACAGTAATTATTTCGCCGACCCGATATGTCAATGGGTCCTTCCCACCAGGGTCGTTTACTCCGACCGACGCCTTAAACAAGGCGCCCAGGGTCTACCAAAACTATACAGCCCATCGAAATACTAAACGAGAATTGGTCAGTCTAAAAATACATTTTACGACTCCCGATCAAATTTTAGAGTCTAAGAATTCTAGATCCTCTGGGAGAAATTTTTGGACCCTTGGAGAAAAGTCTACGTGCTACCGAGAACCTGTCGACTTTAAATAAAAATTGGGGAGACTGGAAATTAACCCGAGGAAAAATTGTACAGCCTGGGAATAAATTCTAATCAGAAACGTGAACGTTGTTGGCACGTCACTTAAGAAAATTAGTCTGCCCGATGTCCTCGAAACGGAAACCATTTTCTTCACCGGTGAATAAGAAAAATGACAAATGATCTACTTGAATGGTCCGCTAGATGCTATCGCGTCAACGAGTCCGATCACATAAATAGACAATTACGGACGCAAGCAATTATCGATGAAGCGTTAATTGACGACCATTCGGCTAATGGTTCCGCTACTTTCGCCGAAAGATACGTGACTTCAGTCACAGACTTAATCTTGGTTAATTGTTAGGAACACTCTCGTCCGAGATAAGGATCGAATGGAACAGAAGATCTGATTGAAACTTGAAACCCGATTCACTTTTCTATCAGCCTTTAATTGTTAATTACTTGTCGACTCTTCTTTCTCTCCTTTTTTTCAAGTAATCGATATAGACTCTGACAGTTGCAAGGATATTCTCATCGAATCGTTTATTATTAATGTAGAATACCGTTTTCGATGTACTGTAATCGAAAACGGTTGGAAGAAACATAAAGACGATCTCGGTTAACGGTCTGCAATCCACAACATTTGATCGACGAACCCGCTCGAAAATTCCTAGAGTATCGTCTATTGTGACGCGCATTCTTAATGCACGTCACGAGAATCCCCCTAACTAACCTTCCGTACGCGTTCTCGGAACAGTAGCGACTGGTGAACCCTCGTCGATGTTCATTCTCGGACGAACGATGATTTGACCAACGATAGCCGATGACACGGTTCTCGATACACTCGATTCACTTTAGAGCACTCGTATAGGAAAAGCGAAGCGCGGGCTTCTCGTGCACGTGAACCGTGCACAGGATCGAGCACACGTGTTTTCCTGAACACGTGTTACAACGAAGTCGAACGGAGTTCCGCGTGTCTGGTCCCGCGGGGACACATGTAACCGAACGTTGGAACGCGAGGAGCGCATCGAACTCGCCGAATCTCGGCGCTTTCTCTTCGGCGAAGCGTCGCGTGGTTCGCGGACACCGCGATTCCCGAGGAACCTCGCTTCCGTCGCGGTTAAACGACCGGAAGAATTTGGAATGCGTCCAGAAAAGCTCGCGGCGAGTTAGACAATGGTATCGCGCGCTCGCTGAAAGTGCCCGCGGACCCACAGACGAACAATGCTTCTTATTTTTCGCGAACTTCCCTTGGAATCCTCTTGCGCCCGACCAACAGACTGCGGATCTCGCGGCATTTTTCCTCCACACCATTGTCCGGAGTCGATTGGAAAAAATTTGAGTTGTTTATGCGGACTCTGTTTCCTCCGAGTTTCCGTTTCTTACGCCGCCAGTTCCATTACACATCCTCTTTTTACTCGAGCTAGTTTATTGCTAGGCTTCTCGCGCGCGGCCGTGGAATTTACGAATTATTTAAACGCAAGAAAAGTCTTTCATTTTGGCTCCCATAAGAGCCTCAGGATTCAGCATTTATTCGCGTAGACGTACTCTAAAAATTATATAAAAATTGTACAGCATTTGGAAGAAAAATTGTTAAGACAAAAAGGGTTCGGTGATAAGCATAATTTAATTACTGCGATGAACACTCTACCCGAATAATTGAATTTACCACGGTTGGTTCTACTCGAAACTCCGCGGTCTTAATAAAGAACGATGTCTCAGGGCAAAGAAGTATTCGTACCGAAGAAAGGGCTAAGAAAGCGCTCATTTAACGCCTTAAACGCGAACAATAATTCATAGGCGAGCCTCGGCGCGTTTCAATCCTCTTCGCACGAAGCATTCTCGTTGCTCGTAAACCCGACGAACAAGACGTTCTTATAGCGGTGTGTACATCCAATGGCAAGTGCTCGCAATTTACGTTCCATAAATTAGAACATTCTGAAAGCAGCACCTTTCGCTTTCTCGTGTAAGTTCGAAATGAAAGGACCTCTTAAAAATTGGATCGGAACAAGGCCGCACAATAAATGCCAAGATATTAAAATCTTGACTCCGAGCCCGTAAAATAGCATGCAAGATTCGCGCGCTCGGCCATTAGTTCCCGGAAGGACATGGCTCGAATTTCTCCATCCGAAAGAAGAAGACGTCGCAATATTTGATCGGCTAAAAGTTTTCCATTATGAAGCCACGGGCACAGGACCAACGAGGAGAACCGCTTCGCTGACACGACCCACTTACTTCTGCGTGCGCATCGGTGTAATTTATAGTTCGAAGCGATGTCGCGTGTTTTCGCGATGGAAACGGGTCCCCCGAAACGCTGATTCGCCAATTTCTGCGAGAAATATAGACTCCAGAGGCCTGGTCGCCTTGACACAGAAGGAGGCTCGCTCTCTCGCTCGCTCTGGAAGCCGGAAAACGTTAATCGCGCTGTCCCGCGAACGATCGGTTCTGTTGCAATTACTACGTGCCTGCGCCCTGATGTAAGGTGCCTTTATGACACGATTACGAGATGAAAACCTCTCGGCGAGACGTAACGTCGAGCGAAACGATACGGGGGCGTTGATCGAACCACGAGGAAACGGACGGTCGCGCTATCCGACGCGATAATTAACAATCTCGATCGTTTAGATTACTCTGAATGCAAAGCTGCTGCACTCCGCCGCTCCGAGAACGGCTCGCTACGGAATCCTCGGTGAAAGTGATTCAAACTTTATTACGACCATCATTGCGTCTACTTCCTCTCCTAAGTTCGTCCAACGAGTACTAGATTATGTTGCTATTAAAATAACGTAATTAAGATGCGGAGAAGACGGCGTAGTTCCGCGGGCCGAGCAGACGCGATGTTTTTCTTTTCGACGTGATCTCGTGTCTGGTAGTCGAGCTGGTCTTTCTATTCTAACGAAGCGGTCCCGTTCTGGTTTCGTTTTCAACGTGATTTATACGTCCGGAGCATTTCCCTCTGTATCAATCAAGAGTATTCAGCCGTCGATTCGTTTCGACGTTTCGGACACGGAAACCTTACCGAGATTAAAATTATTATCCGCGTGAGAATCGCAGTCAATCGATAACAAGAGATCGCGCGCGTGCGAGATGTGGAATACTATTTAAAGAGATGCTTATAATTATTAAATCGGATATAAATACGCGTTTGCGACGGAGCGAGCGTATTTATAAAACGATTTTGAAAACCGTCGACGCCGCAAGGGATGGCGTTAAACATTATTTTAACGAGCACGCAAAGAAACTCGATAAAAATACCTCGAAGTATTATCGGAGAAATCGATAGAGACGCGAGAGAAAGGGCTACGAGACGAAATCTAATACATTCTCTAGGGGATGTTAAAATTACATGTCGACCTACTAAACATTTCTGTGCGAACACCTGCGTGTCTCGTTATTTTTTCCGGGGGGACAATCTGATAGGAATGCTCGTCGGAAAAAGACACAGAGTGCCGTCTATTGGATTTTAAGAAGAGACTACTACCGAGGAGACGCGCCTGACCCAAATCTTCTAATTGCGATCCCGTAAACAAAGACTAGGTTCATAAGGAAGTCGCCGTGCTTGTTTCGCCGAGAATACAATCACTCAAAGTCAACGGCTGGTCGTTCGTTCGACCATAAACCTCGTTTGTTAATATTCAGCTCGTCGATCATAGTTACCGTGCAAACCGTGTCCAGCGAGATCGCCAACTTTTTCATTCGACCCTTTCTCTGACAACGTTTCAGCCCCTACGTCTTCTGTACAACGCTATTATATACCTTTTATTTTCGTTAACGACGCAACACCTAGACGAAATAAAAATAAGTAAACGAAGCAAAATAAATGAATACGTATTGTCTACTTGTTGGTAAAAAAAATCATTCCGATCAGAGTCGTTTAAGAAAATTGATCGAACGCGTCGGCATTGACATACTTTCGTAATAAAATCATGCAAATCGGTCCATTGTTCTTGAAACATTAACATTGTTCAAGGTCCGACAGTCCCGAGATCCCCGACGTTTAAGAGGAGACGAAAACGAGACGGGCGAATGAAATTGCCGATCTAATTCCGACTTATCGATGTCACGGGCGCAGCACGTGTGCGGCTAAGCGAGCCGTGAAAGCCTAAGCGAACGATGCGCAAAACTAAAGTTGAAAATCCAAGGAAGGGTTAATGAAGGCTAGGGTGGCGCTCGAGAGCAAATGACATCGATTCTCGTTCGCGTGCAGCGGGGTCAAGTGGTTCAGCTGTCAGCCACTCCGCTAATTAAAGACGAGCACTGTTCGCCTAGGCATGGCCCGATACGGCTGAACGCCCCTCGGACTTGCATCTTCCGCGTGGTTATCGTTATTAAAACTTTCTACATAAATCTCGCGGATGCCGGAGGCGCGAGCACCCGTAGCTCGCGGTCTTCCATCGTCGTCCATCCTGATAATTGAGCTTTCTGCGGGAACCTTGGCCGCGGTTCTGCGCAGCGCAACGCGCGGCCGCCTTTGCCAACGCGACCGCGACGACGTCGTTATCGACAGCTGCATCGATAAATATTGCAAGATTTTAGGGGAAAGAGAAAACTTTGGGATTGTTTAAAAAACGTCCAACAATCCAGAAATTGGAACTTCTTCCTCAGGAATATCATCCTGTATATCTTTATGCAAGTCTCCATTCTCATAGACCACCTTTTTGTTTAAGTTCAGCCTCGAACACCTGATCTTTAGCACGTGACAGGTCCCACCTAATTTCGTTCCGCTTAGAACGGAGACGCGCAGACTGGCTGGGTCACGCGTGTCCCGTTACCGTCCCCGAAGAGTTCACGGGGTTAATAGAACCATTCCGATGATTCTCGTCGATTCTCGATCGCGCAAGTAGATAAACTGGAGAATTCGATCGAACGACGCTTACGTGAACGGTGACATTGATTATTCTTCTCAAAGTATTGTTACAACTGCGACAGAGTTTGGAGGAACGCCGGAAGCAGTGCGACCTTAGAAGCGACGTGCTATAGTAGCAGGAAAAAATCAGTCGTCGGGTCACCGTTTCCGTAAATGAGAGCATCCGACTATATTAATTAATTAACCGATAGTGGGAAATATTTTTCGTAAAACAATACCCTCTCGTACCGATGGAACGATTATTCTTTTTATTCAAAATATAACCGAGTACAATTGTTTGAGATTTATTTATAAATCTTTGAAATATACATTTTACGATTCATGCAAACTAAGCAGCGAAATAACAATGCAGAGTCGTTTCTCTCTCCGTTCGCTGTTTGTTTTCGGTTGATTCGAATGGTTCTGGCTTATGTAACCAAAGGCAAATGACTCCGAGCGAATGAAGGATCGTATCGACATCGACACGGTTTCCGGTGGGGCCGTGCGAGAGGGCCGATTGTCACGTGACTTCCGCCAGAGCCCGTTCGCTCGTTTACACGGCGAACAATATGCATCTCGGCGCGCTCGCGACGCATACGAAGGACGTGTTTACGGCTTGCCCACCTGGACAATGTACATATCTACGTTCGCTCGGACGTCGTTGTAATTTTCATGATACAGTTGGCGGACGAATATCGATGAGGAACGATTGTCTCCGTTACGTGACGGAGCAGCCTCGCGGCCTGCGATGCCTGGAAACATCTTCGGCGAGAACCTCCGCGGCTTCGGATCAGCTGAACGGGTTGGCTCGTCGAGCGTGCAACTAGTTGCGAGAGATCCGCCGCTTCAATATAAATGTCTTTAAAGAATGTGCGCAAACATTGCCTCGGTCGATGGGCGCTGCTATTTGCCAGAGAAATGGAATGCGGGCGAACGGTTTGAATTTTCGACTCCGATGCTATTTCAGTGTTTTAGAAACGGATTTTATCGTCGCCGTACACAGTCACACCGTTCTCGCATGAATTAATAAAATAATCGTTGCTTCATCCGTTCGTATTATAAAAGTCTAAAATATGTCTGATATTATTCCTGACTTTAGTGCGCGAATTCGTTTGGTCACGAAACGATTTAAATTGAAATTTTTCTGAGATTGAATCGTTTCGTATCTCTCCTATCGCCATTACAATTATGGTGTCGTAGAAACGTGGCACACGGCTTCGAATCGCCGTACACGTATACATTGATCGTATCGACGCGGAGTGTGTTTTATTTTTCCGAAGTCGAGGCTCGGAAACCTTGGAGACAATGTTGAATCGAATGCGGATACCGTGGTAATTTCGCTGATAACCGAAACTGGTTATCTCGAACCGCCGGACGGTGCGGAGCTACTGGCATGGTTCATTGTCCTTTTGTCGGTTAGGCCACACATGCCTAGAGGCCACTTACCAGCGTCAAGCGACGTTTACAAAGGCGTAATTGTGATTTGTAACTACGTGTCCGTGCATCTATCGCATGCGCAATAACCGGGAACGCAGCTGTAAGCGATCGCTGCTCCCCGATAGAGCTCTCTATTAAACTGCTCACTTTCGATCATCTACATACCAGCCGCGATACACCCTCGGACGCGGAAAAATGTTTAATCGCGCCGGCGGATATCGTGTTGCAACGATCTTATAATAAACTGTCCGGAGAGATACGATCCTTCGCATTCGGAATCATCGTTTTTTTGTTTTTTTTTACTGTTATACTGTTATCTTTTATCTGAAATATTTGACTGGTCATGGTTCTAGCAACGTCAGAGTTCACTGGACACTTGCCACTTTATGAACTAATGCTATGAGATAATGCGCGTCGCAACAAATTTTATTATATTTCGTCTATGTATTCGGTAACATCTGATATGCTACTAAACTGAGCGATTTAATCGTTCAAGTATTTTAAGCGATTAAAAGTTTAAGCGGCAGAACAGCGGAAGACAAAGGAAATAGATAGCTAAACGCATAGGATGGTCAAGCAAATAAGAAAACGTGTTCGCAAACACTGTACAGCTATGTCCAGTACCGCGAACGAAAAGCGAAAAATCGCGGCCGATAATTGTACCCAATTGGACCGTGAATTGGAACCGAACTTACGAATCGGCTGTAAATCATATTGGCGGCAGACTGCTAAAATTCTCGTGAAAACGCGCCGCGGGATACCGTGGAAAATTGATATTCATTAAAACGCGTTAAAGTGGACGGCACGAATCGAATCATCGATAACACACATCGAATTGAATGGTGGGTTAGCCGCGAAATTAACTTTCCACGACCTTTTGAAATCAATTTCCGCCTAAGTGAATCGCGAATGCGACACACATCGCTCTCTGTCCACTATAATTTCCGAGTTCTTGGGTCGTAACTGCACGGAAACGTCGCCGCGGCTGCGCACGGTCGGATGAAACGACACAGTTGCCGCAAACTCGAAGAAGCCGTCATAGAAACGAGATAATGGATTTTTTTAACGTTAAAGTTGAAGCGTTGTAGAATAAGGAAAAAAAATAGAAGGGGAACATGGCGAACATTTTTAAAGCTTGAAAATTTATATTAAACTTGAAGTATTCCAACAAAATTGTACCACATTTTCAGATTTCAGACATTCCAGCTAGCGCGTAAAAAAATAGTATAGCTCTATCTCATTTCTATGAAAAGTTCTTTGATTTTGACGCAACCTTGTCATTTCGTTCC
This sequence comes from Augochlora pura, assembly GCF_028453695.1. NCBI lineage: Eukaryota > Metazoa > Arthropoda > Insecta > Hymenoptera > Halictidae > Augochlora > Augochlora pura. Next base: position 523,320 of record NC_135773.1, on the reverse strand, counting down.
GCTGCGTCGATTACAGTGCCCCTGTACCCGAAACAAAAGAGTCACGGTTTTAGGTCGACTCTCCGGATTGTTTGCCGATGCCCGGTCGTATCCCCTTTTCCTCGGACCGAGATACCGCCTCGATATACCTTATCGTCATCTTCAAAGCCGCAGCTGATCAACCCAGTTCCACTTTTCTATATTTATATTCACGTCTCAATCGACGGTGATCATTTGAACGAGATAACAAGAGCGATCCGGCCGGAGTGAGGCAACCGACGCTATCATCTTGGCGAATCTTCGATTGTTCTCGCAACTCGGACAAACCGCGAGCTCGGAGACTGCAGTTTTTTCGAGGAATATACCCTCCAGTAAAATTGTTGAAATTATGATCAAATAAATTTCTTAATTTAAGCAAAACTTATACATTAGATGAAAATAAAATAATTATTAAAATAATTAAATACAGTTGTGTGCGGAAACGAAAGAAAATCATTAGCATTGGTGAGCTTGAGCATAGATGCTGGGTTCCCGTCGTCCGATTGCTTCGAAATTTTGCCCGCGTCATTGTAGGAGAAAACCTAGCATTCCATTGAAGATAATGCCGACACGAAGAGCGGAATCCTCGAACGCAGTTCGCGTAGATCTTCGAAGTATCCGAATGCCGCGTGCAATTCGAAATAAACGCAGCCATGCTTCAAAAGAGGGTGCGTGGCCCACTTTCGCGGCATCGCATCCGAATCACCTTGAACCGGGAATATTGAATTTCCCCCGGTGACGACGGCGCACCCTTCGATTTGCAATAGCGGGCCCCCGTTAAACAGATCAGAGCGTAACATCTCTCCGTATAAGTATTAGAATCCCGGTACAGGGTTGCGCAACAAATACCAGGTAATTGTGTTCCGCAGATTTCTAGCCGCGATCTACAGGGTTTCATTGCGGACACCGTTGCTCGGAGCCTCGCCGGGTTCCCACGAATCACCCCCACGTCGGAAACTTCTCTTCACAGCTGTTATTTAGTGGCAACAGTCACCTAGACGTATCGAGGTTTCATTACTTTCCTCTGAACATTATCGAAAAATGTTGTACCGTAGAATCATCGTAACTGGGAAACCTCCCACTTTTAACGGTAAATAAACACGGGACGATGAATGGTCATGGACGTCTGGATTTCACAGTTCAGACTTCACGGAACTTCTGACCACCGTCCAGGAGACTCGATCCTCGTTTTGTTGTTCACGAACTATTGGTGAAAAGCGATTTCTCGGTTATCCTACAATGACCCTGTATAATAAGTATTATTGTAGACACAATTTGCCTTTCCCGCAAATTGACTTCCACCCCAAAACTTTGATAAGGGAATAATTTGATTTCGATTCAGAAAAAATCTAAGACGTTCGGATTTTTTAAAATTGTTACAGTGGAAGGGGGAGAATGAGGCTCGCTAGCCAGCGGTAGAGTGTTTTGCTGGAGCGCGTAGCATCGTCCACGTAGGTAAAATCTCGAGGCGAGTAACGAGGCGCGGCAAAGTAAGTCAATTAGAGGCGGAACGGTAAGCGGTTCCGAGCGGGCATAGGTCCTTGCGTCGCGATGGACGGACAAGCCTCGAGGCGGTGTCAGAAAATCACCGTTGCGTTGATTAGCGATTTGCCGTGTTCGTCGAATCCCGCTTGCCTCCGAGCGCCTCTTTCTTCTCTCGGTCGCGTCTCTCGTTTCTTCTCGTCCGGTCCGATCACGAGGACCCAGAACGGTAGAAACGCGGCACACGCGTTTTCTCTTCACCTACGCTTTCGTCGCGGTCGTCGTCGTCGTCGTCGAAGACGTCGTCGAAGACGTCGCGCCGGTTTGCACGGAGATGCGTGCGTCGCACGCGCTACGCCGCCGTACATACCGTTATCTCCGTACGCACTTTGACTTTATGCGCCCGTGCATATGTGGGTCTCTCGGGTGCGCTTATGCCTATGCTAATGGAGATATTCATTTGTCGGCTCGATAATAAGGTCGTCCAGGCTGGCGGCCTCGAGTCGCCTGCGACTTGGCTCGCGTTTACCGAGTTAACTTCGATATAGATTCTGTCTCTTTGCGGTTTCGCGAACGCTGAAGCGCCGTCGGGGTTTTATGCATTTATGAGAACAACGAATGGATACTGCTGCCTCGGTATCAATTCATTGAAATTACGGTGCAGAGTTATTTAACTTTTATTTCAACAATCCACGGTATAATCGTTGCAGAAATTCTACAACTCGTGCAGAGATCACGCTAAGGAAGAAAAGAAAGCATCGATGACTTTAAAGGCGAACGAAGAGTTCGAGCAAAGTATGTACACTCGGAACATCCTTTTCTGATAATACGTTTCGTTCGGAAATGTGTCAGTAAAGCGTGTTCGCCAAACGGGTGATTACAAACCCGTTTTTAATGTGAAAACACGCTCCCCTTTTGTTCGTAAAGTAGGCGCACCGAAGAACGAAAGTATCAGAACGACAAGTTTCCCACGGCATCGTATTTGCAACGCAGATTCCGCTCGATTGCGTGTAATCAGTCTTCCAGGTAAATATGGAATGTTAAAAATGAAAGAGGAACGCGCGCGCGCGCGCGCGCCCTCGAAGCTCGCGGGACCAAAGGGAGAAAATTTGTAGCGGGATTAAACCGCGCTGTACGCGGCGGCTCCAACTTTCTATGTCGCTATTATACTTTCATACGCGCGGCTGCGAAGTGTACCGAGCGGAGCCCTATATTTTTTAACGCGCTACTTCGCCTACCCGATCTCCATTCCCCGCGAACACGAAATAAAGGAGGATTACGAAGGAATTTGTACCGGCGGATCCAGATACGATCCAACGAGATCCACTCTAATTCTAGGGTAGCGACGCTTCTGCTTTCTCGGACAACACGACGAAAAATGCTAATCGAATGAAAGAAGCTCGCCGCCACGGCCGAAGATTCGCCTCTCGGAGTAGGACGCTGCGCACAGGGTACACGGATATGAAAGCAATTCGGTGCCAGTCGTTTCTAATTTTCCTCGGGTCAACAGAAAAATTACCACTTCGGATCTCTGTTTATCGAAGTCCTTTCACTTCGCACATCCCGTTGCTTCGGCTTCTTTTGCTGTGTTCGCCGCGGATTTTGTTTCCTCGATTTGTCCGTCGGCGGGCAATGCAAACCGTATAATAGAAAATATGTTGAACAGTATTTAAACACCGGGTAATACAAGAGAGTCTTTACAAGCGTAATAGTGGGTTGGGAACAGTAACGAGAAACAAACTTTCGTCTCGCGACGCGCGCACCGTGCATTAAGAGTAATTAGCGAAGAATCCACGTGCAACTTCTGCCCGCTTATTAAACATTGTGATAAAAACGTGTAAAGTACCGCAGCTCGTATTTCTCCGCGACGATCTCCTCGACGTTGCATCGATCGTTTGCACTCGCTTGTCTCTTCGGATTGCAAACTTTGCGCTAACATGTAGGCAAGTACTTGATGCATTTTGCCTCAGCTATTTATACATTTTAAATAAATCGCTCCGACTTCGACGAAACGTTCGAGCTCGCTGAATCGACAGTTCGGTGATCCGCGGTGGTTTCCCGTAGCTGACGGATCATATTCGGAACATCTCCGAGTGCGCCAAAGTTAACAAACAAACGAAGCACCGGGAGAAGAAAGTTTCGTTGGCATTCGCGAAGCCTAATTCCTTACCGAAGCCATCGAGAGGTTCTTGGTAAACGGTGTGTACCACGCTCAGCACGCTCTGAATCCACGAAATCAGCAGTCTATCCATGACTAATGACCGCGCCGCCGCTCGCGAGGATTAATTGCGCCAGTCATCCAGCCGGTTCGCGATCCCGTGTACGCCTTCGGCGAATTACAAGCCGTGATTACATTTATTACCGAGCTCGGCGAGGGGAATAATAACCGCGCGCGCGCGGTGTTTTAGGTTACGCTCGCAGCGAAGCCTTTTGTTTTCCTCGGCAGAAGTATGCCGTCTCTCGCGACCCTTGTAAACCATGTAACCCGCGGCCGCTTAGATTCTCGACGATTATTCGACGCTTTCGAAACTTTTGCCCCGCTTTTTCTGGAAACGAGTCTCCGATGATGGCGACGTTTCGATTATCATCGGTCAACGATTTTCGTAATCGCGTTCGCGAAGGTTGCAATCTGGTTCACTCGCGGTCGATAAATTCTCCGCCCAGCGCATCCGGAATCCAAGACATCGGTTTAAATAACAGAAACTCTGCGAGTCGCAATCCCAAAAATGTTCAGTCTATGCATCGATTGAATCGCAGCACACAGGAATATCTCAAAAATGATTTCGAGCAAAGCCAAGCAGAAGCGAACAGAATTTCAAGCGAGAATATTTCGCAAGAGAAAATACGCGTTACGCGGTGTTCTTCCTTGCAACCACAGAATTATGCGCACCTATGGGTATTTGCATTTCAATTATTCGTACCATTCCTATAAAATGATTCGTATGGCATAGAAAATGTTCTCGCGCGATCACGAGTAAAGAACATCGAGAACATTCAGGAAATATAGCGGTACGTTAAAGCGTAGCAAGAAGTCGCCAAAGTGACATAACAGTGAATCCGAAGGATGCCAGTTCGTCTCGAGCAGATAGAAACGTGCTTGGAGCTGTCCCCGGCGTTATGTTACTTTTCCCTAGGATCGTTAACGTTGGGCCGGCAGTGCAGGTAGCATATTTATGCTATCGCGAAATCCGAGATACAATGCCGGCCGATCGAGTTACACCGACAGCCCGTTTATGGTTTATGCGAAGCCTTCCTGTGCCCGAGCGACGACGCTCGTGACACACTGCGTAGAACGACGAGTCTATTAACGTGTCGCCACCCCTCGCGCATATTTCAACCGCCTGCGAGAGTGCGGGAAAATTTTCACCGCGTTATCGGTGCCACGACACAATGTCGATAAGGTGAAAGGACTACACGCATACCAGCGCGCCGCAAACGGGCGACAAGTTTCATGGATACCACGGGTTTTCACGGAACACGCTGATGGATGTTTGATCTTTGCAGCGTGCTTTTAAAGCTCCTCGATAATTATTCATTGCCAGGGACACAGATTTCACTCGCTTATTACCAATAAATGCTAGGGATCGATCAACGTCGTTCCATCGCGGTTACATTATAACGGAGTTCGATTATTATTTTACAAATTTCTACTCGAAATTTGTTACTCGGTGACACAATAATGGTACTTTGTTTTTCTCGATTGTTCCGGTGAATTTTCCCTTGTCACTCGATATTGTCAGCGACGAACAGAATCCGTACGAATTCGCAGATAGATGCCGGTTCGATTTATTCGTTTTCCATGCTAGAGGGGCCGCAACTTCGACGTAAAAGCTAATTCATACCTCCATCGTATTAGCTGTTTTTTACGAAACGAAATAATCAGTGTTTATGCGTATGCTCGAAGGGAAAAAGCCAAGTAATTGACCGAGCCGTGTTTTAGAAAGTAAAGAAGTATTTAAAATAAGATTTACAAACAAACCGACCGCTTTCACCGCAGATGGCAGAAAATTCTTTACGGCGGATAAGCGTATTCAACTGGAAATTCTTCTTACATCACGGAGTAAAAGTGTAGACGATTGCAATTATTGAAAGCAAATCACACGGATTTTCGTGTAAAAATGCCGACACCGTTGAATCATTTTAACCTCCTTTTTCTCGAGGTGTTGAACGAAAATGTAAGATCCAGTGCCAAGCGAAGCAATAAAATTTCTTATGGTCAATTTTCAATTTTTATTTCTGTGTTTCTTAATATAATGTAATTTTGATATTCTGAGAATTTTTGGAGCCGACATTCGGCGCTTGAAGCGTCAAACGGACCACTCCTATATCGCGAAATCAACCGATTCGAGCATCCTAGCGGCGTGGGCTGATCAATTAGACCGGGAGGCGCCTAATTTGGCGATGTTTACGTTTCCTTATCGTTCGCGCGTTATCCGAGGAAGCGTGGCACGCTTCGACGACGTTTTATCCAGCGCGACGCGTCGTAAAACATAATTACCGCGATAAAATCGATTAAATGGATCCCAGCCGGCTGAAATGGTTACGCACAGATTCCGAAACAATCGCGTTCGCTGACACTCGGAATAAACGATCCCATATTACATAATACGGTCGGCGTCGGCGAGACCCGCGTTTTTCCCCCGATAATTTCGAAACGCAAACAGAAACTCCACGATGACTCACTCTCGTTCAACTCGAGCTAATCGCGCGTCACGCTGCAGTCGGCAACGTTCTTTCCTTTTCCTTTTTTCGGGATCTCTGTTTTGTAATTTCGGATGGAAAAACGCCAACATTAAATGGATCCTGTTATACGTACGGAGATTTTTCCTACGTTCTTCGAAACTTCCCTTCGCGACCCTTAACCTTCCGACAAACCGTGCGCTAGTATAAAAGGGTCTTTCATTAAGGGAAACAATCGCCCTTTATCAAACCACCGGTTACATAAAAATTCCGGCAAATTGGATATCTGGACCACGTGCGTGCATCTCCAGCATTATATCGAGCTTAGGTCTTTAAATTCTATTTTTGTACGTATAAGACTTGTACTGTCCTATATCGGCTCGTCTATCCACAAGTGGGTCCCATGATCAAAACCTTCGTAGCATCATTGTGGGCGAAACAAACATCGGCTGTAGCTACCAAACTCTTTCGCTCGATCAACCAAACGAATCCTCGGTCACGCACGAACGCCTTAGCCCTCGGCTCGCAACAATCCATTTTGGCGGAGCCCGCGTGGGTGGTTCGGTTTCTTTTCTTCTCGTCTCTTCCCCCGTTCCGTGATGAATACGCGCGTAATTGCCGCGAAATTAGAAAACTTGCGCGACAGCCGCAAGAAAAAGGATCCCCGAAAAAATTGGCGTCACTCGCCCCACGGATTCTCCGAACGAAACGCAGAAACTCCGACTTACCGTTGCGGAATCGATCGTATCTTGAGGTCGTTCTTCGTGGAATCGATCGCTTTTTTTGCCGTCCCGAGAATTTTAATCGAAACGAACTTAATGTATCCGCTCTCGAATTTGCATTTCGCAGAAGTTCAGAACAAATTTTACTTTATCTTGATTAAGAAGATTAAATTTATCGTCGGAACTTCCATCGACAAATTAATTTTATAACATCAAAGGATATGTACTTGTTAAGAATTAAATAATAAATAATAAAAATAATAAGTGATGAAATTAATAAATTAATAAATAAATTCCAAGCAGTGTCGAAAATCGAACTTGTTTTGATTTTACAATTTAAAGCTGGAGATTTTTGCGAACGATTTTCTCGGGTCTTTGTACGGGCGGTCGCGAGGCAACGTTACCAACATGCTAAAATCGAAAGTTAATGTAACATAAGTAAAGCGCTGAATGATTTCTAGTTCCATTCAGGTTGGAAAGTTTGGAAAGCGGACGCATTGATCGCGTCCATCCGATCCAGCACCTGCGCGGGTTCCGCGAACGAGACGCAAATGGACGGGCGAACAAAGAATCGAATTCAATTGGCGCGCTGTGAAATTCGCAACCTCTCAATAATATCGGATTACTTTCGATTCGCTGGCTCGCCGAAAGCGTATAAATAGGAACGTGAAATTGTAAGTGTAAATTAATTCGGAGCTTTCCAGTTCGCCCGTCCCTAATGACTAGCCGCGGATCTCCGCGCATTTTCCCACTGCCACACTTTATAAAGAACGACGGAGGAGGAGAACGAATCTGTTTGATCGACTGAATGGGTTCCCCGCGATACAGCCAACACAGCGGCGTCATTAGTATTCGTTAATGTAGCTCCTCGATTTTTACGAAGCCGCGGATAGATCCCGTTTATGCAAATTCATCGCATCTAATGCAGGCACTTAAGGGTAAGAGAACGCGAACTACGGTCGATTCTCTTTTGCCTCGAATTTCTCACTCGAAAAACGTACCCGCGGTACGTCGGGAAAAGTTGTAACCTATTTTAAACGTCGAATAAATTAACCATTCGCGGTCGAAGCTATTTTAATTCCGATCCACGGTATTTTATACGATCTTTTATACGGCGCGAAAAATCGATTTCTTTGCCGTTTGTTTCATCAGTAGTTTTATTTATATCTTAAAACTTTTTCCAACAACCGTTCTACGGTAACTTCTTTTCATGGAACTTTTACTGGTACATGGTAACTCACGATGATAGTTAACAATTTCACGGGAACAGATATTCTCTTAATAATTAATTCTATTTATACGTGTACGTCGGTTGTTGGTAACAGACGCGAGAAGCTAAGGTATCATTGATCGTTTACATAAGTGTAGGATGGGATCCGACTGCACGGCCGCGAATGGACAAAAGAGAATCGCGTGGCGGATCGGCGCGACGTTTCAAGGAGACTGCTTTCCGATTAGCCTTCTTCTCTCCTTCGTCGTCTTCTCCCTCTCTGATAATCTGCTGGATCTGCAGCGAGAGAGGTGCGTGCGGTCTTATCGCGCCGTCACGCGAGTCCCGGCTCAATGACAACGAAATTACGTGCGCGTGAATCAGCCCGATTCGCGGAAAGGACGAGGGTACCGAACATCATCGGAATTATCGGGAAATCGTACTTCTTGTTTTAATAACGCGCACCGGATATGCCGCGCTTCCACCGATTACTCGAACCTCGATGATGCACCCATTGTGCTCTACACTCGCTTCGACACCTCCGTACCAATTGACAGATGACGAATCAAATCTTCGTTCGTTGGCTAACTCTCCTTCACCGATGACGCTTGTAGCAGCATTTGTCTTCGAACAGATGTACAAAGACGAGACTCAAAATGGAAACTCAAGATTCGTGTTTCATGTATTTCAAACCGTATCTGATTTTATTTTCAATCTTTTAAGTGGAACGAAAATGAAAAAACCATTTGAATTTCATGGAGCTGTTACAAGAAATTATTACGATAATTTTGCTGAATTTCATTGCAACTGGAAAAGGATATTTTTCACTCTTTACCGCTCGAGATAAATATCGTCCTCGAAGAACCGTGTCGAAAAATATGTAAAAAGAATTGGCGTGTCAGAATTTAAATCGATCTAGCCTTGATCGTTGATCCAGATCGTGTGCGATTTGTAACTGGTCGCAGAGTCTGCGGGCAGAAAATGGGTAGATTTTCGAGCGGATAGCGTGCGCGTGCGAAACGAAGTCGCAGAAGAGAGCTCGAAGGCAACCGTGGAATTCGTCGTCTTGGTTGAAACACGGGGAGCCAGCCCGAGGCCGATCGCGGTAAAAAAGAACGAAAGATGTTGAAACGCTTGTTCCCGCGTGTTCGCGCGAGGCGTCTCGAACATTGTCCTCCATTTTATCGACAGAATGTGGTCGACGGTGAGGTGAACGCGAGGCGACAGACAATTACCGTGCAAAAGGTGGCGAGCGCGCGCCGATACGTTGCGCAACGCCGCTCGATGCAACGAAATTTGATCATCTTCGCCGCATAATAACGCGACGCGGGCTCTCGGGGAGGCGAGAAGGGAAACAAGGGGAGCATTAAGGAGACAAATGGCGGTGACGCGGCGCTATTCCTGCTCTCGGAGATGCTGGAAACCGTGGCAAGCCCGAGGTCACGACCAGGCGAAAGAAATAATCGCTGCCGACGCCCGGAGATTAGTCGATCGAGCCGGATGGAACACGAGCGGAGGAGCTGAATCACCGTGATTCTTACCGGGATACGGGAACCGGGAATGGTAGCTAGGCATCCAAGCAGTCTTCGTGCTATTCAATCCGACCCGTATAACCGGAAAATATCCGCCGGAGAATAGGCAAGTAACCATCAAAGCGATATCGACGACTACCATGAAAGTGGACCTCGGGTTACCCTCCTTCTGCTTTTCGATTAACTCTACCTCTCGACGCTGCTGGCTCAAATTATACTCGTTTCTCTGTATCAATCTCATTCGTAATTTACATGTTTTTAAGCATGCTGTATCAAAGGATATATTATAATAATTAACACTTTCGCTGGCTGCGTCGCGTATATGCAACGACCACGGTTTTCTATTTCACGCAAGAGATAACGAATACCTTTCGCAGTAGCATTTCGACGATATTTTTATCGTATCTTAATGAGAGGATACGATGTAATTAATACGATAAGTACAATAAATAATCTCTTTGCAGAACTGTAAAGTGAAACCGATTATTTCTATTCCGGTGGGTTTATTGATAAGAGAAGCGTCACTATGGCGGAATATACATCGTTTAATGGACGAAAGTCGAACTAATATTTACGCAACTGTTTTCCCGAGATTTTTCCCGAAACTTTGACAGACACAAAGTTTCAGTTTCCTCGTTATCTCGTCAAGGAGTAGGAAGCAACTTCCGGTTTTATGTTCTCAGGTTCGAGGAGCGTTGCCAAAAGCAGAAGTTGGAAAGTAAAGTACCTCGGCACTTACGTCGTAAGATTGAAGCACCGAGATATCAAACTTTGCGAATCGTCAATTTTCACCTGGTTAAAAGTTTCCCGAATAAGTGCAGCTTCGAATAAATCTCTTAATTACGATGAAGAAGGTAAGATGGAGATAACGCGTTATGTAGTCCCCGTTGAAATTGTTGCTATTAGTGACACGGGATCGTTCGAAAGTTGTCGGGTGTCTTAATTCGTTTCAGATTGAACGGCAGGACGGAGGCAGCGTCGACTCAATTTCGTGCACGGCAACGAAACTGCCGAGCGCGAAAAATTCTTCTCGAGAAACTCGAAAACTTCGAGAATCTCGCAGAAAAGGAGAGTTTCAACACTCTTGCGCCATCTTGACATTCTATTTAACCCTTGCGCGAGCAATCGGATGCAGTTATCCGCATTTTTGTATCCACGCATTTCCTTGCGAAATGAAAACAAATTTATTTAAGCGATATTTAACTCGTTCGCAATGTTTTAGCTAACGGTAACTTATTCGTGCTTCGAGGGCTAGGTTTCCCAGAAATTTCAGCGCTAATATATTCAATGCATCGGACTTGTTCAGAATCTGCGACATGCAAGAAAACTGAAAGAGTACTTATGCCATTAAATAAATTGCTTCGATTAAGAACTCGAATAGGTTCTGTAACCACTAGGCTATGTCAGAAACAATTTTCAACTATCTTCGTCCGAATAATAATTTGAAACTATGGACGTTGTTAAATGGGCCATTCGCTGGTGCTTTTTAAATTCTTACTCGATTGCTTGCACAAGGGCTAATTGTAATTAATCTACGGACGGACAAGTGCGATCTGCAAAGTGCAAACGACGCGCGTTCTCGCGCAGCAGTCTCTTTTGTGACTTACCTCTTGGGATACGGGGATGTTGTTCTTGCTCCGGCTGGTGTTGGATGTATTATTAATGGCAGAGAGCGCGGTGAGGGCTGCAGTTGCGGCACTGCCAACCGTCTTCCCGCTGACCTTCGTACCAGCACCACTGACATCTTTGTGCAACGTTCCAGGACTCTGAAATTGAAATATCGGCGCGACTGTTAGGACAATGCGAACCAGAGGGGGCTAGAGCTTCGCGATGATAATGAAGGGATGCGACCCGGCGTCGTTCAATCCCGGATGAAATACGTGACCAAGGGGACGTTTAATGGCTCTCGTGTGCGGCGAAATAATGCCACCCGATGATATTGTAAATAATATTTCGTGGGAGCCTCGCCGGCACGTTTATATAGTCTCTGTTTGCTTTTCTTTTCGCTTCCTAAGCCTGGACTACCGATCATCGATTGTTACCTTATACCGTACACGGTGAATGGAACAATAAGGATCTGTTTTGCTTCTCGTACCTCTCCGAGAACGGCTCTCGTGGTTATCGTGTACTTTTACTTCGACACTGGCTGGGAAATGTAAAAGTTTCTTGGAGATAGCGGATCGTATGGACGCGTGATATCTTTGAACGGAGGAACACGAGTTAACTTGTACCTTGAAGGTTCATATTAGTTATTGTCACTAATCTATAAATCATTTGTCATTGCTGACAATTTTGTAAAACCAGCGCAGACCATTCCTCGATAGGTCAACAATACTTGCACGGCGAAGAACAATCGAATTTTATTTCGAAGCATCGCATCGGTTAGAAAGGAGATGAAATTAGGGCTCGCAAGAAACGGCGAGCAATGGTAATATGCGTCCAGACACGATAAAGAATCCAGAGGGGGTAATTTTTCATTTAAAATGAAAGGATCGCGGGAAGACTATCTCGTACGAAATATTATACTTTGTAGCGGACGTGTTCCGCCCGAGGTTCAACGAAATCAATCACGTTCGCCTGGATCGCGGCATCGATCCCGGGCGGCCGGCAACCACTTTCCACCGGGCTAATTACTATAATCAGCGCGTAATCGCCGGGAGCGCGAAAAGGCGACCTTTCCCGGCGGGACCTCGACTTTCAACTTTTCTTTGGAAGGCCTGTCCCCGGCCGCGGCCAAGAAACATTTCATCCACCGAACCTGACTAAAGTCCCTGTGACATTTACGTTGATCCAACGCGACCCGTTCACTTCGCATCAATTACGCGGCTCGTATATCATACGGTTTAACTTGGGAGCGAGCGCGGCACGCAAACGGGGGCTCGTGGACGCGCGCGCGCGAGCCCGCGCCCGCTCCCCACGGGCTGGCTTGTTTCTGTTAATTAAGGGCCGCCGCGCCGGCTCTAGGCTTCCCCGCAGCTTATGCACGCTGTCTCATTTGCGTCTTGTCGCAACGGACTGAACCGAGTGATTTAGTAATGGCAGACAAAGAGATGACGTGGGCGGAGGATTCGAACGCGAGCTATCTGCGGCGCTAGCGCGAGATGCTTCCGCGACGGCTGCCGCGTGTGGCCTCGTCGCTGCTCAAACGGTACATCATGGAATCAAGGGACACGCAAATACTCGGATCGTTTCCAAAACTCTGCAAATTCCTTCTAAATTCGTGTTTGTTCTTAGATATAGTTAAATTTAATTTAATATTGAAACAAAGTTTTTGTATAAATTTTTGACTGTTTATGGTTCCATAAAGTTACTGAAATCAACGTCGCTGCCTCTTGTATGCGAGGACACTTTTTATGGAAACCGCGATAAAAAAAGAATGGTAAAGATATGGCACCTCGATACGCCGCGTTACTCGAGCGGGCATTGTACTTTCAACAGTTCCTGCATCTGCCAAGTAAAATACTACCGCAGAGACTTCTTAGTATCATATTAAATATTTAATTCTCTATTTACTATTTGCTGTGTCAGATCGTTGCCTCGCCGCGTCTCCGCGTCTCCGCGTGTCTCCGCGCGCATCGCAATACCCGGTTGCGATAAAAGCGCGATAAGCCCGCAGAAACACAAACACCAGCGCGATTACAGTCGCGCGCCGGACACCGTCACCGTCACCGTCCGAGGGCTCTGATATCGTTTAATTGTTCACCGCTGCGACGTTTATCCGGGCTTTCAATTAACATGTCTCGCGGTGGCCTTCGCCGCTGTCAGACCGTCGGACACGTTGCATTAAACATGAACGAAAGAGATGCGCGCGTACACTTGTTGCTCGTCTATCGACGCCGAAACTTGACGCTCGTTTTTCAACTATTCGCATTGTTCCGACAGTCAGAACCTGAAACGGACGGCTTCGCTTGTCGGTGCTCGCTATCCAAATTTCAACGCGCATTTACACATTAAATTCAATTCGTATAGCATAATCAAGTTCCAAACCGATGCAAATATTCTGTTTAGTATTTATTAAATACGTTCAAGTTCTTGATAGACGATCCGAGGAAACTCTCCCCGACTCGAACGTAAATTTCCAAATATTACGAGCCTGTATTTCATATCGCATCAGACGCCTGTTCCCCGAGAGAAAGGATACCATTTCTCGAACGATTTAATCGCAACCCCGCCAAGGACTATTTTAACCGGAAAGCGCAGGTGTCGGAGTAAGTTCGCGAAAATTGATCGCCTTTCCGCTGCCCATAAAAAACTCCGTGAGATTAAACGAATCCAATAATTCATCCGATAACTGCCTTCATAAAACGCGTGAATATTTAAACATTTCCGCGAACATAATTCCAAGAGAAACGTCCCAGCGACTTTCATTCGCCTCGGTAAGTTTGAAACTTCGATTCAATTTGGGCTTCTCTTCGACGATCGTCGAATAGAATTCCAAAAGCGAACACTCGCGAAATCTGTTGCAAAATGGAACGATGTATTACCTCGCAGAATGAGTCGTCTAAATGTCAGGCACCCTCTGCGAGAACGTCTGTCGATTTCCCCGGCGAACGACCGCTCGCAGCAAACGATTTTCCACGCTGACAGAGCGGCGAGACGCGCGCACGCCCTTACCGGTGAAAGTGTTAATGGAAAACGCGCGCATGCCGCCTCGCAAATCGTCGGACAATTGAAATTGGAAGGCTGGCGAGGCGAACCGAGCAAAGAGAGAAAGATAGAGAAAGAGACGCATCGGGCAGAACTTTCACGTCGCGAAATAACACGCCGCGTCGACGAGAGTTTTCTTGCGTCGGAAACGATCCGCGACGAGTCCTCCCGGACACCTGTCAGCCTCGAATTAAAAGTCGCGGGTGAATTCATTTTCCTCCGGGCGAAATACGTGCGCGCGGCGCATTGTGGTAGCTATCTAAGATACTTTTTCAGACGCAAAAATACGGATAGTAATTTAACCCGGCACTTTCAGCCGTCCTTGTGAAATATTGCACACGCGAGTTCGTTAAAAACTGTGGAACTTTCGTCGAACATGCGAGCCCGCTCCAACAATTACGCTACAAGTATTTTATTTGTTTCTTATTTTACGATATCTCCTCTCTTAGAGTTGCGTTACACTAAATTGTCTGCGCACGCAGGCCTCTCCGGAAACGAATCGTAGGGCAAGGGGTTAATAATCTCTGCTCGTCCAGCTTCCCCGTCTTTCGCTCATATTTTATCGCTTTCTCTCCTGCCTTTATTCTTAATTAGTTTCTTCCTTCCACAGCTGTGCAACCAAAGGATCGTCTAGCGAATCCCATGCACCATTTGATATAGATTAAATCTTCGCTGCCTCCAACTCTTTCCATTCGTTCTACCGAAATAGTTCCGCCCCGTAGATCGTAAGCATTTTCTCAAAATCACTTTTAACTCTAGGAACAACCACCCGAGGTTGCTGACGAGCTCGCAACATTTTTAATTTTTCTATAAATGCGTCAAGTCATACATCGTATAACCTAGAATATACAATACTAATAATTCCACAATAAATCTATAGATTAGTTATTCCAGTCTGTAAAAGGTAAGAATCTCGATTGTTCCCGATACAGATAACGCCACTGAAGATTCATTGTCGTAAGCATGATCGCTTATCGCGCACGTGTGTTGTTGTGACCCGTTTCGTTATTTTCTACGATGATCTTCGGAAAATTATCTTCGTCGCGTGTTCATTTGTGCAAAACTATTGCAATTTACAGGGAAGAAAAACTGTAATTACCGTAAAGTAACAGAGTACGGCGCGGATATTGTTTCCCGTTTACGAGGAATAATAAGTAGTGGCCAGATGTTCCATTAAATCCGAAATAAATTGCAGATTCAATTACGGGCTATCCAAGCGTGGTTAAGCGCGGCAATGCACGATACCGAGAAGACGAGCCTCCGCGTATTGTTCGTTTTTACGGGAGGATTAATTAAACCGAGAATCTAGATTAATACGGCCGGAATCTCGCGGCGAGTTCATTTTAGGAATTCATAAATTCCGCAATTAATGTATGATCCGGCTTTCTCGAGTCTATAAAGTCTTCATTCATATTTTAACCTCTTAACGCCACCCATGAAATACGTAGACGGTGATACATATCAAATTTCTGATTCATGCAAAGAGATTGGCATTCCTGAACAGTTTCTAACTCCGCTATTATATTTACAGTATGCGCGGTTTTATTCTACGTATAAAGTTACGTGAACCGATCAACCGAGGATAGTTAAAAGTTTCAGCAATTTGTTGGTCTACGGTAGGAGTTCCCCATTGGGATGAACCGTTTTTGCTGCTCGTAATAAAGCTCCTTCGACGCCGTTCCATTTCAGGAAGTAGATAATTATTGGACTATGGATTTCGTGTTTTAACGAATTAGCGGTTGCCGTCTCTTTGGAAACTGTCGTAATTACTGCAATTATAACGTATACATTTCATTTTATTTTTATTTTAATTTCGTAAAATGTTTTTATAAAATGTATAGTTTAATAAAGTATATTAAATCATACCTACATACTTAGCCAATTTTTACATTAAAGGAATCCAGAAATGTCGATTTTTAGATTCGATACCCAGATTGCGAAACGAAGAAAGAAACTTCGAGCTATCAATCCTTTCACTCGATGCAGACAATTGTTGTTTTGCATAAAGATTCGCGGCCTACGTAATTATTGTACAAACTGTCCGACGTATCCGACGCGAGCGAACTAGAGAATTCGCGTTCCAGGTACGACGATGCTGCAGAGATCCCGGCGACAGCGTGGAACGGGCGATACTGTTACGAATATCCTGGAAACGGAAGCGAAACGCCGGCAAAGCGCACAGGATACGCGCGCCGTACCATTTCCATCCCGCCGTATCACAAAGAAGCGCGCGGACAAAGGCGTCGAAACACTTTCCATGGGTTGATACGCATCCTCGTGGAAAGGTGCGTTGACCTCTGATCTAATGGCACAAGGTTGCCGGCCCGTTTCGACATTGATAATGAAGCGCAGGTACATCGAACCGGTGCCGTTGCCCCGTTACTTCCGGACGCGCCTAACTTCGTTTAGCGAAATGGCATACGGAAAGTTCAGCACTCCTATTCCGAGCCTCCGACTTCCTTAATTAGCGTGCCGCTCGTTAATCGATTTCACCTTAACCGTTGTCTAAAACTGCGCGTCTAAAGTTGCGACGATTATTCCATTGCCGGCGTTTCTTGGTCACAGACGATTCCGGCGAATTCATCGCGCGTCTCCGTTTTAGAAAGTTCTCCGCGAATTTACGCGTCGAACGGTTTTCACGAATGAAAAATGAAAACAGAGGAAAGCTCAAAATAAAATCTGCAAATTTCCTGATGAACGTTTGAAGCGTGGGACTGACGCGTCGAGGAAGAAACGCGGAAAATCCCCCTCGGTCCCCGGAGCAAAATGGTCCGTGACAATAAACAAAAGGGCGATTCCGAGATGATCGTGAGCGAAGGTGGTGGTGGTGGTCCCCCGATGACGAACGAGATATTGCTTCGCCGATGACTGCGCCCGAAGAAAGTCGGCAGAGCCGCGCGCCGTTTAATGATCCTCCCCCATCAGTGTTCTCGCTTCGGGAATCCTCGCGGATCGCTTTCACGAGCCATTGTCTTCGGTCGAGCCGGTGATTATTCGTTAATTAAAAAGTGTGCTCTGTGTCTCCGTTGCCGGCTGGCCGATCTTTTCTTCTCCTTCCCGTTGCCCTTAATTATGGAGGAAATAACGAGTCGGTCGGCGTGTCGCGTTCGCTTCCATTCGGACTACCACCGGCTCGTACTCGGTTTATGTAAAACGAGGCAAGGTTACGCGCGGATCGACCTTTGTCGCGTATTATGCAACTTTCACGTTGCACGAGATATTAATTTGCTTCCTTTTTCTATTCCCGCCTCGACGCGCTGATCCTATCCTTGGCGCGTTCGCGGACCTCGGCGCGCTTATTTTCGTCCGCGCTATAAAATCATAAACACGTTCTAGCGGATTCAGGATTTTCCGAAGAGAATTCTCACTGAATTTTCATCGCCGAGGTACGAGCTCCTACGTAGAATCGGGCTTCGGGTTGCTATGGGTTTAATTAACTCTGTAATTAGGTCAATATGGTTCGGTAATTACAAGCTGCTTTCTCAGAAGCGTTTCCAAGTACATTTTGCTTGCTAAACGTAGCAATTGGACGCGGCAGAAAAATCAACGCTGCAGCCGTAATCGAGGGAGACTACTTAAGATTGTAAATTAATCTCTGCTAAATTTGCTTAAACGAAATTTGATCAGAATCTGCGAGAATTAAATAAGAAATAACTTTGTATTGGAATAAAGAAGCCTTGATAGTCTTATTTCTTATCAGTTGTCCAACTAAAATGTTGCCCGCCTCTAACGGAGAGTACACCACGGCAATCGTCGATACGCGTCGAGGTGTTCTAATTTCCTGCGATTAGGCATGCGAGGCTGGTAAAGCAGCAAGCCGACGAGTAATCGAGCATCATGCGACCCGGAGGTGAAACCCGTTTTTTCGGTTCGGTTTTCGCAGAAGAAAACGCGACTTTCTCATGCACGGTTTTCGTCCATTCAGCGTGCGCGCGGCCGATCGAAAGCAATAATTTCTCTCAAGAGCTGCAAGTAGACCATAAAGGAATTCAATCTCTCATTGAAGACCCTTACGAGCAGATGCGTGTCCAGAGTCTCGGAACGGGAGAAAGAAGTCCGCTGTTAGAGGGGGGGGGGGGGGGGGGCGGGGGGGCGGGAAGAAAGGAAAAGAAAGGAGGGGGGGGGGGAGGGGGGGGGGGGGGGGGGGGGGGGGAGGGGCGACGAGGAGAGGAAGACGAGAGAAAGAACAAGGGGGGAAGAAGAGACAGGAAGAGAGAAGAGGACCGAGACTCGCCGAACCCCATCATTAGTCCCGACCAAGGGTCGAACCCTTAATCTCTGGTGGCTCTCGCGTTTTTCCATTTCTCCCGAGACACCTGGCTGCTGCGGGTACCGCCGCCGCGGCGCGCGATAGCAGGTGATCAGGCTCGACTTGTTGATATACAAGGTGCGGCTCGAAGAAAGAGAAAGAGACTCTTCAAGGTTTCCCGGAGATCGTGGATCGGCTCTGTGCGTCGCGAGGCCCCCTTCTCCTACGATTTTTATTAACCTCCGGCCACTAACGGCTTCGTCAAACTGTACCAACGATCGTTTTGATTTTTTTTATTGAGACATCGTCGCGAGCCTCGATTAAACGCGCATCTTGCTCAACTGTCTCCGAGAATTAGCCGATCCGCAGATTTTATGCCCCGGCACAGATGTTCTTCTGTCGGGCATCGTTTGCCGACAGTCTTCGCCTCGATGTTTTATTCAAGGCGACATATTTTACGAAACGTGCAATATCGTACAACGGTGCCTCGATTATCCCGGCTAAATACATAGAGAGCCACGTGTACGTTCGAGCAATGGAATTTGTATCACTTAGTTACCCGTGCCAGATTTCATCTTTATCGATTCGTACTTGATCGCTTCAATTTTCTCGTGCACCCATCAGGTCGCAGACTACCTGAAATTGGTATAATAATAGACTGAATTTCATAACTCCGGCACAATGCTAGGATAACTCTTTTAAATGAATTGAAATTTATTCGAGAGGTGTATATAAATTGTTAATCGATTCGCGACCGTATCTCTTAAACAAGGCACCCGTTTTACTCGCAATTAGCGCACCGACACTTCAAAGAGCTTTCTCGGTTGTCCAGCGTAATCCACGCGATCGTAGTTCGAAGCGTTGTATGCCGGTCGAATCCGGGCAAATTTATCAGCGAATCGACGGTAATTTAAATCCCGGAATATTTTTCGGCCAACCATGTAGGAGCTGCGTTCGAGAACAAGCCGCCTTCTCTCGGTTCCACCTTTCTCACACGGACAGAGTGCGCACACCGGTGCACCGAGATACCTGCGCAGAACCGGCGCAAGGAGCACAGATGCGAACAGAAATCCCTTCGAGACACGTGCAGGTCAGCAGATGTATCTGGTCTCAACACCTGCCAGCCAGCCAGCGCAGGTACAAAGGCTAGGTTTTAGGAGCCGAGAGCAGCTGTCCACACCGCGGACTTTCGCATAGAGGGAGAGAGTGAGAGAGAGAGACGACCTTTTTCCGAGAGGAAACGTTTTTCAAGAGTCTCGGTCCAGGCCCATTACTTTTGTTCCGGATCGGTCTGCGAGCGTGGGCGAGCCGATAAAACGGAATCCACGGACACTCGAGACTTCCTGCGACCAGCCGTCTCGCCTTATGGCTGGCTAGATCGATAAAGACCTTCGCAGACCTTTTCGGAAACAACCCGCGGGGGTTGGACTACTTCGAAGCCGGGAATGCGTTAGTTTAATCGACACGATTTCGCTGGCAGGGCTTGAATTTAATTGCGATTTAACTGTAAACTTTTCTAAATAAAAGTTATCCTACAATATTATTACAAAATTGATGGTATTGAATTTTTTAAATAATTTTTAAAATCCCCAAGAAGGACGTAACTCATGGATAACTTGTTCGTAGCTCGAAAAAGTTTCTCCGGTCTTTCTTTGGAGCTAAAGTTTGAAACGAGGCAAAACTTCACGGAAACACGGGGGAGCACGAACTTCGGATAGCATAAATCGTTGGCTTCGCGATCGCCGACTGTTATTATAGTTTTGCAACGGCGAAGCCCACGACTTGGAAAGAATAGGTGCAATAAATACAAGATCCCTGCAGCAAGAAATTAATTGGAAACTGTTCTCGATACTCGACGGACAATTCCTGGAAAACGTGACGATTAAATCTAGCGACGGTCTAATATACATCTTAACGATAGATCAATGCCACGATTGAATTTCGAGATCGCAGATAAGGCGACCGTGGCTCGATGTACTTCATCGACGAATCGATCTGACTGGGTCAGTGGTGGAGCGGGACGCGTGTGTCGGAACTGGAACAGGAATTCGTTTATTTAACAGGATAATTTGTGGACGTCTCTATTTGCGTATATCGAAGTTTGAATCTCGATTTGCAATTAAAATATTCGCTGCACCGATTCGTTAAGCGGACAAGAAGAATCGTTCGGTTTTTCCATCTGCGAAAATATCCAAGCTTTTCCAGAGTCAAAACTGCGATATCAGTTGCAACGATTCCGCGCTTTTTATTGGCAACTTCCTAGCTTGCTATCTCCGATCGCGAGTAATGCCGCGAGAAACAATTTGTCAGCGAGGTCAGGCGCTACGCGATTGTTTGGATTTCATAGTTTCAAGGCAGCTGGAATTGATGGAGCTCGCAGAAATCTACGGACGAAAGAACGGAAATTTCCAATAGTTCTAATTGGGCGTTCGTCGAGGGCCAATAAGAAAATAATTGAATCGAATTTTCACTCGACTTCGCTTTGGGAAACTCGCTATGCGGAAAAAAACCGCATAGCTCGAGATCTCCAAGGAAGATAATCTGCACTCGACGCGAAATACTTATAATCAACCTTACAATTTACACTACTTTTTGAACACGATATCAACCTGACGCCGGCTGGCTGATAACGACACTGTTTCATAATCAAAGACAATACACGTATCGCGATAACCTATTGATCGAATATTTTCATAAAATATTCATTTCTCGAAATTTGATTACGACGTTCCACTTTTTCTAAATTAGAATATGTACATCAATTTCTTCGTTACCTTTGATCGCAATTCGAGTTGCTGTTTCCATAGTGAAAAGCGTTCTTTGCACCGACGTCTAACAACCAATCTTATCGGAACATTGACCAATGACTAGTCTATTCTGTCTACAAAAATTGCTGCAAACATTCTGTAATTGAAACTTCCGAGTTTCTAGCAGATTCTTGGAATCGATTGAAGGTATAGATCGCGTGCATTGCACATTTAGATGCAATCAAACGCATGTATTCGCTTTCGGAAAATTCCCATCAGTTTCTTCTCTAAAACTGTCCACGGTGAAATAACAACGAAGAGGCTATTCGGTCGGTTCGCTTTATCGTCTCGATCGCAATGCTCGCGATGGTATTAGCGTCGATCGTTTTCCTTTCATCTGTTCGCACAGCGATCGTATATCCTAGTCGACGAGAGCATCGACGCAATGCAAATACTGACAATGAGACACATTTGACTCGCAGGAATGTCTTAATGGCACAGATGATGACGAGTTCCAACAATCGATCCGTTTGCGTACGGCATTCTAATTCCGCGATCTAGTCGGATAGTTGCTGCGACGGAATTTTTCTTATTCCGCGGACACGCTTCTGTGTCGTCGCGCATCGGAAATCGCCGGGAAACCTGGAAGAAGACACGCGCCGCTACTTGGACACATTCTCGAGGGGAGAACAGAGGCCGCAGAGTAATTGCGAATTAAACCGTCCTGTAAACAGTCCGGTGGACGCGGTCTCAAACGGGGCCGGCTTTCATCAAACTCCTCCGTAGACCGGTGAAAATATGTAATAAGCCTGCGGCCGCCGCAAAAACAGGTGTTTTTCAGAGAGGTAAAAGCGAGCCGCGAGCCTCCGAAACGAGAATGCCGGCTTCGTATTGTTTCTTGAAACGAAATACATACCGCCGCGAGCAATTTTCTCCGTTGATTCCCAAGCGGAATTCATTTCAGAAGCACGCCGGGATTTCCAGTCGAGTCGAACACCGACGATCATCGATCGCCACGTCGACGACTACAGCCGAATTCTTGAACCATGATCGGACCAAGAAAGCGGTTACGGTTTCTCGAAAGAAGACAGACCTCCCCACTTTGGCCACCTTAATCTTATTGATCTGACGCGACTATGGTGGGGCGGCTCTGCTCCACCGATATAGGATAGCAGTTTCTTTCGAAAAGAGGCTGCGACGTGGCTATACCGAGGCTCGTTACTCGAATAACATCATTTCGATAGAAAATTCTATTCGAAAGATATTTCGACTCAATTCTTCGAACAAAATGTTATTCGAGATATAGTTCGTATCGAATCTTTCGATTACAATTTTATTCGTATATTTCGAAGAAATTTTAATCAGGCGACGACATTCGGATCCATCGCAAACGCATACATCTATAGGGCAGCAGTCAACATTCGATTAGATAGAGTCGTAGCGATCTCAGTCGCATTTTCCTTGTTGCGAGAAACAACGAGTGTTATTCTTATGATAAACTGTAGTTGACTTAATTTACAGCAACTCTGTAATTGATTTCGCTTGTCTTCTAAAAATACCAAGACTCGATTCTGATCCACTTATTTCTTACAGAAACAATGTTCCGAGACAGACGCGAGACGAACAATGCCAGACGACTTCGGCATCTTGAAAAATGCATACGTAACATAATAAAACTTTCCGTGCAACGAACGGTAAACACCGGTTCGACGCAGCCATAAAGTGATTCTAGAACAGCGAGGTAAGGTTTGCGCAACAGAGCTGCTTTCGACTGGAAATTGTTCGCATTGTTGCTTTTTTTCCAAGTATTGTTCGAGCCGAGCTTTATCTCAGATCGTGGAGAAAGCTTAAAGTTCCGAGTATCGATTACAACGAAAGACACTTTCTATCGGACAGACAAATGTTTCGCGAACGAGTCCCAGGTAACCAATAAGGCGACGATTACTGGGTCGCCTTTCTGCGTTGACCCGTGGGACCGACTTATCAACATGGTTCACTTTTACTTGTGGGAAAGGTGCGAGGCTCGCCCATGAGTCCCCCCGCGGCTTTAGTTATTGTTCCCCGGTTGGGTTTCCTCCGCTCGATTGTCCGATTCCGACGATAAATGCTTAGTTGCGACTTTACAGGCCGGTTCCCCGTGTAGCTAATAATGTTTTGATATCTGGTCCAGGGCTGCGAGTAATCGTTACGGTATCGTACTCGTAGCTTGCTCCGTTTTAACATACTGCGCCGCGTTAAGTAACGCGCGGAAGCGTAAAACATTGGAACTTCGAGCGAACTTATCGTTTGTAGCTTAAAACATTGTTCATCCAATATAGTCAATCGAAACTGTCGAGTCTCTAATAATAAAAATTGTCTTCGTCAATTGCGGCTATAGTATAGTGTAAGCTGGTGTTAAAAAGTGTTCGAATTTTCCGAGTAGAATTCGTGGTATCGAAGATAATACCAAGAAACGATCGACTCGAGAACACCAGAACGTAATATTACGCAGACGATTCTCGAGAACGTCTATCCAGAGAGGGTCCACCGATTCGAGTCGCGTAATATTGGATCCGGTCGAGTCGGATCGCGAGGAAATCGGGCCCACTCGAGTCAGGTTATAAGAAAAAATTGGGTCAAGTCGAGTTTGGTCATAAGACTCGGTCGGGTCAAGTAGTGGTCGCGACGAGAGTGGATCCGCGCGGGAGCCGGCCGTGCATCGTCTCTCGTGTCTAGATCCGATCGAGTCGGATTGTGGAACGATTAGTTTTTGTTCGATCACGGAGACGCTGAATCTCGAGAGAAGTCTCGAGGTGGTAAAAAGGTCGAGGCTGATCGAGGCCAGCCGAGTCTAGCCAGAAAAAGATTGCACCCGTGGCTCGGTCAAATTGGATCGCGAACAGGTTCGGCCTGCGCAGATTGAATTACAACGAATCGGGAGGAAAGGTGCCCCGCGCGCCAGGTACCGATCACGAAAATTTATAACTACGGGTATCTATGGCTTCCAGGATCCCGAGACTCGAATCCCGATTGGACCTTGCCGGATCAGGTAACGTGTACCTCTTTTTTTTTCAAGCGAGAAGCTGTCCGGTTCCTGACATCGGTCACGATGTTCGAACATTTTGAATAATAATGTGGCTGACGACAATGCGGGGATAGCCAATCCGAAATCTGGATTTTCTTGTTTTAAGTTTAGAATCTTTCATGGGCACGTCGAAGAATTTAAGAAATGTTTCAAAGTTAGAACTTTATCTTAATGCGAATTTAAATATCGAGTTGCACGCGAGACGGCATTGTTTCCAGTTGCTGCGCTTTTCTCCTTAATATCGTTGATTGTGTTCTAACGACTTCTTGCCGGTTATGGTGGCCGCAACGAGCGAGTAGTCACGAGTCGGTGAATATTTCATAAGTGGTCCGCGGAATGGGTGTACGCGATAAGCTCGGTCGCAAGAAGGAATCCTAAGTTTTCGCATCTAGGTCAGTTGTCAATTGTCTTGTTAGCTGACGCACCAGAATGCAGAACGCGCGCGGCTCGACTAATGACAGCCATGATGCACACATCATTAATTATACATACATCCGGCCTGTTAGCACACAAAATCTTCGACAGGTGATTCTATCAGCGTTTCTTTTATCTATCTTTAGATCCGTGGACGATACCAATCCATGCGAATCATCCCGGACGATCGTCGCGTACGTGACTCGTATTTTTAATTGGCCGCAAGGAAAACAAAGCCGCGAACGCTCTGCTTGCAAAGTATTAAAAATACCTATTCGCTGAGCATCGTAAAAATCTTCGGAAATATTCTTAACCGTTTTATTCCGGCGAATAATTAAACATTAAATTTCGTATACCTCGGTAATTCGTATGCATGCTGAAAATTGGTCGCGAAATCCTCGGGACTAATAAGAACTGTTCCGTGCACAGTTTTTCCGAATGAAATTAGTAATTGGTCGAGGTTGGCGTATTAGAAGGCGAGTGCAATGTCTCCCTGCAACCGATCGTGTCGCAACCTTTCTGAAATAGGTTGAGCGTTCGCCGTCCGTCGCTAATACCAGAAGCGGTTTCACCTATCAATGACCACCGGCTAATTGGTACTTGTGGAAACGTCACGACGAGTAGGAAATCCATCATCGCGCACTTGCCTCAACGTCCGACGGGTCTGCCCCCGTCTAAAAAGATTGCAAGCCCCGCTAACACTTAATTAGACGAAACTTTTACTCGATTTCGGAATCGCTGCTGATACAACCAGTAAATTGCTGCGCGGCAACCTAAAAACTTTCCACAACTTTCCACCCTTCGAAAATGTCAATTCCGTGTATTTTCTGTGACCAATAGCTCTTTGCTTTGCCACAAAAATAATTGGAACGTCGACACAAAGAGGATTTTGATCAACTATAAGCAACGTTCTCTATATAATTGCCACGATTCCATCGATCACCTTCTCCATAGATTCTTAATAACGCCATAGGCTAATTTGAAGATAAACACTTTCCATCATCAACGGAAGTAGGATTTAAAGAAACCGTAAGTACCTAACGTCGACACAATTGCTATATTTCTACCGATTATCTCTTCCACGGAGGCTTCTCATTGCCATCGTTGGAAACTAATTTGTCGCCGATCAATAAATAATTTCCACGAGAAACGACAAAGAAGTTTTTGAATAACCATGAGTAACATTTCCAATACGGATTATCTTGCCTATGGAATTTTCTCGTTAGCAACGTTAGAAACTAATTTGCCAGGGATCAACGAGCATCGTCGTCGCGATACCACCGTGGCACACGATCTCTTTCTCGGCGCGCGCGACAAGAAGCAGCAAACCGCGCGCCACAGCCGGACAAATTGTGTCCACATTAGTTGGCACGTTGGTCTGTTGAATTTTCTTCCGCGAGAAGCCGTATGAGACTGACCGCAATGGAGGTCCGAGAAAAATGAACGGAACACGGGCACACAATCGCGAGAGGTTTCTACTAGCGAGGAGCATCCTCGAGGAACGAAGGAAGTGGCGCGCGATTAGAGTCGGCCGAAAAACGGTGTCTCGTTTACGGTACACACGATAGGAGGAACGCTCTCCTCGGTTAGGCTCGCCTGCCGAACGCAACAAAAAGGCACTCGCATTACCTTTTTGCTCGGCGAGCCGCGGTTTTTACGCGAGCGAATTGCACGGTGCGCGCGCGTAGCGCGTAGCACGCGATCGCGATCCTCTTTCGTCCCGTGGAAACTGGTCTCGCAGACGGAGAAAGAGGGAGAGGATCGACCGACAATGGTATCGAGACCGTGGCCCCGACCGCTCGAGCACGGCCCTCGAAGCTGCAGACCGAAGGGAGAACAAACCGAAGGGCTGGCTCACTCCCTCGGCTAAAGGTCCGTCCTCGCGTGACATTCAAATCGCTGCATTTACGCGTTCCACCCTCGTGATTTCTGCCTCTCTATTTCGAGACGTATACCAGTCGATTATTTTATATTACCGCGCAAAAGAAACGAAATTCGATGTATTGTTGTGAGACTCTGTCCAAAGTCGAAACCTTTTCTAATATTTATAATAATTCTTTTAGTAATTTTACTTTTCATGATAAAAACGAAAACAATCGCGTTCTATCAGGGAAACTATTGAGAACGTAGGCGCGCTAATTGACGCAGCCGTGAAAAAAATCGCAGTTAATTTCAAGAATGTTCGTGCTTTGGCTCTGCGGGTAGAGGCGACGACGCACTTTTGTCGAAGAGATCAGGGAATAGAGAGGAGAATTTGTTTATCCTACAACGCCGCGATGGCAAAGACCGTGCAGAGGCTGGCACGACTGTCACGTGAAAACGAACCTTAACGGCAAGAACGCTCGTGGACGAGTATAGAACGTACCGCGTCCGCTTTGACTGGCGCACGCAGAGGAACGAAAAAAGGGGTTGCGCTGAAGAGGCGTCGTCTGTTCCGGCCGTAGGACATGGAAGAGTCGAGAATGTTTGCTCGTCGGATTATTTTATTGCCGGCTGGCGAAAGGCCGCGACGAAACGGGGCTAAACCCCTCGGCCTTTCGTCGACTTCCGTTTTGTTTCGCGCCGAGAAATCCGAATTGGATTGCTAGGAGCGTTCGCCCCGCGTCGAGAGTACACAAGCCTTGCCGGGCTCATTTCTTTGTGGGAACATCTCTTGGGGCCTCTACTATGCGATCAGAGTTCGCGTAATCATTTTTCTTTGCAGAGGACGATTTAGCCGACTATTTCAAACTGCCGTCGTCCAAAACAATCTCTTATTGGGTTAGCAGAAACATCTTCTCGCTTGCTGCGAGATTACGATACGGGTGCAGCGTTGATTAAATTTATTATCTCGTCGAGCGTCCAATACCAATCCTAAATATTCTCATAATATCGATTTTATGTACTGAACCTACTTCTCTGTGACTACTTTTGTTTCATTTCTAATTCTGGATAAATCCACGATCCAATGCACGAGATAGGTCCGACAATTTTCAAGGAAGAAAATCTTGAAGCAAGTCACCCGTCGCCAGCAAACCCGTTTAATAGATCTATTGTTTCCTCGCCTAATCGAGTTATCCCCACCGCTCCGAGAATCGGTCGAGTCTTTCTTCCCGCTCCGTTCGCAATCAACGTCTCCCACCACCGTTCCGAACGCATTCGAAAAGCGAGCAATCCGACGAGTGACAACAGCTGGCAATTTTTAGAACACCGCCGCCGTCGACAATAGCCGTGATGCCGAGGACTTCGTCACCCTTTGCTGCTGCAACCTATAACTAAAATTTCCGTCCACCGAACATTGTTTTCTCGGAACGCTGTGCTTTAATTTCCTATGAAATAAAAAATATACAACGAAGATTTAAACGATGCCACGATTATCGATCCGACCCATTCACGAAGTAAATTTCAATTTGCTATTTCTAGAACAAATTGCTATTCTGGGAAACGCGATCTGTATCTCGGCCGGTCCCGTTTACCAGGAGAATCTCGATTCCAGCGTATTAAACTCGCGTGTGCATAATCACGCCGCGCAATAAGATCGAACGCGCGCGATCGAGAGGAGAAAAAGGAATCGGCAAATGATCGGGCAGATTGCTGGAATATTATAGAATTAAATAATTACGTTGCACGGGTGCGCATATGGACGCGGAATAGAAAAGAAGCAGACGCATTAAGCGCACGAAGGGTGTTGTTCGGCGGCGCGAGCGATCCGATCTGTCGCCCGAGGGCGAAGAAAAACCAGCTCTAAACCCGCTCGGTCTTATTAATCGGAAATTGTTTAACCAGTCTCCGCCGCACGGAACGTTTATCGACCGGCGAGCGTGCGACGACCGACCGCGTCTGACAACCGTCCGAGAGACACGCTTATCAATCACAACTCGAAGCGACTAGCCAGATACACGCAACTCCTCTCTCTCTCTCTCTCAGCTGACCATCTCACGGGATCGAACGACTTTATAATACTCGATACGCTCCATGTTACAATTTTCTAAAAAGTTCCTCGACTAAACCACCCTTTTTTCAGATGATATAAAAGGGCTTGTTAGCTACACGATGATGAGCAAATTTTTACAGATTTCGTGTATTTTCTGCGGAGGGGAAGTAAAAATAAAGGCGACACGCGGAGCGCGAATTAAAGGATTCTACGCAGATTCGCATCTGTGTGGTCTGCAGCTGAGACACCGCGGCATTTCACTTCCTATATCGTTGCTGCGGTTTCGAATGCTTCCGGTCTTTCGATCCGGAACTTGCGTCTACATAATCGTATGCTTTTTCTTATTAACGGCCAGCTTTTTACGGAGCACGTTGAAGCGACGAGTACCAAATGTTTTGTATTCGTAAGATAAAACAGTTGGAGTTTACTCTAGAAATTATTTCTTTAATTCCAGCAGCCAATAAATCCTAGTCAAAAACCACTAACTATCAAGTCTCTGCACCTGGAGGGTCTCGAGAAAGCATCCTGTGGTCGGGGATCAATTAATAATAGGCTACTACCAATTAAAAGAGTGCGTTGGATAATTTCGTAGGTGTCTGGAAAGTACGGGTGTACTTTCATAATTGGAGTCATTACGAGAACCGGTCGTTTCGATCTCGTCATACTAACCCAAGATTAATGGCGGTCTAGCCCACATGCAGCTCGACCGTAACGTGTCGCAGGAGGGCTTCTGAGGCCAACGCTTATTTATTGTCTAGAACGCTTTCAAAGTATTTAATTTGTTTAGCATAGATGGGCCGGCCAGATGCTCTTTTAGTTTTTCTACATGTAAACAATCTTTAGACTGATCGCCTTAATCAACTACGATGCTACCAAAGTGTAGATCCTATTATTCACTGTTCTTCTCAATATTCTGTTTGAAGCAAATAATTAATGAAAACCAACACGTGTTCCTCGTAGATCATCAACGATATCGACGGGACGAAAACAATCTTCACAGTTAGGGGTAAAATGAAGCGAGCCTGAATACTTTTCTAGGTAACTACCGAACGAATGCGAATCTTCCAGGTCAGTTTCACCCGGTCCAGAAAAACATCCGGCATTTTCCAGTTTTGCATAAAAGGCGCTCGGATGTTCTAGAGATCGCGGTTGGAAAAACTGTCGCGAGCCGAACGACGGTCTAAGAGAGCAGAATATCAGCGGGGGAACCAGTTCGAAAAGGTTCGTCGACGCTTTCGAAAATTTCTCCCTTTTCCTCGAGGCAAGCGAGGGACCCCTTTACCGCCACCGGGAAGATCCGCGACGGCCCTGATGGCCTGCAAACACACAAGTGAAACAGAACTTTCACGGCCACGGGCTCGACCTGGTCACTTGGCTTCGGGCGCGAGCGAGTGTGTACACGTATGAAACGCGTGCGAGGAGAGGTCGAGCAAAAACCGAGGCGGCAGCAACAGTAACGGCGCGGTGCGGCGCGGCGCGGCGCGGCAGTGGCCGGTCTCCGTGAAAGCGGAATCGACGCATAAAAAGGAAACAGGTTATCGAATTAAAGCGGTGCAGGGACTCCGATGCTGCCGCCGGGACGAGCATTTTCTATCCCGAGGCTGGGGAACGTCGCTCGAAGGACAAACTTTGCCCCGATGCCTCCGATTCTCCGACTCGTTCTCTATTCACCGACCATTCTCAGCTGACGAGCTTCGACGATACGTTCTCCTGAGAATTTCTTCTCGATCTCCAAAGGGTCAAGTGAGACTTTAACCACTTTAGACAGATCCAGCTAAACGAAATGCGACGCTGCAATTTAGCAGCCCTCCTCGGACCGTGATTCGACCCTCCGTATTCGAGTGACTCTCGGAAAAAAATTGTTATATTCCACCAAAAAATAATGCTCACATTATCAAATGTATTGTATGGGTGGACAAAGTCTAATTCCTAATGGAAAACTAGCGGCACTTTGTTATCTCTAACTATCTATTACTGGAATCATATCCATCGATGCAAAGCTCTTGCAGAATTATCTCCTTCTGAAGAAGCAACAGAGATTCGAGAAAATAATAAATATTTATTTTGATAATGTTTTGCATAATCTTATCGCTTAGAGGTTGCGACATTCATTGTTTACAAACAAGTGCGCGAGAAAAATTGTGGAACTTGTTTCCACGCACCAGCCACGAAAACAGAACTAGCCTAATGGTGTTCGAAAGACGGAATCATCCCACGGCCACCCTTCGAGAGACAGTGCCTGTTGCAGCTCAGATGGCCCAGGGAAAAAAAGCCGAACCATCCCATTAAATTGTTTTCGTTTACGAACGGACCGGCGCCGGATGGATCCCGTTACACTTTTCGTTTCACAAGGCCCGAGGAGAAATTCGATTCCGACTAAGGGCCTTCCGCGCGGACGTTCCCCAATATTTTTCAACGGGGCACAAAATCCGTCCACTTTCACGGCCGAGATACTGCGGTCCTCTCGTGTAACACAGTTTCGACTTGTACGGAACTAATTTCCCTCGGGCGATGTCGACCGTTTAACGCATTTACAGTTTCATTCCCATAATGGCACATCTGTTAAAATGTAATGCAATTTTTTTTATCACCTTTAATCCTTTCGATATTAACTAAATCGAAAGAATATACGTAACAATTCGTGCAAAGATTGCGATGGATCAAATTTTCATAAGAACCTTTCGAAAATATTTAATAAAGATTTTTACGCACGGCTTCAACTGGTATAAATTCATTTCATATTTTGCATAACGTTAATTGCTATAAATTAGTGGTAATATAGTAATTATATTAGTAGTAATATCAGCTCAACGATTAAATGCGATATAACTTTCGAAGAACACGAATATTCTGATAACATAGTTGCTTAACCACAGATAACATCTTTGATTTGTGCAATAAATGGTGTTGCACACGTTCGTTTTGAATCGAACCATTTAGACGTTGAACGTGATTAAACAATACTAAATTCAGATTCGGAGTCAGGAGAAGAGGAAAATGGTACTCGATGCACCAAGTGTTGGAACAAACACTTTTGCAAGCGACTGTGAGTGTACTTCAGATTTTTGCGAAGCCATAAGTTTGCGTTGAAAACTAGCGCAACGTTGTGGTGTCGCGAAGCCACGAGATACGAGGAAACAGGTTCCGATAAGGATAACGGAAGAAAAGAATATTGCATGAATTGATTCTGTGTCCCTTGTAACCAGTTCGCTGGTTTTTCACTTCGAGCGTTATCGTCCGCGACGTGTGCAATTACGACGCGTAATGTTTCCCGGGCCGATATCCATGAGTTATTGGTGCTTTCCTTTGCAACTCGATTTATTCCGCGAAATCAAACGAATGGGCATTATAGGATATTCGTTCGAACGTCCTCTTTCCGAAGTGTTTGCCGAGACTAACGACATACATAATAATTGATACGGTCACTACATCGAGAGCATAGAAATCGGCGCTTGGAAAGTTCGCGTCTATGCATCATATGGTATATAAGATAATTCTATTTGCCGTTTCATCTGGGCAAGATATTAATTTAGAACAATTTGGAAAAATTTATATCCGACACTAGACTAGAGTAAAAAAACGACGTATGATTTTTTTTTTCATTCAGAGTGTCCATTGTGGTTCCAGGGTGCCCTGCCACTCGAAAGAAGACAGAGAGGCCTGCGTCGCACAGTACACCGCACGTGTACACACGTGCGCCGCGGGGCCGTTGGATTTTTCGTCACTTTCGAGTGGTTCCCTCGCGGGGATCTATTCCCATAACACCCCCAGTCGACCCTTCTCTCCCGCAGCAGTGACAGTGAATTAGGCTCAACGGGAGCTGCGGGTCCCGTGTATATTTAGACGGTGGATGGTTCGGAAAACCGCGGGAATACTGCGCGCGAAGCTGCCCGAGCGTATTGCACTGTGGGAGAGAGTCACGTTGCAAGATCGTCCGATAGTAGTCGATAATGAAAGTTATTGTTGCCGGGACAGATAACGACGAACTTATTTTTACGTCGCCGACCAAATCTCGGATTCACTCTCGTTCGCGCGCGCGCAACGACGCCGGCCGAGGATTGTTATGCTAATCGAACGGGCGCATTGTGCCTGGCAATGGTGCACTAAATTTTCTCGGTGGACAATTTTTACCAATCCGAGACAATTGGCTTTGTCTAGCGGACGCAGATGTCGATAGTGGCCGCGTGCAACGATAACAGCCTCTGCAGATAAATCACTTATGTTCTGAATATAACGGATGACTATTTGATGCAAGCGACTCGAACGTGGGCACTGTTTTCCACTCTACTTATTAGTAGAACCTTAAAGGAAACTAAGAATCGATGTGCCATTGTAATTACAAATTATGAAAATCATTCACGTTTCACATATTTTTATTCGACAATTGCTGAAATTATAGACACTTTTATATCCTATGAATATAAAAATGTAATACCGTCTTGTTTTTCACAAGAATGTACCGGAAGTCTCTACAGCGACCCATGCGATAGCAGTGGGATAAACAGTTATGATCAGCATCATCTTTTAAAAGATAGACAAATTCAGCTAATGGCATGACTTTTCTTTTGCGAACGTGCCACTTCCAATAATGATTGATTATTGCCATTGGTTTTACGACGATAAATGGGCGAATAAAATGAACAATTTTGCGTCTGCTATGCAGAGCTAGAAGAAAGTGCATCGAGATAATAAGCGAAGTGTTTATTTAACGTGATTACACGGCTGCAGCTGCCGGGCCAAGCCCCTGGACTTGTTTGCACACTGCAATCTCTTCTAATGCACGGGTCCCGTTAACGAAAATTCGTTTCGTGCGATGTATTGCATAGCAACGAGCATGTACGAGTACTAGCTGTTGCAGATTACTAAAAGCATTCTATCCTTCGACAGAATTTTTATCTTTCTTCCATCCGATTTTTCTTCGAAACGCTTTTGCTTCATCTCCAAGCTGGTAATACACCTTGCCATTTCCAAAGAATCCCTTTTGGCTTAACGAGACAATAGGATTCTTTCGACGAATTGTATATACTTAATTCGATGTCCTGTCCGTTGGATCTAGTCCTGGCCATCCCATAGTGTAATCGGCTTTACGACCCGAGAGATTTTTAGAACCGCGATATTTTGGTATCGGGTGCTCGCGCGAGTCAGTTACAAGGTGTTCCTACGAAAATCGATAAGAATAGTATACTGTTGACTTTGAAGAGTACAAGTTTCTCGCTCGAAGAGTTTGAAAGATTCGCGGACGTCATAAACGCGCAAAGATTTCCCGTCCCGCTGTACAGTTACATCATTTCGGTTCTGCGTAACTGTTTCAGTTCCGAAGCCTGCTACAACAGTTATTTTCGGTATGGCGATCCAGTCTCGAGTTTTTGAGCACGCTGTACTTTATCGAAGCAGCAGCGAACGGCACACGGTTGACACTTTTCTCGGTACGGTAGCGGAGTTCTGCGTCGTAACCGCGATACCCATTGTCCGTTTGTCAACACGGAGTCGGCGTGTGCGTGCCGGTGCGATCGTTGCAGGCGCGTCCACGATAACGGCGGGCTAACCCCTTGCCTTTATTAGTCCGATAGTTCGTTGGCACTCGGAACCGCTAAATTTTACTACAATCTCTTGCTTCGGACCAGCTAGGACCTTTGCATTGAATAGACACGCGCCGCTATCGGTGGCGCGATTAAAAACTCGCAGATATATTATTGCAATACAGTTACGCATTGTGCGCGTCATCGGAACCGTGTTCGCGACGACACACGGCCACGCACACGCTGCTACGTTGCGCATGCACGCGCACGTGTATTACGAGTAGACGAGCGTGAGACTCCTGGACAGACGCCTCCCGCCTCATGTACGCATCTGCATTCGCGTCGAATGAGGTTAACGTTAATGAGGCACAAACATCTCCAGACACCGTGGCCAGACCTTCCCTTTATTCACCCTGTCACGAGCCCTCACGGCTGCGTCGGACGTGCACGCGGATAGGGATGCGATTTTTCTTTCTCCTTTTCTCTCGTTTTGTTTTCAACGACCGTTGGTTCGTTCCACTCGACCAGCGAGCACGTTGGTCAACGCACGCTGCTTTGGGGGGGGGGTCGTTTCGGTATACAAAGGGTTTCGAAGGATTTCGATGACGAGTTTAAATATTCTCGACACGGCTTTTACCAGGTTCTAGTCCAAGTTTCATTAGTATTAAATCGAAATTATCTAACGCTAGACCTACCATCAAAATGACCATTTTTTTCTTCAACACTTCAGAGTTAATGCAAGCATACGTTATAAGGAAAATGGTGAAAAGTCTAATCATCAAATTCGTCGACGAAGACATATTCAATATTTTAATACTTTTATATCGTTTAGTTTATAATGAGCAAAATAAATATAAGATAAATGTAAGTTAATTATGTCCGAGAACAAACCAGAGAAGCACGATAACCACCTTCGCTACCCTCGAACATAATCGATGCACGAGGAAGGTGATATAATTGAGATGACAACGAAAGATTCACCTCCCCGCATTGTGCCGAGAATCCGAGGAGGAAGGGCGAAGATCCTCGGGAGATTCGGAAGGGTCCATTAAACTTGCCGCGGTGGACAAAAGACGGCAGCCCGTGGTCGAAACAATGGCCGTTGAAAAACGTTCGATATACAATATACGTGGCAGGCGGGCAGAGAGATCTTTTGAATCGGCGAGGCGAAGGCCGTATATCATCCGTCTCGGGTCACCAACAAACGCGACAGACACCGCATGCCCCACGTACCGTTATGTTCGCTCTCGAAGCCTGGTCCTTATCAAACGCATTGGATGTTGCACCGCGACGCGTACTTAACCGTTCGCTCGAATGCATGTTTGAACAAGCTCACCACTTGTTAACCTAGGCTCCGACGACATGCGCGGTCGCGCGACTGTCCCTTTCAAAAACGCTGCGATGTTACAGACTAAATATTTGTAGAGGAGTTTTGATTTTTGTACGCGTATTCAGAGTGTTTACATGTTCGGCACCTTGAGAAAGGCATTGAGAGCGCGAGCAGAAATAAAGAAAGTCGTAAATTAAGCTCTAGGAATCGGCGTCGATTGAAATCGGGGCGCTTGTTTTGATACTTTCCAGTATCCACGCGGCAAACCTATGTACGTTCATAGACAGAATTCTGTTTCTCGTCTGACATTTTTATCGTTATCCATGGATTTACCCGATCGATTTCTATTGATTCATGTGCGACTTACAGTTTCGAAGTGTCAATTCGGAATATACGAAGGTTATGTTTCGTTTTGTAATCGCAGCTACACTTTTTCTATGGGCACAAGTTCAACAACCCGTGAAGTACACACTCGATTGCGACAGACAGCGGTGAACTCTGTTGTCCTCGCAAGGAAACTAGATGTTGAAAAATGTATTTGGACGAAACATAAAGATCGATCGAAAACACGAAACTCGACCGTTGTAGTACCGCGTTCTATCGTATTTCATCGTTTACAGTGTACATGTTATTGGTGTCGTGCCACTCGTCGCTCGTGTGAACATTTCTCAGCAAATTCGATACCGGTCAGCGAGAAGACAACAACGTTCGCGATAGTGGCACGCGAATAAACGATCGGTACTTACGCCGTAGAGGGACTTGAGTTTTACGTGGTTGAGCGCCGGCACGTCCACCATGGAGCACTTAAGAAGTATGGTGGTTGTTTGGCTGGGCATTATGCAAGTGTCTCTTCTTCACTTGTCACGTGTAACAAAACTGGTGGCACGTCACTACCGTGGGAAACGTTCATTGGTGTGTCCGCCTGACTATGATCTATCGATATCGTCTTACGGCGGGACTTAAAACACGCGGTCGGCGACCATAAAAGGAACACATAGAGAGACGGAGAGACTGGAAGTGTATCGGCGTTACCGATCGACCGGACTCTACTCGCAGCCGGTTTCCAGCGTGGATCGGCAACCAACAACCGAAAATAAATGCTTGGCGAACACAAACGGTCGACGCGCGGGATCGATTTATTCGGGATCCGCGGGTTTAGTGGCAGTGAACAACTGGCAGTGCACCGTTACCGTTCGAACCGTAACCGCGGGGAGAACCCGACGTTCTACGTTGCTCTTTCAACGACTAACGACCTGGTCGCGATCCACTCGGTCCATAATCACGATCGAACGAGTATCGTTTAAGGGTGCTCGGGCCGCAGAGCTCCCGTGCCGTACATACTCCTGCCCGGCTGGCTCGCTGACTGACTGACTGACTGGTTTTCACTCACTCACTCGCAACGCGAAACCGAGTGGAATTGTAGGCACATCTCTCCCCACCATCGGCCGTTTCCTTATCCCTTCCTCCGGGCCTCGAGCCAATCCTCGACCCAAACAACGCACACGCGTGTGCGTGGACACGGCGCGGGCCTCTGTGTGCGTGGCCTTTCCGTGCACTCGGTGCCGATCCACGCGTGCTTCGCCGCTTCGTGTGCGTGCCGTGGTGCACTGTCTCCGCGTTTTTACTTCGCACACGATGAAAGAGAAAAGGACTCCACCAAAGATACAAGGATGGAACAATGACACAGGAGCCTGCCTACTTTAAACAATTTCTTTTCCATGGTTTTTCGCGGATTTCTATTCGAACAACATGGGATTACGACGATCACCGAAATAATTTGCAGAATGTTAACATACCGTGACCTCTCTTCTTTTCTGACACATCGCAGTCTCCTATTACAATGTATTATGTATTTCTATTCTGTGTTGACAAAGTGCAACATTGTTGTGTTCCAGAACGGACTCGCAATAGACGAGTCATGGTACCGAATTTGAAAAAATGATGGCGCTGCGTATCTTTGGATCGCACGATTTTCGTATACAGTTAATCCTTCTACGTATAGCAAGGTCGACGAGTTTTGACCGTGTTGGAAGAAACGTAGAAAGAATGCAAAGTGAAAGAATTTGTTCATTAGAAGATACAAGTGTTGTTGCTGATGTGAGAAGATTGGCTGTACTTCGAACGATATCGGAAACATGCTCTTCTACGAATCGCAAATGTTGGTAAGTAATTTCTTGCATGTGATACGTTTTGTATCACATCTGTGTTATTTTAAACTAGTAGGAAAATGCAAACGTTGGAATTTGACTTTTGCAACTGAGAATGAAGAAGAATTTTACAAAAATCAAAAGTTTCTTTCTCAAATGATGATGTTTCCTCGATCTTCTTACTGGCCTTTTCGAACAACATTCTTATTAATACAGGTATGGAAATTATTCAAATTTAGCCTACGTTGAGTAACTGTAGGGACTGGTTTCTTGATTTTATGACCGTTGTTTAGATCAACTGCTATAACCTACAATTAAGTACATACGTACTCACGAACGACGAATCGGATGAATTATTTTAACGCAAATATTGATTTATTTATAGATATAAATTGTTAAATACGAATACAAGTTGTTGCTATTACACGAAAGCGTGACGTTCACGATGAAATTGTGCTGAACAAGGAAGACATTTACAAACTACAAAGAGAGATACTTAAGCGTGTAATAGATAACAGGAAACGTGAATCACCTGCCTCTAGCATCTCAGCTGACTATAATAACTGTTCTTTCATGACGACACTGATTCCTAGCGTAAAACTTACTTTACTCTTATTGCGTGTTCCGACTTCTGACACGTATCTGAAGTGAATTAAATTATTATTCAGTAATTCATCAATTATGTAACTAGTTATACATAAACAGTAACCTCAAGGAGCAGCTAGAATGAGTCGCAGTTAGATTTAAATATGCTTTATAAAATCATAGTTTAATTCTTTATTCTCTCCACCAATAATTTATTTAGTCATTACTGTTTAACGATAATAAAAAATTTCTGATTCCAATTTAGGTCAAGCGGGTATATCGGGAAGGTTTAGCTTTAATTTTTCCCTCTAATTATTATCAACTCCGTGCATAAATAAAAGACGTTTAATTGGATACAATTGCAGCGTTATGCGCAGTGCGTGCGAGAACTGTTACATAAGATTCAGCATAAGTAAATAATGCACTTTCACTGTCATCTATCGTTTCTGATTACATGATATGGAGGAAGTTCCGGATCTGATCGGATCTGTTTCCCCTCTGGCTCGCGCCGCGAAAAATCCTTTAAGCAGAATTGCTTTCATTAGCAATACAGAATCGATCGAGGAACTTCCACTGAATCGCTCGTCGTCTATCTCGCTCCGATTTTGCGCGGAAATAACGTCCGACGTTATTTCGATTCGCGGGAACGCGTGACTCACGACGTTCATTCATGAGAAGTCGGTAATCATTTTTCACGATGAGTTTTATCTGAGGCGAGGACTCGTATTGGTTTTAGAAAGTTTGGATACGAACAGCTTTCGACGGTACTGGCCGGAAATACGCGCGCGCGCGCGCGTTTCGATTCGCAATGAGTCACGCGAATTTATCCCACCGGCGGAAAATAATGTGAAAAGTATCGAAGTCGTACGGGAGCTCGGATAACTGATAAATTACCCGGAAATGTACGCGCGTCTTGTATACGGTAAATTTAACTCGATTATCTATCTCGATCAAGCTTCTCAAGACACGTGCCGCTAATGACGACAAAAAAGGGGTTACAAATATCGAAGTAGCGAGTTCATTCTTCGTATCTCATTAAACGCATTACTATTTTAACGATGCCTCATTTCAATGTCTAATCAGCTCGTAACAAATATCGTGTAGTTTTCCAGGAGCATCGTCTGAATTTATGTAAAGAACAAAGTAACGCGTTTACTCTCGCACGCTTAAAAAGAGCAAACCCGGAGACTCGCTATGCAGTTCGTATACTCAATTTTGTCGTAATCCACGGAATCCACAGTCCAGTCGAACCATCGTTCACGATCTTTTTTTTTTCTTTCTAAATATTCTCGGTATCATAAACACCGATTAAAGATAAGCAAAAACTCTCCGGGGGCGATCATCTAGACTCGCCACGGTACGGCAAAAAGTTAATTAAGTCGAACCGGAGCAATAATCCCGGAACGGGGTCCGGTGCGCGAAGAAGACGCCGCGTTCTCGCGAAAGAGACAGTCTCCAGGCAATAAATATCAGCGACGCAGTCAGAAAACTCTCGGGCATTGCATAATTAACACGCATTTTACGGTTTCCGCCGATCCGGCGTCCGCTGGTAGCCCGATAAGAGCGCGAGCGCGAGCGCGAACGCGAAATCAGAGAACATTTTTCCCGGTTTCTCCTTGCCGCGGCTGAAAACGGAAGAGTCCAAAGTCACGATCAACTGCGTTTCTGTATTACCGTGCACGCAACTGCGACAAACGACACGATAACACACGAATGATAGACCGGAGCCATGGAACGCCTAGCCATGAAACAGGAAGAACGTACGCACGGCCCGGCTCCGCTCCGGGTTTTTACGGTGCGCGAGCGTGACCGCATGTTACGCTCTTTTGCCGCGTTTTATCGGCTTAAGATCAATGTGTCAAAGTTATGCCACACATTCGCGTCGAAGGTGATCCGAGCTGGACGTTATCCAACGACCGCACAGCGAGCAAACCGCAGACAACTCGATCGCCGCGCGTCGCGCCGCGTCGCGACAAGCTGCGCCGCGCGATCGGCAGATTCTAGTTTAGCGACAGGTGACCAATTTTTTTCTATTGTCCCTCGGGCTTCGACGATGATACCGGTGCGGCTGATAATTGACACGAATCGCCGCCGCTTTCCCTCTGGGGAACGATCAGCTGCTGGCTCGAATATCATCGGCCGCAGCGTCGTTAACCATTTCCCCGCTTATCGCGTTTTAATCATAATTCTCCAGTCAATCGATCCGATCGTTCTTTCATATTTTCCGAAATACGCTCCCGTATTTAACATAAATCGATAAGCAAATAACGTTGTGACCCCATTAACGTCAACGCTGCTTCACAAAACGAACGTCATATTGTATCATTTTTTACAATTTTTTTGCAACTATATTATCACCGCAGATGAATAAGAAATTAGTAGCGGTCTCACGGACCGGCAATAATAGTTAACGGTTGAAGTTATTACGGGAAGAAAGAAGTCTCTAACCTCTTGATCCTGGCAGTAGATGAAGACAATTTTTATCTTGCGTAAGGATGCGTAGTCTTAATAATAACCTTTCGAAGCATCGAAATCCAAATATATTCGTTGCAGATAATTACGTGGCTAGAAATAATCTGAAGGCAAAGTTCAAAGCGAAACGTCTAATTTACGCTGAATATTTGTAACGCGCGCGCAACACATTTTATAAGCGCACTTTATAACATTGATAATATTTTAACGAGAAAGAACAAACATTCGTGTAATTGGCCGTCAAGTTGTCTGAACGAATTATGGCAATAGAAGAAACGCGTCCGACTGTTAGGCGAAATTTTGGTTTGTCTCAGCTTTCCCTTGTCTCGGTAGAATCTAATTTCGACAACGGTTGTTTGCGAAAAACGATGCGTCCGTTGAAAATCGCGACATCTTTTTGACGATATAAAACCGTGATCGTTTCGACCGAGGTAAATCGCGCTGATAGAAAATTGGCGCGATTCACCGCCGAGACAACGAGAACAAGCAGCTCCGCGCGACACTCGGTCGAGCTAACTCGATCTAAATAAGTAGCGAAAGTAGACGTTCGATGATCACGGTGAATCGAATTCGCAGATCACGAGCGCGTATTCGAGAAAAGTATCGCAAATTCAATTGATCGTAAGTTGGTATGGACTGATAAGCGCTGCGTTAATTACTCACGGAATCGACAGCTCGAAAGTTCAGCAAATAAGCGCGGCGCAGGATAGTTAGAAATTCCATCAGCGGACAGAACTTGGAGAACTTGCGGCGAGAACTGGTCGAACGACACCGAACTCTTTAATATTTCAGAGTGCTCTTGTTAAGGAAGACTTTAAACGACCCCGGGCCGCGATATCGTGCATTATTAAACGCTCGAATCGAATAACTGCAAACCAGTTTAAGGTCCAAAACTGATAAGGCTCTCGTCGAGGTTAATAAACGTTCTACATCCGATTACGCCGCCGCCGTCGATGTTTGCTGCGCCAGAGCGTGTTCGACCGGAGAACGTTTTGAGTAATTGTTCGAGACGCTCGTAATTCGCTGCTCGGATTGATACGAACAGATAGCAACGGCGAAAGTGTAGATCGCCGATCGAACGCGTATCGTTTGTCCCAATTGAGGCCGTTCGACGGAGATATCTCAGCCGATTGTGTAATCGACGCTGCTTTTGGATTCCTACGGCCAACGAACCGATTCAAAAAACCATTCGCTCGATTCCGTTTCGATTGTTCGTTATTTAAAATCGAACTCGAGCTGGATCGGTTCTCGAGAAACCGAGGTTTTCCGGCTCGATCCGCGAACAGATCGCGCACACTTCCGAATCGAAACTGGATTTGCCACAGGTGAACCATGAATTCCTGAGGCAAGACCGACTGGATCCACGTGTGAGTCACGGGATAGTGAACGCGTTAAAGCGGTTACGGATCAACGCTCCAACGTACGGGCTGCGAACAAAACGAAAACCGCGCAAGCTTTCATAAAGCGGTCGACGACTTTCGTCGTTGACGTTTAATAAAATACCGTCGACAAATAACTGACCGCTGCTACGCGTTTCGCCTTAATCTTCCCGCGTCGTTCATTTCGCACGTCCGCGCGAGATGAAAAGACCGCGAATCAATTATACGGAGAGGCGGATTAGAGATTAGGGCTCTATTCGGAATCGATTTCTCTGAAACGGAGGAAATTCTGGTCGCGCCGCGGCGTCTCGGGAAATCGAAAGAAATTGCGTTCGCTCGGTCCTTCGCTTTCCTGCCATCTAAATATTTATCAACGTTTCTATCTGCTTTACGGGCCTGCAGTTTCACGTCCGAGCTGACACGAATTTCGCCGAGCGATGACGCACGTTTCACCTGGAATAGTTCCTCCGTCGTCGCAAAAATTGTCGATTTTACTCGGCGGTGATCGGGACGAACCGTACTCTACCCGATCATCGAATTTCCAAGGCGAACGGTTAATACGTTTCCCTGGTCACGTAATGGCGCCGGATCGTAACGGGCGACGTCTGGACCGCCTAAACTCGTCGCGTATTTTTATTTCGTTCCTTCTACGGTACTCGGCGCAGTAGAACCCCCGCTGTCGTTGAATAACGGTACCGACAGAGCGTACACGCTACGAGCTAAAACAGACTATCAAAGTAATGAGCTCGACGAGATCCGCGCTCTTTTTCAAACTCGGCGGAGCCGTCGTCGGCCAGCGACGGAATTGGACGGTCAAATTTTTGCCAACCTCCGGTGAAAGTTTAATAATCGCGATTGTTGTTAACCGGGCATCGAGCGATAAAATATTCAGGATATAATTCGATACGATCGTAATCTTATCGATAGCGTGTTTCTTTCGATTGGTGTCACCGATGATTATCGGAGCGTAATGATACGTTCGATGTCTGATTGACGGTGCGATTATCGTTTAATGGGGCACCTTTGCATCGCCTTATGGCCGCTGTGCTGTACATCGTTTTTTTTTTACTCTGGAGCTGGTCCTGTAACGCGAATTTTCAACCGTGCTCTACGATAGTGTAAATGTTTTATCTAGTTGTTTGAAATATCTACGAGCAAAGTATGTTTTCCGAGTAAGCAAAATAGTTTACGCGTCTCTCCAAGCAATGGTCCACTTTATTAGATCAAAGCAGTCCGTATGCCATTGGAGATAATTATAGATTTCGTCGTAGGGTTCTTTGATAGCTTAAAAATAGTGCAGAGAATATTACTCAATTGTTGTTACGACTTCAGAATTTTTGTTCGTCGAGTAATCGTTGCTCCGACGAACGCGTAAAATCCGCCAGGTAGTCGTGAAACACCGTAAAAGGGTTGAGAAAGCAGCAATGATTTTTCCAGCGACTCGGCGTATGCCGGAAAAATGACCAGCAGAAACTGCGCGATAATAGGGAGCTACCAGGACGCAGTGAACCGAGCATCCTCGTCGAGTGTATCCAGGTTGCAAAGAGCCAAGGTCTCGGCGCAGTCCCAATGAACAAAGAAGGCCTGGGGACCGAAGGTAGCCGACCTGTTCCTATCGAACATTTTTTTCGATGCGCGCTGCGTGAAGACTTTGCCCGTAAGTGGACAATAGGGAGGACCCGCGGACGAGCTTATATTGTGTCGGCGCGTTTACGAGGGTGTAGAAACGTGGGCGTGCGACGCGTACACGCGAGATTCGCCGGGCTTTGTTGCCGACCGAGGAAAAAGGGGAACGAGGGAACCGCGGCGAGGAGGAACAAAGTGCAGAGGTGTGCGCGCACCCGACGAGACAGCTGTCTGACCTGATTCCACGAAAGGGTTTCCAATCATAATGACAA
The DNA here is from genome assembly GCF_028453695.1 of Augochlora pura. Lineage (NCBI taxonomy): Eukaryota > Metazoa > Arthropoda > Insecta > Hymenoptera > Halictidae > Augochlora > Augochlora pura. Next base: position 479,312 of record NC_135773.1, on the reverse strand, counting down.
GGTGGGCGAGCGTTTTAGAGGCGCTCTACTGGCCCGATGCGTCGTCTCGCGCAGCGGGCCATTTACCCCAAAAACGTCGAAAGAAACTCATTCTGGCAAAATATCTTTCACGTACTTGGTATTAAGAGTATTATTATTGTAATTATTGACGTCTCTGTAGCAGTTCACGAGCTTCGTTCGAAATAGCCAAGCAGGGCTGAACATTTTTTATAATTTTCCAATAATTTGTTGCGCATGGGTAGCTGACTCGGATATTCTATATATGTGTTTCATAATTGTATTTTCGTTTGTAAATGTTCTTAATATAGTCGGAGCATGTTTTGTATCGCGTTTTCGGGGGCAAATGGGTCACTGTGCGTTGCCGAGCATCTACTCGCTTCTTCGTGAGATATGCACCCGGCCTCGTCGCCCGGGACCAGAAAAATAGAGCCATTCTCCTCCCGTTCCGCGGGGTTGACGAACTCCCTGCCGTTTCAAGGTGCCGGCGCAGAAAAACCAAGTGTTTACCTAGTTTCGGGACAATCCGAGACAGCCTTTTGTGCTCTCGCTTCGCTGCGTTCCCTTGTCGCGAAAAGAAACATTAAAATGTTCTTCGGTCGATGGGGACGTTTACACGCGTTCCCTCATTTGTTTACCGGAGTAGGAGAACTTAGTCGCCCAGCGCAAGGATTTCTTACCGGAGTTCGCAGCTTTTCGTGTCGCGGTGTCGTCCAGGTGTACAATCTGATTATGGTAATCGACGGGACGAGGAACGCGCGACAAGGAAAAGGAGGAGCGACTTTGATCCTTGGAATCGGATTTCACGCGTACGGGAACTGAACTTTGTTCGTGTTATTTCGCGTTCGTTCGTTTCGGTGGCTGCGTTGCAGTCTGCTCGGAACGCTGCTCGATATCCTGATCTCGTATCGCAAAATGTATATTCAATCTTGCTTTTATCATTTTATTTGCAATTGGAATTGGTTTTCTAGGATCCGTGTTTACACCTTCGATTTATGTCTTTCGGAACGATTCAACGTTTATCTTTCATTCTTCATTTTTCCCAGGTATGATGCACTTTCTAATATAAAATTAATATTGGGTACAACATTCGTACATTTAAGCGACGCTTAAATTTGTCAGCTGTCTTTAAATAGAGTCGATGATAGATCCGTGATTAGACTGCGCGCGACAAAAGAACGGAAATCTGCGTCTCGCGTTTCCGTCGCTCTTTGTCGAATCAACAGAATGGATTGTCGATTGTCGCAAGGTGGGATCGTGATAAAGACATCTGGTGGCGAAGCCTTCTGATTTACGCGGCGACGCGGTCGATTAGTACATTATCGTAGATCAAGGTCTGCGATCTTCGCGATAATCGGCGTCATCGTGGCTCGAATGACGCGCGCGAAGAATTCGAGAAACGCGGCACCCGGTCCCCCGCTCCGCGAGTGATTTCACCTGCGCGGACTTGTACACACGTGACCGACCGTAAAAGTGACTCACTATCGGAAATCTGCATGAGTGTACGGGGAACGGCGCGGAGCTTTGCACCACGCGGACTAATTTAATTACCGCGTTTACCGCCTGCTCTAAATAGGTTCAACTTTTTCCCGCGAACCGCGATAAACAAACGAGACGTAAAACGCGTTCGCGAACACCTGTTCGACGGCTGACGGTCCGTTTGCGGTCGAGAAATCTCCAGTTGAGGTCGAAAGTAACAATTTGACTTTGGACTATGCTTAGAGAGCAAAAATTCAACGCGATTTTGAGTCATTAACGAGAATTCAGACTGGTCAAAGTTTGGTCATTCTTCTTATATATTATTTGATTTGAAATAGTAGAATATTTCTATAGAACAGCGACATGTAAATAGGAACAGTGGTTTTATAAATTACGTCTCCGATGATTTACAGTGTTACTTTTGCCCCCTGTTACTTTCGATCCCGGGCTCCCCTACTTTTGCGAAACAAGCCTGATTCACCCAGATTTCTCGCGCGGCGCTGAAAGAAAAAAGAAAGGAGAGCATCGGCGACGCTGGTTCGCTGGAACCTCTTTTAAGACGGTCGCGATACGACATAATTGTTCGCCGCGCAACGAGCAGGCCTTTCTCCGCTCTGGATGCCGTTAAGCGTAATAAAACCGGCCGCACTTCCGCGTTTTAACACACCTTTCCGCAATTAAGATAAACCGATCTCTTGAAAAGTTTCGGGGAACGACGACGTTATCGGGTCGGGGAAGAAGATAAACGTCTCGTCGGACGGATAAACGTCGCTTTTTTCGGGGACAAACAATAGGGATTACGATAGAGTACGCCGCAAGGACGCCTGTCTCCGATCGGCGATTTAGGCGCGCTGCCTAAAATCGTGCACTTATCGCTGAGACCGACCTTTTATTCGTCATACGTTTGCTCGCTCCTCTACAGAAGGACAACGACTGTTTCGAACAAAGAAAAGCATGTAACGCTCTCCGGACAACGTCTATTTAACATCGATACTTTTTACTTCGCTTAAGAGAACAATGTCGATACTGCTTCGACCTTGTTCGGCGCTATCTTTGACCAGCTTCGCGGGCAATCAAAGTGAAAGCTGAATCGAAGCAGGACGCATATTTAGGATGTCGAATTACATCATTCGAAATCACGTCTCTAGTTCGCGGTAAACGTTCCCATAGCTCACCGAAGAATTGTGCATCGCGTTTTTACCATCCTTGCTCGACTGACTTCGCAGGCGGCAGAGGAGTTACTATCTCCGGTGCAGACTTTATTACGGTGCGCCGTAAAAACCAGTCGGAAAGGAAGAAAGAAGTCGGACACCGAACAATCCTGGCTGACTTCGAATTTGTTAAAAGCTAACAGGACCGGGTGGCTTTCTCCTCCCATGATTTATTTAGACTTTCGTGCGCTTCGAATTCGAACGCATCGCCGGCGTCGGTCGCGGAGTGTACCGAGCCTGCGCTAGAAATAGTGCAGCTACGTCCACTTACGCTCGGATCGTTTCGCGCGTTGTCGAATCAATCGCTGGCAATTTCGCGGGACGAATCGGACCGTTGCGATTGCCGGCCGATAATCGGCCGTTGTTAATTGAGAGGCTCGGTGTTCGCAATCGATTACCAACTCGCCGCCGACTACCGTTGAAATTGTATTAGTTCGCGCGGTCGTTTCACCGATCGCGAACCGAGACGGCCAAGGGAAAAATTGCATAATCCGGCGAAAGGGAAACTTCGAAAAGATCCGACGTTAAATAACAATTACTTTCCCCGTGGAACGAAACTGGGAATTATCCTCGCGGGATTAATGATGATGGGACGACAGCGGCAGCCCGCCGCGAGATGATTCCTATTTTCAGCGATGCCTGGTTGCGCGGCCATCAATCTCGCGTGGCTATTCTCGCATGTACGAATTAAGTAGAAAATTGGATTGTATTTGATGTTTCGTATTGCGACCCGCCGGACTTTCACGTTCCGAGCCCGAAACGAACGGATTTCACGTCGCATAGAAACTTTTCGTAGAAACGCGAGCTCGTCGCCGTGACAACTCGACATCGAATTTTCTTTATTGCACAATTGTCGAAACGACGGCCAGGTTTCCGGCCTCTACGCGCAAAGATCGGGCAACCTCTTGTAAACAGAATCGTCCCTGTAGATCGGTGGTTGTCACTTTCATCGATCACGTGTTTGGTTCGATTCTATCGGAGCCACTAGCAAATATTACGTAGGTAAAACAAGGTATTAAATAGTAATTCTGAAAGGCGACAAGTAGACGTAGAAACATTGGAGAAATTCGAATGAAAAAGAAATAACTTAATCGGGACTGCGACCAGTCCAACAACGAGTGTACAAAATTTCGCAGCCGTCCCGAGCGTGTCAAAACGAATTCGCACGGGTTCCGCCGAACACGAGTTCGCACTCAGCGGCAAAGAAAAAAAAATAACTGGGCAGCGAAACGCCGACAGCAGGATTACTTTCTGCTTATAGGTAACGCGAATTTTCTGACTCACGGAGAACTGCGATTCGACGAGAGATACCTGGCGTGCGAGATGCCTGGCACACTTTATGCTTCCGCGAATTCCCGTAAAATGGTAATGACGGAAATTTCATCATTATTGCCCGTGCAATGCTCGCGCGAGGCTCTGTCGTTTGTTACCCCCGGGCTTTCGACGGGAAAACAATTCTAATTTAAACACGGCCTGCCTTGACCAATAATATCGAATACAACCTTATCCGACTTTTATCTCTTTCGCTGTTGCATTCGGTGGCCTGTTCTTCTGCCCTGGCGTTCATCGAATGCCATTTCCAAAATTTTCACCGTACATGTTGTCTTTTCGTTCATGGTGAACCGAATTTATCGTGTTCCATCTGTTGAAGTTGCAGAAATGTTCTCGACGAGTATATTTCAAAGACTAAATAAACTAGCAAAGTGAGACATATACTTTGATATTCTTAATGAAATTATGTATTTTATAAGAGCGTCGTTTCGAATAAAATACGAGGAAACTGAAACGTGTACTTGGTTAAAGGAAATGATTCAACCGATGCCTCGAAGGAAACGATTCTACAAATGTCATAAATAAAGAAGATAATTCTAGGAATTCACCCAAATGAAATCATTAATAGAGTTTCTTACATTGTGGAAAATTATACGTCTGCAAATCGCAGCAGTCCGCTACGTTGGGCAGAACGTTTCTTATTCACATGGCACCCCTCCGCGCAATTACGTAATTATAAAGAAAACGGCGTGCCACGTTGCACAGAATTTTTCAATCCGCCCATAAGTACCGGAAATGTTCGCGTAATTCGAATCACCCTGTTTACGACGAAACGGCTGGCTACCGGAAATTGGTTTACAATTTTTGTCCGTTCAACGTTACAAATTTGGTAAACGTGCTCGATCGGGGAACATCGAGATGCCAGCAGAACCCTCCATTACGCTACGAAACGATCCGAGCCGGCGGAGTGTTTTATAATTATTGCTAAATCGGTTTCCAGTTCTGCATTATAAATGCCGTAAACACGGCGTGGGCCGCATCAAGAAAACGTATCCTACCATTTCGATCTGGAAGTACTCCAATTACTTGGTCGTGCGATCCTACCACGCGTGGCGAATATTGCAGCGCGCGTCGACTGTAACTAATGCATACGCGCGCCGCCGCGAGAATTAAGCCGCCATTCGAATTTATTATTATTATTATCATTGCGTTTTCGAGTTCGCACGAGACTCGGATCGAAACACGGACCACCGAATTTTTAGGCCGATCCTGCCGACGACGTCGCGACGACGTTCGCCGGAGATTTCGGTCTCACGACGATTCGAGCGGCGATTAACGTATCGTTTATTCTCGCGGGCATACGAACGGACCATTCCAGTGTAATTTGTGGGTTTACGTCCTCGTGAACTCCAACGAGATAAGTTATACAGAGAACTATATTTCATCGCGGGCACTCCACTTTCTCCGACGTATTAACTCGCGCGATTACGAGATTCATTGAAACGGGACGGGTTCCGACGCAAATCGTCGTTTGCGTTTAGAACATTTTCACGCTATACCTACGGCGCCAGTCTCGCGTTTCTTATTTTCGAGAAGCGAATTAATAAATTCCTTCCTTCGTGCTCGCACTGTAATACAAATCGTAAATAATTTTTAAATTCACAGCTGCTTGAAACAATAGATGGTTCTTGCAAGCTTCGGTTCTCGGAGTAGAAAATACTATCTCGAAATCATGCTGCGCGTGGAATTCGGTGGAAATGGATATCCGTTGCCGTAAAACGGAGGAAACGTAGCGTGTAACGTTTTTATTTCCGACAAAATAACAGGTGAAACAAAACCTAATAAAATAGCACAAAGAAAGTAAATCGTTTCGCACCTGTCAAGTTTCTAACACGTCGTTACTTCTGGCGAATTAATTTGATTCTCTCGGAATTACCTTGTTATAATCGGATTCGCATGGGCGAGCATAATGTAGTAACTCTGTTAGAATTTCTTTCATCTGCCTTTCCAGGCAGGTTTATTCGAATATTAACCATCCGTGAATCAAACGGATCATTAATCTTGCACGATCTTTCTCTGTGTCGTCGCGGGGACACGGTTGGAAGCCGAGCGACCGAACGAATCTCCGTTGCCACTGGAGCAACGCTGCCTCGCGTACGAGCATGCAGGAATTTATCGGAGCGCGATCGTTAAAACAAAGAACGGCGCTTCCTCCGCGTCTCCGTTTCACGGACCATTTATTTTTCTAAGCGGAAGATAAATTCGAGGTCGCGAGATAAGGACTCGGTAACCCGAGAGAGTCCTGGTCTATTTTTCGTCCGCGATGCCCGCAGTTTCGCGGATCTCGCGAGCCGGCGCAGCTCACCGCCGCGAGTTTATTGGCCGCGCGGAGCGCAATCGAAATACATAGTGGTAGCGAGAGACGGGCAAGAAAATTTTCGAAGCGTAAAAATGGCCGGCGCTCGGTCGCAGGGGCGAAGAAACGAGCCGGGCGAACGAAAGGCCCTCGAGCGCCGCGCGAAATAGAGCAAAGCGGCAGAATTTATTGGTTCATCGTGGAACCGTGAAACTCGAGGAACGAATTCTGCATTTTTCTTCGGTTTACGCGATAACTTTCCGCCGGACAAAGTTGTTACCCGAACGCTGCTTCCACTCCCTGGTATTCTTCTGGGCAGGTGTATCGGAACCAGATACGTCAACGCGTGTTCTCCAATCGAAGAAAATATCGTGTTTCGTTCGCGTGGGAAATTTGCAATTCATTTACATATGCGGGCTCTAGACCCTTTAGTGCGACGGATATTACTGAAAAATATATAATGGTTTTACATTCTATAAAAAATGTTAAGTGCAAGGTGAAATTTATTTTACTTTACGTTGAAGTTTATAAGTCTTTTAAACAGGGGGATTATTATAACAGATTATGCAGGGGAATACCGTCGTCGAAAATTTCGTTCGACACTTTCCTGCTTACTATCTCAGCCTACAATCTGTTTAACCCGTTTCTTGCAAACTCTTAATCGCCAGTTTCGTAAGAATAATCGTAGAGTTGAATAACAGCTACGAATATTGCTAAAGTCATCGGAGCCCTTGATTTCGATGCGTTACATAAACGATTCCGTGGATCGATGTCGCTATCGGGATTACATTGTCGGAGCTTTAATTATAGATTCCGCGTAACATAATATTAATGACGAAAAATAGTAATTTCATTGGCGACGAGTAGGTGGAGTCATAAATAGATGTTTCGTGCGTGCGCGATGACTCGCGGTTGCATATTAATGTACCGATCGACGCGTCGCCTATTCAAGAAAGATGTTAATGCGTCATGGTAGTCTGTCCCAATCTGGCCATAGGTGACACGGATAGGAGACCAAAGTATCACAAAAGTTGATCTACGCAGCGTTAATTCAAGTTGCAGTTAAGCAGTAATTTAGTACTCGAGTAATCCCTAAGACAGAGTTGGGTTAATTCAATTTCCCACTTTACTTACTTTGTATTTCAATTGCACAGTAATTCGACTACGTTGTACTTCAATTACACAGTAATTCACCTACCTCGTAATTCAATTACCTAATTTAAACTTTCAGTTAATTCTATCGCTGATTATTTTAATCACGATTGTACCTCAAATGTTAATGCAATTGCAATACAACTCTTCGAATTACAGTCGAGAGAGAGAGAGAGAGAGAGAGAGAGAGAGAGAGAGAGAGAGAGAGAGGAGAAGCAGCGAGATACTTTGCATATTTTATTCTTCTATCAGCTACTAATTTATTGTCTTTTTAATTTGTATAGAATCGTTCTTTGTTCGAATCTGTGGCCTGTCCCGCAGTTCGACTCTTTGTCGTCTACGCGAAAATTCGCAGCGCAATGCGTGTCAAGGAGTTCCGTAAATCGCAAATCGACTCGCGTTGACATTATAAACAACGAATCTAGGGCAAAAGTCCGAAGGCAGCTGCGGAGCCATTAACGCGGCAAGGCGTAGCCGGCAATCGGGAAGGGAAGCGGCGAACGCAGAAAGCAAACGCGAGATCTCGATCTCGGACCGATTCGAAACAATCGCAACGCCATATTAAAACCGGTGGTTTCCCAAGAACGAGAGTATCCCGTGCAACAATTTTTCCGTCGAGCGGCTCTCGTTCGAGCGCGGCTCGTTCTCGCGGAATTACGCGGCGTTACGCAAAAGAAACCACGGTCCAAGCGAAATAACGAAGCGGACAGGATATTACAAGTTTTCTGACAAAGGCGCGCGCCACATCGATATTTGCTGTCCCAGTTTCGCGGCGCGAGTTAGCCGAGGGGAACGCGCGTGGAATTCGAGTGCGCGGGCAAGGGACGTTCGGCGAAAACTGCAAAGAAAACAGGATATTGCAATGGCGACCGAATGCCATCAGTATGCTCCCACAATTACCGTTCACGCACGTAATATCGCGCGGATAATTGTCCCTCGCCGTGTCCCAGGATTCCCTGGAAACGGGAGCCGCCTTCGGCTGTTACCTTTCATTTTCGACTCGGCTATTCAGTGACACCGTTTTAACGGAGCCGCCAAGGTGAGGCTGCATTCGCGATGCCCCGTAGCCTCGAAACGCTCCTCGACGCGTCCCGTCCACCGCGGAATCGGCAATAATTCGTTTCGAGTAATATTTCCAACGGACCCGCGACTGTTTCGAGCACGACAGGGCTTTTGGCCGGCGGCGACGGCGGCGCGCATTCTCGGAGATGCTCCGAGCCGCGATAGGATCTCTCTCTGGCCGACGACGGCGAGAAGTTTTTCGAAGCGAGGAGCACTTCGGCCAGTAATTACCGTCGGAATGGATAAGCGGTGTCGCGTCGCTCGTGCCAGCGGACACGGGAGATAAGTGTTCGAAAGAGAGGTAGCCGTTTCCAACGTCATCGGAGTATGCCGGGGCGACATGTAGATCACGTGTACCGATTAGCAAGGAATGACTACACGCGATTAGAGCCGCAATTGTGCATTGCTTGGCCAAGCAGCAACAGAGGAAGTGAGTCACGTGCGGCACGGTCTCTCCGTTAACAGACTCGGACGACCGAATTTGTGGGACGTTTAACCGGGACCGCGTCCCGAGATAGAAACAGTTGGCCCCTTTGATGGCCGGTAATTGAAGGTTCTTTCTTCGATGAAGCTGTTCGGCTCGCTCGGCGAACGCTCCACGCTGCCTTCGGCGACTCCGGCGCTCGTCGCGGCGTTGCTCGATCCTTCGTTCAATGGAACTCGGTCGAGTTTACAGTTGGGACGAAACGCCGGTCTTTAGTTTATAATCGTCTCTCGATTCATACTCCGGTGACAGTCGGGGCGGGGCTTTGGTAATCGCTTGAATGGAATATCCGCTCCCTCTTAGTCGTCTCCTCGAAACGAGGATTGCGGATACAGAGAAACACGTGTCGGCTACATTTTCGAGCACCGTGTCACGGCTGACAATCGCGACAAAGTCGACGCGTGTCCACGCAAATCTGTCCGTTATCTCGCTCACGGACCGTGAACACCAGATTGAGCAGAAACCGCGCACGCGGCTTGTCGCACGGCTGTCTTACGTAACGGCCGCGGACACGTAAACTTTTCTACGTCGCGTCAACGACAGCCGAAGTCCGTTGACAAACCGGTGCCTCTCGGCCACTGCGCTCGCCGTGAGTCACGTTCCAAGGAAATCGCTTCTGGCGCGCGTAATACGCGAGCTGGCATGAATGAAAACGGCCGTTGTCATGACGACCAGGTGAGAGGAGCGCGGATACTTCGGGAAGTTCCCCTTTATGAATGAACCGACGACAATACGCGTTCAGGACGCGCGAGGCGCGAGACGCGACGCGCGACACGCGGCCGTGTGTCCGTCCGAGGCATTAGCGCGTTAAAAACGAGCCGGTACGCGTCCGCGAGGGGATTTCGACACGGTTTAACGGCCGCGGCCGTAAGGGAGGAGGAGGAGAGGCTCGCTGTAACCCGACGCCGATGGAAACGCGCGGCTTTCTCGAGGGATCGATCGCGCCCGAACGAATTTCGTGGGAATTAACGGCAACCGGATCAACGGGCTCGTTGTCGCCTTCCGCTCGTGCTGAAAAATTCCCGCGACGACGACGCGGCTTCGCAAACAAGCGGAAACGCGCCATTCGACTACTTATATCTCTTACAATTAACGTAGAGAATTTTTATTTTGCAGAAAAATTCGTTGTCGAGAGACGCGAAGACTGCCAAGAGAAATTAATCTACATATTTTTTGCCTCGGTGAAATAAAGTTCTTGGACAGAGCGCGGCAATTTGCGGAGGAATTTTCCGAGACCGGCGGAAAAAAGCGCCGGACGTTTAGAAGAATAATTGCTCGGTGCATTCGCTGCCTCTGTTTTTGCCATAGAGAGCAATGTAGGAGAGTCTGAGATTGAGCGAGCAGAGAGACAACTCCCGCTGATGGGTTCAGGCAATCCATTTAACCAAGAAATGCTCAAGGGAAAGGTGCCCTTGTGCCCGGAAGAAAGAAATCTTCTTTTCGCGACCCTTTGACTGCGGATCGCCGAGGAACAAGATGCTCTGTGTGTCTAGCACAGAGGAACGTCTTTGGACGTCGACGGTGCTCTTTAATGATTTTTGTCAGACCCCTGCAGGCACACCGGTGGAGCACTACTTTGCGCGAGCTCCCCGTTTCATGCGCCAAGAAGAGCTATCAATCTCTGAGAATTGAGTGGTTCCTATTGTGTGCTACCTCGGTTATTATTGTACGCAATTAGTACTCGGTAAAATGCAGTAGCTATTCGACGAAAATCGAAAACTCTACGTTCCTGTCTTCATTTCACCAAGATGCAGACCAAAGTAAAATTCTGAAAATTCTGGAACTGTTTGGAAAATGCTTGGGCTATCTTTTCGGTGGACAGCGTGGCGTAGTTTACGACGCAGCGCGTTCAATTTCTAAACAGCGGTTGCATTAAGATCGTGCAAGAAATGCGTCGAAGGAACGGTAATCTGAGCAAACAGCGGGCGAGATAAGAGGAATTACGGAGTCGATTACGTCGCGGTCGCGTTCACGGCGACCACGCGACTGTATGCAAACGACTTCGCGATCTTAAGCGAGAAACGAAAGCCTGGTTATCCTGGCGGAGTGCGCTCGGCGCGAAACAGGCACTTACAGACTTTGTATATCCGCGCGAACGCTCTCGCATCGGTGCATCTTGTAAGTAAACATGTTTAGCGCCCACTCGAGAGCGTTTCCCCGTGGTTCTCAACCGTCCGCCATTTGGACCACCAAGGATGCGCTTCCCCGGAGCCTGTTCTTATCGCGATCGACCCGCGACAGCGATGGCCGATCTCCGTTTCGAAGCTATCCGACCGATCTCCGACTGTTCTCTGTCGGAAGAGCGCGCCCGGAACGCAGCTGGACGGAACAGGTTGTTGCTGTCGTCCCGCGAAATTTAGGTACCTTGAAAAATCGTAATCCTTTCGTCGACGCCGCTAATGATGCTCCACGGAATGCAGATTTTTATACAAAACGGACGTTCGAATATTTTGATCCGTATCGATGGCGATCGAGAGCGGTTAAACAAAAATTGTTCCTATCGATTGCAGGAAATTTAAAAGTTTTAGTCTTTTTAAAAATGATAATAGAACTGCTGCAACTTGTGTAGCGTGTCGACCGAAGCTGGTAAATTGCACGTTAGAATTTGAAGGTTCGCGAAACCCGACGACCTTGGATGTAATCGAGACGTACGAATCCGACGTGATGGAACGCGTAAAGAAAAAAGGAAGTACACGCGCGTAATGTAATTGATGAGGGATCGGTAATGAAACGCTGTAATATTCATGTGCAACACACCTTCGGGGTTAACGGCTAATCCCGCGGAATTCTCGTTTAGAGGCGATTAATGTTGCATCCACGCAGGCCGCCCACGTATATTAGATTTGCGAATCTTCTGCCGCCCACGCTTGTCACTGTATCATAATACAACGATTCCGAGACCTCGTCTGCCGCGCGCGAGACAGAATCCTGTGATTCATCGATACCTTCGACTACCTTTTACCTGTTTCTTAACCCCGGCAACGTGGCGGATCTCGGGGTCCACTTTTACTAGGGAAAACTTATCGACGGGCCAACGCTGAAATTATTGCGCAGCCGAGGATTCCCGCGCAGTGAATCATCCGATTTATTTGTCGAGTCGTGCGTGCCGTCTCTCGTAGCAAATAACGAAATCGATGGTCACCGTGGTTCTCTCGCGCGCGCGACCGACAATTAGAAACGTCTCGGTAGCTGTTCCAAGTATTCGAAAACGTATCGCGGTAGATATTTAAGAGGTACTTTCAACCTATGTAGTATACGCTTAACTACCCAATAATCGTAGATTGCATTTTATTTACGACGCGTACCAATCTCTAATTATATGTCCAAGCAGCGCGGTTATATTTCAAGAATTCGAAAACACATTTACGAAGTACTTTGGAAGCATGCGGTACACGCTACAAGAATGTCTTTTATTTCCGATTAATGGAATGCGGATTAATACATTCGTAACGTAAAGGAGTGTGTACCATTTTCTGGAATGCAAATGAAACATTTTTATTCTCGAGTCAACGTTTCCAGTCCAGTTCCAGTTCATTGAAAATTCATCCTGCATCTTTGACAAGTTAAAACCCTCGAAGTGTTTCCAAAGTCGAGCAATTAAACAGCCACGACGAATGTTCGCGATCGTGTATTATCACTAAATTAATTACCGAATGATTCAAGCGGGCAAACGTCGGAGCGCGATTGCAATGAAAATTGATGTACCCGATTTGGGACGCGTCCGTTGGACGCGGCTAAAGTTCGAGTTGAACACCCACCGGCATCATTTTTATCGAAACCGTAGGCTCGGACTTGTAAATTCCATTAACGTGAAGGCTGCGAATGCCCGACGGGACGGCCGTCCAATCAACGCGAATTCGCGGCTAACTGTACGGTAAATTTATATGAACAAGTAGCGGCACAATTTACTATTTAACTAACTGCCGTAATTGCGCAATTGCGCCGTACCTGTGCAATCATTGATTAACGGAGGCGATTCCGGAATTGAAATAATTCCACCCCCGGGGCTGACAATGTACATACGATAGCTGACATTGCGTGGACGCGCCGCCGTTCCTGAAATTTCAGACGCATATTGTTCTCGCATGAAATCGCGTCAAATCCAATTGCAAAAATACCGAAACGTGCGAATATACTGGATGTCCCAGCCGAAAGCTGCCATCGAAATATCTCTCCCGTTTTCAATCAAATCATTTGTAATTCTTTTGTTTAAAACTGAGCCTGCTACAATGTTTGAAAATGATTGACGTTGCGAACATTTTTCACGGCGTTAAAATTAAAGGGGATATTCGGGAGCTTCGGTGCGGATAAATTCCGGCTTCGAGACCAACGAACTCGAATTTTTCTTTTGCCTCTTGTTTTTTTAATCTGCAACCTCTCGAACGAGGAAGCTATAATGGTTATCTTACGGTGTTCCGAACCATGTTCCCACTTATCTCGAAGTCCCAAAAGGCCAGCAATCTCGGAGTGAATCAGCTGCGCATACCGAGAAGATTCATTGTTTCAGCCGGGACCTAGAAAAATATTGAGCCGGTCCCGAAAAGATAATGTACGTTTGTTTACCGGAAAAGACCGCAGAGAGAGAGGGAGAGAGAGAGCCAGCGCAACCAGGGTTTTCAGCAACGTCACGGATCGCCTGCAAGACGATCGATAGCCGCGGAAAAATGTTGGAACGCGTCGCTCTCGTTGGGAGCCGCCGTGACTCCGCCGCCGCCGCCGCGTATTTTCGCGCACACGATATTTATTGCCGAGCCGGCAACTTTTAAAACATCACGTCCGCGGGTCAGCATTGTTAACGCGGCGTTAGTAATTTCTGATCTAGGCCACCGCGGTGACGTCACCAAAGGCCACCGGGAGGGTGAGCAACAAATTTCGCGCGCGCGTCTCCCGACCAAATTAGCCGTCGAACGGAATTACGTACGTATTATCGTGTCCCGCTTTTCAATTACCGAAGCAGCAACGACGAATAAGACAGAGCCTCCCTCGACCGGCGTTCAATTAATTCCTGCGAAGGTCGCGAGTCGAATCGTCGTCGCGTTTTCTGTCCCCGGTAGATCGATCTCGTCGTGTACCCGTTGCAAAACAGAGACGATAAAAAGCCGAGCCCCGGAAACGAACAAAAAGCCGACGGTCCGCGTTGCCCCGCAAATGAACGCTGACTGATATATGCGGCCAATATATTTTGTTTGTTAATTGCGTTCATGTACGAACGACACCTTGCGACTGGATCGTGTTTGCTCGTTCGACAACTGGAATGCGATCGGCGAAAAAGTTTAATTGCGATTCATGACTGTTCGTTTCTTGCTATTGATTTACCGTTGGCAAGAAAATTTGCTTTTCAATGGAACTTGCCATCATCGGCAACTCCGCCTCGGAATTTCATAATCCTCCTACCGAGGACACGCTGTTACCTTTCTTTCCGATTTCTGTCGGAAACGATTGCGTACAAAAATCCATGCCTACGGTTTTTTCGAAGCGTACAGGTTCCCTAAACTAATCAAGTTATGTGGCGATCGTTAAATGGATAACTGTATAAACGCACCTGTGTGAAAATACTTCTTGAAAAGATCGAGAATGACGTTCTTGATGACAAACCGATGGATCGAGCGTACACTGATCGAGGCGTTTGGCTCGACTCAACGTCACTCGTTAGACATCCGTGCCAAATTGGGAAGCAGGAGGGTCTTCCTGCTCGAGCGTTAATTGTACATTTGCATTTGCAAGAGTCAGTTCGGCCGCGCAACGACCCATTTGCCGTGGTCCGATCGTTTTCCGTACCGACCAGTTTCGAGAACCTTTCGAACAATCACGATCGCTGGAGAAAGTTCGCGGGACAACTCGGCTAATTAATAGGTTCGGCCGAGTTGACGCCGGGAATAATCGACGCCGAATCGAACGGGCACGCCTTCTTTTCGCACGATCGATCGCTGTTTTGTCGAGCGAATTATTATGGACGCGAACAAATGCTCGAGAAACGAGACACCCGATACCGGGCGTCGGATTTTTCGGCGAAAAATAGCTTTTAATGTTTGCGGTAACCATTCGCGGTCGATTCTATGTACGGAACTCGATACGTATGCGCGTGCCAATGCATTTCGCAAATACCGATGACCCGAGTGGGAAACGACTATGGTGATTTCTACTCTAGCAGCTTTTCTGGATTCTAAGGAACGCGAATAAAATATACAATTTTAAATAAATTCACTGGTAAAATTGTAAACGAGCGTACGCATAATCGGTTATATTTTCGACGTCGCTTTCTTTTGGCGAAACGAGGAACTCGATCTTCCTATTGTCATCCTGGCCTCTCTCTCTCTCTCTCTCTCTCTCTCTCTCTCTCTGGCTCGGTATTCGAATTAATTGCAAACGTTTGCGTACACCGTTGCGTCGATAGGTGTGAGGCTATGTTGGCTTAACGAGACACTTTCAGCGAGGCTGGTTTAATCAGACGCGGTCATTATATCGCGGCGTCGGCAAACTTTATACTCGGCCGATCAAACACCGCGATTCAGCGGCGGTAAATCTCCGCGTCATATTTACAAACGTATCGATCGCGGAGAAAAAAACCGCGGCACCGGTCAGCAACAGGTCCGTTTTGCCAACAACCGCTATTGTTTGCCGCAATTCGCCCGCGTCCCCTTTCATAATTCCTTCTCGAGTGTTTGTCGACGCGTCCGACGATCATCGGAATGCCTCGCATAGCCCGGCCCGTTTCTTACGGTTACCGATGTCTCATTCCCTCGTGATTTCTCGTACACAATACAATGTGGGATAACCGAATCGATGGACTCGAGAGATACGCTCGCTATTCCCGACGAACCTAATTGGCTCGCAGATAATTGCGTTACAATTTTCTAACAGGTAGGCGACACGCAACTCTTTCGAAAAATATGACCCTCTGTCGGGAAAATGTCTATTCATTTTTCAAAAGCTGGTGACACGATTGCGATTGTCATTCTTATTCTTGTATTAAATTAGTTACCGAACCACCCGTAATCTTTGCAAATGCGTGCGAGATGCGTGAACAGGCAGTGATTCGCTGCTATTTTACCGATCCTTGTTCAGCACTCGAATGTTAATAATATCCAAATGTTACGTCGAAAGTTTAAGAACGCGTAAAACATGCTTTACGACTCTATTCAATAACAATTTCCAAGAAGGAAAACGTTCGAACGAGCCAATTAATTTCACTTCTGAGCACATCGTCGAACAAATCAGCTTATTAAAGGATCCGAGAAAGAGCATCGCACGAACGGTTGAAAGATCGCGTTAAATCTCCGCGGATTAAATTACAGATGTTCAAGACCGAATGCATGCTGGGGGGTTTTTACGTAATTGCATTAGTCTCATCTGCATGTGCCACATGAACCCGCAGACTGGTTACGCTGAAACACCATGTACGCGTACGTGTAATAGTAATAGCCGGTTGCTTGGAATTCCTGGACGTTGCCGCCGCCGCCGCCGCCGCAAGAGTCTGGATGCAGGCCTGCATCTGTCGTTAAACTTTTTTCCCTAATCCTCCCTAGATCGCGGTAATAACCCATCGCGAAAGTTTCCCTGTTACACAAATCTGGCGGCAAGCCAGAGAAAAATCCGTGGAGCACCGGCGAGAGCCTTTTTCATCCAGCCACGGACCGAACTATCCGAGATGCTATCGTCCCTGCATATTTCGAGCACGGTCGCAAGGCCCAGAACGAGGAAACGGAGATAACAGCCCCGGAATTTACCGTGATTGCGGGAAATATCTTTGCGAGAGAGATTAAGAGAAAGAGAGAGAGAGAGAGAGAGAGAGAGACCGGAAAAACCGTGGAACGATTATCGCTTTGATCGTGAAATCCCGTGAATTTCTCGCCACAATTATCATCGGCTTCCCGCGAAGAGATCGTTTTCGTTTTGCTCCAGCGACTTAACGCCGCGTGAACTGATAATGATAATATGCTCTGCGACAGGTTCCGCTCGGACATTATGATTGTTTATTTCACTTCCGAAGTCTCCGTGCACGACGCATCAATGAATCATCTCCTTTCGATTGCCAATCGTCAACGAATCACCCGCGGAGAATGCTTAAGTTAGCAACAGCTCTCGATGACTGATCTGGCTATTCTGAGACATTTAAAAATTGTGTAAATTTGTCGAGCGTCGTAAAGCGCGATTAGAGTCAGATTTTATGTATTTGGCCGATCATGTAGTGGAGATCTTGATAAATTTTGCAGATCTTGATAAATAATTCGATCATCCAGGAACAGGTGATAAGGTAGTCGCAGCGTTGATCACGAATTGAAATGATATTGCTCTTAAATAAGCAGCGTCGATCAAATTGATTGGGATCGTCGTTTCGACGAAAGATTTAATTATCGACTATTAAGAATCGCACAATGGATTTATATTCCAGTTGATTGAAACAGCGCGGAAAATGATATCGTCCTCGCGAGGCCAATATTGAAATATCCATAATTCAACCTTCCGTCTAAATATGTGCTCCGAGTTTCACCGAAACGAAATATTATAGCTCGCTAAATAAATATTGCTCTATCGAGTCGAGCAACTCGACGGAGGACGAAGCAATTAAACCCCATTCATTGAGAGTTATCGGTGGCTGGTAGCGTTCGACTTTATTATTCGATCTACCCCTAATCATATATTAAGATCGCGGAGCCGATAACCGGAGAAACCGTGGCGGCAGAAACCCGGCGGCGGCGGCGGCCTCCATCGGCCATCGAGCAGGCCTGCCAACCTGAAGCGTCGCGTATTATACGAGAAATCGCTGATAAAAAGAGCAAGGCGCCGCTCGAAGTTTGCTTTTCGAAGCGGCGCGATGGCGGTGGTCGAGAAAGAGGTTCAAGGAATTGGATCGTTCGGGTCTCCGAAGCGAGCATCAAGGATCCAGTTACCGGCGCGGCGCGATCATCATGGCCGCCGCCTCGGTGTGTACACAATCCCACGGGCGAAATTGACCGTGAACCTTTCTGACCCAGTTGCTTACATAATTGATTCGTCTTCGTTAGCGCGACTCTCGTTGCGCCGCGGCGATGCAACGAAATTACGTGACCGCCATGGAAATGCGCGGGCGTCCGCGGTGATCCCCGTGGAATTCCGAAACACGACGAGAGTTTTCCATGGCCCGTCCAATCCTTTCACCTATCCTAGCGGCTCTTCGATCATTTGAGCGGGCAGCTCGCTCGTAATACTTTTCACGTTCCCGAGGAATCTATTCTTCCTAGAGGTGAAAGAGGATTCGGAGTCGTTTCACGTTCGCGTTTTCTATACCTTTTCCTCTCGGTAGCTCGCTTCTTTCGCCGAGTAATTTGTATTTGATTCGGATCTCCTTCTGTACTCGGTTCACCGACGACACGACACGCCTCCACGAATTATTAATTAGAACAGCGAGCATCTTCGTTTCGAAGGAGCAAAGAATTCGCCGGAAGAATCGCTGTTGTTCCCGAGTTTATTTTTACGTTCGGAGTTCCTGCGCCAAAGCGTCCGTCGCGCATTTCCAATTAAAACTTTGCCGCGTTCGAGCCCGCTCGTTTCACCGAAAATCAATTCGAATGGACAAAAGTGTCTCGCGCGCCGTCGAAAGCGGCGTAAAACGAGGAACGAATTATTAAGGGGAAATCAATTACCCGAGCAGCGTGTTTCCATTTCTATTCGATTTTACATCGTAAACAACACGCGGTCGTACTATTAAAAGGTCTTTCCTGTTCGACGCGTTGCAACGCGCATGACAATCGAATGCACTCTGCCGTGTCGATACTATCTGTTGGTTGGTCTCGCTGCGTAGGTCGAAGATGTTTTCTACACCGCTTGGCCAAAGTTTGTTCAGTCGCTTGTCGGTTCTCATTAGAGCGTGTACGAATTGAGTATAGACAACGTTAAGCAGAATTTCAGAACGAGAATTTCATCACGCGTTCTCACATTCTCGTTTCTTCGCGAATCTTTGATCACATCTTATACCGTATCGTTCATAAACCATATCTCGCATTATTTTATTCGCATCTTATCCGAAATAAATATTTCTATCCTATCCGTTTCGTTCGTCCATAAACATGATGTAGCTTCTGTGAAAAATGCAGCTGCAGTTTCGAGCCACTCTGACCTTTTTCCATAAAACAAATGTTAAGTGTGTGTAAATATTGGTGAACCTTTTACTGCAACTCGGTCATAGCGTAGTAGCCATTATCGTTCGCCGGTGTTTCGAATGGGAAGCGTGGTCCGTGAACATTTTTTTTCAACGATTTTCCACGACAAGTTTCCGTTCGCCAAGTTTTAAGTTCTCGTTTACGTGCGATTAGAGTAACTTTAAAGAATTTTTATCAGCTTTTAAGCGAACATCTTAGGACAGAATGTGGAACGATGCATGCAGCATGATAATTTGATGAATAATCAGATCTCCTTCTCTCGACGATGCTGACGTTCGATGACGAGCGCTAGGCTACGGTCTAACGCCACTAACAATTCAACTCAAGTTAACTCACCCTCCCCGACTCTTGACAGGGATTTGCACGTTCTTTGGATCGCCTACTCACCTGAAACAGTCGATAAGAGAGACCATTAATTAAGAGACCATTAGTTTCGTCGGCGCGCATGGTAATTACAAACTAATCAGCGCGCTAGCTTTATGCATTTATCATTCGCAACGAAAGTGTACAGGACGCGGTAAAATTAAGATCACAGCGATGAATGAATGCGGTTTCTATTTGATCTAGGCACGAATGCGGAAGCACCCGCACAGATCTATCGATCTAGTAAGATGGCGGATCGCAGATGGAACGATTACGGACAAGCTGATTCGTACGTGATTGTTCACGCTTTCGCTGAAATTATTTTATTCGGCTTTTGTACGCTCCCCGGAATAAAATGGTAGCATTTTTATTATGAAATATTAATAAAATCTCAAATTTCTTGCTGCCTCGTTGCAAAAGCTGTTTATTCAAATTATGGAATTACAAACGGAGCACAGTTCGACGATTTGAAGCGTAAAACCTGTAGCACAGATATTTTTAAGTAGCTTACGATGGGGCTGAAAATGTTTATGGGATTCAAAGAATTTTCATGGGATTGAAACCGTTGCGGAAATTTCACCGCAGCGTAACGACCTCTCTCGCTGCGAAAAAAGGGGCAAAAGGAAGGAAAATCCGCCGGCTTAACGCGACCCCGTTCCGATTCAACAATGAGAGAATCGGAGGAGCGTTTGATATTCGTTTCGGGAGCGTAATTTCTCTCGGGCGGATTTTATTGGCCGCGTTCCAGCCGGATAATTTTCATAGAGGAGCCACGTCGGTGCAACGACTGACAAATTGCATCGACGTGTCACTGCACTCTCGGGCGCGAGGGCCCGCGCCCGCTCGAACGCGATCGCCGCTCTCAACTGATAAAGTTCATTGGGTCTTTGTCATTTCTCCGGCGTTCTTTGTGCCGATGGCACAAAGAATAATGACCGGCTCGATAATACGGTTCTCATCGCGAAACAAATTGCTGTTGCAGGCCAACGGGACGCTGAATGCAGGTTCAGCAACAGCTGATACAATGTCTCACGCGTGATTCTATGAAATGTTTCGCAATCGAACATTCCAGTTCATTGATATCCATAATCAAATTCTATTCGAAACGAATACAGTTGCACGAACAACATTATTCACGAAGAAACCTGTCATCTCGATAGATATCAATTTTGTGTACAGCTTCGTCTCGTGGGTGAAGATTTTTCGAATCAATAATTATCTAAAATTTTCTGTTAATTTTATTAGATTTTTGTGTATCGATGATCTTGGAAGAAAAATTCAGAGAAATAGATAGACGTATGGCCTAATTTCATTGTTAATCTTGATCCAAGTATGTATTTCTATTGGCAAATGACGAATCGATCCTTCACCCTGAAGAATCAAAGTCAAAGATGAATTCCGCTGGCCTCGAAGACGACGGAAGTGACGGTGAGCGAACTCGATTGCTATGATATGGGAACAATTACGGATGGTCGGGTCGGCTGATGATCGATTGGCAATTGTGATTGAAAAATTATGGGCGCGTCATTAACGACAACGGTGTCGATCGACGCGAATAATTCCCCGGCAAAATGGGGGCCGCTTATCTGAAACACACATCGAGCTGTCGCTTCAATCGATTTACCACGGTAAAACTCTGGTCCGCTCAGTTAGGTTCATCATCCGCGCGGTCGACGCGCGGTCGACGCGCGATCGAGGATCGGCGATCCCAGGCGTCTTTGCCTAACAAAACGAACCTAACGAGCCTCTTCAGATTTTTTCGGGGCCGCGCGTGCCCGAGCGACGTTCCCGCGAGCATTGACAGTCGATCCGAACTATAGATCCCGCAACCTAATCGTCGGTATACTGCAAGTCACCGCGACAATCAGCCGACCGAAACGCGACGCGACGCGACTCGTCGAGGCGTCTTGAATCTCGGCTTGCACGAAATTCTCGCCTTCCTCTTTAATACGCGACTCGTTAGAACTCGGAAAAATTCTCGGGAAAGTGAGAATCTAACAATAACGGACAGAGGCTCGATCACCCACGAGCCGCGGGGAATTCGATCGTAAATATTTTCCGTGCAGGAAAGCATCTGCGCGATTTCGCGAGGGAATTTCCGATAAGAGGAAACCACCGAGTCCAAATTCTTTTTCACAAAGCGGTACTGTAATCGCCGCGAGCCGTCGTCGTTGCACATTCGACGATTCATAAAAGCTCGAATTATCAGCGGCTAATGAGAACAAACAGTTTAATGGTAGAATGCCGATAACCGTGATTCAACGGCCGCTGAATCCGACGAATCGCGCCCGACCTCGGATAATATTCCAATAAACAGTAAATAATAATAATAAACTCGCACAATGGCATTCTTTCACGAGAATGTATCGGAGCGATTCGTAGGCTGGCTCTTGTGCGGTTAATTGCCGGTAATATCGGTCTCTCTATGAATTATTATACGAACGCGATGTAAATGCAATCTGAGTGGAATTTATACAATACCGATAAAGTCATCAAATATAGAACCAAATACAATAAATATAAAATAACAGCGGTGAGTATACACGAAATATAAAAAGTAGATATTTCTCCTATCGTAATTCTTTATATTAGTCGGAATTGGAAGGCTTAAATGCTCGAGAAGAAGCCAATCGGCGATACAGACGCGCCATCGTTCGAAGACCATCGAGCCAAAGTTTTAAAAAACATTTGACTGCGCTTCGAAAGCGAACGCGTGAGAAAGCCTCGAAGAGATAGAACCAAGAGAGGACGAAGAGAAGTCACGGAGCATCTTTGCCGGTGTATGGAAATGTTGCTCTTTGTCACGGTTCGGTGGTATCGGCATGTTTCTAGAGCTCCGTCGATAGCGGAGCAAGTTTTGAGAGTTTGGAGCGGGGCCGTTTCAGAGGCTTCTTGCTCCGCTGGAAAGAGGAATAAAATGGCGGATTAAAGAACCTCGACAGAGTCGGCGGAGAACCGATGAAGCGTGCAAGAAATTCGCTGAAAGTCGCCGCAACGACTCCCGATACACGACGTCGGCCGGTCATAGTTGCGTGCCACGTGGACGTATAATGATTCATAGAGGACACGGGGCGGCGTTGGCTCTGACCGAATGCATTAGAAACCTCTCGCGATCCATGAAAAGAACTACGTACACGAAAGCCTCCGAACGGTTAGAAAGTCCGAAGAATTTCCTGTGGTCCTTGGAGCGTAAGTTCTGTTGTAGTCGAGGCTGAGTCGGGCGAGTATCCGTGAAAAGAATGAAAAACTGGCATGCATTATTGCCGCGGAGTCATTGGCGTAGCCAACGGTGAAACTATTGCAATGGGACGCGCGAGTGCTCCGTCGCCTCCATCCGAGACCAAGACTCGCGAGATCAAAGTTATTGGAAAATTGCTGTTGGCCGTATTGTGACAACAAGGAAGTTCGGTTCAACTGGACACGCAGCACGATACTTGTTACGTACAACCCATAGTCCATAGGTAACAAGTACACTTTGAACGAATAAGCGATATACGAGATGAATTAATTAATATATATTTACCGACGTCCGGTCACCCTTCTTAAGTCGTTCAGCCAATTAAAAGTTTAAATACAAGAATCGTAATAACGTTCGTTCATGATTTCGCAAATTTCTTGAGACAACTATCTTAACGAAGAAATTGTCCAGGTAAGTTGCAAACGGAAGTGTATGATACTGCTCGACGCTTCAGAAGTTACCGGTGCACGGTCATTAAATATTAATCCAAAGGGCGACGAGATGTCTCAGCGGATAGCTAACGTTGAGAACTTGGAGCGGATAACTCACGAAACCCTTCCTTGTAAACACGCGGCTTAAGGCTAGCTCAAGGAATAGAGATTTATCTACAGGTTGAAGCCCCGCTACTCTAAACGCGAAGGTTAAGAAACTATTTCCACTAATAGCTTCTATTCTAGGAGATACGATGCCAGCGTTACGGTGCTTGTCCACTGGAGGATCGGCCGCTATTTATTTATCTATTCTCGAGAGAAATCTACGCGCTTCAGTTTGTTCTAAAATGATGATTCGGTGCAAAGGTGCGCAGGGTTGTCGCGTTGCTGTAAACTCGGGGATTAAAAAGTGATGTAATTAGCAGGATTTACGTCGAGGGTAGCAAGCATCTCACCGCGCGCTCATTTGACGATTTTCAGAAGAAAATCTGCTCTCGAGAGCGCGGTGCCGAGAGAGATCTACGGGTGCAACAGTGGCACAAGGCTACGCGGAGATGCTAAATTTTATCTACTGGTTGCAATCTCAGAATTGCAAACTCGGGGATTAAGTAATTACATCTGGCAGGAACTTTTCAGATAAGGGATCCGGTTACCGCGGATTAGCAAGGTACCGTGCCTTTGGTTCGCCTTGGAACCTAACCATTTATTTATTTATTTTTTAATCAAAATATTTCTTTCTCTCTTATTTTATTTATTCTTTAATAAGAAAACTTTGTGTTCCTTTATTTATTTATTTTCTAACAAAAAGACATGTAATACGTCTTATTCGATAAATCTAAAGTAATTACGTTGAAAAGCGAGCCAAAGGCAATCGATCCATTGTAACCAGCTCCGCTACCTCAATTATTTTTGAGAATATCGTGCCGCGGGTGATAAGCGTTATGCCGCGCACACCCGTTTAACGAGTTCAATTTGGAAGAAAGCGGTTCTCAATGGTTTAGACGAGCGGGCGTTTCTCAAGTGGCGAATGGTTGTGCTCTCGAGGGTTGGAGCCGAGCGACGTCTACCGTGCAGTGAAGACATAGCATAAGGCTGGGTGGAAGTACTGAGGTTTATCTACAGGTTGAAGCCTCACCGTGGTAAACTTGACGGTTAGGAAGTCGTAGTATTTCACCAGGAACTTCATTATGCGGCCGGTGTAATTGGCTCCGTTCGAACAGCATGCGTTTCCTACTTGCTCGGGAGTGGCTTTCGTTCGTCTTGGCACGCACAAAATCGATCGGTTAATTAGACGAGATTCTCGCCGCTCGTTCGCCGATTTTCGACGAGCGCGCTCGGCGAACCCGTCCGAGGAGAGATCGCGGGGAGCTGCCAGTGATATTCGACCTATCGCGCTATCTGCTCGCTATCTTCGGGACACTCGATACTGCGACTTGCCCCGATCAGCAGCATCATCATCGTCTAATACGAGGTTCTATCGATAATCGTTCGACGAACTGCCGCTACGGGAGGTCCGCACTTTATTTTCACTTGTTTCTTTCGCGTTCAATCGTTCATTTATCTCTATAGCGACGAAACAATAATACCGCCGCGGAAGTAGTAATCCGTGTAAATACAGTAGGAGTAATAGTACGAAGTGGGTCTATTTTTTCATTTTAAAAAAACATGCCCGCGTGTAAACAGAATTTGGTGTGCTTTGAAAGCCAAGCCAACGGCGATATGTGTCGCGGTGTACCGCGAGTCTCGCCGATTCGCACGTCTGCTGAAAAGAAAGTAACGAAAAGCGCTGAACCGGATCGAAAGTTCGCGAAACGAGCGTTTTCTCGAATAGACGAAGGTTTCGCGCGTCGCAAAGAAAATGGCGGTCTCGCGAGAACCGAGCAACGAGACCGCGCACGGCCGATTAATCATCGGGACTCGTGACGCGGACCGATTACATTCGACCGTGTCGCGGCTGATCACGCTACGACCAAAACGAACTGTAATTTACATTCATTGAATCAGAGATAATCGCCTTCCTCCCGTTTCTCGCGAGTCGCACGTGCGACTTGGATACAAAGATCACTGTCCGCCCTGTTCTCGATTATCTCCTCGGGGGATGCGCCTCGACGAGCCTCGGCGAGCCCCGGCGAGCCCCGGCGAGCCCCGGCGAGCCCCGGCGAGCCGCAGGCCGCGCGAAGCGCTAATTATTTATGGGAAAAACCTTATCCCGGCCTTCTCTCATGGCCACGGCCGATGGTTTCTTTTCACACGGTTCTCTTACGTTACCGACGAAAAGTATGGTCCAAGGTTACTCTTGCGTCCCACCGTTCAAGAAATTGGAACACCTTTATTCGCGGAAATTGAATTGGATCAGAGTCGACGGTCGATTCTACGCGGAATCGAATTTTTAACCGTGCTGAATCGGTTTACATGTTCCAGCAAAAAATGTTTCGATATCACACGGTTCATTGAGTGGCACTCGATTACCAGTGTCCAGAAAAATAGATGCTTCGCGCACGGATCTCCATCGTAACATTAATTGTTCCAAATGAAATAGCTTGATCGTCGGTAGGCAACAATCTCTTGGACGTTGTA
Organism: Augochlora pura; assembly: GCF_028453695.1. NCBI lineage: Eukaryota > Metazoa > Arthropoda > Insecta > Hymenoptera > Halictidae > Augochlora > Augochlora pura. The sequence goes on along the minus strand of NC_135773.1, from coordinate 453,551 downwards.
AAAGATATTGTTTGGTAGCGACATACTTTCGACCGACAGTGTACCGTCACGGTATCATCGGGTTAATCGTTCCAACGGCACCGTGGTCAGCCGATCGTCATTACTACTTTCTAATTAACTCGCGGCCTGGCCGGTTCAACGGTGGAAAGTTCCGGATCGTTTTCGTGGATTAAAACTCGATTTCTGCCGGTCTCTGTTTCATTTGTTCGCGGAAAGACAAAGCGGCTCGCGCCTCTCCAGCGTCTCGAGCGGGATGTTCTCGAATTTCCACGAGCGAAACGGACAGGACAAAGGTCGTTTTCGTAGTCGGTTCTCGTGGCGTTTTCCCGTTGCATTTTCACACGCTCCGTTCTCGCGTTTTAACGTCGCCGTCACGCACCAATAATCGAAAACTCGACGTTCCCGCGATTGTACGCTCTCGCATCGGCGGCGCACGCGCGCGCGCGCGCGCGTTTCGAACGGTCTCGCAGCTCTCTTATACGCGACGCAATTCTTTCCTCGATTGCCTCATCGAGAAGATCGTTGTCGCTTCCGATCGAGAGAACGACAACGGAGGGGTCGTTTGATTCTCGAACGAGATCGCGTTTACGGAACCGGCGCTGTTCACCGACCGAACGGTTTCTCACAAAGGATCGCGCTATCCCTTAACTGGTCGCGCTATCGACTACACAAGGGGTACAAATTGGGTCGGTTGGATTCCATCGCTGGGAGCTAGACGAAAATCACGGGCAACGAAACTGCGCAGAGCTTTCGTTTGCGGGGGAAATTAAATCGACCATTCACCGTGATGAGAGTACCTATGTTTCGAAGGCAAAGTCTCGTGCCGATCGATCGAATGTTTCCTCATGGCGAGGATCTTCGCGAGAGAAGAAGACTCTCTCTACTCGTCGTTATTCCGGCGAACGATTCTCGCGGCGCTCTCGAGCAGAAATTTGCCGGATTTTTAAAAGTTAAAGTCACCGGACACGGTCTTCCGTTACACAAAAGAACCGATATTTCTAGGACAAAGACACTCGACGACCGATGAAACTTTTTCGAGCAGAAGAAACACGGTGTTCAAAGGTTTCGGTTCCACTCGGGCGACGGCAGGTCTCCTCTACCAGAACGGAACAGATTTTAGGTGACTAGAATCGCTTTTTAATTGACGCAACAGTTTTTCGAACAGCGAGACGACCCTTGCGGAGCGTGACACGTAACCGGGACCGATATCTTGGCTGCTTGAAAATTCACTCGTCGGCGAACGAACACTTGTCACCGCGACGAGTACTCGCAGCAAAAGTCCCACTGATCGTTTGATCGAACGATCTTTCGCGCAAAACACTTTTGGATCACTGTGGAGACTTTCAAGTAATTCGGGATTTTCGCGGGAACTCGAGCGAGGAGCTTCGGAGCTCGCGAAGACGATCGTGCAATTAGCCGAGAAACGAACTGCGTTTGAAGTATCGGAGACACTCGGATGGCGGAGGCCGTGGAAACAGCTGATCGGCCGGCTGGCGTCCGATGGTTACGCAATCGGCGTTGTTTCGCACGCGTCGGCTCGGCTCCGCCGCGGGCAACGAGGAACCCGGTGGATTTCTGCACGCATTCCCGTGCGTGCCGCATTACGACGCACCGATTACGCAATCCGGCCGTGTCTTCTGGGGGCCGCGTGTTTATTTGCGGCCGAGAGCGTTTCCTTTCGTTCGCCAACAAAACCGAGCTCCGGCGCAGAAATTCTAGCGCAATCGGTCGACGTCTTCCCTCGTTCCCATCGCGCCAACGATATTCGAAACGGCTTCCTGGATCCTTCGATTCTTAGATCCCTAAATCTTCTCTAAATCGTACAGGCCTTGTCCGCATAAATCAAATCTTTGACAATGCGGTTGCGTTCGGTATCATTTCAGAAAGTGTAGCTTAACGCAAAGTACGGAGGCCCGAATAATACCAGCGAAACGCCGAATGTAATTTCGAGGGAAGCTTCCAGCTTCCTAATTTGCAAAGAGGATAGAAGCGGAGTTAAAGTTAGCTACTCCGAAGTAGCCGCCGAAAGGCGTGCACGATGTCATTAGCGTACATAGATTGTAGCGTAAAGGGAGAATGAACTGTTATGGAAGAAGTAATTGCGACGAGAAAGTAACTGGAAGAAAGAGAAGAAACAGATGATATTATATAAAAACGGAAGGCAGTGCGTTTCATCGGGGAGCTCTTTCATTTGGGTCGAGCGAGCGGACTCGTCTCATTTACGTTGCCTAGCGCAAATTGCTTTCGTTACGGTAATGGAAGACCTGTGATTAGCGAGCGCCGAGAACGCTGTCACAGTGTAACCCCTCGGAAGAGATAGGTGGTGCAAGGGTAGGAACCAGTTACGTACAGCGCTCAACAGTCTACGAAAGTTCTTTCGCGCAAACTTGCATTGCTTTTCGTGTAGTGGAACTATAAGAAAATTGGCGCTTCGACTATCCTCGTTACTCATTTAACAAACTTTTCGACAGATAATCGGCGGATTGTGAATTATTATGGAAATTTCGAAGGTACAAGAATCGATTTGCTTTTCATATTATGTAGAGCAATAAATGTTGCAGCGATAGCGGGAATAGAAATATTATGTAACGGAGATTTAACTATAATAAGAACGCTGTCGACAAGTATAATCATGTGGTTGCAACAGTTGTAGAATCCATAGCAGTGCGACGACGTTCGACGTGTCACAGTTCACGGTGACGAACACTTCTACCAAAAGCAGAACATTCAGTTTAAATCTTTCAATTTCATATAATTAGCAAATAAAATCCTGACCAAGTTCCTTAAGCTTCCGCAAACTTATTTGTTCATCTACATTTAAATTTAGTTTTCGTAGATCCAAATATACGAATGGAAGTTCAGAGAGATTCCTTTAAACATACCTTTCACTATACATTTTCCAGTAACGCGGCGCCTAAGCGACATTAAGAGCCACGCGCAAAGCTTTGTCCGATTATGTTAGGATCAGGCGTGTACAATTTCCATCTCCACCCGATTCCACAAAGAGGAAAGGTGCCACTCTATTTATCCGAGGCTCTGTTCTCCGAATAAAGGAGGCCCGCGCGAAGCAATTCCCCCGAACAATGCCGCGACGTAATTGAGAATTAATTTCCAAAGAAACTCTCATCGTAAGAAGCAATTGCGCTCGGTAAAAGCGGCGTGTTCGAGGGAATCCGATCGAGCGGCGCGATAAGGCTCGCGCGTATCCGCGCGATTAATTGAGAGAAAAGTGGAGTATTAGAAGAAAGTGGCCGAGAAAAGAGAGATCAGGCGGTTGCGCGCCCGTAAGCAAACAATGCATATCGCGTTAATCACCTGTTCGGTCTTTCAGGCGTCTCTGCTAACTAGACTGAGGTCGCTTATGCAAGTGCGCGTCTCTTATGGCGCGGATTATGGCAACAAGATGCTTTCCTATTCGACCGCAGATAGCTTAAATTGAAGCTAAAAGTGTCCACTTTACGATACCGGAAGTTACATTACCGTAAAACGACCTGGGATTTTTTTATGATTTTTTGAATCAAATAATCGGGTGTTTTACGCCGTTTGGGGCTCATTTTTGGACTTTGGGCGAGTTTTTAATCACTTTCCCGTCGAGCAATTTGGACTTCAGGGTGCTCAAATTGAAGCTAAAAGTGTCTACTTTACGATACCGGAAGCTACATTACCGTAAAACAACTTGGGATTTTTTTACGATTTTTTGAATCAAATAATTGGGGGTTTTAGGCCGTTTTGGGCTCATTTTCGGTCTTTGGGCGCGTTTGCAACAACTTTCCCGTTGAGCAATTTGGACTTCAGGGTGCTTAAATTGAAGCTAAAAGTGTCTACTTTACGACCGCGGTTTCTGCTCTAAAATGACGAAATTGAGAAATTAAGTTGCGCGGCATCTCGTTACTTTTTCAAGGCTCTCGCGCTTTGCCGATCCAAACGAAATTAATAATTCCGTCACCCATATACGACTATACCGTCTACCGTCCTATTGCGTCGGCGTTCGAGGACATTAAATTCTCATTAATCCCCTGTTAAAAGTTTCAAACAAAAAGTCCGTTCTAACTTTGTCAACGCATTTGCCAGCGCGGTCTCTTCAATTACAAATTTCGAGGGGCTCAAAGCGAAGGAAAAATTCCGTCGGACCTTTGTCGAGCGCGCGCGATGTCTTGTCTATTAAAAGTTCAGGGACGTGAGAATTAGCAGGATGATTCTGTTAGAGCTTCGTTCGGGCTTCTACTCGATCGTGTTGCCGCCTCGTCCATCGAGCTGCAAACTCTCTTTTACGGTTTGGCACTCGTGGTTCGGCTATGGACGCGTTAATAGTTTGTTGACGGTCGATCGGAACTCGTGGGTCCTAGATCAAAGAGGCAAGCCACCGGCGGTCTAGGCTCGTTGGTTGCGCAATCGGCTCGTTAAATCTAAGATGTAGGCCTCAGCGACGTGCCAGAAACGAAAATATCACGGCGATGCGGCAGGCGAAAATCGCGAACGCTTCCTCCAAGCGACTCGAGACCAGCTCGAAATCAATGTCGGTTAACCTTACGCGGTCGAAATGCCTGAACCGAACTGGCAATCGATATTGAAACGATCAAGATTCATTCGAGAATTCCAGGACGATATCGGCAAATTATAACATCGTTATCAATGTCCAAACGAAAACTTGTTTGCCAGCAGCATCGATCTAATTCCTTTGATTTATCTAATAAACTCTACGGATTCTCTCGGACAGGACTGCGCAATCTAATATTACATTAGACGCACGTAACCAGTTTGAACAAATATTGGAAATGGAACGGCACAATGCAAAGAAACCGTGACATCGTCTGCCCGCCTGACCGGGAACAAGTTGCGTTCAATGAGATATAATTACGAAGGCTGCGAACGGAACAAATGATGGCAGAACACGTTCGATTCGGCCGTAAAATCGTAGATTTGCATAAACTTCCGCGAGGTACCATTTCAGATAGCGAGAAAGCAGCCATGGCGGTATCGTTTAGATACCGAAGTGAAATCGAACTCGCTGACATAGCAATTAGCGGACGCGCGGCGCAGTCGAAGGCGTATTCGAAAAGAAGCTTTCGCGCGATATCGCGCATGATCATCTTAATCAGGGGGCGCGGTGGATCGGGAAACGCGAGGTCTTCGTCAGCGACCGTTTAAAAAACAAACAGCCGGTATCGGGGCCAGCGATCTTAATTGCCATAGGCGCAATAACGATCGCGTCTGACATTCCCACGTGACCCACGTGACCCACGCGAGCCCCGTTCACGGTTCGCCAAAGGATCGGCCGAAAATTCTTTCCGGTCCAAAGGGGACGCGTACGTCCGCTCCTCGGAGCGTGACACCCGGTCGGTCGATAAAACTGCAATAAAGTGCATGCGCAGCTGCGCGTTGCCGCGGATATCGTGCACCTACCGCGGTGTGCTCGATTCTTTTTCACCGTCTACTCGGCGTCTCGTAGAAACGGAAACGCGGACGCTCTTGCCTCGCCACCGCAAACCTTTCCACCGAGACTTGCAACTCTAATCTTTCGTTGATCCGCCATCTTCGCGGTCCGAGATAGTCTTTGGGATATTGTTACGGAACTACAAATATTGTCGAAAACTACAAAATTCCTACAAAAGTGCAGAAAAAGTTGTGCCAATTCCAGATGAATCTTCCATCCGATTCCGTGAATCGTAAAACATTATTTGGTCGCCCGGTCCTACCGAGCAATAAAAATGAAAAAACTTGCGTTGTTTTATGAGAGTCGCGAAACCAAATTTAGGCAAGCCTCTCCCCGCGGCTTTTACAACGTGCGAATGTATTAAGAAATCAATACAAAAAATGTACGCCCCCATCGTTGTACGATTTGAAGGGAGCAAACATCGTAGCGCTGGTTCGCTTTACATGTTACATCGCCGCGAAAGTTATCGCGCACGTACCGTCAATATATTGCCGGACCAATGTCCAAGGTGATGTTTACACTTGAGAATAGTGTGGAGTATCGCCGTGGTAATACTATAAATCAAACGGTGTAAATCCCCCATCGGACGTAATTAATTTCACAACGAGTCTTCGATAAGCGTGATTTTCATTTATTGCGTGTTTTATTGGCAAGCCAATTTCCAGAAATCGTCGACAATTAAGATTGTTCTGTAACATAATTCACCGACGTTACGATCCAGGCGAAGCGAAGTCGCAAACAATTTCTCCACGGTTTCCCGGAAAGCCAGTATTCCCGATTTTTAACATTGCCAAAGCGATGTCTGATCGATACATTGATCCTCCTCGTTATGCGGCATTTCCATTACCAGTGCAACGTCCTGAAAGCGCCTACGCTCGAGATTACTCCGCGGAATCACAATAATATAAACCAACGGAGGAGAGGAGACGCCTATCGAGCACGATTATTTTCCACCACCTGCAGAGGTAGCATCTTCTCCAGCATTTTGCGATTTAAGCCGGTTCAACTCGAATAGCTCGTCTGCTCGTATCTCGTTGCACTCGCCGCGAACGCAGAATACATGATCGTTGCTCCAACAATATTATTGTTATCCTAGGAACACTGTGCAAGGATAAAAAAATTGGCCGAGGTCAGTTTCACTCGACGGTCGTGCCAACATCCGCGCGAAACCGCGAGAAGCGGGAAGCGAGAAGCGAGAAGGGAGAAGGGAGAAGCGGGCAAATAGATAACGGAGGAGGAAAAAGTTGGCGAACGACTGCGACATCGCGAAATCGCACGCAACCGGACACCGGCGTTGCTCTCGCGCGTTCCGATCCGACATAATCGGGCCACGGTTATCTATCCCGGTGGACACGTAACGCGTTTCTCGCCTGGGCAAGAATACGTCGCGAACAATAGGATTCGATCGAGCCGATCCGCGTTTGCTCTGTCGATCCGAGTCCGGATCGTTCCGCGACACGTGTTCCGAGAGCTGCGCGCACGGTTTCGCGGTTAAAACTATTAGATCCGTGTTGGACGGCTCGACTTTGCAAACCAGAGGCCTTCCAAGATATCAACCCGAGGTCTTTTCGCGGTTAATTCTATTACACGCTCGCGAGCTGCTGGCACAACGTTGTTCGGCTGAAACTCGCGTCCGTTTCCTTCCCCGCGAGTCAACGTTCTTCCGAAACATTCTTCGAAACCCAGCGCTAAACTCTTCTATATTCAGCGACGACGAGGTTCCCTTATTTAATATGGAAATTCGCGTTTCGAAATTACGTATGTTTCGCGTCGCGATCGGATCAGCTGCGATCGGATGAAATATTCAGCGACCGCAGAGTCCCCAATTAATTTTAGGCGACGTTTCTCATCAGGGACCAAGTTATAGCTCTCGAATCGCGGGTAGCTACTTGGGTACTTTGTCACCGGTTGATTGCCAAGTTTCAAGTTAATTACTCGGGCGACGAGAAGGTAAGAAATTGCATCCGCGAATCGAGGTCGACGACCGAGGCAAGGCCGAAGACAAGCGGAACAACGTTCGAAAGTATTTCATCCTTTCGTCAATTATCGATGGCTATCGAACGGTGACTCGCGTCTGGCCGAATAACTTCCGCCAGCGACAAAGTGCGATGCCAGGGGGTAAAAGCTACTCAAGCCCCGCTGTCCCACCGAATCACCGTAAAATACGCCGCGCACGTGCGAGACCAGAAATTAGGTTACACGACCTATTGACCCTGATCGGTAATTTCATCTGCAAAAATCGGAGAAGCTTTCAATGGGATTTCGAACTCCGACAATCTGTTGGATATTCGTCCGAACCAGATACGAGTATTTTATCGAATGAATTGTTTATAAAATGAGAAACTGCTAGAATATGCAAATACTGGGTCGCTTTAATATGCGATTGACCTCGTTGTTGTCGACGGTAGAGAATAAACAATGTCTGGACGCTGATTCTGCGCGGAGCAGAATCGGTAAAAACTGTAGAATGAAAAGTTGCTTGCAAAAAGCTACGTTTCCATGAATATTCGGGCAACGTCGATGGCAACAACGGGCGGCGATCAAATCGATACTTAATTTCCTGGAAAACGAGGTAGACAAAAAAAGAGAGTTCACTCTTTATTTACGACTGGACTCGGCTCGGCTCTCCATGTAGAGTCGCCGGCACCCTTGGACCGGTACTACCGGTTCCGAGACACCCTGTATAACGAGGGTCGAGCCGCTCGCGGAGCGTGGGATGAAAATAGGCGCTTACTTAAGGAGAATGTCTTTACCATTAACACCACCTGGCACCGCGCGGCCTTGCTTGCCCGCTTGCCCGCTTGCCCGCTTGCCCGCTTGCCCGCTTGCTTACGCTATCAGCGCCGTTCGACGCGAGTCATTAACGTCGTGCTCAACGATTCATTCAACGATGACTGTACACGCAGCCATGATACACATTTCACCCAGAAGTCCCCGGACGCTCGGCTGCTCCGGCGAATTCGAAATCGTAACAATCGGCCATCCGGATCATCGAATCTGCAGCTGGCCGGCGATGCAACGTGAGTTACGAGTTTCCACTTTCATTTCTTTAGAAGCTTGCAATTTTTTCACCGTCCGGTAGATAGCGTGTAAAACATTCTGTTCCTGGAAACCCTTTTCATTTGTCATGCTTATAGGGAGCTCGACAAAATTTGCCGACACTGAAGCTATAAATAATAATTCGCAGTCGGAAGCAACAAATTAATGCCAATATTATTTCGATCGAACGATTTCGCTGAATAAATTAATACAAGGTGGTATGGAAATAAGAGGGTTGAGCTTTGTTGCACGCGTTCGCGATAGGGACGCGTCTTTGTTAATGCTGTTCGCGTTACGTAATGCACGACACACGAATTGCCAAACATTTGCGTGTTTAATATTGACCCTGTTATACCATTCCGTGTGTGAATTACACAAAGTGGTTAATATTTGCGCGTTTAATAGCGAGTCGCCGGGCAAATCGACCTCGTCGATTTTTCGTTCCGTCGGACGAAACGAATCAGCTTCGATTCGTTCCTGGAAAACTGTTTAATATTCTTCGAGTATACTGTTTGAGACGACTTCTACAAATACTATTAATACGGGAGACCCAGCTGTTTAGCGTCTGCTGAAATTTCGAACAAGAAGTTTCTCTCCGATGCGCTCGATTCCTGGCGAACGCGTATTTATTCCTGCCGCTAATAGATATTCCGCTTTGACGAGTCTTTAATTATTGTCAAATAAATTATATGCTATTCCACGTTCAATTACATTATCGATGATAAAAATTCTCGCTCCATTACACTTATCGTCGTATGCCCGAGTTGATTATTGTGATTAGGTTTAATGGCAGCTATTACGGCTTGCCTTCCGCAGATTCCTTGATGTATAGTTAATCGTCTTTTCGGTTTATTTGCGGTTCCCCGTTGCTTTTATTTTATTGCGCTCAACGACCACGCGTCTCGCTTTGTCTCTCTTTATTTCTCATCGCGTACGATCGAGACGATACCGACGCTATCAACGGGATCGAAGAAAGCCTTCGAAATATTCGTCGGACACGAATCACCTAATGTTGTTCCGAACCGAAGTTCCCAACTAAACCGATTGAAGAGAAAAAGTTGTGCTCAAGTCGTAAGTACATTCTGATCACGGCAACTATGTGTCGCGATTGTTACGGAGATCGAAGTTGTCCGCTGAAAATAATGATGAATACGCGCGCCGGAACGAGCGCCGCGTGAAATAAATAAAATAGACCGTAAGGGAGCCGTATTAAAACTCGCAACGGCCTCGCAACTCAAGATTATGACAAATGTGCTCGGCTTTACGACAGCTTAACACGGTAATGCATAGAGAAATGACTTCATGAAAAAAACTAGATCGCCATAAAACGTGACTTATTAAGCTGTCAAGGCCGCCAACGAATTCTTTCCCTTTTAACATTCGAAATGGTTGCCGCCCACGTCTCATTCCGCACCGCGAACGACTTTATAATATTCTTACGACATTCTATTAATCATATATCACCGCGTCAACCTCCGAGCCGAGAGATTGCTGAGCGTTGCTCAATTATCGGGCTCTGCATTTCTCTGCAAAGACGCGCGAAACACCTGGATAGAATATTCCAACTATTCGGGTTACATGTTGCTTTATTTTCTTACAAAATAAAAATTCTCTGTATCGTTGGAGGATACAGAAGCTAAACGGACGCTTCCCTTCGCCTTTAATTGTTTTTTTTTTTTCGCGTTGGAACTAATGCAATGGTTGTTTGAAATTCTTTAAATATTATCGCCGCTTCGCGTCCGATCTGCTCGTTGCACGGAACTCGAAGATTACTCGCAACGCGTCGCTCGAGGATGAAATAACGTGCTCGCGCCGGATATTTCAAGCAGAGCCTCTCGCGCGTCGTAAAGCGAGCAACGCGGTTCCGATTTTTCCGTCGAACGATACATTCTGCGAAAGCCTGCGATCCAAAAGGGAGAACCACGAGGTTACCAAATGAATCGTTCGAACACTTTATCTAGATGTTTCGTTCCTGTCGGGGAGCAACCGACAGCGAATCTCTGCGCGAAGAATAAGTTCGCTCGCAGCTGCGCGAAATGATGGATGATATTTACCAAGATATCCTGAAGCGACACCGGCATCAGCGAGCACGTCGACATGTCTACTGGTATATCCCTCTGTCAAGCTCTCCCACACCTTCGTCTAACAACAACTCGCCGGGCCGCGAACGAGTTCGTTTTCTATCGCACAGACTCCGGCCGACGAATTACCGGCTAGGTGTCTCTAGAAATCGTTCGGCCACGCTCACACTTATCAACATCCGACGGCAATGTCTTCTTCCGTCTTAACGCGAGAATCAACCTCCGAGATGGTCTAGCACGACACTGAACCTGTTTCTTGACCAGCCGCCTCGGCCGTACAGTTTGTCGGGCCACGAACAATGGGGAAGCCTGTACCGAAATCGTTGTTATCGTCCGATTAGATGAAACGTGAAAACACCGATTAAACGCGAACCAATGATTACGAGTTGCAAAAACAGCGGATCGAGACGCGCTTAATCGATTTATTTTTTGATACTTTTACGAACGTCGCGCTACCCGAGAGTGGCCTGACACATTCGCGACAAATTCGACTCTGAAATTGATTCGAATATCTTGATGGATAATTCTTTATTTGTGCTAATTATTGCGACGCGTTTGTACTCGGAAAAGTTTGCTACTCCTTCAACGAGATATCAAGGCGGTCGGTTCCGATTAGATTTTTTCCGACAGGGCCTCTCGAATCGACCGAGCAGTCCAATTGTCACACGCACGTGCGGGGAACGCAACGATCGAGGCGTGTCGAAAGCAAAGTGCAACGAGCGTTTAGGCCACTTTCTTGTAGAACAAGGACCGCGTCGCGCGGGGCTTACGCCACTTCTCTAATCACCGGGACACAATAATAACAGAAACGACGAATCGGGGTACCGCTTTTCCCCGGTCTGGACGAGTTAAGTAACAGACGGCCGACTTGCGAGCGCGGTTATGCTCCGTCGAACGAACTGTATCACCGGCCCACGAAAGAGAGAGTGGAAACGTTACCGCGGGAAACGAGCCGGCGACTGGTTACTGGTTAGAGAGCGTTTCTCGCTCGCGGAGACGACAGAAGCACAGAACCGATCTCCTCGCAATCGGAAGGCTGACTCGACACTGGCGCGTCCCGATTCCGTGGAAGACTCCCTCGCCTGTATATTAAATTAAGCAGCGCCGCGAGACACTATAGTCGTCGCGCGGCTGCTATAATCCAATAATTCACAGGTGGACGACGCCGGTCGACCGCGGAGTCAACGGGCAGAGACTGGGACACTGATTTACCGACACCGCCAGCTAACGCGTCCACCGCGCCGATCCAATCCAATTCTTTACCCTATTCACCCTTCAACCAAGGCACGTCTTTTCATTTTATTTTCCAAACACGCGCGAGAGAGATCGCTGTTGTTCCACGGTAGAAACTGTTGCTGTAGAGAGCATGATCGAACGATTACCGCGAACAACGAACAATCACCGAGAATCATCGAAGGTCTGGATGACACGATGACCACGTCGTTGTTCGTTCCGAGAAGATGATGCAAAAACGAGGAGTCACCGGCACCGGCACCAGCACCGGTGGATGAAAGAGATTCGCTTCGAATTGCGGGTCCCGCAATTGTTGCTCGATTTTACGTTGCGAGGCATTAACCTCCGGTGACTAATTAGTCCGAGTAGCTTAGCAATTAGTCGGATTTAAGAGAGACCGCGCGTCTCGTTACCTTGAGAACCGTCGGATTTACCTTCGCGTGGCGATCAACGAAAATAAAAAGGAGTCGTTTCCTTTGCTTTGAGGCAACCGGTTTCGCCAACGAAAAAATACTCGACGTATCCCGGCATTCGGACGGGAAGAGTCCCGAACGCTGTCACAGGATAAGTGTAACTCGGCCGCGCGCGCGTTGCCATAACCGCTGGAAAATAGTCGCTCGTTCGTACAGGCTTTTTAAGAACTGTTTCCTTTATTACAAATATTCTGTTGTCGCAACTATCAGAGAGGCCGAAAAACAAAGTTAGACTTTACAAAGTTATTGCCGATTTCCTGAACATTTGTCGAAAGAAGCTGTTTCCGACGACCTTTTGCCTCGAATGAAAACTTTTGAAATTTAATCCTCGAACGATGAACTGCATCGGATGCTCGAAGTCAACGCCCGGTGCTCAACGACTCGTTCGTGATCGGCAAAAGATGAAAACTCGAACGCAAACCACTTTGATACACCTTTCTCGAAGAATTTCTCGAAACCGTGAAGGGATTGCTCGAAGCCCGAACTCTTGCCGCGTATGGCTACTCGAAAACCGTAAAATTAAACGACCAGTACTCGACCAAGTTATTTTACGTGTTCCACCAATCGAATCTTGTTCCGCCGTGGAGCTAACGGCGGAAACTTAATCGATCCTCGAGGCAACGATACCGATCCGCGGCGCAGCAGAGATCAGCTAAAAAGATTATCAGGCCAAACTACTTCGATCACCGTCTGACCGTGAACAACCACTAACTGCTGAAGTATCCAGCAGCCCTCGTTGCACAAGCGCGCGTCGACCGAGTACCACCGGGCCCGACTAACAATTACGATTCCCTGCATACGAAGCGCGCGGTTCTCTATAAATAAAGCTCGCCAAACGACGCGATCAGATCCTCCGAGGACTCCTAACAACAATTTTCTCTCCTTTCGATGGAGTAATATCCGGGTGTTTCGACATTGAGAAATTTCGATGGTACCTCGGGTTCGCGAGGGCAAATCGCCGTGAAACTTTTCGCGAGACACTGGTCGCGAAGGCGGATAGGACGACGTGAATTTTTTCGCGAGACACCACTCGCACGCGTGTTTCGAGACAGATGGTCGGCCAGCCACTGATCCCGCGAGCTCGCGGAAAGCGCGTGCTAGCGTCGCGCGTTCACGGCACAGCATGCGTGCCGAGCCTCGGACTAATATTCCGCGCGTCCGGCTGTCGCTCGTGCTACAGGCTGTTCTCAAATTAGCAGCGAACTTGCGCTGCTAAATTAAAGTTTCACTCTACCACAAATTCGAAAACCTCTGCCAATCGAATTTTGCTCGGTGGTAGTTAATCAATTTTTTAATCGTTCATATAATTGGTACAGCGCAGACTTATGTTGTCTACCTCTCTGCCAGAAGGGCCGGCTATTACCCCTGATTCGTCGTGATTCGGTTCGTGCCTCCAGGCACTGGAAAGCGAAAAGTATTTTACAGTTTTTCGTCGGCAATTGTGAACGAAACGTCTGGTGAAATCAAATATATTCTGTGCGTATATATTTGGTGTACACGCCGTGCCCGTTGCTGTTTACGTTGTTCGCGATGTCCTATCGAGATCGCAGTTATCCTAGTCGCACGCGTTCGGCCTTGACATTGCAGGCGGGATAATAAATATACGCACACGCAATGATCGCTAATTATGCCCGTATTCGCGTGCCGACGCTCCGTCTAGATTCGGGTTTGTTGATTTCAGATGTTCCGGGCGTTCTTCTACATACTGAATTTCCGCCCGACGAATCTATGACTTTACCTAATTTTCAATTTAGTTAACAAAAATTATTATACATTTGGGCGGTGACTGCTACGCTGTTGCGGTTTCGGGATCTTCGTAGTTACTCATATACTATACCAATTACTATAACCTTACTATCTCGCGACCAGCCGTAGAGTGCTCGATCGTTGCGCTGCGATCGCGATCGCTACTCTCCGTGCGTGCGCAGAGCCTGGCCCATGGAAGGGCATGCCGAAGCGCCTGCGTAATTGATTAATCGCACCCATTAGGATCCTTCCGCGTTAAAAGGCAGCCGTGCACACAAAGACATTTCTAAACCTACTAAAAATAGTCTATCTCATTTATTCGCGGGTCCCACCGTAAACTTATCTCGAGATAGATCGTTCGAGATTAATATCGAGTGGAACTTAATTCGTAACATGTAAAGCAGGTTCGAACGTTTCGTAACACCAGTTTAGAACCGACCTGTACTTTCGAACAAGTCGCCGCTGGAATGCTATTGTTCGCATTTCTGCGTTTCCGATGCACCATGGACACCGCGTTTTCACTTTCCCCCTGTATCTCCTATCCTTCCATCATTTTCCGATCTTCTGCGATTGTTGCGAAACTTCGTAGATTTTACCATTCATTCTCGAAGTAATTATCTTCGTTTGCTATTCCTTGATTCGCAAGGCGCGTGAAAATAGTAAAGAATATTTCAGTAAACAACCCGTAGAAATCCGTAGCTGAGTAATCGCTTTCTACTTCGTTAACGATAATCTGGTTCAACTAAAAATATAATTAACTTAGACGAAAAGAAAAAAAATTGAATAAAAATTCCAGCAGTCTGTACGATGTAAAAAGATAATTCAGTTGAAAAGCAAATAAAAGGTCCGACAATCGGATTCGACGTTGGGAACGTAGTGCCGAAGATCGTAGAAGAACCCGCGCAGGTTTCTTCGATGCGTGTTACACATCTACAAATAATTGCTGCAACTTCTCGATCATTATCTAAAAAGCATAATCGCTATAATGCAGCGCGAGCTGTCTAATTTTCTTCTTTCAATTAAAATTCCAATTTCCTGCGGGAGGTTAAATCGTTCGGTAGCCGCGGCTCTATGGCGGAGAGCAGCACGAGTATTTCAGCGAGCAATCGCGGTGCAAAATGTTCACGGGCGTTCCGAGTCCGATTATTAGCCACCGTTCGAGCTGTTGCTATTTTACGCGCATAACTTCACGCGTGCGCAGTTCTAACGAAGCACGAGATAAATGCATTAAGGTGCAAATGTAATGACTTCCCGAAGAAACGTTCTCCGAGCAGCGAGGAAAAAAAGCTGGTCTCTCTCTCTCTCTCTCCCCTACGTATCTATTATGAGGATCGCGGTGCTTCGTCTTCGATAGTTCCGGGGCTAATAAGTGATACTCCGTTGCAATTTAAATTCCAACGAGCTGCGTTCGCCGTGAAATTTCTTTTCGAAATAACGAACGCGAGGCTTCGTTCGTCGAGCTCCTTTCATGCGCCGCAGGAAATCGAGAACTCTCCTACGATCTGGGTTAAGGGCGGATTTCTCGCGCAACTGCTACAAAGTCTGCTCCGAGTCTTTCCAGAAAACTATTTCCGTAAAAAACTGTTTCCGTAAACTTTCTTCGGACGTACCGATACATCCTTGGACTAATAATAGACAATATTATTTGATTAAATTTAATATCGAACGAGGTAGCAATCGCGCGGTCAAGTATCGAGGAAAACGTATTTAAAATTTTCAAGCTTGGTCTTTTACGCTTTTATCGAGACGCAGGTTTTCTTAGCCTCAAGCGCAGCTCCCATAATTCTTACCGCAATCGCTGTAAGTGGCCGAACCGTAGCCAGCGCGAATTATTAAAGGTCCGAACGGTCGGCATAAAGTCCAGCGAGAGGGTTACCGCGATTAATAAATTCTATTCCCTCGATGCCGGAGACGTTTAAGATGCTCGTCGCGTGTTCCCGTTCGTATACCATTGTTTGCTCGCGTCAGCAAACGTAAGAAGGACTGTGGTCGCTGCGAATTCGAGTTACGAAACGAAAATATACTTTATTAATTCCTCGCATCGCCGAGGAAACACATGAATCACTCTCGGCGTAATTCGTCCACGTTGACTCTAATTTATAGAAATGGATCAACTGAATAAAAAAGAACTCGGTACTTCCTTCGTACAGAGATGCTATCTCTCGAGTCTCATAAACCGATTCTAGAAAACGTCGGAAACGCGATTCACGCGTTGTCTGTCCCGACATATTAATTACCAATTAACTCTACACCGTCCGATTAAATTCTTAATACAGCGATTCATTGCTTGAAAGCTATGGAGCGGTGAGCGTACAAGAATTAACATTTACGATTTAATTTGCAGAAGAACGCGCCGGAGATGTTCGTTCTCGTTGACCGGCCGGCAACGCTCTACAGTTTAAACAAAAATGAATCGCTTGATAATCGAGATTGAAACCTTGCGGAGCGAGTTGTTAGAAAGTTGCGTAGTCGTTGTTATCGCGACGCGGAATAATTGGTCGCTTTGCTCGGTTCGAGCGCCGAATACGGCGTCGGTGCGCCACTACGTCTCGTTGCAGTGCCGCAAAGTTTCTTTTTTCACGCAGGCCTCCAGCCTTGACTGTCCCGAAAAGTAAAACTGAAATAAAATCAGCATCGAAATCCCCATTCGTTCCCGGAAGCGTAAAATACGGCGCGCAATGGAATCTCGCGGTCGTTCGAGGCTGTCCGAGATAGACGCGCGGAAAAATATGCTCCGACGGACTTCTCCTTCAGGATTTTTGCCCGCCTAACCGGCGCGAAGTTCGGGGCCGAGGTTCGAAAGTACGGATCATACGACCGGCCGTATTTGCATGGGAATGCAAATCATGGAAATCGTACGGCGGACTCGAAGCCGCGCGCAGACGGAATAAACGTCGAAAACAGACGCGAGAGCTCTATCCGCGCCGTATCTTTGTCCCCGATGAGAACTCGGAGGAAGAGCATCGTTCAAGAACGCCCGCACAACGCGAGCGCAATATGCATCCGGTCCGCAGGCCACTCCACCACCTTCCTACGGCCGCCGCATCTCGAATCCGATACCACGACCACGACGAGCTTCGCCCGTTCCGCTGGTTCCGATTTTCAATTAACCCTTTCTGTCACGAATCGTTCTTATCGTTTCGCAGGTGCACGCCCCGAACGTTGTTTAAATAAGCCGAAGATGCAGCGTCAACAACATTTGCAAGCGTTTGCAAATTTTTCGAATTGAACGCATCGGGAGCGGGTAATTTAAAGATTTATTCCATCTCGCAGGCATAATTGTTGCGTCATCGAGAACTGTTCGAAGTCGTTCGGGATATGATAATTCTACCAAAAACATAACGCAGATGTGCATCGCAAGAACGTTGCGACGAATTTGCATAAATTTCACTGCGAGACTGCAGCCTTCCTTAAATTATTCCGTTTCTTTGCACCAATCCCTTATCTCCATCCAGGAAAGAGTTAGAAAAAAGTTGGCGAACTTGGACGGTCTCCCGAAGCCGAGGCCACGGTGTGCCTTACAAAACAGCGACGCCTGCATTGTCATAGCCGGCGCCGATTAATTATACATTAGAAATTAGATCGGCACTAGGAGCCGGTCCAAATCGGGCCAGCTTCCTCCGCACTTTGACCCAGTTTCGCGAACCGGCCCGACCAATTACCGATACGATCGCCGCAAAAATCTGCAACGCTCGCCGCATATCCTTCGCAGGACCGCAAACACCTTTTGAAAACGATTGTCTCTTCTCTTTTAAAAAGACGTTTGAAATTTCGGGTACTCGGCAAAAGACGCTAATTCGAGCAAATGATTTAGATTGCGTCGGGCATAAAGTATCGTTTTTCGAGTAACAGAGGATCGTCGCGTCCCACGCGTCGTCCTCTTCGTCACGCTCCCCCCGTCGGGCCAGCAAAGAAGATTAAGCAAACAGGATTGCCCGAGGCGAAGCCCAGAGTTTCGCGGACCCACGTGTTGCCTGAATCGAGAGCTCCGCCATTTTATCGCGCGGATGCGGCCGCCGTCGCGGCTGCGGCCGATATACGATCCCGCGGAAAACGACCGATCGTTTCGGTGAATTTACGAGTAGCTCGATCGCTCCGCGTTTTCCGCAACCCGCTGGCAAGAATCGCAAAATGCGCTCGGTTTCGCGTTTCCGCGCGAGCCAGGGTCGCTGCTCCCAAACGCCCCGAACCGCTGCGCCGACCTCGACGCCGCGGCAGAGTCCGACACGAGTCCCGTCACGTGTTCACCCTGGATTAATTTATCCGACCGCGCGCGAACATAGAGCTGTGTGGTTTCCAGTGCACGGAGTGCGTCAATAGAAAATACAGTACCCGTTAATTCGCTTAGGCGTCGACTTTCCTTCTCGCAAATCGCGGCCGGATGCCCGGAATTTGATTAACCTCTTTACAAGGGATATGGAAAACTCCGGAACCCGTCGGGTTGCTCGATAAAACAAGACGAATTCTAAATACTTGGCAAAACAGCGAACGGAAGTTACAATGAAACCAAAGGGTGGTGAGCACGGGTGTAATTGATATAAATTTTCTATACTCTTTGCGCGTAAACGGTACACGTCCCTGGTGATCTCATCGAAAGGCATATATTAGGCACCGTATTTGATAAATCCGTCGCTTCGTTATTTTTTCAACTCTATTTACGCGAAGCTCTCGATCGATCTACTCCGTGGCTAACCACGTTCGGCGAAATACTGTCTCCGCGAGAGACGCGTCTCGGAGGGTCTCATTAAACGGCGCGGCCGCACCTCGGTTAAAAGACAAATTATAGAGACACCTAGACGCGATGCCGAGGTCGTGCGTTCGCGCGCCGTTACGATATAATTAATATTCATTAGAGACCGTCTTAACAAGGGTCGGACACTCGAGCCCCGTGCGTCGGACGGTCCTCGCGAGATACCTTGGAAAATCATAAGGGTGTGCGAGGAGGAAGGGGAAAACTGAAATTAATCGAAGTCTACGAACAAGCATCTATTAATACCAATTTCTCCTCGAAGGCTGCCCATGTTCACTCCGAATAAATATAACTCTGGAAGCGGTGGTCTCTCGCGGTCAAGGCCTCCCCTCGCCGCTTCTTTTCCTACCCCGGAGGCGCGTGCGCGCGCGCGCGCGAGCGCTCCTGCGACACGTGTTGTCAAATTGTGCTATCCGATCCAGAGCCATCGTCGCTTTGCACCGGACTCGGGTCATTGGACAATGAGCCGCCGTTTGTTCCTCGAAGAACCGTCCAATCAAAGTATCGGGAAACTCTGCCGATTCTGATCGCGGCGCCCTAATTGAGAACTCGACGGAATAATGCCGTGTTCTCTATCGAGCCGAAAGTGTTCTGGGAAACGGTACACTTTAAACGAGAGCGTCGATTGAAAAGATAAAAATGGTCGTATCGTTGCGTCGTTGCTATCGAGTCGCGTGGCTCAAAGTGCCAGATTACACGAGGAGAAAGATCAATCGTCCGTTTCAAATTAAACGGATATTTTATCGATCGAAATATCCACCGTTTGGCC
The DNA here is from genome assembly GCF_028453695.1 of Augochlora pura. NCBI lineage: Eukaryota > Metazoa > Arthropoda > Insecta > Hymenoptera > Halictidae > Augochlora > Augochlora pura. The sequence continues at coordinate 434,026 of NC_135773.1, read as the reverse complement.
GAACAGATTTTTGCAAATTTTGGTTCTCTTTTACTTTTAGGGGTTCTCAACACTAAAGTTTCAGCCTCGACAAAAATCATCGGTCCGAGGGATGTTTGACAAGATTGCCAGGGAAATTATGGCAGGCTTGATTCTCGAGCAGGCGGCTTGGCTCGCGTGAGTCCGTTCCGCCGACGAATTTACCAGCACGCACATCCTGAACGTTCAAAAACCGGACGTGGATATTTACGAGCTGCGAAATAACTGGCAATGTCGTGTACAGGGTGAAGAATCGCGGTCGTCGTCACGGCTGATCCATCGATTTGCTCGACATTGATCTTTCCTCCCGATTTTCCTTAAGTCATCATTTTCCTTAAAGCCATATTTTGGCTTGAAACACAAAACGGTGCAAAATCACGAATGCGTGTTCTTCGTCGCAGTCGCGGAATTATTATATCGGTTGTATTTTCCGGAGACTCTCAAACGGTTTCGACATCGAGCATATTTTTCGTTTCGCCGAAAGTCTCGATGAACGTCGAGCGACGGGCCGGTATTGATATTTTCGAGAGAAAACAAATTCTGTTGATCCACTGCCCGAAAGTTTAGGGTCACTGCCAACGTTAATATACTTTGTCAGAAGCGGTGCTCTACGGGAATCCGTCGGATTGTTATTTTTGGCCGCTGCAAACCAGTATTCCTCGAACCATCGAATGCGCCTGATTCTAAGCGGCTTCATAGTGCTCCCACGGACGACGATTCTGGTACGCGAACGAACCTAAATATATGTAGAATTCTTTTTACACGGTGAAAGATGAGAGATTGGAAAGTAGGACAAAATTCTTGCAACTTCGAGCTTTTCTACGAGATTGCCGCTGAAAAATAATAGGATCAGAAAAGTCATAATTTGTTCGTTTAAAAGCAACCGGTGCAGCACCGAGTAGAACGCAGCGAGCTTTTTTTATTCCTGAGAAAAATCGATTGCTAAAACTCTGAGAAAAATAATAGGGTCATGGAAAATGCTGTGGGAAGAACGCGTACTTGTGACCAGGAAAATGGTGGTTGCTCGAAGTATCTTGCTTTTCGCTTATTATATTGAAAAATATCCATCGATTATACGCCCAATGAAAAGAATTAAAGATTAAAAAAGCGCGAGTGATAAATTCTTCGAGTGAAATTGTACGGGAATAAAGATATCGCTTTGGTTCGATATAGTTCGATTATTCAATGGCCATCCCGCACTAGTAAATTGCAAACAGAAAATCTCGCTGGTATTTTACGCGAGGAATCAATCGGGATCAGCAGGAACAATTATTACGGAGCCCGCCGCTATTATAAATAGCTCTCTGTCTGCGCAACGAGCATTCGTAGCCGATAATCCCCGGCAGCGGTTGCATCGAGCCGCAACATCTCCCTTAATCCCTTCACCCAATTTCCTGGGCAAAACCTCGGATCGACTCTAAGTCGATTGATCCAGACTCGACCGTACACACCGCGTCGATGTTGCGCGCATACGTCTACGTTACGTGTCGGTCGGAACAGAAGCCTTTAAGTAGAGGCCCGTCCTTACCGGATCCGCTTTTAAATCTTATTCTAGCGTGCAGGCACGTGCACGGATGCCCCCTCGGCGTTCCGCTTCTTCTTCTTCTTCTTCCTCTCGTTTCTTTTCCCGCATCCAAGCCTCGTTAAATCGTGGTTCAAGCCCTAATTGAAAGACTGACCCGGACCAACGATGGCCCCCTTTTATCGCGGAGGGTGTCGGCGGTCGAAACGTAAGGGTCGCTTGGACCTACCGGCGGAGACCGTTCGCTGCCGGCCTCGCGACAGCGAACCGGCTGGCTGAATTTTAACGCGGTGACCGTCGATCAGACGAAATTACGCGGAAGATGTCGGCGAATGTTTTAACGAAAATGGAAACAGATGTTTCATGTAAACTAATAACCCCGTCTACGACTTATTTAACGGCCACTACTCCAAGTCAACGAAATAATATTTTATTTTTATAATTATTAAGATTTTTATAACGCAAGAGTCAAGTACCGAGTCCGTCGTAACGTTATACTGCGAGGGCAAACATTACAAGCGATTAAATAGCTTTGCGTACTTCGTTCAAATATTTTCTTGCTCGATGGCACTCTCCGGATCTTCCGGATTCCTTGTATAAACGTAAATGCCCCGCCTCGATGAAAACGCGCGAAGGAAAGGTCAACAATTTCTAAGGTCAAAGCATCATCGTGGTAAGCACATTCAAGATAAATGTTCAAGTTTTATTAAAGCGTTATTAAAGCCCGCGATGAAAAGCTCTTACATTCCGAGTCATTTATTCGTCGGCCTAAATAATTTCGCAAAAGAATTCGTGAAAAGGTAGGGTCCTGTGATTAGCTATTCCAAAGCGTCGACACGGTGGCATCGTTTTCGGGTTCCAACTTGAATGGTCCCGTTTGCGGCGCAGCCGCGCCGGGCCGCTGCAACCGGGTTCTCCAGTTTGAAATCTGGCCACAGAAATTCGCATTCGATGCCCGGTCAGGGCGTATCTGGCCTAATTACCATTTGGCCAGGTATCGAGACGTTGCGGACCTGCGCTGGACCTTATCCGGCATACGGTGCACGAGCAAACGAAAGAAGGAACGGCTGCGGCGTACCCACGTGTCGCCCGTGCACGCCTGTGCGCGCCCGTGCGCGCCCGTGCACGCCCGTGCACGCGTGTGCGTGCCTGCGAGCGCGATTAGAAATTCTCACACGCGTCCCTGCGGCCGATACGGAACCACGCGAAGACTGATCTGCATTCCAGCGAGGACAGAGACGGAGATAAAGGCGCGTACCCGCGTACGTTATTGGAAACTTGCGCGCACAAACTGCACCGTGCATGGCCAATAAGGAGCAAAGGGCGCGGGTGTGGACTGCTGGAACATGGCTCGACGAAGCCTCGAAGTGCTCGCGACGTCGATTCGACGGCCCTCCTTCCGATACATTTATTACTCGCGAGAATGCTGAATATTTTCGGAAATATTCGAGCTTCTTATTAGCAGAGCACGACAGCGAAAGAGACGGTACGAAAATTTCACGACCGACTACTTGTCGTCGACTCGTGCTACTTGCTGAAATTCTCGGAAAGTTTTCGGAACTCGATACTGGGAGTGGTGGTTGAATCGTTGGCATCCCACGTTGCCGTATAGTCACTGACATTTACCAGAAGGTACGTGGGAAGGAGGTCCCAAATCTTTAGCGGGAGACTCCCAAGAAACGGTTCTCCCGAGTCCAGGAACCGCAAAAAGAAACCGAGCCGCCCTCGATCAGCGTATCGAGCATGTTGCGCGAAAAACATCCGCGCCTTTCGCACTAACGGTGCAACTTCTTCGGCCGTTTCTTCGCTCGCGCTATATATCCTCCCGGCTCGAAATCGTTTTGCGCAATAGAGACGCGTGTAAACGTCGGAGCAGGAGCAGGAGCAGGGGCAGGAGCGAGAGCGAGAGAGAGAATTAAGCGCGGTGGCAGGCCGAGTATGCTCGCGAGACGCGTACACCCGGAATGAGAGTATAACGTTACGCCTAGGCTTCAATGTCGGGCAGACATGAATCACGTCTGGCCGGCGGAACCGCCGCTGCCTCGGCGAAGGTTTAACGGTGCCCCTGTCAAAAGTGAATGCAACAATATTTGCGATCCAACAGAACTGGGTTTCGATTTCACGCGAGCCAGCTCTCTCGCCTCGCGCAACAACTGATACGCGTTTCGCGTGATAGCCGGTCGTCTCGCCTCCGAGCTCTTCACGGGGATCTTCGAGATACATACACATGCCGCTCGATCGACCCTGTCGCGCGCTGATATATGGCGTCCGCGAAAAATCCAGCGAACCCGCGCTGCTGCTGCTGCCGCCGCCACGTAATTGCGCGTCGAGCACGCGACGATCGCATTAAACGCGATTTAATGACGTTGTTCTGGTCGCGTCGATCGACGGGAAACAATATACCGCGATAATGCTGGTCGGCCTCCGGCAAACGTCACCGATAACGGGCATGCGGCATTTTTAACGCCAGGAAATAATTGACAGCGAACCGAACCGCCAAACGCGCGTTGTTCGTCGACGCGTTACGATCGCGCTACGCTTGTTTCGGTTTGGGAAACGGTTCGCGCGAACCTTCGAATTATACCGTTGAATCGAGGCTGCGCGAATTTGGCCGGCCGACCGTCCATCCGTTTGCACGACTTTTCTCATTGCTACCGAATCGAAAAACGTCTGCGGCCAAATTCTATGGGAGAAAGATTTACGAGCTTCTTGGGCGTATTATGAAACACCTTGTACAATAGCCGCAGCAACAATCGGACGAAACGATTGGAGCCGGCGGATGAAAGACGACCACGTATTAAAAAGTACCGAGTGAAAGAGGATTTCGAGCGAAAGGTATCCCCTTGTTGGACCGCATTATCCGATAAACGGAAAATATTAGCATTCGGAGCGAAGGGGATCGATACCGCATTGAGCGCTGTTACAATGGGGCCAGGAAAGTTATTACAATTCCGGATATTGTGGCTGGAAGAAAGAATGCTGACGACCGGCGCACCGCCGACGCGGGGATTTCGCGTCGATCGCGATAATCTCGAGCCGAGAAGAGCCGAGAAGAGCCGAGGAGAGCCGAGACGTCACCGCGCCGGGGTTATTAAAATATTTACGAGCGATGCGAAAATTGCGTCCGCCGCTAAACCGATTTTCAACAAATTTCTGCAACTCGATCCACCTCGGGATTAGAAAATGTAATGAAACCACGGCATCTTGGCGAGCGAAGCTCAAATTGAATCGCGCGGCGAACTTGCGTTTCTCCGTTCGCGAAGCGCTTCCGCGACGCTTCGAAAGCTCCTATCCCGAACGAGACGGTCAAAATTCCTCTCGGACGAGTTTAATCGTCATTTATCAATTCAGGGATTAAACTATCGATACACGCCTCTCATTGGCAGCAGAATCGAATTAATTTGAATATTCCGCGTCGTTGCGCAACGTTCTGGTCGACAGAGTGGCTTATACAGATTGCAGGGTGTCTTGGGAACTGATCGACTGCTTATCGCGATCGTAAATACACGTCCTTGGAAAGGGTTGAGAGATTGGGGTCGCGATGCAGGAACGATCCATGTCGCCTCGTTTATTCTGCGGGGCAGCGCCGCTCGGATAGTCCGATGGTTGGTAAGTGGCTCGCGATAGTCTCATTATGCACCGGTTTGCAGCAAGCTCTGCTCGGCTCGGCTCGGCCCGGCTCGGCTCGGCTCGTCCCGGCCACGCCGGGCTAAACTAGGAGGTGCGTGCGCGTCCGAAGCGGAGTCGCCGCGGCGACGTAACCGGTGCAAATGTGCAAGGCGACAGAATGCAACCGTCTGCCGTGTTCCGTCATGGAACGTGCTCGCCTCTTTGTGTATCAAATTGTATGCGGCCGCGGCAGTCGGCCCAGAGGTGCATAGAATATCAGCGAGATCGCGTCCCATTGTACGATGATCTATAGTTGCCGGGGTCGTCGGAAATCCTTACCGACTCTCGCAAGATGCCGAATGCACGATGAAATTGGTAATGTTCCAACGAGAGCGCGAAACTCTGTTGTTTCTACTAATTCGCGACAACGAACGCAGAAATTGACGCAGAATTTCGTATACCGTACCATATTCTGTTTTGGATACGAAGATGGACTGAAGCATAAAATGTATGGCACAGGTATGTATATGCAACTTCGCGCGAATGATTTAGTTACGCAATGATCCATGCAACGTTCCCACGACATATACTTATTCTAGTCAAGGCATATAGTACACGACTAATACTACTTGCAGCAGAGATACTAATCAACAGGAAACGATGGCAAACGTTACCTGCTAAGAGCTACAGACGCTTTACCTATGATTCATGTATCTTGGTCGGCCTGAAAACTCAAGAGAGTCAGCGAGACGAAAGCATTTCAATAATTGCATCTTGCATCAATACTGCACGAGCTTTGAACGTTCTCTTTGAACGACTATCGCCGCCGAAAGGGCCTTCCGTTAAAGAGACTGCATGCGACGCGTTCGAAGCTCGAGGGAACGAAAAAGCAAACGAAATAAAGCGCAAAAGGCGGGTAGTAAACTCTAATGCAAAGAGAATTAACCCGAAAGATTAATTCGTGAATGTTGGAACAATGCGAGCATCGTCTCGTGCAAGATCCATTCGAATCCTTTGAGATTCGCGCTACGCGCTACGCGATAACGATAACGATAACGATAACGAACACGGAGAACCTCAAAGGATAAAAATATTGTTGAACGATGCAACAATCTACGAGACTACACGGGATAATTCCTCGCCGCGTTCGACGAGAAAGCTCTCGTCAGAGATCCGGCGAATAAAAAGATTGCGCAGCATCGACCGAGTTACATGAATCAGCCTGCGCGCAGGATGCAGCCTATCGTCATCCGCTCTCCCGGATCCTGAAACTCACCGCATGCGACCTATGTCTCTTCTCCTTCGAGTGATGCTTAGCGTGATGCTTGCTGCTCCTGTGCGGCGGATAGGTGTGATAGAAGATGAGGTCGAAGCAAGGCTGGCGTCACCTGACCTCCGCCATGCTGCACTTGGCCACCCCTATCTGCTGCGCGTTCTGATGGTTCTGGTTCTGGTTCTGGTTCTGGTTCTGGTGGCCGGGCACGCTCAGGTTCGCCGAGCACTTGCCGCCGTGCAACTTTCTCGAGGAGCCGGTGCTCGAGCCGTTCGTCGACGCCTCGTCGTTCAGCGTGGCGGCGCTCTCCAGGGTCAGATTGCTCTCGTCGATGTCCACCGCGAACGCGAGGCGGTGGTGGGCAGGGGTGATCTTCGAGTTCGAACCGATCGGCGTGACCGTGGTGGCCGGGTCGAGCTTGACCAGAGCCGCTTGCAATTCCAGAGCATCCATCTCTTCTCTACGGGGGGACGAGACCAGTCGGGAAACGAGTCCTTGCGAGATCCTCGCGACTCTCGGCACGCGTCCGCCGAACTCCGGCACTCGTTGCGCTCAGACTTATCCTCGGCCCGCGTGGATATGCGTGCGAACGCCTGGCTCTGCCATCGGTGGCAACACCGAACGTGCTCTATATCTCTACGCTATCCACCTGATCGTCGCGCTCTACGTTTCTACGTCGAGACGACGACGACGACGACGCCGCAACAGGCTGCTGCCTGGCCGCTTCACGCGGATATTTTCGGCCGCAGAATGCTCTCGTAGAAAAATAGCTTGAACCGTGGATCCTCTTCCGGCGTGCATCGAATCATCACACAAAAATGTCCCGGCCTATTTTCGAGCTCGCCGATCACGCCCCACGAAATTCCTGCCCGCTTCCGCCGACGCGTCGCGGCTCGATTTTGATTTCTCTCACACCTTTTTCTCTCGCCGCGCTGCCTGCCCACCGTACTTTTGATTTCACTTTTGATTCTTCGTCGAAGGGGAGATGGCCGTCCCTCTAGTCGCTACACTCTGCAAGAACAAACGGCGATGGACTCTCTCGCGTAGGATCGGGACGAGATTCGGTCTCGATTCTTTCGAGGACTCGTTGCGAGCAGGCTGCGAGCGACTTCCGAGCGACGAAACCGCGGCGGCGCTGTCCCAGTCGCCGCTTTCCTCGATGAAGGATCGCGTGACCGAGCAGCGACTGGTTCCCGAACGATCTTTTTGATTTACAGCCAGGCCTAGTGCCACTGTTTTATCGTTCTAAGCGTATTTGCGCTGCCGATTCGAGTACGGACGAGTTTATGCGCGCCGCGAACGCGAGGCGGTAACCTCTCTCCGCGCGTAAACCTTGCTTTCCGACTACAACGAAACGGGGTTCTCTGTTATTTTCCGTGGATTCCCGTACACAACCTGACCCGTCTCGGCGTTGTTTAGATGCGGATGTCTGGCAAGCGATATTCGGAGGGCGATAAACGGGCTCCGCGAGTGCATGCAAATTCTCGGTGCGTTTTATCGGCGTTCGGAGAACCTGCGGCGACCGATCTTTTCTTTGCCTTGCTAATTTCTGTTCGACTCTAACGAGCGTCGCCTCTCGATAAGCGTCTTTGGCTATTCAGTTTGCCTTTCGAACTATTAACCCCCTTGTCCTACGGCTTCTTTCACAGCCGCGTTGATTAGCGCTTCTCCGTACCGAACGCTACACCTACCGACCACTAAAACCGATTAACGCTTGCTTAGAGCGACGTCAAGACCCGAGAGCTTTCGCCATTGTACAAATAATAACACGAATGGTAGCAATGATTTATTAAACGGAGTAGAAATCTCTGTAGTCGTACACACGTTTAATGCCTAGCGCAAGAGGTTGATCAGAATCGTGCCGTTTCACAATTATGCTAGAATTATTGAACTTATAAAAATGCTTCCAACCGGAAATCGTTGAATAAATTTATTCGATCGAGCACGCATTTATATTTATAAGGTCCAAGTATATAAGGCGATCCATGACTGTAGCATTCGGTAGGGTTAGCATTAGACAAGTGTTTAGAATGTTGCGATTTTAAGTAAAAGTATTGTTTCAACGTCGCAACGAAGATACTGTCGATGAAACATCGCGCGTCAGTTTAGTTTGTCGACGAGTCGATTTACGCGCTTGCAAAGGTAGGAGCAAAGTAAACGAGCGAACGCGAAGCAGACGGCGTCGTCTCGAGCGGACGAAATGGAGTTCCGCGAGAAATCGAATTTCGCGAATCGGAGTATCAGACCGTAAATTTCGGTAAACATCCTCGCTGCAGTCATAACGTGGTCCGTAAACAGCGGCGGAAGAGCCGGGAGCGCCGATGGAAAAATCCACGCGTTTCGTACGGATCCGGCCTCGTGTCGGCTGCGATTTCCTGTTTGCAACTGGAGACGCGCGCGCGCGCGCGCGCGCCAAGGAACGCGGCGTGATTCATAAACCGAGGGTACGTCGGCGCGGATAGACGGCAGAAAATTTGCATGCCGCGTCTAGGAAGCAGACGTCGGTGCATCACGGCCGGCATTTTTCGGGGAAACAAGGAGGAGAGGAGAGGAGAGGAGAGAAGAGAATCGAGCGAAACCCGAGAGCTGTGCGCGCAGCTGTATGCTCGCTCGGCGTAGCCGTCCGCGGCTCGCTGGAGAAGCCGCTCGATATTAAGAACAATCGGGAACCATCGACTGCAAACCTGTCGACTAATTTTAAGCTCACGGTATCGTCTCTATATTGTAAACACTTGTTGCAAGTCAAATTGTCGACTGACAAATTCCTATCGAAAAATGTGAATGTGAAATATTTAGAGCGCGATATCCACGCGGGTCGCGCGGAAAGTTGGAGAGACGCTGCCTTTCGGCCGGCTCCGAGAAGAAATTTATAAAAACGGCCACCTTTTATGGAGGTTCCGGTACCAGGATTCCTCCTCGATCGCCGCGTTCGATCGCGAAGAGAAAGGAGAACAGACCGAAGCGAGGCCCGCGTGGGTACTTCGGGGTTCGAAGTTCCTCCGCGGGCTTCGCGTTGTCCTTGAAACGGCTTCGCGACACGAGGTGCGCGCAATTAAAGACGCCTATTCCTCGCATCGTCTATTTGCAGTCGCGAAAAACTTTTACGCCCGCTTTATGGAGCTTTATCTTGGTTTATGCTTGGCCGGGAAGACGACGGTGTACGAGTGGTCGCGAAAGGAATCCCAAGGGCACCGGTCTGGACTCGAAAAGGACGGTCAACGCACCTCTCGGGGGAACGCTTTGTGTGATTCAGCGCGTTTCGAAATCGTTTTCGGCGAGCATCGGCACCGAGACGGCTCTAGAACGCCCACGAAACAGATGCCGTCTCCGAACGATCGCCATTAACGCGCGCGCTACCATGCTCTATCTCGAGAACGCCTTTGTGGCTACGCACCTGACGAAAACTCTTCCGATTTTTAATCATTTTTAAAACGCGACAACTTTTCTCGAAATCGAACCAAACGACTCGACCTTCTTAAACGAAATTTCAGAAAATTCCTATCGTTCAAATAACTCGGTAACATAGGCGATTCTGATTCATCCGAGTGTAGAAAACTTGCAGAATGCTGGAATCGTCTCGTAGAATGACGCGAGCCTTTGTGCGACACAACTAATTGAGCCCAGGGAAACGAATCCTTACTTACGTCGTGACTAATATCCGCGAATATGCTCTGAACTGGCATCGCTGCGAAACGCGCGCCGATCGATTCCTTCCTACCGCAAGAATCCCCATAATCTTGCATTACCTTTGTGCACCGTGCAAGTAACAATTACATTCCTCCTTTGAAAATTGGTTGTTCGCTCGACGTTCGAATTAACCTGTATACACTGTTCGAGGAAATTGTTCCGACGTTCCGCGAATGAAATTGCATCGGGCTGGCCAATATACGACCCGATCGAAATGATTCCTCGGCTACGACATACCTCCGCGGATTTTTATCACAGTTGGACCACGGATTTTTAATTAAAATTATTATTGGGACATCTTAAAACTCGTGCAATTTTTGTTTTGAAACAAAATTGTTGAATAAATTTCCTCAAAGTGTATCTTTATCGTCGCGATAGTCGTAAATTGAACGAGGTGTAGGTGAAGCCTGCGTCGACGATACGCGGCATATAAATTTCGAGTGCGACTGGAAGAGTCGTGGTTGGGTTCGATTTGGACTCGAAGAATAAGCAAGAGGATCGTAGAAGAAGCACGGCATCGAGCCGAAGACGAAGACGAAGACGAAGATCGTCTGGAACGGAGAGGAGCGCGCGACTCGCGTCGAGAGAACGGCGACCGGACAACGCGCAGACCCACGGGATGTGCCCGATGACGGGGTCCAGGGTCGTTAGAGGTGGACAGAGGCGTCGAGTGTCTCGAACAAAGGATCTCGAACTGCGGAGACTGGACAATTACCACTCGAGCGGCGACCTTTCCGTATCGCTCGGAGCGGAGAGAACGATGGCGGGCCTAGGGAGGCAGGCAGGCAGGCAGGCAGGCGCAGTCAACGACGATAGCCTCTTTACAGGCGTAATGACAACTTTGCCTCCCTGCTGGTAACTAGCCGGCGACGAGCCGGAGATAATTAAAGGGCGTGGAAACTGGGTGGCTACGCCAGCTGACCGGCTCGATTTTTATTTCCTCTATCGCCGCGCCTGCACCTTAGGACGACCGTTCTCTGCTACGCCATTGCGATCTACAAACTCTGCTTCCAACACCTACAAATTTTGACCTACCTTTCGCCACTTTTGCTGGCGCATTAAAATTTTTTAACGTTTTTCATGTTGCTACATTACCCGCGATTACTTCAAAGAGAAAATTCTAGAGGGAAGAAAAATAAAAAATGGTTCCAAACGAAATAGTTTGTTTCGATGTAGAAGAAACGAATAAGTAGATTATTTATTTTGCGAATTTTTGATACCGACTCTGGAGAAAATAATTGTAGCAATTTAAAAAGACAGTGGAGAATTTTCATTCTGCTCCGTATCGCGTTTATTTCAGATAAAAACAGGTTCAATATAATTGGGTCAAGGACTAGGTTTTTTGTTAGAATTGCTTGCACCGTGCCCAAGGGCTAATTAGGCTGTTATTTATAAAGATTCTGCTACACCTTGGATTTAAGAACGATTCTGTTGCCGTTGTCTTTTAGAAAGAGATTTTCGAAGGATAAGCCGAACCGTAGCCCCAGTCTCGAGAGACCCCGTTTTAAAAGACTGCGCGATGTCGGAACGGTTGAAAATTTTCACTGAATTGTGGGAAAACCTCGCGGCCTCTTATCGGGACGCTTTGTCTCTCGGAAATTCCGAAGGAACGGCGGCTGATATGCAGAATTAATTAACGAATAGGCTCGTCTTCGTTCTTGTCTTCGTTTTCTATCTTGATCGAGCAAGCCGATTCTTCCTGCCGCGATGTCAACGCGTAGCCGCAACCCTCTCTGACCGACGCGTCGGCCGCCATTTTGTAACGGGTCTGCCGGCTTTCACTCTGCTCGCTGAAACGCTTTGTTTCTCTTTTGATTTTCTTGCGTCGCTTTCATCGGCGACACGCAAGCGCGAAAAGATGCGGTCGGTTACCGGAGAACCGCCGGCGTCGCGCCTCCGCCGAATCGGATCGAACGCACACGAGCAATATGCAATAGGAAAAAAGGTCTAAAATCGGAAATCTGAAATCTGAAATCTGAAATCTGAAATCTGCCTTGGAACGGCGAAAAAATGAAGAATGTACGGGCAAAGCTGTTGCGATTCGATCGAAGCTTGCGCTAATGAACGACTCGATGAATATCATCCCAGCTACTGGTCGTGAAATTTTTAATTAGCTTACCTTCGGGCAACCTTACTTTTTCCTAGCCGTTCTTCCTTCGTTCGCGTTCGACAACCGACCGGGAACAGTTACGGGGAAACTTTTCAGTCGACAGACTACGTCAATCGGATTGTTCGCGCCATGCGTTCCAAGCGGATGGAAGTTCGTGGTTTAAAAAATGCCAAACAATTTCCGAACAGCTTCCTGGCCCAGATACGCGTAGTCTCGGCAAACGTGCTCCGCAGCGTTCCACGCGTCGTATCGAACTTTTGCGCGAAACTTTGACAGGTGACAATAGATGCGAGCTCGCAGAAAAAAAGAAGGAAACAAATCGGGGGACAACGATCGTGACAAAGACAAACGAACGGAAGGGTTCAATGTTTCTCGCCTTTCGCCGCGAGAGACGATCGAAAGCTTGACTCGTTGATACGCTTCCTTAAAACGCTTTCTGTAACCGGTGGTTTCGACATTCGGTGAGACTATATTATGTAGCGTAAAAAGATCGGTCGGGTTAGCTTGCAGGCGTGGTCTTCAAGCTGAGAATTAGGAAGAAAAGAAATAATTGTAAGAATCGTTAATTTGTAATACCAGTGACGTGAAGCGAGTTTCGAGGTGTGGCTAGCTACTAGATAAAAACTTGTCAAGACTGGCAAAGAACAAGTACAACGCATGCAATGCAATATAATATGTATATGTATGTATAATATATTGGTAAAACCAGCCGGTGGCGGTCGAAAAGACGAGCATCAAAAATGGTGGGTGTATGGGTGGTGTATATCGATGGGAGACTATTTCGAACGACCTACGATGAGGTAAAATGCGGTGACTCAGCGTGATTGTTACTTAAGAAACGACAGACTTACGGATCCATGTCTCATTGGACCTTGTCGTTTGCAACGGCCTGTATCTGGGGAATCGACATCTACGCGGCAACTCTGCCGGCAAACGATAGTTTTTATCGTGTTCTACTATTCTATAAACAGCGTCTATCGGTTGGGAACAAGTTTCGCGCGTCTTTAAGTAACCAATTCCGAAACTTTCACTGAGAAGATTCGTATCGCTGCGTGTGCTCATCGACTGAGGAACTATGGTGCAGAATTATCTACAGCGTGTTCGTCATTAATTAAACTGCGGATTATATTCGTTCCCGACGTTTCTACGAATCTTGATCGATCTCCTCTAATAGACTTGGTCGAATTAATTGATGTCACGAGTGTCCACGGAAGGACACGAAGGAACTCGTGTTTTCACGTATTTCAACGGAGAAGCCGTTGATAGCGGGAATTTTAACGAATTCTCCTTGCCGACTGCTTAAAACAGGCCAGGTATCGATCCCCTACGCTCTATATTTCCTCGCGATAGCGTCGCCTCCGATTGATCTCAAAAACTTTTAAATTAGCATGTAAGTTACTTTGCCACGGTTCGAGAACACCATTCGGTGACCTGTTTTAAACCTTTGCATTATTTCTGTCGCAAATAACGTCGAGCAGCTTCGCCCTCGACGATCTTTCAAACGGAGCGAAGCAATTTTCATTTCTCCAACGTCCTCCGTATATTTTTATTTCCAGATTTGGAAGAAAGGTGCGACATTCGCATTCGGTAGACTGTCCAGCTTTTCGTTTCGAATAGAACGCTCGCGAGAAGGAAAAGTCTCTGGTTCCAGAAGATTCTAGAGAAATTCGAGCCACCCAGTAGTCTGGTAGCCGGCGCGGTAAACGGGTCATCAACGCGCGCACCACGGGTTTCCTACGAAGCCCGTCGTGCCGACGTAAACGAGGAGGTCTAGGTTCGTTTCGTGCTTGACTTTTTCCCGGAGATTTTTCGGTGGTTTCCCGCTGGTTGCTGCTCGCCACTCCTCGTCGCTCCTCGCAGCGGCGAGCAGCGGCGAGCAGCGGCGAGCAGCGGGGTTACGAGATGGAGAGGGGTCGCGTTGTTATTGCCGCGCAATGCCGGCCACGTAAGCGCTAAGTTCAAGCTGCAGGGTTACCGGCGAGGGATTAACCGAGCACCAGCCAATAATCGAGTAATAACGAACTCGGCCAACCTCGTTCCCTTATCCCGGCTATATCTCCGAGGCGGCGACGTTTTTCCGCGTGCGCTCGCGCGCCTACCCGTGCTTTAGTCCGCCGCTCGCTGATAATCTCGCAACCGATCTACTTCGAGATTACACGTCGGATTCGATAAGTGTTCGCTGACCGGAATGGTCGTCCGATATTCTGTTCCTAGCAGAAACCATACAAATCGCCAACAGCATAACAACGATTATAAATACGCTACCATCGTCGCTTCGAGTTCCCGTAGACCGTTCAGGTGACTGGTCGGAAAACCACCCTTCGATCTTCGTCATACGTCGGTTTCTCGTCTCTCAATCTATGCCACGTTTCTATATTTAATACGGATAGAGAAATTCAGTTGGGTTAGTGGTAACAAGTCTCGTTCGATAAATATAAAGTTAACTACCATACTAATTGACTGGAAAATCGAGGTAGAGAATTTTTCGTGAGATCAGCGTGTCGATTCGACGACTGTCGTCAACGTTGCAAAGATTGATCGAGAGTCGCGAAACTTGTAATTGCAAGACGACCGCGCGCGCAAAGATGCGACTCGTCGCGGAACGGCGCATCGAATCCGAGCCGAATGACTCGCGACGCGCACCACCGGATCGTTATTGATCCAAGCCGAGAAGCGAACTTTCATTGTTGGTTCGCCGGCAGTCGTGCCATTTGTAACCGAATAATCCTCGTTAATCAGCGTTAGAAACTCGATACTGTCTTCGGCACGGTTACGGACCGACCGAGACCAATTGACGGGAAAATGCCGCCGCAAACCGTGAAGATAAACTTGGACGCAACTGGGACGGTGATAACGAGCTCGGACGAACGGCTCTGAAAGCAGCGGGTCGAGCCGGGGGATTCGGTCGAACCAGATTCAATCAAGGGCAACTAATAAAAAGGTAAATCTTTGCGTTGCGGCGACGGCGACGGCGACTCCAAATCGACCGGCCGCCATTAACTGGCGAATCCTCGGCGTTCCTATAACGAATTTTAGAGAATCGACCCGACCCAACCCCTCGCGTCCAAAGCGTTTCTCTCATTTATTTCGGAGTTTGCGAGATCGATTCGATTATTCGCTCGCGCGTCGCTTTGCTATCCACTTAAACAGACTATAATTTAAGCAGCCAATTAAGGAGGAGAGGAAGTG
This sequence comes from Augochlora pura, assembly GCF_028453695.1. Taxonomy (NCBI): domain Eukaryota; kingdom Metazoa; phylum Arthropoda; class Insecta; order Hymenoptera; family Halictidae; genus Augochlora; species Augochlora pura. The sequence continues at coordinate 418,618 of NC_135773.1, read as the reverse complement.
AACGTCAAAATCCTGCCGGAGATAGGGCGACGACGGGGGCCGATTCGATCGCGCAAAAAATACTCGACGAAACTCGAGCGGATCCCACGAAAAATTAGTAACCGTCCCCCGGCCCTGATCGCGTCGCGCGAAAACTTTTTAACTCGATTGGAGCCAAGTTAATGCCACGAATCCGCGGCTGCTCCCGATTTAATCCAATGAAAAATTCCAAACCCGGCCGAACCGAATTCGATCCGACGAAAAATTCCAGAAGGCAATCCAATTAGATCTTACAAAGAGTTCCCGACTCGATCGACCCGTCCAACCTAATCCCGTAAGAAATTCCTGACCCGACCCAACCCGAGCCTCTCTCTCTCTCTCTCTCTCTCTCTCTCTCTCTCTCGGGTTCCCGGTGCCTCTAATTCAGATATAACAATTCTACGAGGCTGTTGAAGCGAGAAGACAGAGATACGCAGATGCGGCACGCTGGGCCGCGAGGGACCGGGAGAAAAATGTCTGCTTCGGATCGGCCGTAATTGCCGGGTATCTCGGGATACGTGGCATCGCGGCGAATCGTTAAGTTCACGGCCGACATTAGCATAGTGGCTAATATCGTAACGCGAGATAATGCATACACGTCCCGCGCCCATGTAATGTCGTACAATTTACGCGAAAGGGATGCTTATGTCATAAAAGCCCGGAGCTCGTCCTGACCCCGAGTCCCACTATCCTTGGCGCGGCCGCGTTTCGAACGGGCCTCTACCCGCCGTTCGACGATCTCTTTTAATCGGGCTCCACAGGTTGCGCAATGTAAATCAGGCCAACCTGCCCGTCCAATATCGAGGCTCTGTCCACAACGTCGGGCGAGCCGTCGCGTCGCGAGCCCAGGCTATCTGCATTCTCCCTCGACGGCCGCGATAAAGAGCACGCGATAACAATTGCTTCTCGCTTCTCGCCCGTCGGAGCCATCCACGTCGATCCGTGGATGGACGAGAGGACGCGCGAAAAATCGCCAGGAATCACCGACCTCGTCGAATCGACTCTCGTCTACGGGACCACTAACAGCCGCCCTGTTCCTCGAGCGAGTCGCTATCCTGCGCCAAACGGCTTCAGCGTCGTCGAAGAAGAAACGATCGCTGCCTTTGCAAACATTAACGATTTACTACGCGGCACGAATTTCAAGAGGAGGAGGATGAAACTGAGAATGCTTCCAAAAACTAAATTAGACAATTTTCTCGAGACGCGAAAACCGCGATGTCAAAATATTTCGAAGAAACGAATCGTAAAAATATTTGTCCGAGAAAAAGCGGGCGCTGCGGCCGAATTGCAATCTCGCTTCCGGGAGCTTAATATTTCTTATGGCGTATGTCGGCAGGGTTGAAAGGAGGCCGGCAGCAGTGCGCCGCGATTCACCCAGATTTACGCGGGCCCGCATGCAACGCTCTCGCGTGCCGCCAACGTTACAATTTCCCGTCGACGTTCGTGACGCTTTCGCGTCCAGTGATTGTTCGCCGGCGTGGCCTCCTACGTCCCCCGGGTCGCCATCTTTCGAGCCGCGGGCAGCACGACACGAAACGATACGCCCGCCACGGAATTCCGCGAAAAGCCCAACAACATTGTTTCGATCGACGCGGAATTCGTGTTCCGTGTTCCGTGCAATCTCCGCGATTCTCGTAGCAATATTACGCCCGCCGTTTTTACAATCATCGAGAAGAGGAGCCCGTGATCAAAAGGCTGGGACTCCGAGAGTCGTGACGGGAATAACTTTCGGCTTTGATCTGGAAAGAACAACTTGGAGAACACGCCTGAACTATGCACAGCGAAGGATTCATTAGACCGCGCTGAAACTTTGCGCATCGTTAGAAGCTTCGAGACATTACGGCTACTTGGAACTTTCGGCAATGGGCTGGTTTCGCGACCCGACACTCTCCCCGTTACACGACACGCATTTTCTTGTACGAAACAATATATATGAAGCTATAATAAGAGAATACGATCCCGCGTTAAAATCAAACGTAATAAAAGACTGGCAATGCCCGGTAGATTCAGGGTTATATAAGCGACGGCGAAATCGGCCATTCCCGTGTCCCACGAACGAACAATATGATAGTCCAACTTCGTAAGAAGCAATTTTCTTCTCAAAGATACCATCTCGCACTCGGGTTTTATCGGACTCGCAGTTTAAGCGTCTGCATTACCCATTTCTTCGGAGCGAAACGACCTAGCAGACTAACGAGAACCACCTGACGATCTGTTCGAAGCCCGCGTGCTCCATTCGCGGAGCTATCGTCGCAAGGTGGATCGTGGAGCCGGCCTGTTGCGCCCGATCCACGATCCGCGATCCACCAGTCACGATCGATCGGCAATCGGCAGTCGGCAATCGGGACGGCGCGAGTCGAGTCGAGTCGAGTCGAGTCGAGTCGAGCAGAGCCGAGCCGAGCCGAGCCGAGCCGAGCCGAGCCGAGCAGGGGCATAAATCCGCCGGCAGCTCGAGATTTGCTCGTGCATGGCCAATAAACACGCCCGGTTAATGATTTATCGCGATCTCCGGGCTGACGCACGCACCAACCTACCTACCTACGTGTCCGCTCTCCGGCACGAGTGGCAAAGTCAGCCGCGCGTTTGCCGGGGTTGTTCGTCCCGCGGCTTTCTTTTCGGCCAACTGGCCGGACGCACACCGATCGTGAGTCATACTCGAGTGTTCGCGCCGGCAACGGCAACGGCAACGGCAACGGCAACGGCAACGGCAACGGCAACGGCAACGGCAATGGCAACGGGAACGGGAACCGAGAACGAACACGGGGCCCGGGCTTTTATCGAGACCGCGACAGCCGGGGCTGCGAGGCACTTTTACGCGCCGAGCCGTATTTACGAGCGCCGCGCGCTCGAATCGGCTGTACTCTCTTCGAATCGCGGCGGGAACGCGATTCCGGGTATGTAAGTCGGGATTAAGTTGTTCCGGGACCGAGTCTCGCGATCGCTAATTGCGATCGATCACTCGGGTGCACGCGCCAGCTCGTAATTAGCGGCGCGGCGGCTGTTTATTAACGCCTCGCGGCCCCAGAAACGCATTCTGTGCAACAGAGTTTTCTCGCGTGGCCGTACGCGCGCTAGGCGCGACATCCAAAGTAAATCGTTCGTTGCAATATTTATATAATTTTCCGCGGCTCGATCGGCTCGTTCGAAAGTCGTTGGAACCTCGAGGCGCATCAACTGGGGCAGTCTGGTTGGAAAGTCTGGAAAATTTCCATCGCGTTAGCTTCGCGTCGCGCGTTAGTCGGAGCAGAAATCTTTGCGGCGCGACATTAATCCCCGAAAATTTCCTGGCGCACGGTGCGCACGGTGCGCACGGTACACGCCGGTCTGGCATCCTTGCACGCGGCTTCCAATAGTTCCAAACTTCCACGATAGATGCCAGCAAAATGCCTCTTTCACCCCTATCAACCCTTGCTGCGATTTCAATTTTGTCAACCTCGAGACATGAAATGTTCAAAAAGAGGAGCCTTAATATGCGGCTCGTTTGATTCTCGAATCTTGAACGTTTGCGAAGAAGTACGACATCTCGAATGAAAATGATCGCGTCGGAGGAGTGAAATGTCTTCCCGGGGTTTTCAAATTATTCAAACGACCCGGAATCGAGCTCGCACCCGTGTCTCTTAAAGCCGAGCTCCTTATCGGCGCGATTCCAACCTAGCCCCGGCGACCCGTTTCTCAGGCCGCCGAGCAAGATTAAAAATTGAAAAGGACGGAGGGGTATCCGGACAAATTCGCGGCACGCGAAGGAACGGTATCGCTCGCGCGGCCAATTGACAAATCGGGCCTGCATATTCGTATCTCGGCGGCGCGCTCGTTGCACGCGGAACGGATACCGGGACACGTTCGAGAACGGTCCCGGAACGGAGATTTTAGTCCGCGGCCGGTAAACCACGCGATTATATCAAAGCGACGATAGCAAAGCCTCTGCGGGCAACGAAGCAAAGCTGAACCGCCCCGGCTCCCATTATACCCGGCATTATGGATCGTTAAGTCGGGCACACGACCTATCTTCCCATAAATCGCCCGAGACTTGTCTCCCGATCCATTAGACGAGCCTTCCCGATTATTTCAGCCGAGATTTTAGGCGTTTCGTGACGCTTCGCACGAAACCTCCATTTTCGTAGGTACACATCGTTCGTGCGCTGTCTAAACTCCGCGAAACCAAAGGCCCTCTGTATCGTGACCGGAATCCTCGTTTCGTCCTTGTTTCAAAAGCTGGAGTCTCTGTAGGAAGTTTTGCATAATTTTTTCGATAATCAAAGACACGGTGAGACGCGTTTTTTTTTAGTAGTCACTCAAATGGTAGACTAGATATATATATATATAGTCGAGCGATGCCGCGGTCAAAGTTACGGGATAAATAATCGAGAAAGCACTCGCATGAAACTGAGCGCTTCGTTTTCTCGCTTTTCCGTTCCGCGGTTCCGTTTGATCCAAGATTCGTGGCGTTACCTTTCGGCACGGGTAAGGAACACCGCACCGTTCTTATTCAGCGGCTTTCGTGGGAACCCGCGGCTGTATCGACCAAATGGAAATACCTTTTCCAATTCCAAACGGCGAATTTACATTCGGCGTTTTCAACTATTCATGGAAAGCAGAGTTGCGTCGAACAACCGTCCGCGAGGGAGGAAAGAAAGAAAGGATCCTCTGCGCGGAAACGATGCCGAACATCATCGAACCGAGTGCTCTCGTTCGGAGAGAATATTTTCCCCGAACCCGGTAACAATTCCACGCTGCTTCGTCGCGATCGGATCTTTGCTTGATAGCCAGTCGGAATAATAGCAGCCTAGGGTACCATTCGATAAAAACAATGGCCGACAATCGGAAAAGGCTACTGCCTCGGTGCTCGAATAAGCGAATAGCAACCAGGGCCACCCCCCCCCCCCCCTTCTTTATCAGTCGTCGAGAAGAGAATTTATTAGCGTCGATTCGTTAACCGAGAAACGGGCCCGACGAGTACGCGCGGATCGAGGAATCTAATAACGTCCAAGTGTACCGGCCGCTTTAACGGTCGCCCGTAACGTCGATACTAACCCTTTGCGCTCGAGCGGCGACTCCGAGGCGCCGCTAAAATTGTTATATCACGTTCCGAGATCATTTTTACGTCATCGAACTTTGGACTTGAGAAACGGTTGCAAGCGTCGCGAGACTCGATCTCGTCCGCGTGAAATGCCGAATTGGAACGGCTTCGAGTGCAAAGGGTTGAAATCGAAACGACGCGAGGCGGTGTAACGTTGTCGCATCGAAAGGGAAACATCGATAGCTTAAAAAAGAAACGGAGCAGCCACGCCGGATAACCAGTGCCAATATAGAAACTCGATTTCACCACTCCGTCCAAACTCGGTCAGAAAGAGGCTACTATGATCGCAATCAGTCCATGAAAAGTGATGCGAAGAAATCGACTGATGAATAACTATCAAGAAAGCACCATTTCTCGCGAGCAAGTTTCCAGCGTCACACCCACATTCTAGCGTCGAAGCCTAAACTCGACGTTCCTTCCACCATTGAAACCCCCTTCGAAGTGTCGAGAAACACTGGCGGCCACACGAGTCGACCGATCGTTTGCACCGACTAGCCGAACGTCACCCAAATTGCCAGCCGAAGCGATTTCTCGAAAGTTCGGCCCAATTCGAGCACCACCGTACAACCCGTACGCGAACCTATCGAGAAACTTTCCCCCGAAAAGCACTCGCAGCCGCCGCGTCATCCTGCCACCGGTTCAACCGGAACACGCATACCCCGAACCCTCGGCTAGTAAAGTCAAGTTGGCAGGTCGGCGTCGCGAGGCGTTGCTCCGGAAAGATCACTCGCGATCGTAGGATCCGACCCGGATCGAGCACCCGGAGCGACTGAATTCCCTAACCGGGGTCGCGCGAAAGCCCGCTGGCCCGAAACCAGGGTGTCTACCTTAGCTACGGAAGTTTAGTAGGACAGCGGCATCACGGTGAATCATTCTCGCAGCCTACTCCCTTCGGGCCTGGTTCCTCGGCCCGGAGCAGCCGTCTCTCGCCGCTTCAGCTTCGCCGGGGGGAGCACGCCCCAACTATCCGGCGCTAAATCGCCGTCGTCGCCGATGGGATCGTCGACGGGATCGTCGACGGGATCGTCGACACGCGGCCAGGACACGCGAGTGACTTTTCTCGCACGTGATCGTCGTCGCTGCAGGTAGCCGCGCGCGCTTCTCGCGTAGCCGATGAACGACGAGCGTCTCGGTGGACGCAAACTATAGCACGGGGTCGCGAACGCGTTCGTCCGCAGCCCGCAGCCCGCAGCCCGCAACCCGCAGCAGAGACAACGGGAACCGCGCGTGTTTCGCCCGTTAACGATCGCCGTCGAGGACTCTACGCGGCATCCACCAAAGGATCTCGAAGAGGTCGACGCGCGAATCCCGATCCTCTCTACTCTCGAGAGTCCCCACCGACTCAACGGTATAACAGCTTCCACTGTTCGCACCTTCTCTCCTGTCGAGATATCCTCTTGCTCCCGGACGCTTCTCCGGATCCTCGATCGGAGTGCCACACTACATCGACACGGGACCGACACGATATCGTCGTCGTCGTCGTCGTCGTCGCCGTTACGGTATCGTACACTGATCGAAGAGCACCGATCGAGACCAGGGACACCGTTCTGGGACGCAAAGACGCAAGGAGACGCGTTCCGACGCTCGAGCACCGCGACTACGCGCTGGACCACCCGGAGTCCACGATTCCGTTCTCCGATTCCTTCCCTTCGCCGTCCTCTCTTCTCTCGCACTGTGTATACGCCGATCAGCCACCCACCTCCCGCCCCTTCCCACGACCCCTAGATATAGTAGGATGCGGGGAGTTGCTGGGGTGGGATCAATATGAGGTTGAAACGCGGGAAATTCGCGCGCAGGTCCTTCTCCACCCTTCACCCTCCACCCTCCACCCTCCGCCCTCCGCCCTGCGTGCCGAGGCCGCCCCTCGCTGCCCCGCCCCACCTCTCGCCAACACCCTACGCTGCTCCTGCTCCGCCGCACAGACCTGTCTCTCCCGCACCCCCGCGTCAACCCTCTTTCGCCGACTTTTCCCACTACTTTCGCCAGCCTCGTTTCTCTTTCTTTCTCTGTCCCAGGCGGCCAGAGGGCTCGCTGTCTCCCTTTGCGAACGAGACGACCCCACCATCGCCCCGGAGCCTTCCAGCTGCCTCCCTCTCTCTCTCTCTCTCTCGCTCTCTCTCTCCCTCTCGTTGTCCACACCGTCGGCCATGAGTATTTGGAGACCAACGGCTCCGTATTATTCGGGTTCCATCCCGATTCTAATGCGATCGGGCCGCAACGCCGGTTTAAAAGCCATTGCTTCGAGGGCCTCGATCCGAAGGGCCAATCTCTCTCTCTCTCTCTCTCTCTCTCTATCCGTTTCGTTCGCGTTATTGCTTCTTATTCGGGGCCAAGCAACCCTCCCTCCTTGGGTGGCGACACCCTAAATCGAGGTCGCCGAAAACGCGCGCGTAATTGTTATTCCGCGATCGAAGGCTGTTAGAAAATTTGACGAACGCGTCGTTAACGGGATCGCCCACGCAAAAATCGTGACATTCCGGCACTCGGGCACACCGTGGGAACGTGGCGATGCGTGATTTCGGTGGAAAGGTCGAATTATTTATTCTCTCGCGATTAGAATCTCAAAGGTTATTGGGCGAGCCGAATGCGTCGGTCGCCGCGTAACAATATCCCGACCAATTTTTTCATACGGCGTCGCAATTACGGGAAGCCTGGAAACGACTATTTCTCGGCCGATCCAATTAGACCGACGAAACTACAAAGTCCGGCTCCTGAGATCACAGAGAGACGTATTACAAAAGGTTAATCAAACGGAAACTGCAAAGGTCGAAATTCTCCTAGCGACTAGACATTTGACCTTCCGGCGTACGCCAAATGTCAAAAGCGTATCGCGCGAGATCGTGAAAATTATTCGTTGGATCGTTTTCCTGGGAATTTTGATCGGAACCGAGAGCGACGCGCTCGCATTATTTTCGTGGATTCGGCGGGGATCGCAGACGAGCCTGTTTTCCGCTCTCTCCGAACGGAGAACTATTACAACTCCCTCCTTCGAGGAGGCTCGAGAAGCTTTTTTCTGTTGCCGGCGCTATGGCCAACCCCCGCGGGGATTCGCGTCGTCGAAGCGACTCGCCTAAGAGACGGAACAGGGGCGAATCGTGGACGAATGATTATGGCGATATTGATTTTCCGGATGCTCCGGTCGGTCCACCGAGACCTTTCCACGTTCTTCGCTGCCTCGAACGGCCCGCGAACAGAGCCCGATCCCGTGGATCGAGAGATCGTCGTCGGCCCGCCGAGAACGAGCCGGAAGTTTCTGGACGGAGTCCCTGTTTCGGATAATTGGCCGATCGAATCGAGGAGCCACTCGATTATGCGAAAGCGCATCGAGTATTGCGGCCTCGACTATGGAGGATTCCAGGACGAGATGCCCGGTCCTCGAGATCCACAACGTAGACTACCGCACTCGACCAATTTTCGATTACTCGAGGGGACCGGTGCAACGCGTCGCGTGAATCTTCGGGCTTCTTCTTCTTCTTCTTCTTCTTCTTCTTCTTCTAAATCGAAATCACATTTGATTCTTGTTAGGGGCGATAATTATTAAGGACGAAGAAACGCTAATTAACGTAGCTATGAGAGAAATCGTAGCGTAGAGGAGTTCATGGTGCCTAAATATATCCATGTCGGAGAATTTGACACAGCTGTTGGTTTAATATTCGGTCGAGCAGAGGCAACGCGGTGCGAATAAAGTATACGTCGAATTTTCGGTCGACCTTTGGAGTGTAAAACGAGCGATAAGAACGTTTTGGTCGAGATCGAGAGGTCGGTTGAGAAATTACTCGTAGGTCGACTCGACGGGAAGGTTTCCTTCGCTGCTGATTCGGAAGACGGATTCGGAAGGGAGAAGACCGATCCTCGATCCGCTGCCGCGTTGAATTTCCGCCAAGTGAAATTTTCACGAGGCACGATACGGTATCCTGAATTTTTTACGCGACCTTTGTAAAACTCTGCTCCCGAAGGCCATCGAGATATGGGCTCGCAAGTTATTTACCTTCCGGGTATCTTTGCGCGGGGAGCGTTTTATAAAATGCGGGATCGTTTCATAGGAAAATCGACCGCATAAATACGAAGCGAACAGTTTTTTGTTTTCCCCTCGAGTATTAATCCCCCGATATTATCGTACGAGCTGTAGAATGCCTCAATGGTGAACAAAAGAAGAAAAAAGATAGAAACGCGTCGAGTGCAAAAGCCGATGAAAAAAAAATCCTCTGCGTACGCGTAAATCTATTTGTAAATTCGTTTTATCTTCCGAGTAATTTCTCCAGAGCGTTTTATGGAACGTTGCAACGACGCGGAAAACTGTTCCAGAGATGGACCGTCATCGGGTATTAATTGAATTTATATGAACGAGTTATTCCTGATTACAATATTGACAATTCTCCAGGATTAATTGCGAGGCACGAACTTTATGCTTCGATGAACAGCCGACTCTCCATCTCTCTCTCCCTCTCTCCTTTCATGTAACTTTATAAAGCAAAACGATCGAACGAAGTTAGATTACATTTACGCCATTATCGCGCGCGCGCGCGCGCACTTCTCGGTGCCATTTTCGTGAAAATTCTCGTTAAACGTTATCAAAATGGAATTTCTGGATAAATATTTGTTCGGCGTTATAGCAAAGCAGAGTTTAGCCGCGGTCGTTGTTGCAAAAAAGTTGTTTGCTTTTTCCCAGCGATTTGCGAAATATTCGCTAGCAAACGTTTGGACGAAATAAATTTCATCTCGACGAATAGAGTATCGCAAAACGGTAACGAGCGCAGCTCAATTACAGCAATGGAACTTGTCGAAAAAAAATCTTACACCCTTGTATGCTCGAAGCTAATTCTGTTATAATTGCACGCAGAAGCGGGCAAAATTTTATTCGGTCGACGGATAAAGACTACCCAACGGAATTTGATTCCGCACCCCCGAATAAATTTGCAGGCGAACTAAAATTTGTAACAGGATGAAAACTGTGACCCGATGGCGAATGAAATTATTTCCCTGTTTGAATTCAGTGGCAGGTTTCGAGTCGTCGAAGACATCGCGCGCCGCGTGGAAGCGAGGCTGCGGCACGATTTAAGAAGTGCGCAATAAAGGCGACACAGTAATGAACGCGGCGGAAAGAAACGCGCAAAGAGACGGTTTACGAGCTAATAAATAAAAGCCAGCGACAGCCTCGGATGCTGCGACGACCAGGTAGATTCTTAATAACCATTCCGCTAATATTTCCAACGGAGGCGCTCGCAGAAATAAACGAGCCCTTCCGGCCCTCGCCGAGGCGCTGAGCGGCGCGGCGCGGCGGGGCGACGCTGTCGCCAGCGATGAAATTCGAGCGGTCAATTGGAATCCGGCCAGAAGAACGTAAACCAGTGACGTCATGCCCCGCGACAGAGAAACCGCCGCCACGAACCCCGTAATTATCGTCGCGAGGCTATCGAGGCTAGGAAGAGAGGGAGAGAACCCGCGGGTGTCACCGGCGAATTTACGGTGTCGCCGGACCTGTTATCGATACAATGATAGACAAACAAGCCGAGCATCCTGCGGATGTATCGAGCCGACACGGGGACGAGTGGCTCGCTGCCAATCGCGTCGCATCCTCGTGGCGATCGTGCCGACCGATTAAACGAAACCTGCACCGTCTGGTCGAGTCGTCCATTTACAGAAATTCATTCGACGCGGGCAAAATTCCACCCTCCTCGTCGCAACCCTTCCTATCGACTGGGCTGACGCAATCGTATCGAGAATTCGTAACGCGCGGAGCTTCTACTTTCGCTGCAATCCCGAATTTCAATGCTTGGAAAAAGTCATTTTTCGTCGTAGAACAGAATCGATCCTCCTTCGAAACGTCGAGAATTGGTTTTAAGGGCGGCGTCGCGGAGAGACCGCGCCGGATGCACTCGAGACACGTTGGCGATTGAAAACGAGCGCGTAACTTCGTTTTTAAGTGTTTCGCGCGTGCACCGGGAGGGAAAGAGAGGAGGAGGAGGAATCGAGCTCGGTTTATGCGCGCGAGTGTCGCGAGCCGAAGCAAGTTTTACGACTCCGTTTTATCGATCGGCGGGTCGAGTGAAAAGATTCCACGACACCGACGTGCCCGCGCTTCGTGCTTCGACGAATCTCGCAGGTGCTCCGGCAATTCGCGCGGAAATTCCGCTAACCCGAAGGTCTCGACGCTTTTCCGTTCTCCGCAGTTTTTAGTGCGCTCTCGCGCATGCCCCCGCTCGATTGTTGCGGGCGAAACGACGTACCCTCGCGATCAATTCGTGCCATCTTGTTTTCGAACGTGCCCGAACAAGCCGGAGAAAAGTTCAAAAATCGAAGTCTCGGCAATCGACGATTTCTTACGGGACAGAAGGCTGGACTCTTTTCAATTTTCCTCGCTCTTTCTCGAAACACGCTGCGCGCTCATATTCGACCGTAAAATTCATGCCTCGTTTCAGCAGACAAATGTTAGTCGTCTCTTTCTTGTTATTCAACTCTTCGACCCTTGATTTACGGAACCGGTTGAAATTGCTTGATTTACGATTATTCACATTGTCAAGATACATTTATGAGTTATTTAATGTGTGCGTTACGCGCGGCAAATATTCCGACGGCACTCGTTAAAAATCTGAATCAGAGTTTTATCGTTAGTTTTATAGGCCAATGCGATAGAGCTGGTTTCAGTGATCCGCGAAGCCAGCGTTAAAGAATTATGATAGGCGCAACAAAGTTGCCCAATGGTATTCGCGGAAACAATAAAGAAAGCGTCGTCCCATAGAAAAAATTAATTCGTTCTAATTGCACGATGCGCTCGCTGACCCCTTTACCGGTTCCGGAGCACAGTTTAAATATTCATTGCAACATATTGAGCCGGCCGCGTGGCGCGGGTCGCGGCGATTCGTTGCTCCGTTAGCATTGCGGTTGGTTGGTTGGTCGGTCGGTTGGTTGGGCGGCATGAGCGAAGAAGAAAATGAACGAGAAGCGGTTATAAATTCAACGATAATCCCACTGTCTGGCTCTGTTAATTAAGAATTCGCAACGGAGCCACCGAACGAACGGACGGACGGACGGACGGACGGACGGACGGACGGTCGGACGGACGAATGCCTATCAGCGGATGCGCGAAGACCCGCATAGAACATGGTTCGTGCTCGCATCTACACGGCTCGGACGAGTACAGGGATCAACCGCGCGCATACAATGCGTTGCGCGATGCAGTTCGCTACCTAGACCTGCGTGAATCTACGAGACGATTGGAACTAGCGCGCCTTGGGTCCACCGTCGAAATGGCGTATTTGACGCATTTAAGTTGCGTAACGATCCGCAGTCGAAACGTTTGCGATTCAATGCACGTTTCGAATAATTTCCTTAAACAAATATTTGGTATTCACGCTTTTGGTCTGCAACGGTCCGTATATCCAAGAGGTGAAAAAGCAGCGCTCGACCTCGAGCGCGAAACCTATATTTTTCTAGCAATTTCGAGAACGAGAACCAGAGTGTGCGGAACAGTGACCTTTTTCCAGTTGATGGCGCTCTTTTCACCGTCCACGTGCGGATCATTGCAGACAACAAACGATACGCGCGTAGTATTTTTTAACGCACCGCATTCTGTTGAAATTTCATTAAAATCGGTCCGCTACAGTTGGACGTGTTCCCGCGTCCGTTCGACGACTCGGGCAAACAAAGCCTTCAATCATTTCAGTGGCGCGCGCGCCTCGACGATGACCCATACGCGCAAAGGGAGGCACGCGCGAATCGTTAAAGCGCAACGATTCGTCTTATCGCGTTCGACGGACGCGGATTTGTCTCGCGTTCGATTAGGCATCGGCCGCAGAGTGTGCCTGAGAGTTCGCGACATCGATCCAACGCCAAATACGAAGTTTCATCGGCCGAGTCTGTCAGCGAGGGAGATACGAGTGTCGGGTGTCCGTCGAGCGCGAATAATAAAACGCGTCGGCGCGCAAACGCTGAAATTCGACTGGCGATAAATCGGCCGGCAAAGTGAAACAAATGTCGGACTGTTAGGGGGTCTGGAGAGCAGACTAACGTCGAGCCACCCACGTCCGGTTCCGCGGGCGAAATTAACGCGGAGGCATATCATATCGTAACCGAAGACAGAACGTTCGACAAATTTACAACTGGCCGCGAACAATATCCGCGCTCACAATGGGGATCTCCGTTACAGTCGATTCGCCTGTGGGTTCACGGCGTTTACCATGCTGAGAAAGAGCGGGCGCGTGTGCGTGTGTGCGCGCCCGAGCGAGAGCGAGCGCGCGCGCGAGAGAGAGAGAGAGAGAGAGAGAGGGCGTCGCGGCAGCAAATTGTACCACGGAATCTAAATCTCACCGGAGTACCCACATACTCACCTGAGGAACTGCGTACTTGTACCCGCATTCCCGATACAAATGGATAGACTGACACTGTGATTAAGTGGCACGGCATCTCGTGTTCGCGTGCGTCCGCGCGAGCAATCACGACGACCACCGTGGGGGAGTTTGCACGCGCGCGCGCGCGCGTGTGTGTGTGTGTTTGCGCGAGCAGCTGCGTGCACGCGGTCTACTATGCGCGTCGATTAAAGATCAATTCGCAGTCTGCTCGATCGCTCGCGATACCAGAATTTATTACCCTTCTTCTAGCGTTCCTACGAGGGTCGTTCGAAAACCAAGAAGCAGCATTCCTCCGCGACTTTTTCTACGCTCGACATATCCGGATGGAACTTGAACCGTCGAAAATCTTTGTTCGGTACGTTCCTCCTCACAGCCGAGATAATAAATCACCATGGTTCACTTCCTTGCTTGCTTTCAACATTTCAAACGTAGTTATTACAATCTATATGATAAAAACATTTTGAAAAGCCATTGTTCGTTTTAAGAAGCAAATTTCTTGCCATTCGAACCATCTGCAATTTTTGCTGCAATCTTTTTACATGTTATGCAGCGAGCTAGTTCTTTCAAGACACGAAATATTAATTATCATAGAAATTCTTATTATACGAATCCCTATTAAAGCGAAGAGATGGACAACTTTGATTTCGGAAAGAACGCAACGAAAAATCTGGCATTCCAGATTGCGACCGAATCTACTATTTGTGGGTTGAAATTTCACGGCGACCTCGAGATGTGCGATTTCTTTCAGGATAGAGGGGGCTTACTGGAATATCGACTGGCGTTTTTGCTTTCCGTGAGGTCGTTTCTGATTGGATGTGCAGCATCTTACGCAAGCCGAATCCGAACCCGAACCCGAACCCGAACCTGCCGTGAAATGGGTTCTTCGGGTTGAAGGGCAGACCTACCATCGCCGGGTAAATAAACTCTGGAAACCGGTCAGTATATTTGCTGCCACGATCAACGTTCCGCCCGGGGGCGTTTACGATCGGTGAGAAATTCGCGAAGCCCCTAGACTTCTCGAATACGAGGCAATCGCGGGTAAAATTCTATGCCGGAGATCCACTTGCTCTTGATAATCCGCCATCTTCGTATCGGCGTCGCTTTCAAAGACGAGTGGAGAACATCTACCCGCTCCTAACAAGATCAATGCAATCGATTGGATCTCGACCCCTTAAACTACTTCTTCAGCATCGAATACTGTTTCCACATTTTTCGCAATAAGAATAAGAAACCGATAACCTGCCGGTATAATCGCTGCAACCGTAGCAATAACAGAAAGCATCCCGATTTGATAAAAAGTCTTGCGACTTGGTTAACGAAGCGAACGAAACTTTGGAACTGTTTATCTTGGGAAACAGAATTACTCGAAGCGCTTGAATTCCGTTGGTTCGGCTCTCTTTGGTTTACGAAGAAAAATCCAATCGAATGGATCAGCGAACGTATTATGGTTTAATTGAAATTAGCTCGAAATGGTTGGAATAGAAAAGGAATTACGGTAAACGTCGACGGTTTTAAATATCGAGACGGCACGACGCGGCCTAGCTCGGCGCGCGCGAAAGCGAGCCAACAATTTCATTTGGTAAAAACGTCGCAGTCTCGCAGCTTGCGTTCCGCTTTATTGATTGGAGCCTTGAAAATGAAGCGCGCGATATAATAGACGGCGGTTACCAGCTGAACGGTTTAATTGAATTACATCCGTGTGCAGGGCGACACGAGAACTTCCGCAAAAGCTGGCCGCGTGTGCTCAATTTCTAAGCGTTTAAAGTCCACCGAGAGCAATCGAGACAAACGAAGAAGGAGTCGAGGAGATAAATAGGTTCGATACACGGTACCGAATCCGACGTTCCACGCTCCCCGATAATGCCAATCGTGGCCACGTAACACGGAAAGCATGGAGCTGCCGCCCCATGCCGCTCCATGCCGCTCCATGCCGCTTTGCAACGCAATCGATCAATTAACTTTCAGGAGAAACTACGCACCGGTGATACGAAATCGATGAACCAGCATCGGGTGTATCACCTCGTGCAACGAAACAAATATAAATGATCTTGAAACATTATCGAGGCTAGCATTCGTACTTGGAAATGCTTTAAAGCGATTTACGTTTATTTTTGGAGATGTATTCGACGTTCGCCGATTAAAACGCGCGCAACGTCTTTGCCCTTGAAATCCTGCCATCTTTCCGAGTTTCTCGTAAAATGTAGTTGATTTTGTTTCGCTGGTTTCGAGCGGCCAACCCTGAAGCGTCTAATGCATCGAGGCGAAACCTTGACGCGGCGGCGGCGGCGTCGCTGCGAACGGACACACCAACAAACGGTGCCTGTAATTTCCATGAAAACGCAGCCAGCACTATTTTCGCGGCACAATACAAAGAATCTTTCTCTCGAGGCGAACCGATTGCCGATCACGTGCGCGGAATTTCGCAAACATGCGGGCGACGGGACCACGGCGAACATAAACCGCGGATTGTTCGGATGTTTTCGCACGACTTACATTTAGATAGGGCTTATGATATGCGCTCACTTTTTATTCTTCGACGAGGCGAGGCGAGGCGAGGCGACGTCGCACGCGCGCGATGCTACTTTAATAATCGCTCCGATGCATGGGAAGAGAACAAAGGAGAAACTTGAGACCCAAGGTTGCAAATAATAAGGCCGACGAAGGATTTCTAATGAAGAAACTCGGGTTTTCAAATTATCGCGGAATACCGAGGCGGTCGAGGGATAAGCCAATTGTTTCTTACAATATTATACAGGAACGAAAAGGCCGGAATGAAAATAGCATTTGATTCGGTAGGCGCTGATTGGGAATCGATTTCACTCGAAATATTTCATTCTGTTTCGATGCGATGATTTTGCAATATTAATTAATATAGCAGCTGCCATCGAACCGCGGCAATTCCGACGAGCGTGAAATAATATTTGTTCGATAAATGGAACATTATAATTATTCGATTGAACGAATGAACATTGCGCGCACGAATGTGTTCGTTCGCGTGGTTTACGTTTAGCAAATATGTATTCCCATTCGCGAACTTTGTCGAAACGATGCGGGGTTATTCAGCAAAATCGATCGATTTATTATCGCGCATGGAAAAAAGAAATGAAGCTTTAACGAGCGGTTCAAACTAGTCGCACGTTGAACTCGAGATAAAAAGTTTTGCAGGTTGAACGTTCGAATAATTTGCTGATGAAAAGTCGGCGCGGTCTAAAGCTGCCGGTGGTGTCATCTCTTGGAAGAGACGAGCAACCGCGAGCCACGCGCTGGTAATGCAGAAATCTGGGAGAGAATGATGCAGCGATATTATAGGAACCTACTACACCTGCAGCCGCGTGAACAAAGTGGATAAAGTCGGTGCTCGTTTGTTGGCAAAGAACCAAAGGGGATCATTGACACTCCGCGGAGTCAATGTTCTTCGCAAACAACACGATCGGTACTGCTGACAAAGTAAGCTTATTATAGGTTGGAATCCCTGATCTATTTCCCCCTCCTGGATTTTAAGCGACGCAAAATTTGAAAAAAGAAATACGTGTCTCATTCGAGGGGCTACTAGAAGTAAAAGCTTGCCAAAAAAATTATATATACTTTGCTAAATTTCGTAGCTTCGTAGTGTATCGATCTACGAAACAATTTCACCAGAATGGTTAGGTATAAAATGGTTGCGATTGCCACGTGTACGAATACCTAATTTTCCCGGTTCCCACAGTCCTCTTATGGGAAACAACAAAGGTCCGCTTTTCTTTAAAATGCCCAACATTGTTCCCCCCGAATTATCACACGATTAATGCCCAGCGATAAATCTTCGGGAGCAAATATAATCCGATGGCCAGGGCCTCGGCGCGATCCTAATCGCCGGACAGATTCCTAGA
Source organism: Augochlora pura (assembly GCF_028453695.1). NCBI lineage: Eukaryota > Metazoa > Arthropoda > Insecta > Hymenoptera > Halictidae > Augochlora > Augochlora pura. The sequence goes on along the minus strand of NC_135773.1, from coordinate 401,306 downwards.
AAGATCGTATCGGCGAACGAAATCGAGGGTGGCTAACTTGGACGGGACATTAATAACCCCGCTAATGGCCTTTTCGGGAATAACCGGGCGAACTATACTCGACTCGACGCACTCGGCGCGTTTCGAGGAAATATAGCAAGGACTCCTCGCGAGCCCTCCACGCCCGAAATTCTTTTGGTCCTTTTGACATCGCGGTCGCGGCGTTCGACGCTGACGACGCTGGCTCTGCGGTTTGACAAGTGGAACTTGGACCAGTCTCGTTTATCAGATGATTAACGCTCCGACCGCAATTTCAAGAAACAAATAAAACGACGTTCGCCTATGGTTTCGAAGCTAGCGCGCGCGAGCAAATTTTACGCGCTCGCGTTGCGTTCGCTCCTGTTTCGTGTTCGGCCTCGCGAGAAGGACGGAACACCGTTGCCAAAAATTTGCCAAAAATTTGCCAAAAATTTGCCAAAGATTTGGCAAAATGTAGCAATCGAGAACGTAACATTTCACGGATTCCTTGATTTTTGACAGCCATAGAGGCGAGCAAAATCTGCAACTAAAAATACCAACGTCTACGTTCAGTTGGATCGCTGTTTTAGTACTAGACCATGGACCTCGCGCAAAATAACAATTGAATCTATCGATCGCGATACGATGCTTCTCAATTCTTTTAATCCTTTCACCTTTGGAAATTATACCTAGCCTGTCCAATTATTACCATTCGAGCTACTACTGTTCGTTGCAGCACTCGATCAACTTAGTTTTTTAGAATGGAAAGTAAGGAGATTCGAGCGACCAAACGATTCCGGGAATTTTCTGGGATAAGCTTCCGGTGCGAAACGCTGTTTCCCATTGCGCGAGTCATTTTTTTTTCGGTGCGAACAGATGGTGCCCAACCAGACGATTTCAATTTCACCCGAACCGGATCCGGAGCACGTGGCGACGCGGCGACGCGGCGAGGCGGCGAGGCGGCCGTGGCTGCGGAGCAGAGACCAGTTTCGGTAGCTACGCAATCGGAGAGAAATTGGCGTCACAGGACGCGAGCGACAAATTTCCCCGCTTGAGCCTCCACGACGGAATAATGCGCGAGTCGCGGGTGACTTCATCGATATTAAATGTTGTTCGCTATTCAACGCTTCCGGTCGCCGAACCCGCTGCGACTCAACCTTTACGGAGCCTGCTTCAGATTCGCAAACTTCCAAGACCAACCTACTGGAAGTTCCTCTCTGTAAAATTTATAGCCAAACTTTAGCGTCGCGTCCGGGAACGGAAATTTCGTTCCATCGTCGCAGACTGCCGCCGCCGGGAGCCGCCAAAGATGCTATGCAAGGACTCGAAAGCGTTTTTACACCAGCATTCGACGAATCGTTAAAAACACAATTAGGTTCGAATTATAGCGACTCGAGAGTCTCGGCTTCGACCGAAAGAAGATTTTTAGTTTGAAACGGTCGGAGTGCTTGCGATTAACGAGCGTCGCGGGGTGGAAGAACGCAGGCAGGCAGGCAGGCAGGCAGGCAGGATTCGGTGAAAAGTCGAGGAGCGAGAAAGAATGTAATAAGAACAGACCAGAAAAGGCCAGACCAGAAGAGTCCACGGGCCTCTCGGATGGAAAAACGTGGCACGGTCGCGCAGAAGCGTAGAATGGGCACCGATGGCACAAATGGTCCGTATTTCAATAATGATAAATCACCGTGGTTCGATGCAACGACAGACGCGCGCGGCCGGTTTCAAGATCTCGCCGGGAGATACCCACCGTCAGGGGTCTATCTCGTGCCTTCCATCTTATGCGGTCCTGTCTCCTCGCATGCCCTACAGGACGCTTCAAAGGCAGCCCGTGACTTTCATCCGTGAAGGAATCCTTTTCAGCGGCCTGCCCTCGAAAACCCGCGTCGCGTCCACCGGTTTCGTGGATTCGACGCGTCCCGTTCCACCTCCGTTCTATCGGACACATCTCGACACCGCTCGTTTTTTAAACCGAACAACGCCGACCCGACGATATTAACGCTTTGACAGGCTTTCTTCTCTACGCGGTGGATCCTCGTAAGCCGAACGTCTCCATTCGCGATCACGTACCCGCCGACCAGTTCCACGCTCGGGTTGTCGACCTCGCCGATGCAACCGAATAACCGAATAACCAAATAACCAAATAGCGGAAATATTTCGACAAAATAGCCTTGCGAGCAGCGAAACGATTCAATCGATTGCTTGCCTGCCGATTAATATTATTGGAGGAAGGAATCTATTTCCCATAAAGATTCGCAGTCTAGTTACGAGGAAGCAAAGCGAAAATGTACAAAAATCAATAGGAAGTCGCAGAAATGAATATTTTCTTTTAATGAAAAATCGCGTTAAACGTTGTCCGACGTATCGGCCGTATAAAAGATTTTGCTTGATCTCGAATCGTAACCAAGCTTTAAGTATTCCCTCGAAACAATAACTCGGCCAATTCTCCAATTGCGAGCATCGTGCCGGAGAATAAATTTGGCCTTCGTCGCGTAAAATACGCGATCGCCTCGCGCGGGTAACGCTGCCAGCGAATCGAAGCCGGACAATGGGTCCGCTAATTTTGAGGTTGAATTAGGAGCGTTGGGGTAGCAGAAGTTCCCAGCACGCAGCGAGACGGCGAGGGCGAGGGCGAGGACGAGGACGAGGACGAGGGCGAGGGCGCGAGAGAAACCGGGCAGGATCTGATCAATATTTCAAAGACGCGCTTTGCACTCGGTGCGCGAAACAGACCCATGCAGGAGCGGTCTTTATTTGTGGCGGCCGAGGGTACAGTTTCCCGTGGAATCGTCCTAATAATTTCGCGAGGTCGGTTCATTCGTCGGCGGTGCTCCCGCGGCGTGCCCGCGCGAACAAATCGCAGCCGAGATTACTCCTACACGGAGATATCGTGTCTTGATATATGCGCGGGTGGCGAGGAATTACTCGCGACACAGCGAACCGAGCGCGACACGAGCATCCCCGAGATCCTCCGCGGTGTACCTCGCGATCGGAACGACGCCCTTTGCAACGGCCAGCTCGCATTTTCTACGGACGCGACGCGACGCGGCGCCGACTCTTCCGAGCGGCTCGGTTATCGTCTTCGGCTACAAGACCCTCGATCGCGCGCTGGACGATGACGAATAGGGGGATGGATGCCGTCGAGGAATCGTCCAAAGACCGATGGGGGGGGGGACAGCGCGCTGCATAACTTTATTAGCCCCGTACAAATTCAACATTGCCGAATCAGATTTAATTTGACATCTCGTTCGATTTTTCTTTATTATTTTAAGTCCTGAAATGGACCGCGCGAATGGGATTACGCGCGCATCTGTGACAAAACTCGGTATCGATCGAATCCGAGTTGCACCGATGCGATCAACAAGTGTACACCCTCCGTGTCGTCGAACGAAAGCTGTCCGAGGCCCTCGAATTCGTTTCAGAATCTCTGACTTACTCGGACGAATCCGATGCGCAGACTTTCGACACCGTTCCTACGATCATTTCGAAGCGTATCGGCTGCAACGACCTATAATTATCTCCCCCCGACGCCCTCGTTTCCCCCTCGGTGCCCCAGTTCAAAGAGCTTATGTACCGCGTAAAACAAACACCGCGAATTTTTACAGCATCGACTGCTCTCCGCGCGTACGTTGACAGCGTCGGCCCGGTTCGCCTTTGCGAGCCCGTCCCCTCGACGGAATCAAAAGGATTGCCGGTGGCGAGAACGAGAGAGGTAGCGCGCGTTCGGGGGTTGAAAGGCGACGAGGTCCGCGGCAACTTTTCGCGATCGGCGTTTTCGCCGGGTTATTTTTGATCGCGCATTAATGCCGGCTTGCATCTGGCAAACAGTTTTAGTCGCACGCTTGCGGCAAGTCCTTTCTTTCGTCCGCGCGAACTTGCAAGCGCGAGCATTGCCGGTGGTGTCGTCAAGTTTTCGCGTGTCATCGTGACTCGGTCGGTCGGTCGGTTCGTCAAATGTTAACGCGCCAGACGTATCCCTCGGCGAGCCGACCAAACGAAAGGTTCTTTCTTCGCGATTTTCTCTTCGGAGCTTTCTCTCTCTCTCTCTCTCTCTCTCTCTCTCTCTCTCTCTCTCTTTTTCCGTGCGTCGCATGCCACAGCATTTCAACGCACAAAATACTCGCACCGATAGCACACGCAGATAGCAACCCCCGTGATTCAGTGTTTGTAGAATTTGTGGGTAACGAACCGAGACGCTGTTCGCGCTTGACATAATTCTTTATGGAGACCTCGCGCAGTAATCTAGTAAACGAGATTTTACTAAGGTCGTCTCTTTTCTTTCTTCGAACGAACTTAAAGTTTTTTATGGGCCCCAGCTCAGTTCGCCTGTCAAAGATTTTTAGAGATAAACGTGTACAGTTTTTCGCGTTTAAAGATAAACGTGAAAAAGGCAAACCGATTCCCGATCTATCAAGAAATCGACGATTGAATTGTGATTGAAAATATCAGGGTTAGAATCTTGTATAAAACAGTCAGTCTATCGATCTATTTAGAAACGGCCGACCGGTCTCGAAAGGTGCAAGGATCGATAGGTTCGCTACAGTTTAGGAAAACGTGAACGGGTCGGGGAAGACCGGGAGAAGACAGCTGGGTCAAGGATCAGCGATCCAATGGAATCGATAAAATATGCGGGAATCGGTGTTATCGCGGATAGAACTCGATCCCATCGACAGGCGTCGCGTATCGTTCGAGGATGACTCGAGACGTCCTCGTTCTCGAGACTCATCGTGGCCAGGACGCTGAAGCGAGCGTCATTGTATACCGCGCGAGTCCCGCCACGGCAGAAATAACTCACGATAATTGAATACTTTAACTACATATTTATAGCAAAAGGTCGCTGGAAATCGAGCTTGTATCCGGGGAGGCGATAAACGTGGGTGAAGGACGCGCTGCTAGCTTGTCCCATTTCTCTGGGAAAACACGGGGCACGAGCAACGCAACGGATAATAATAAAGACTCGATAAAAATATCGCGGACGCGTTCTTTTTATCGAAAACCCGAAGAAACGAATAATCTTTGCGCCGCGAGCTGCCCGATGCAGTTAACGGCAAATAAATTGCGGCCTTTCGACCTCTCGCTGTTGCAAGGTTATTGTCTCGCGAAGATACCGAGAACCTTGCCCGAGAGAATTAACGCGTTAACGCCGACAAACCCGTCGAGCCTTCGAACCGACCGACCGACCCATTTGCTTTATTGGAACAACGATGAAAATTTTGTTCGATTATCTCCAAGCGAGAAGAGTCTTTGTAGTTTCGACGATTTGAAACTAAGAAACGGGTTTGATAAACCTTCTAGCAGGTTTCAAGCATCGATCCTGCTGCTATTTTTCATGGGAAACGCGTTTAAGCTTTATCGTATGCTCGACATGTTCAATATCGGAATAAAACTTTTTTCTGTAAAGAAAGGTATGTGCCAGCCGTATTATCTTAACGCGGCGCGCACGGTAGAGGTAAAACAACAAAGAAATCATGCGTCACAGAGTGTACGCGATTGCGCGTTTTCCAACGTCTCCACTCGTTTTTGCGAGTTCCGCGAAAACTTTTTAGCGCTCGTTAAATTTGTCCAAGTTGACGAACTCGGTGTCCCCCTCGATTTCTCATCGCGTCGCGTCGCGTCGCGTCGCGTCGCGACTTTCCATAGTTCGAGGCCGCGGAATCATTCGACCACGTGGCACAATTTATGGCGATTCACGGGGAGACATCGAGCACGCCGAGGGGGGGCCTCCGTCGCAGTAGTCCGCGAAACCTGAAATCGCGGGCGAATTTAACGCCACATTCCCGGCCAGCCGTACAAAAACGCTAGCAATTTGCGTTGGCAGAGACGTTGAATTAGCGGCCGTCCACGCAGACGAGCGCGCACACGCACACGCACACGCGCGCCTGCAAAGACACCCGACTGCCGCCGACGGACCGACGGAGCCGGATGCGTAGGTTACGCGTCCCTGACCTAGGACTTCTTGATGATATTACAAAGGGGAGAGGTAGAGATAGAGAGGGAGAGGGGAGCAGTGGCCAGCGGGGAAAAAGAAAAGGGAAGGGAAGAGGAGAGGAGAGAGAGAAGGCGGGCAACGGAACCGGCAAACGAGCGTGAAAGAACGGAGGGAAGCTCTCGAAGTTACGCATCGCCGCTGAAATCGCGGCAACAAAGCGCCGAGGGACAAAAGAGCGATCGCGACAAAGTGTCCCGTCTCGTTAAGCGCGAAACAACGCGCGGCGATTTAGATCCTCTCCTCTCGTCTCGTCTCCGTCTTGCTTGCGACGGAAAACCGAGCGGGCTCGTTCTTATTTAAATAGCACCCGCTGCGACGCCGCGACGCTGCGACGCTGCGAGACGAGTCGAGACGAGACGAGACGAGACGAGACGAGACGGGGGCCGCCCGCCTGGAAATATTGCGATGCGTCGGCCACGATAAAAATATCACCGAACGCTGCCAACATTGTTCTCACGGGCCCCCGACAAAGGAACCTGTTCCGGCAACCCGATTAAATTGTTACCCATTCTGCTCAGGGAGCTTAGGATGCTTATCTCCTTCCTCCCGCTCGTTTTTCGGTGTATCCGTGCGGGATGGTTTACCGGATTTCTGCCAGTCGATTCAAGTTACCAACCCTTCAACGCTTCAGCCCTAATCCCCACTAATCCCCACTAATTTTGTTTTATAACAATGAGACATTGAGAAACGATTACTCGAGCCTCGAGAAATAAAAGCAAGCGATCGCTGAAGGACAAATGGGGAGAATTTACCGTGGCGACATCAATTTCAGGCAGATCTACTCCCAGCAGAATCGCGAGAAGTAAGTTACGCTCGTCGGCTTTGGGAACGACTCCGTTTCAAGCGAGTCGGCAAGGAACCCCGGCTTGGATTCCGCATGCGGAAAGGGTTTCGCGCCATCACGCCGTCGGTGGATCCGTCCAGAGCCGCCTTGCATGCGCCGTCTGGACGTTTCCGCGCCGATTCGTCGCGTCGAGGGAAAATCGCGAAACCGCGAGCCTACGTGCTGAAAATCTGAATTGGTCCGAGCCTGCTGGATCTCTCTCTCTCCCTCTCTCTCTTTCGAGTGAAGAGGAGGGAGAGAACGAAGAAGAAAGAGAGAGAGAGAGGGGGGGGGGGAGGCTAGGAGAGAGCCCGAGGCAGCGAGGATACGGCAGCGTTTAAAATCGAACGGAAATCCAGTCGAACCGTCTACCGCCATTGCAGCGGTTACTAATAATAGAGTAGATACTGGAAGGATAGAAATACGACTTCCTTCGCCACTCTGTACCCTTCTGCGTCCCAAGAATAACGGGCTCCGTTCGATACACAGGCGCAAACATCGAAATAAGGGGTCAGGGGCAGCAACCTGATTCAAACATTGGACACAGCCTCGGGAGGGAAACCATCCCTCCTATCCTTGCCTTGTAGTCGCGCCGTTTGCGACAGGAGAGGCTGACAAGCTTCTCCTTGAAACAAAGGACAGCTATTGTTAATAATAACTGCTGACCCTGACGTAAACGCGTCGGACCAACCCTTGCGGAACCAACTCCGCTATCTTCTAGCTTAGATTTTCGATTTTCGATTTTCGAGATTCTCGTCAAAGCTCGTTAGAGACGGCTTCTTTCAAAAATTTTCCCTATCAAATTTCCGGCGCTACAGCGGAGACCAATGCTAGAGACAACAAGCGCGAATTACTTTTGAAAACAAACCGGAAGGCTGGGAGAGTCGATGGTGTGCGAGCAAACATTGATCGGCAACTGAGAACAAGCCGACGCTAACAAACTCGCCGGCTAAAGTTTGCCGAACGCCAGTGAGACAATCAGCCTCGCAGCGGACCGTTTCAAAGCGAAACAACAGAGAAAAACATAGCTCGACGGTAAACGCCCACGTAGCCAATCGAGAGCTTCGAATCTCCTGCCGAACCGGAGTCTAAACATTTTTTCCGAGACAATGCCGTTGCAACAATATCGACCGGGCCGATCGAAAGCGAGCAACTTTCACCGGAAGAGTCGACGTCGTGTTTTCTTCGATCGAAAAGATCAACGAGGGTCCAACAATTGGAGTATTGGATTCGGCCGTTCAACATCGATCCAGAAACTCGACACCTCGACGCGTTTCGAGGATAGTCGTCCCACGCGGCGCGCGCCCCGCGAGCCCCTCGCGCCCCTCGAATCCCCTCGAATCCCCGCGAACACCCCGCTCGGAGGAGACTGCGATTGCTCTCGTTCTATCGGCTGCGAATCGAGTTAGCGAAAATTACCAACACCGGATCAGCCCTGTTATTCGACGCGATCCTGTTCGAGCGTGACACGCGCGGCTCCATTGTGCGCGCGAGGGCGAGCCGTTCGCGTCGTTTAGTCGACGCACGGTCGCCAGGAGCAACGAAATTCTTGCCAAAAATAAAAATCGGAGCTGCATTCTGGCTGCGCTTTTACCGTACTCGGCTACGGCGACGTCCGCGCCCTGCCATGACTTGGCTTGGCGGTCTTGGCTTCAATCCTCCGAGTTCGTTGTTTCCAAAAATGTTTTCATAGGACGCAACAAGTGGACGAATTTGCTCGCGACTGGAGTCACCGTTGGTTTCTAGATCAAAGTCCCACCTTTCGAGCGAGCTTTTCAAAACTCGAGCTGGGATTTTTTGTCGCTGCTTTAGCGAGGACTGCTTTCCGAATCGCCCGGGTGCGTAATCGTCGAAAACACGGCGCCACTATAATGACGCGTTGCTCGAAACGCTATTGCTGCAAATAAAACGATTCGACTTGGCTTCCAACGGCTGGTAGCACACATTCGGACGAGTTACCTCGGCGCGAGTGAAAAACCTCGGGGTAGATCGATACTAGGTTGCGTCTACTGCAGCAGCGCGTAGATATATGCACGTGTGTAGTAGACCGCTGTCGGTTATGGCGTTCGCCTCTAAAAATGTTTACGAATCGACCGAAAGTGGAATTACCGGCTATAACCGAGCAAACGACCGAACGTAAATTCTCCGTGTCGCGTGTGCAGCGAATGCACCCTAAACAACTAATTTTCCGGAGATTAACCGGAGCCTTTTGCAATCGCCGACGATCCGAAACCCTGTAAATCTTTGTCGTTCGAAGCGCGCCGCGCGCCGCGCGTCCTTCGACGCCGCGAAGGAAATTCAAGTTTCATAAAATAGGGAAGGCAACAAGACCGATTTGTCAGCTGCGTACTTTGGACCGACTATGAAATTTCTTCAAAGAAATATTCTCCTAGCTGCACGGTAGCAGCATCTCAATTTACTTTTACCTGGTCGTTTTGGTCCTCGCCCCGACTTCGTCCCGGCGAAATTCGTTTGAGCTGTCCCTTGATGCAACGAGCGCGACGATATGTCGCATGCGGGTGAAATTTATGAAAATTATTCTCCCATCTAAAGAACCCATAAATCAATTCTCCGCTGTTTTCCAGCTGCGCGATAATAGCGTCGCAATTTCCTCCCGCGTTCTCGTTTCGGACTCGGCGAGTTCTTTGAGCGCCCTTTGATACCACGAGCACGACAATGGGTTACACGAGAGACGATTTACGAAGGTTATTCTCGCATCCGAGCAACCCATAAACCCATTGTCCGCCTTGTTTTACGACCGACCAATACGGTCTGTCCCCCGAATCAGTTTTGCGTTTTCAAGAATGCGATTCGTTAAGAGATAGCCCGCGCTAACCTTTTTCAGATCCGTATGCGCGAGAGGAAGCAGGGGCCGCAAAGGCGTCTCCTCGTCGGACGCCGTCGGGATCGAAAGTATACGAGAGGATAAGACGCGCGATCCCCTTCGGACGGTCGGCGACGGTCCTCGGGGACTTACCTCTTCAACGAAAGATCTCTGCTGCATATTGGTCCAGCACATTTTGCACGGGCACGCGTCCTTTTCCTTGAAACTGTCCGCCCTGTCTCTGTCTCTGTCCCTGTCCCTGTCCCTGTCCCTGTCTCTGTCTCGGGCGTTGAGCTGGGGCGCGGGCGGCGGCGGAGGCGGCACGGGCGGCGGCAAAGGGCTGGTCGCCACCTCGAGGCTGTCCGAGCTCGAGTTGTGACGCCTGGGCGGCGTGATGTTCGTGACGTTCCCCTGGGAGGCTTGCTTCGCCTCGGCCGATCTGGCGTGATCGATGCCGGACTTGGAGTGGGACGGCGACAGGTAGACGTTCAGCATGCACTTGCTCTGCTGGGGCTGCTGCTGCTGCTGCTGCGGCCGTAGGAAGTCGTCGAGCAGATAGAAGCTCTGCGCCCGGCTCGACCTGGTGGAGGTGGAGGTGGCGACGCGAGTCTCGGCGCCGGCCTGCTCCTTGCCGACGACGTCCCTGCTCTCGCCGTTCCTCCGGCCGCGACACTCGTCCTCGAACTGGTGTCTGGCCTGCGGCGGGTGTCTCTCCTCCGGGTCCCTGTCCTCCGCGCTCTCCTGGTACAGCCTGCGGCTGACCTTCGACCGGCCGGTCTGCCCGAACTCGCCGTTCTCCCTGTAAACGTCTCTGCTGACCCTGGAGACCCGCGCCGAGTAGGAGGTCGGCTGCTGCTGGTAGCGCGTCGACTTGCTGCTGCTACTGTAACCGGAGCCGCGCAGATCCTCCCGGAAGTGTTCGCCGGCCTCGATCATCGAGACGCTCATGTTGTGGGAGAGCGAGTGCTGCATGCCGTGCGAACCGGTGCCCGTGGGAGCCCTCAGCAGGGCGCCCAGGGACCGCCACTTCCGGTCCTGCTGGCCCGTCGTCGAGCTCGAGGACACCGAGGACCTGGTCGTCCATTTCCTCTCGTTCCCCGAGGACGAGGACGAGGAGAGCGCTCCGTTCGCCCCCACGGACCACTTCCGGTCGTTGGTCGGCGAGGTCACCGACGGCGCCCACTTGCGGTCGTTCGACGGCGACGCCATCGAGGTGCTCGACCACTTTCTCTCGGAGACGGTGGCGGTCGAGGCGAGGGCCCGCTCCGAGCCGGTCAGCTGGTCCTCGCGCTGCCTGGCCTTCCACCAGGACGAGGTCGAGGTGAAGAGGATCAGCGCGCCTCTCAGCGGGTTCTGATGGTTCTTCGAGGAGCCGCCGCCGCCGCCGCCAGCCTTCGGCGAGTGTTCCCGATCCTTGATCTTCAGAGAGCAGTCTCTGTAGTTGGAGTCGCACTCGCGGTCGCTGAACGCCGAGACATCCCGGTCCCAGAGGGCCGTCTTCTGCGCGGCAACTTCCTCCTCGTGGTAGAGGGTCGCGTTCGTGCTGCGCAGCCGCGGCCTGATCTTCACGAACCCGTAGTCGTTGCTGTCCTGAAGGGACTCCAACGCCTCGACCCGGTGCTGCACCGTGCCCGTCGACTGCTGCAGCAGCGACGTCTGCCCGGACGCGTACTGGTGGTGATGACTGCCGCTCAGCTGCAGGCTGGGCTGCTGCAGCAGCGTCGAGGTCCTGGCTCGGTGTCCCTCGCTGCTGCCCGTGCCGCGCTGCAGACAAGAGAAGCTCGCCGAGTGTCGCAAGCTCGACGGCGGGTTTCCCGGTTGACTCACGCCCAACATCTTTATCCTATCCTCTCCGACGCTGCTCAGTCTTTGATCTCTTCGGCTCCCGCTGCCGCTCCCGCACCCGCTCCGACCACGGAGGTTCCCCGGACGGCTGCTCGGGACGGATTGCTGCGGCCACGCCACTATCTGCGAGCTATTAATCCGGCAGCGATCTCAAGCGATCCAGATCGATCGGCAGACGATGAGCTCGCTTCGTGGGGTACGCTTCTTCTGCTCGCACTCTCGCCGATCCGCGGTCCGTTCTGCACATCCTCGATGCTTGACGCGTCAACCGACGACCTGTCGGCTACATCCTCGTCGTTCGCGCACGTGCCGTTCGTACCGTACGCTGACGGTTCGTACGAAATCTGGAACAGAAAGTAGGAACAGGATAGGGGCTAGCAACTCAAAAGAAAACGTTTGGCGGTAACAAATACGAAGCGTACGAAGCGCGCGAAGCACGTCAACGATCGTGGATTCGGGTGATAAGGCCTGGCGAACGCGTGGCGCCTGGAGACGCGCGATCTTCTCTGCTTGCCTAAAAATCGAACAACTTGCGATAAAAACGAGAACGAAGCGATCGTCTCTCCTTCTTTTCACGTTAAGGCTGACACGTTGCGGAATAAGGAGAAAGGTTGGTAGAATGTAGCGCAAACATCTTTTTAACCTCGACAATTTGTGTCCGGATTTAAATCACAATTTTATTGGGATATTTCGAATTTAACATCAATTTTTAAAGTTATAAAATGATGTAGCCACGTTCTCTGTACTATCTCCTTATTCTGCAGCATTGCATCTTTAGCGTAAGAAAAAGGTTCATCGCTCGTTTGTCTCGTTTCTACGAAAATTTTTTCGATTTTTAGACAACTTTGTCAATTTACTCGATCGTGTGTCGCTCGCACGCGTCCGTCGGGAAATTGTTTGTCGTTTTTGTCCAAGCTCTATCATCGATGGACGTTGACGCGAAGGTAAAGATTCTACTGTAAAATAATGTCAAAGTTCGGATAATTGTTACAGATACTTTGAAAATCGACGCGCGCGGAGCAGTGAAAGGCGAACGCGTATAATGCGCCAGCAACGAAGAAGTAGGCAACTACGCATTACATGGGAAAATGTTGTATAGAGACTCGGTGAGAAATAACAGATGGTGACCACGTCCAGAAGAAATTCCAGATCGACTTTCAATGACTAGAAACTTGCTCGTCGATGGCGCACCGTGTTTCCTTTACTTTCGCCTATCGCGCGTCTTCCTCGCCAAAATTCTACGTCAATTTATCCGACAAGTTCTTTCTATCAACGTCCATCAACGCGAGGGTGTACAATCGCGTTGCAGCGATTGCGACACGTAATCTCGTAGCAGTCGATGCAGGGTGGAATATGCTACCGAGGACAAAGTTAACTTTTTTCTTAAATTTGTCCCCGACTGTATGAACTATTCGTTAAACTGCGGATCCTCGAGTTTTCCTAGCAAGTATTTTCGCCCGTCATAAATATTCCAATAGCATCGAACACGAATCTAAACGTTCCTGGGAATTTTACTCGAAATCCGCAGTCTAATCGTGGCGTTGAACTGCGATGATCGGAACTGGGCAGAAGAAAAGTGTAAAAAGAAAATTAAGAAGCGGGCAAGCTCTCTGAATTATGACAATGCACACAGGGGATTAAGAAACTGTATACTTTTTACTGTTAAACAACGGCGTGACAAAGACAATGTTGATTAACGTAACATCGAAAGTTGCCGACAGTGTACAGGGTGTCCTAAAAATGGGAAATACCTAAGGTCGTTTCGAGTAACATTTTCCTATTTTTGGACACCTTGCGCTGCACGAGCGCGATGCATGCGACGCGTTTCATCGTAAAAAGTTTCTGTCGGCAGAAAATACGATGAAACGGTTTCGCATGAAATAGAAAATCCGCGATCGTCTTGCGACGCATGGTTTCACTCGCGCGTTCGACGTTTTTTGAATGCGATTGAAAAATAGTAGCGCGATCGCGTCTCGATATTTCGTATGCAATATATGAAAAGGAGATGAAAGAACGATGGCGATCCCTAGGGATGGCTGAAGGACGAGGGGTAGTTTCGTGGCCGATGCCTAAGGCCAGGCATCGAGATGTCTACTGAAATACTCTTCGAAAATTCGATTTCCCTTCGAAACTCTGCACATCCGCTGCTACCGTCGCGCTCGATACCTCCCTCAAGACGGCGAGTCGAGTTTGAAAATTGATCAACTCGGATATTCTTCAACGATTACTCTTCTCGTCGGTATTTACTCGTTTCCAGCTACAATTACATTTCTGCCTCGGCGAGCGCCGGAAGCGACGAAACGCAAAGTTCGTTCGTCCCTCGAGCAGCGCACGCCCGCCGAATACGAATTTCCCAAGAGTCTCCGCCGCGCGTCAGTAGACACCGTCGAAAACGCGCGCGGCGTAAACCGTCGCCGGACGCGAGCCGGCGATGTTTCGCGATGTTATGGTCGCAGCGCGAGCCTCGCCATGCTCTTCGACTCAAGACTAATGCAGCCGCTCGAAAAAGAAGCAAGGAGGGAAGAACAAAACGGAAAGTAAACAATCCAAGTAAAAAGACCAAGGGTAACGGGATCGGCTCGGAATCAGGGTCGACTATCTACAACTTACACGATGTATTAATCATTTTCCAGTCAACAAACGTCGGACCGCATTTAACGGATATTAATAGATCGCGGACGTCTCTGCAAATACGTATCCTCCCGCTCGTTAATTCACGCAAACGAGCATCTGTAAAAAAGACTCGGTATCCATGTTACCGTCGCATAATTTTTCGATCGATCAATTTCGAATTTTGCAGGCGCGACTCTCGCGTCGCGATCCTCGCCGGCGCGTCCTTCTACGGGGAAAGAACAATGATTTATTCGAGCAAACATCATCGTCTTTCCTTTTGCGAACGCTTTCAGAGAAACGACGGACGCCGGCGAGCGCGGATTCAGCTCGAATCGAATAATCATCCGCGAACACCCATTTAGAATGTCCGAGAGAATAATTTGTATTGCCGAACGAGTATTTCGTAGTATCGCGTTTTATCGGCCTGCAAAAAGCATAGGTAATACCGGCTCGATTGCACCGGTAAATAAACGAAAGCGACGAAAAGCTTCATTAAGATTTCCATTCGGTTTTACATCTGGGGATTCGAGTTCGAAACGAAGATCCTCGGTCCAGAGGTTTCTAGAGCCCAGATGTTTGCGTATTTATAGCGTCCTGTAACCTGCAAGCGACGAGATAAACATTTTAATGTACTTTCATATTATACACAGGATGAGTCCATGTAAATGAGAGCGCTCAAGTATCGCGACCGTTTATAAACTCATAAAACAGCTATTTAGAGCAAAGTCGGAACGAGAAGAGCCCGACCAAACAATAAAAGTACAATGTATCTCAAGGCCTCCGACCGTTTCGCTTTAAACAATTTTTGTCGACAAATTCGCAAGCAACGAATGCGTTCGAGTAGTCCGATTTTCGCGCTGGACACCGTGTATCGCGTTATTAGCCCATTGACTTGCGATTGCCACCGCAATCGAAACGAGATCGAATGACCCGTTCCGGGTTTCGCGTTATTATCCCGCTGTCGATATTATTCGGATACATTTATGGTTAATCATTGCGTCAAATCCCGTATGCTCGCTCTATCCGTTCCAATTAATTAGCATCGCATATGTTCTCTTATTTGGGATTTCGATGGGCCTTAATAATATAATATAATATTATATAATGGAACGTGTGAAAATTAGATCGAATTGTTCGAAACTAGAGAAACAAATAACTTTTATTTAACCAGAAACGAACTGTTGAGTCCTGTTGTCGAAATGTTAATCTCGTTTCTCGAGAAATTGTTGCCTAAAGCTACGGCGAATTCGAAGAAACGTTCGGTGATCGATATTCGCGGATCCAGAATCGCGACGGGCAAAACTGGCCGTAGGCGGTACAACGACCGTAGCCGTCTGTTGGAGAAGAAAAAAGAAAGAAAGCAAATTAAAGGAAGCACGCACGAAGCTGCATCGTCGCTTCCTCGACCTTCGCGGCTGGTTTCCGGTTGGAAACAGCGAACGGACGTCGAGGATTTTGCGAATTCGTCGGTCGGGTGTGTCCGGAGGGACGTCTGGAAGCAACGTCCGGAGAGACGGAGAACCTCGATATTCGACCGATTCGTTCGCACGATATTACTCGCACGACACGACACGGCAGGGGCAGTGGATGGTTTGCTGGGCGGGTCGCATACCTCGAGGAACGAGCAACGACCGTACTTGTTTCTCGATGGTGCCCCGCCGACCAGAAAGGACGCGAGGCGACGCGAGGCGACGCATAACCGAATGCTTCCACCGAGGTTTTCCCGCGCAGAGATTAATCGTTTCGGAGACCGAAACGGACCAACGTTCGCCATCTGGATCCGCGAACGGGACTTGCCAGAGGATGATATTTCTGGGCTCTGGCATCTGGAAAAGTTCTGGAATCTCGCGCGAGATTCGCTCGAGCTGCACGGTCTCCCACAAAGTGCAAGCTTGTAAAAGAAAGTTGAAGCTTCTCGACGAGTCTTCTCCGAGATCCGAAGACCGAGCCACGGTTAAACGATTTAGATCGCTTCGCTGCACCAAATGGCCAATATTCGATCTTCCAAATATCGACCGAAGCTGACGGTCCCCTCTCGAACGTTCCAGGATTCTCGAATCGTAAGGACAACGGTATCATGGTGGCGCAACATGACCGCGTCACGCCGTCGAAACGAAACGAAACGAAACGAAACGGAATTCACGAGCGATAACGGGTTACGCGTCTCCCGGAGATTTCTCTGAGTTTATGGCAACGGCACACGGCTGTCTGCCGGCCGTCTATGTAGGTGCAAAACAGTGAAAGGTTTTTCAAGGCACGACAGTAAGTGACAACACCTACACGCACAGCCTGCCGCTGCTGCGACGTCGATGTAAAAAGGCAAGGCCGTTCGGCGCGGATAAAAGTTCACTGTATCGTTGCGAAACGTGGCTCGCACCGCCGCCGCCACCACCGCCGCTGCCGCCGCCGCTGTTGCAACAATAATCGTACCGACTAATAGGATAGGAGTCGGGGAGATCCGACTTAGAACTTCATTTTAATTCCGCTTCGCGATACCAATTAGACGGTGATACGCGCCGCGGCCTATACTTTCTATCGCGGAGACCGGGCTCGTGCTCGATAAACTATTGCGCGTTGCCTCGGTGAGTTCCTTCGCGGGGCTATCGCGATTTCGACGCTAACAGAAACGAGCGATCCCCTTGTCCTTGCGTCGCGATGCGTCGATAACACCTACGAAATTTCGCTCATCCTTTGTAGCGCAAGCTTCGAGGCGCGATTTAAGTAGCATCTCTTGTCGAATTCAAATGGGCAATCCGGTCTTAATGTAACCCTATAATGCGACAAAAATCATGTTTGCCGAAAAAGGCAGCCGCGGGACGGTTCGTCTATCGAAAAGAAGGAAACAGGATCTTCCCGTGCGACTCGTCCGCCCGATCGGCACGCAACGGACCAAAGACACGACTTTCTACGGTTTAATTCCTCCGTCCGCCACGTTCGAGAGACCGCGCGTTCTCGCGGACTCGACTCTCGCAATTCTAATGCAGTCATTAACCGGCATCGCTTAAATGGAAAAACCGTCCTCCTCTCCGCGTTCGCTCCCCTCGCGGCTCCCCTCGCGGCTCCCCTCCCCTCCCGGCTCGGCACGCTCGAATCTCCGCGTTCTCTCGGAGCCGCGGAGCAAAACGCAAAGCGGCGTTTAATTAATCCGTCGACTTGACCGAATTTTTTTCAAGCGGCGCGCGCGATGCGGATCATCCTAGAAACCGCAGAACCGTATAGTATTCAGTGCATGAAAGCGCAGAAAACGCGGTGGCGGCGGCGGCGGCGGCGGAGGCCCTGCGCAGCGCGTTCGATCCAGCCGCCGATCGAGAGGAGGATCGCGGCGACCGGCTAGAGACCAATTTCTAGACGATTATTCGGCGCCGGGTAACCGGAGCTGGCTCTCGTGTCCCAGCTTTCGAGAACTTTCGCCCGATCCATAGGATTTTCGGATCGAATCCGTCGCAGGAAAAGAAAAATAGACTTTTTGAGAATTTGTTGGAGCCGGCGCTGCAAAGCATTTCGTTGCAGTTTCTACGTGGCAGACGCGCCACAATTTTAGCGTGTCAATTTTAATGGACACGGTAACGTTGTTTGCTCGAATTTTTGTAGAAAATCGGCTAAGCGCGTGGCTTGGAAACTATAGTTGGGTGCAACGACTGTCCGGGAGCCGGTGAAACGGTGCAGTCCGGCGGCAAGGGTGGACGAGTCGGATAAATCGCGCAGTCATCTCGAAACCAGTTCACTCGACCGAGGTGTTGCGAAGATCTCGATCGGCCGGCCGCCTCGGCAGGCAGCTCGAGGATGTTTGCTCGCGGCCAGTTTTTGAGCTATATGGATATTGAGAAACCCATTAGCGGGACTGGGCACGGGGGAGACGCGCGGCAGGACAAAATGGACGGCAGACAGGACGATTGGATTTCCGAGGAGCGGACGAGCGGACGTCCGCGGCGCGGCTCATGCATATTCGTCGACCGCTCGCTCGCTCGCCTTATACGCGATTCTCGAAACTGTCTTTCGTCATTGTTTATCCGCGGATGGCGAGCCGAAGCAACTTCGATGAGTATCGCCGACTTGGTGCTGCCGTCGACGCGTTCGACTGCAAAATCGAAAACAATTCTCTTACCCGTTTTAATTCACTCCTGTGTCGAACACGCTTTGTACTTTTCCACGTCGACTTCTCTCGACTTCTCTCTCGAATCTCTCGAAATAATGCGACAGTTTTATTCGTTTTTCTCGGAATATGCAAAGCGTGCGACTGTTTTGTCTCCGTCGTAAATTTAAGTAAATCCTTTTTAACTCGGTTTACGCTCGCCTCGATATCAGCGCCGACTCACAGTTTCCTTGCAAAGTCGTTGATCGCGCAGCTCGACGTCTGCGCGAAGCGAGTAGAACAAAGTTGCGCAATCTGTGCAGTCCCGAAGAAATTCGAAATCGTCGATAACGTCGGGTCGACGAAACGCAATCGCGTACGATTGCTCTGGATATGCATCCCGTCCAACCTGGTTCGCGTAATTGGCGAGAATCTTTGGCCGTGACTAATTGCCCGGCCGGTATGTAGAATTAGCGCGGTTGGGCGCCTCTGCTTGCCCAAGATTTCGTTGCGAAAGAAATTTGAAAGCTCTTCCTGCGCGTCCGGGCGACTGATTAATTTTGAAAGGCGACGAGTTACGTGAACACGGCCGAGGAAAATGCCCGCCGCCTGGCCGAGGAGGTTCCCTTGCAACGGGATTGCACCACGGACGGCCGCGATTCATTTCCTCTTACTTTCACGGCTACAGTTGCCGAACAAGATGCAGCGAAATCGGGTTTTATCGTCCCGGCGAGGTGCGCCGGGTCACGAGGCAGCTGATAATGTTGCCGGCGAACCTGTACTTTCGAGCTCTACCATAATCCTCCGAAACATTCTTCGCAGCATTGCCAAGACTTTGGTTAACCGACACACACCACAATATGTATAATACCGCATGGTAGTATATCGAGGTTGCATATTATATAATCTGTAATCTACAATATACTATGTATATGCCCAGCGTTCCAGCGTTAAAGACACGATAGCTGGCCAGGAACCGGCAGGATCCTTTCAGCAGAATCGTCTACTCTATGATCGAATAATTACAGGGAATTAGCGAACTAACCTCGTTAGCCAACAAGCCCCCCCGTTCTTCTCAAACCCCGGTTCGATTTCGCGCGAGGGATGGTCTCGGCGCGAGCGGTGCCGTCGCAGCCGAGCAGTTCCATGTTCGACGGCAATAGAAATTACATCCCCGGTCTGTTGGCTAATGAAACATCAAGTCTGTGCCCGTGGAAGTTCTGGCAACGTTACACCGTCGACCAAGGCTCGGAAGACCGGTCGTCGTGTCGCGTGAGGGTCCCCGGCGCGGCGACTACGAAACTTCCGACGAAACGATAATTGGCCGCCGGTATGCCGAGGTAATTAGGTACAATAAAGATAAGTGGCACTGGGAAAACGGTAACAGACCGATGCCGATGCCGACGGCTGTGGTCGCGGACCTGCACCGTCGCCGCCGAGACAATACCAGCCAGCCGAGAATGTTCTATGCGCGGACGAAGGAGAACCGGTGGCTGGGACTCGGCCGACGGAATAAAGAGACGTCGTCTCGGGAAGATCTATGGGCCGAGACATCTGTCGTTGTCCCGGGAACAGAGGTTCCTTCGGTCACGCGATGCGAATTTCGAGGGAACGCGACTCGCCTCTGTTCCACGAGCGCCGCGATAACTGCTCGACGCGCCGCGCCGGTTCTCGCGGCCTTACGGCCCAACCCGGTAATAGCCCGACACGTTTCGCGGCTGTTCGAGTAAACGAGCCGTTCGTGGACCAACCAGGAATGCGATCGTTCGTTCCACGGTCGGTCGGTCGGTCGTTCGTCAAAATACGCTGCTCCGTGAAAGTGGCCACCCGAGGACGAGAGCGTCGTCGGTGCGGCGACGACGACGTCGAGACCGTAACGCAATTAGGGTAGGGGCGCCGTTTACCGTAGGCTGCCGACCAATTGCCGTCACCGAGATACGACGCTCGTTTTTCTTATTATTTAAGTTTTCAATGGATAATCCAGTTCTCCGAGGACGATCATCTCAGCAATTGTTCCTCTTTCTGTCAGCATCGTCTTCCACAAGGATTTCTGGAATTCCAGGATTTACCTTTATCCTATTTCTCGTGACTTTTGCCGAAACAGCTTCGCCTCGTTCCAAAGAGAATTTTATTGTAAAAACCTAATCGCCTAATGGAGAAACGAGGTATTTATGGCCCTCGCGGTGCTATAAAATGATTTCGGACACTAAAATTTCACAATCCATAAAACCGCTCGACGAAACAAACGGCCTATTGAAACGAGAGGCGGAAAATTAAAGAGGCAGCGTCTGGCAATGAATCCAGCGAAACGGAGAAGGAGTAAACGATAAACGATAATTTTTAGTTGAAAAGTTGCGAAGAAACGCTTCGCGCATCGCACGCATCCTGGACTATCGGCCACGTTTCCAAACGGCGACGGCAAAACAAATCTCAGGCTCGATATCGTCGGGAAAAGAATTCGCGAAGAGACGAGAAGCGATTAAAGTTGCTTCGAGACGGGGCAGTAAATCGTAGGATCGCTGTTTACGCGAAGGGCAGAACTGTTAATGAACGTCACGCGAACAGCCGGGAAACACGTGAACTGGAAAAGCTTGTTACAAGCTTCGAAGATCGAGGTGTATTAATAGCCGTCGGAACGATCGTCCGATAATCGTCACGGACAACACACACTCGATCGGCGACCGGCGACCGGCGACCGGCGACGAGAGAGCCGTCCGCTCTCGTCGAGAGATTCCGAACGAGGACAAAGTAGATGTTCCCGATTGTATCGCAGATTGCGCGAACGATAGATAATCGTTCGTGGAATCCGTCGTCGCGTCCGTTCCCTTTCGAGCACACGCTGCGGATAACGTACGAGCGGGCGGCAGGGTACGCGTCGTCGTCGTCGCCGTTCGATGCTGTTATCCTAGTTCCCATTAATTCGGCCATCTGGAAAAACGCGGAGAGAATCGAACAATGGCGTAACGGCGGTGTGGGAAAGGTCCTGGAGCCGCCAGGACTCCGACGACGAGCCGGTAACTCGTTCCATTGCGCCGCGCGGTCTGGCTAAAGCCCTGGCAAACAACTAATTACCGTCGGTGAAACTTTTCATTCCGAAATTATGTGTGCCCGGCCGCATAACCGCGGAGGTCTATTTCAAATTACGCGCCAACGTGCCCGGTTAATCCGCGCACGACCGGCCTCGGGTTTCCGCGGCACCCTGCTTCCTTGTTAAAAAACTTTAACTTTCTCCATTTTTATGCAACTCCCTTCGCGCGCCGTCCTCTTTTTGGCACGACGCTTGCTTGCGTCATTTGTAAAGTTGTTTCACGGGCACCGAACTAAGCGGAACTACGCCGACAAGACGATGCTCCTCCCGTTGCTCGAATCAAATTTACTTTTCTTATCCGAAATGTCGTAATTGTCGTGAAAGCTTTTACTTCAAACAAATCGATAATGAATTTTCCAAAGTGATTTTACTCTTTGTAAAAATACCGGTTTACAAAATTCAGAAAGAAGAGAAAAGAGAAACCCGAGAAAATTGCAGCAGCATTGTAAGCAGACTTGCGACAGAAATAACTTCTGTGAACTAGACCAAAGAGAAGAATGATTTAGACAAATGAATGGCCTAAAATTAGCCTCTCGAAATTTACAGAAGTGCGAACGAATTCCGGAATTCCTCTGGAACGAGGTATGCGTTTGAATTATTTATTTATTCAGTTTGTAACGAAAGCTTCCGGCTGGGCGTAAAATCAAAGAATACGGACATGTAAAATGGTTAGTTGAAAGGTTGAACAGAAAACGGTAAGATAACTTCAAATCCTTAAATTACTATACAATTAATGAAACTTTTTATTACTTTTCGAAGACTGTAATCCGAGCTAGGGACAAGTTTTCTGAATCCGAGACGAAATATAGGAGTCCGCCGAGGATTTAGTTTCTATTAAAAAATAATATGAAACTTTATTCTGGTCTGCTCCAGCGAGGTTAAGCTTAGGCCCGAGGGCGTATAAATGCTTCTTTCGAGATGACAAGACAGGAAGAACGGTCCGATAGTTTTTTTTTCCGCGGAGCTAGCGCAAATAAATCGAAGGAAAAACTGGTTCTTTGGTTAATTGCTAGCCGAGAGGAAGTCGGCTCTCCGTCGAATTAGACCGAGCTATCGGCATCCTTGTGCTCGCGCAAGTATGTTTGTTCTGGAGTGGAACCAAAAGCGCCGATCGATCGGCAAAACGAGCAAGTTGCTCGTAATTCCGGGACTCGGCGGTGGTTGAAGAGATTAGCACAATTACGCGGCCGCTCTCGATCCCGGCCAGGCACAAACCAGAGGTGTGTACTTACCCTGTCCAATTTGTCGTACATTCTTAATCAATGAATACCTGCACGGTCGTCGGCCGTATTTTGCGCCGAGTAATTACACATCGGGCCGAGTAGACAATTTAATCGTCGCGCAGCCCGCGCGCGCACTCGCCGCACCGTCCCCATAAGACACCCGACACCCGACGCCGTAAAATGTGGAACAAGAGCGAATCGGTGGTACGGCATCGTGCAAATTGCGAAACGCGACCGATCCTTATCCGGTTGCTCGAGTCGCCCTGGAAATTCTGTTTTAGCGCCCGTCATTTCCACGATAGAGCCTCCCCCGAACGACCATCCCCCAATATTATCACGGCTCTCTTGTGCTCAAATAACTTTCATCGGCCAATTGTTTCAAATAATAGTGACGAATTTGAGCGCGTCGCGACGATTTAGCTCCTATATTATCCGGCAACGTTAAGAAAAGCAGAAAGCGCGAAAGAGCTACTGCCCAGCAATTAATATGCCGTGCAGAGATGAGAAAATTGGCCTCGTTTGCATGTTGCATAAAAATGTGTGCGCCGATCGAGGGCGCATACATTTTCTGCCGGCAATAAATCCGGACCAAAGTATCGCGTCGCCATAAAGTACTTGCAAAGGTGTATTCACCCGAGACAGCTATCGCAACAAGCCCGACAAGAACCAAGTTAAAAATAAAGCATCGTCCATCAATTTCATGAAAAATAATATGACACGAAAGTCCACAAGAGCGAAGAAGGGTGCTCCAATTTTTCTATCGTCAGCGGCCGAGTACGGTACGCCTCATCGATCGAGCTGCGGATAACGATGTGGCTTTTAAGCCCGACACCCCGTAGGACAGCGCGCAATAACATAATTACGGTGTAATTACGCGGATCGACGTCCGACGCGAATATTTTTTCATTTCCCCGTATCGCTCGTCGCACGCTCGCTAATGGATTTTCACCCTGTGAAAGGTGCTTTGACCTCGGGCGCCGCGTTCGAGCCACCCTCAAACCCCGCCGCCCGCTTTCATCCCCCTTTCCGCAGCGCCCAACGCTGCCTGCCTCCCTACCTCCCTACCTCCCGGGGGGTAAACGTCCCCGACAAAAGAAGAAAATAATTGCTGTTCATGGAATCGATACGAGAGCGAGAGCGAGAGAAAGAGAGAAAGAGAGAGAGAAAACTCACGCCGGTATGCACGTGTATATCACGTGCGCCGCTGATATATCATCGGCGAGAGACCCGGCGCTGGAAGTCTGCACGGAACAACATAAAACAGTAGACCGATCGAAGATTGGTCGCGGCGGCGGCGCGGCGATTCGAATCCGAGAGAGTAAACTCTGCTCGAGAGTCGACGCGATTTCATTGCCGGATTGTGTGCGTCGAACAGCTTTCGACGACTATAAATATTTTTCTTTTTAAGCCGCCATTAGTGCCATGGCAATTTACCGTCGTCGTCGTCGTCGAATCGCCAGTGATTTCGATTCGAATCCCCGACTTCGTTCTCGACACTTTTCCGTTTTTGCAAACACACAGTTTGACACTTTTACCGAAGCGTCAATCGCCTAAAAAATTTCATAAAATTAAAGGATTTTGCATTTTCGAGCAAATTGCTCGACACTCTAACAAGGGCCTCAAATGTGCTACCAACGAAAAATAATCAATCGTAACGCGGCTGATCCACCTGTTGATTCTTCGAAAAATGGAATTTCCAGAATCAGAGAATTTTTCGGATCAGAGTAGCTTGAAAATCCCTGGATCCACGCGGTTCGAGAGTGTCCCCGTCGCTCGAGACATCCGCAAGTTGCTAAACCTTGGACACATCGATGACAAATCCTCGGAATTCTGCAAACAGTGACCGTGAGCCTCCCGTGAGGGACCCGTCGAGACCGGAGGAAGCCGCCAAACTCTCTGATACCTCTGGAACCCTAAACCTCTCCCTGGGATCGCATAACTTCTAGGGTCAAACGAGTACGCTTGTACGGAGGACTGTGTTGCCCCAGGTGGGACGACACCGTGTAAACCTTAAAGGATCGCTATCTCGTCTATTAAATCGGAGGTGTAACCATGTTAAATGAATTGGAACTCATCAGCTTCGAGTCTCCTAAGACCTCGTTCAATTTCTGCCGCGTTCCCTCCCTATAGCCGCTGTAACTGCAAATTGAACGTTCTATACTGAGCGACATCTTTTAAAGTTCAATTCTATACCGTAAAATCGTGGCCACGCGACAGGTAAGAGAAAAGAAGGTAACAAATAAACTGCGGGTGTTTGTCGAATCATTTTAATCGAAAAAGAAGACCTTTCTTCAAATCTTGGATTACGGTTACAAGTATGTACAAAGTAAGATTGAATTGCGCGATAACGAAGCTAAATAAAAATTAGTTTCTCAACTATTCCTGTAATTCCCCAGCCGCATTAAATCCCAGCCCGTCTCTTGTGCCAGAAACGCATAAAATCCGCAGTCTAATTACCATAAAGCGCAAGGAAATGTTCGCGGTCCGCGAGACCTTCCGCGGCAGTCGCGAAACTTTGAATATCCGTGGTATAGAGAGGTTGAAGAAAACGGGTCGGGCAAGGTAAGAGAATTCGAGAATCGAGAATCGAGAACGTAGACGTGGAAACGTTCTCGAGCGTATTTTCCTGTAACGTTTTAATAATCGACCGACTGGATTCACGGTCGGCGTAACCCGGCTCGTTAGAGTGCATCGATTATTAAGCAATTACTGGCCCCGTCGGCCCGTGGCCCGGTAACGCGTGCTACGAATCCGGTTCACCGCGATCGAGACAGCCCGGTTCACTTTATCCGATGCTTCGAAAATATTCCACCGCGAACGGTCCATAATGTTACGCTTCATGATCGGTAACCATCTGGAGCGCACAATTCCAACGCTGCGTCCACGTAACCGATCGTTAACCGAAAATTCCCAGTTACAACGCACTCCAATTTTCGGGCTCGTCTTTGCGCGCTCGCCGACGCCGAGGACGCGCCGGTTCGGACATCTTTATAGTCGCAACCAAACTTATTCGCTCTCTTGCCGAGCAAATTATCGGCCCGCGTTCCGCGGAATTATCGGGCCAATTTCTGATCGACCGAGCTCCCCGATCTGGGGAACAATTTATCACGGAACTTTAATACATTGTAGATGAAACGCCAAACTAAATCATCATTCGTTTCTGATTACTCGTTTTGCAGTTCCCGGTTACAATTATCGGATGAAATTGGACAAATCTTTCTGCGAGATTTTCTTCGCGAGCATGATCCCTCGGAGAGACAGAATTTGAAAATGAAGTAAAGAATTTGAAGTAAACATCCGCAGTCCAGTCGTAAGCTGCATAATTTTTGGCAGTTTAGAGGCAAGCGCAACTGGAGCCTCGATCAGAAGGACGACGGAAGCACCGTATACATAGATAATTTATCACTCCGGTTTATCGGTGCTCCGACATAAACGTCCCCTAAGAAACGCCGCTGACCGTGTAACTCGGTTTAGTTTTGCAGTGGTTGCGCAGTAAAAACGCCCGAGAACAGCGTCGGCACGCTTCTCGAGTTTAGCGTAACACAATGTCCGGGCTCTGTTGAACGAACGGTTGTCGGTAACGTAAGACAGCGCGCACCTTGCGAAAGCCGGTCCTGCGAAGCTGTCGGGATCCGCGTTACACCTTCCTCTTCGACGTCTTCGCGGGTACGTGCGCACATCCTCCTCTTGTTGCCGGTACACCCACGCGACCAGCATCGTGTTACGCGAACAGAAGAAAAAGAGAGAAAGAGGGAGAGGAGAGCGAGGTGCTTTTTTTGTTCCTTCCATTGGCGGCTCTGTGGCGCGTTCGCGTTATCGGGCAGGCCGAACGACGCAAATGAGGATGGATCTTGATTGCGAAGAAGGAAGACGACGGCCCTTCTAAGCGTGGAAGCTTCCCGTAACGAGGCAAAACCCCTCGGACGTCTCCGGTTACCGGAGAACGCCTTTTTCCATCTCCTCTTTAGATACGCGCGTTGCTTTACTATCCTTTCGCGGGACTTTGTATTAATTCTATTGGCCGCTGAACAGGATCCCTTTCCCTCTCCTCGATCAACCACTTCCTGCAGCCGCCAATTTTATGTCCGCTTCGCCAGATGCCGCAGAGATAAGCGAACCCAGAACGAATTGCTGTCCGCGATCCGCGAGTTTTCGACTAATAAATAGACTAATAAATCTATATGAGGGAAGCGGAGCGTGCTCCAAAATTGTCCGTTTCCGTCGCGAAGCCGAGGAGAGAGCAAACATTTTCGGAGGAATTCCTGTGTGTCGTGGAAGCAGTTCGGACGGCGACGGCGATCCCGTCGGCGCAAAGCGCGTGCAGCCGGCAGCGCGATTTCCGCGAGCCGGCGATTCCGAGTGTTGTTCAGAAAAGGAATCGGCGGGACGGTATCGCGGGTGCAGCATCAGCATCGGCCGATAATGATGCATCGGTCGCGATATTCCACGGGATGCAGTTTTAAAAGCGGTTGCCTCCGCGAACACGCAACGCGGTCCAAATACGAGCCGCGGCTCGCTCGGCGAGCGCAAGGAGCCAATTATACGTAGGATTCTCCGTGGGCCAGGTGAAAAAGAAACCAGAAGACGAAAGGGAAACGGCCGATATCGAGGGACGGGGGAGGAACGGGGCGGGAGGAGTGCTGGCAGGAGCTTGTTAGACAAAAAGGAAAGAGAAAACGGGGAACGGGCGCGTCGCGGAACCAAACGAGACGACGCGACGGGGCAAGAAAATGAGACGCGTGCCGCGCTTCTGCTTCTGCTTCTGCTTCTGCTTCTGCGCCGCTTCTGCGCCGCTTCTGCTGCTGCCGCTGCTTCTGCGCCGCGTCGCTTGAAGAAAGCGTGAACTTTTATATAATTAGGGACTTTATAAATTGCGCCCGTTAATTGCCGGCGCATCGCTGGTCGTTAGCGCGGCGCGCATGCATGCCGATGCTTTGTTGCTGATTGGCGTGTTAATTATATTGCTGCCGATTCCGACACACGTACGCCGCGCGTGAGAGTCGTGACCAACCGAGCCAGTCTCTCGACCGGTGAAAATCTGCTCGTCGGTCGGAAGAAAACCGCGGTGCCGGCCGATTTCTATCTCCTACAGTCTCTACCACTTTTTCGAACTTGCAAAGTTAACAAATGAAACGGTCGTTCCCATACAAATTGATTCGAAGAGAGTACAACAGCTGGCTGGTAAAAGAGTGAATCAATTGTTGCATATTCGACAGCTTGCGCTGCTTTTTCTGGACTGCTACCTGGACTTTAATTGGAACTATGCTCGCTAGTTGCTTCGGCAACAATCCCGGTATAGTTACGGTCTCCAACCCTACTTTCGCTCATTACTATTG
Source organism: Augochlora pura (assembly GCF_028453695.1). Classification (NCBI taxonomy): domain Eukaryota; kingdom Metazoa; phylum Arthropoda; class Insecta; order Hymenoptera; family Halictidae; genus Augochlora; species Augochlora pura. The sequence continues at coordinate 373,502 of NC_135773.1, read as the reverse complement.
TTGAAATCGGGTTTACGCGGCACCGATCCAATTGCGAAAATTTATAACCGTGAATACGATCTGTGTATGGAACCGGCAGGGCATTTCACCGTAGTTTCTCGCTCCGCTGTCGTATCTCGAGTTTTCATTCGAGATCCTGTAAAGTACGCGTCTTCTCTGCGCATCCAATTCAAAATACAAAATCGCTCGATTTTACCTGGGTGCTTAAGATTTTCGAAAGTTGAAAAACGCCGATCGAAAAGATAAGACCTACGCAATGAAAATCCGCCATTTCGTATGCGCCAATTATTTGTACTGGTAAATCGATCGTCCGATAACGCAAATATCCTATGTTCGTTAAAGAAATTCTTGCGAATCGACGCGATCGTAGGATGCATGGACACGCAACGAATACTCGGGGAATATTATTAAAAGCGACTAAATATTGAAAGGAGATATATAGCGAATAACGGTACCGAAACTTATAAAAAGAGAAGAAACGTTCGATATTCGCGGCTGGCGACCATGAGCATGTTCGAAGCGTTTCCCTTTTTTCTTCTTTGCATTTCAATATCCGCTCTCTCCTCCCCGTATTTCCCACATACGCTCGTCCCACGATACTGTATCGAGAGAAAACGCATCACAGGTGTGCGCGGATGGTGGAGGGCGTGGGCAGACGAGATACGCGCCAAGAATTCCCCTCATTTTTAGCAGTTTCACGCGGCGCTACAATGTACCAGTCGACGCGAACGAAAAATTTTCGGGAAATGCGCGGGCAGCGTGCTGCGAGCGTCGCCTTCTCGTCGTTAGCTCCGAGATATTTCCTACGACGTTCTCCCGCGATCGAAATTCATATTCTGCATTCCGCGGGCCCCGACGCGTGGCGACGGTACGTTTGCTCTTCAAAATCCGCGGTCCAGCGTTCGATGTCTTCCAGGTTGGTCGGTCAAGTTGGACGGAGAAACGTTTACACGGATTCATTTTAACGCGAATAAAGCAATTCGAAATCCTCGACGCTCGGTAACACGTTTTAACCCGATGGTAGCGTGGATTAGGCAGCATATAAGCGAGCGATTTCGAGCAGGCGTCGAGCGGGCCAACGGCAGCGACCTACTCCGCGGATAGGCGTGATGTCAACCGCTAATTCGTCGAAAAATAAGCAAGTCGCGAACGCGACGGTCCTCCGCGTCCACGGTCGGTGTGTCGCGCGTATCCGCGAGAGAGCGAAACAAGAATAAATTGGCCATTGTCTGGGCGACTCGGGCCGGCTCGGGCCGACGCGGCCCGGCCCGGCCCGGCCTACGCTCCTCGTGTGCAAACCGACGGCAAAAGCGACACCGGCGACGGCCGGTAGCTTCCATTCGGTGGCCGAGAAACGTTTAAGCGGGGTCGAAGGTTCCATCGGCCTCGGGAGCACAAATTATGTACTCGGTTCGATCGTCCACGCGTTCGGCCACTCGAGCGCGGATTTTCATCGATCAATTTTAATCCCCGCTCCGCGAGCCGTCGCGTTCTCGTTTACACCGTCCTCCACTCGGCTTAGAAAAGAACCACCACGTGGAGCACGCGTTGCTGGAATATTCGACCACTACCGATGCGATACCATTCATGAATTTCAATTTAATTTCCCACTCGTATCCTTCTCGTATCCGTCGAACGTAGGAAGCATTTTATACCATGTATACAGCTGTCCAAACGATTTCGAAACAACCCAATGACCAATTTAGAAAATTTCCTAAATTATCACGTTTGCGAAGCTGAATCAGTTTATTCTATTGAACAAAAAAAATCCTATTTCTTTTAATTGGATTCGTACTTTCGGCACAATCTGTCGCCGAAAGTATTTCGACGATCCGTCAGGTTCAAAGAAAGAGACCCGACAGAATGTTCGCGTGAACAGCGGCGAGGTTTCAACGTCCCGTTCGTTTGGCGCGTTGATACGTTGACAGATCTTTCTAATAGCTACCTTCGAATCGATTATTGTTCCGCGAGTAATTGTAATGGTTCCTTTTGCCGAGAGAAGTGGCACGAGGACGCCGATGAATGAAAGCGAAACCGTGTAGGCAAGCCGCGGAGAACAGAGGAGAGGAGCGGAGGGCGAAGCGAGCGAGAGAGGTAGGGAGAGAACCGCCGCGGGATGAAATGTAGGCCGACACAAAGCTCCCTAACGCTCCGAATCCTTTGATTACTCGTAAACAAACGCATTCGCATTGCACGTGAACTCTGTTCCGGTGTTTCGCACCGCTGTACCTAACAGTTTCGTCGGACCGTTTTATTCTTTGATCTCGGTGCTGCCTGAATGCAGAGGGCCGAGCACTTAATATCCACGAACGCTGACACTGAGCCGGACACAATGTTTTCCAAGCGATTCGTGTTCAACGTTCATTGGCTCGGCGCATACGGAACCGCGGTCGACGTAATACCGCTTTTCGTCGCGGCGGTGTTCCATTAATTCCAGAATTCGTTAATTCCAAAGCAAATATCCAAATATCCAACAGCGGCTCCAACTTTCAGCGAGGGGCTCGGATGAAACGCGAGGCTACGATCGCGGGAAGATTATAATTCCGAATCGAATCGTTTGCAAACTTATCGTCTCCGAATGGGAAATTCCTTGACTCGGTAGTTTCAACTTATATCAACAGAATTACACTCGAGTACAGTTAGTCGAATCGGAAGAGTGTCACCGCGGCGACCTGCTTTTTACAATAAGCGACACTCATTCCTCCGCGCACCGACGAATGTCCGATGGACAAATTTCGAGTGGATATCATCGTTTGACATTTATAAAAATATTCTCAGGTTTTGTGTAGATGAAGCGGGAAAAGATTTATACGATTTAAAGATAGCATTGTTTCCGATATAAATGTACCGTACCAGTTCGCGTTCGCCTCCGCGACAAGTCAGCATCGAAAGGGCCAACGACTGCACAAAAGACGGCATTATCTATCGGAACGGCGTGTAAGCAGTTTAAACGTTAAACCGTCGATTAATATTCCGAGGCGGTCAAAGACTTCCCGGCAATCCAGTGTAGCGAGCAGCTACGACGCAATCCTGCTTCCATGATCTGTCACAGTGGTTTATTACACGGGCCGTAAATCGAGATCGCTATCTGCTTGACCCTAGGATCCTCGGGTAGCGGTTCGTCCGACCTAATCCTCTGGAAGGGAACTACGGCTCGGCTCCGGCTCCCATTAAATTGTAATTCATAATGCGACAAAACACAGGAGCGACAGCAGTCCCGATGTTTCTTCAGGCGTTCGCAATTACGTCCCGTGACGTCATTGGCCGCTCGTACACCACGGACAGGAGCTTTCAGCCATCGATGTGCAATCAGACCGCCTGCTTATGAAAGCCGGGACAAAAAAGAACGTTTTGTTAAGAGCCTGCTGTTCTTTTCTGCGCGTCGTATAGAGGTCGGTCCACGAGGAGCGGCCGGACGTTCTCCGATCTTTTTGCCGCAAACCATCCGATCGAAGCCGCATCGAATCGAAATTGATTCTTCCGTCTAGATAAATTCTACGTATAAATTGTTGCGCCTCGAATACCGTTTAACATTTTGTCGAGTACAAACTTTAAATGAAATTATACGAATTTGTGCGCCTGTAGCGTGTTCCACGAGACCACGGTGCTGTAGCCGTTCGAAAAAGTGCTGCAAAGAATTTGGCGATCGGAGATAAGAGCATGCGGGGTGTGCTCTTCCCCTGGCGACTACGGGTTTACGCCAAAGTTAAACCAACGAGACGCGAACGGACAGGTAACGACGCGGCTGCATATGCAGAAAGTTGCATCATCGGTTCAGTATGCTGTCCCTGAAACTGAAAGTCTGTGCGTTGTGAAACGCTCTGTATGTATTTCCAGGTTGCGGTACGATGGTTTAACTGTTCCTTGATTGCGCCGGATGAAATAGGTAATGGGGCATGATCTCGGTAGCCGGCTCTAATTAAAATACTCTATTCGGAGCGCAATTTCTTGCGAGAGTTTCGTATAAAAGGTATTTACGGTGGGGGCACAGCAGCCGGTTAGATTACCCGAACAGTTCTGGGATATAGTGGCACCGCGCGCCGGAGCGAAACCCGTCGCAACGTGACGGTTTAATCGAATGTAATTCGGAGAAGGCGGAAAGATGAAAGAAACGCAAGGCCAGTCCTGGGTCATTGCCGTCGCGCGAGCTTCGTGCGAGCTTCGTCCTCGCATGCGGGCCATGTCTGTGCACTGCGCCTTCACGGTTCTACCGTGTCCGTGTACACCCAGGATCGCTATACTTAGAACTCTGCCTATCGTTACGTACCGGGTGATTTAAATGTTCGATGCGCGCCGATCTCAACTGACCCGCGCTTCTCTATTTCCCTGTCCAAGATCGAAACTTTCTCGTTGCACTATCATCCATTTCGGTACATCGATTCCGTCGTAGGAACGATCTCGAACGAAACTTCATTATTTTTCGTGGAAGAATGTCGACGACTTCGACAACTGTACCACCAAGGGTCTGAAGTCGGTTTGCAAACTGCATTTAAACATTTTTCGTGTTGCGTAATTTCTCTGGAAAGATAATAGCGTTCGTTGAGACCTGTGTACACAGTTTACATCCGCCAGGTGGCAAAATATTTTTTTTCTTAAGTGCGATTCATTTTAGTAGGAAAAGCCGACATTGAACGAGTTAGGTGTGCCAAGGAGCGTGATTGTTCGCACGTGCTGTTGGATAACACACTGTTCCAATAGCCGAGGGTGTCGGCGAATGATAAACCTTGGTCTAAGAATGTATTATTTGTATTTTTCTTCCAGCTATTTATAGCGCAGGCTGATGGAGCTGTATCGAATTTATTGCTACAAGCTGCTCGAGAAGGTACGAGAGTTTTCAGGCGAAGCTATAACCGCGAACAAAGCGTTGCCCGCCGGAACATCTATGCGAGGCTATGGCTTCGCCGTCGCGATATCGTTTAAAAAGCATCGCTTAATATTTCAGTAGCTATTGATCCTAATTCGATCGAAAGTCCATAAACGGTACAGCGAAAGACACCCGATATAAAATGGAGCGCAAATTGCATTCACAGTCCAACAAGCGTAGCTCCAATTGGCCAGTTTAGACGAGTCTGACGAGTTCTTTCAAAGTATAATCGAATCCGAAGAAACCGTGTTGGATATGACAAGAACGCAGCAGCTTATGCAAATCAGCATTTTCGCAGACTGGTTTATCGAACTAAATGCAAAAATTTCTTTCTACTATCTGCTTATGTTTACAAAAAAACTGGCTTTTACAGCTTCAACTAAACTGCGCGTCGATCATTAATAGCTAGCGAAACGATGTCGTCAGTTCTAACTCTACCTTCTCCAGTGAAATTTCCTCCCTAGCTCGGCAAGTGAAAATCAATTTTTTTTATCAAAGAAACTCGACCTTGATGTTTTCAAAAGCTGAGAAATAAATGATCCGATTATTTGACTGATAATATATAATAACTGCCCGAATCAACTATTAACGATCGCAACTCGTCAGTCGTTTTATAAATCATGAGAAATTAGTTGTGCCTACTAACCAAAGCGTTACAATCGTTAATCAGTAATCGGATTACTTTTCGCCGCACTTGGCTCGAGGAGGCAATTTCTGAGGTGATTCGAGGTAACATTTTCTGCGGTAAAAATCTTGATTGCAGCTTCGTTAACGAGTTATCAGCGAAAAACACGGTTCACTCTCATCGATCCACGTCTTTCGCGAATAGCTCGTTACGAACGCCGGCCGCCGGCCGCCGGCCGCCGCAGACAACATTTCCGCGAAGGAAAAAGCCGCTCCGAAAGACCTCGGAAATCACCCCTTTGGCTTGCAACACTTTCGGAACATTCTGCCCGATGTTGCAACAAATTCCGAAATAAAAAGTAGAAAACCTTCTGGAGCAAAGGGTTAAACGTGGAGGATCAACAGCGAGACGATCGCGATCGAACCACCCCGAACAGCGTGCTGAGATCGTATCGAGTTCGAATTAAAATATCATTCCGTGGTAAACGGCTGGGTAATACACGGATTTCGAATTTCCGTGGCGAAGATAGGGAATCTCGGAGGTCGCGGCGAGGCGAGGCGCGGAAAGGAGAGGAGAGGAGAGGAGAGGAGAGGACCACAGGACCTCTGGAGATTACACCGCGTGACGCAGGGATAACGTTACTGCATAAGGCTCGGCCGACTCGCCGATGGCGTGGGCGTTCGGTGGTGCTCGGGCCCCGTAGCCGGCCCGGCCCGGCCCGGCCCGACCCGGCCCGTACCTGCGTCTAAGTGCGCCGCGGGTATTTCTACGTGAAATAGCGCCGTATGCGCTATCTCGTTGGAAGGTGCGATATATTGCGAGCCCCGGTCTTGTCCGCGTTGTCGCGTAGGAGTCTTTACCAGTTCCCGGCGCGTCGCGCCGCGCCGCGCCGCGCCGCGTCGGGGTGCACGGTTCTCTCCCCCGCCATTTTCTTTCTCTCGAACACGTTCCCTCGCTCTCCTTGTTTCCCTCGCGCTCGCGATCTTAACGTTTCCTTCCGCGCCGCAACGACTTGTGCCTTGCGAGCCTCCTACTTTCTCCCTTCGTCTCTATCACCGTCCTCCTCGTCCACGTCCTCGTCCTCGTCCTCCAGCTGCTCCTCCCTTTTCCCTCCATTCTATTCGTTGTCGTGCTCGCCGCGATACGATCCTGGTACACTTGCCAACAAACCCCCTTCGACCATTCCGGATCCACATTACACCATAGATTTATACGTACCACGGTCGCTGTGTTTCCGAACGAAGGCTAGCGAGGGGTTCTTGCTGGGTACGTCCCATTAACCCTTACATGGTGTTTCGAACCTGCATGACCCAGATTGCGTATTAGGTTTATACAGGGTGTTCCAACAGCCGTGGGACCACCGACCCGAGGGAGTGGTTCCGCGTGAGAAAACCAAGCGGAAGCGAGGAAGAAAAGTTTGTCATTCGAGGCTTCGTTGTCGAAAAAAAACGACTTTGAATGAATCTCGATAAAAGTCATATGTCCATTCTATTGTAAATGCAACGAAATTTCATTCGAGGTCTCTCCTAGGTGATAATGTACCTAAATAATACAATGGTTGAATAATAAAAAGTTTGCATACATTGTTAAAAGTGCCGAGTATTCAAAGTCGAAGGTGTTCGCTTTCGTAATGGCATCGCGCAAACGCTCCAAGCCGTTTAGGCGACAATGACAGGAATATTCGACGAACTGTTGACGAAATAAAGAGGCCGCGCGAGAGCGTTTCCAAGGACCAGGTGCAAATATCCCAGACGATTATTTGAACAAACGTTTTCGGGCATCGAGCACCGTTCCGCGGATCAAGGTCGAGCAAAAGTTCTTCGAAGATAGCCCTTGACGATACGACTCGAGGGCAACACCTGCTCTCGTGATACGCCACGTCGAACGCGTCTGTACCTGCTGCTGCTATCCCGTCTCTATGTGTTATATAATACGAAACCGACTCCCATACCAGTCTTCTAGCCAGCGCGATGGTCATGGTGGTTATGCTGGTTACCGGGGTTATGAAGTCTCGTCTGGGATGGAAGAAGACCGGCGAGCGTTCTATCGGTACAGTCTGTCTAGGTACCCGCCGAGGAACTGGTCAAGCGTGACCCGAGTTGCCCGGTAAAATTACCATCTTCCTCCTCCGTGCAACAACGTTCCGTAGCGACGAAAGTGCCGTTCGCAGAAGTCTAGAAATTACATCCTATGCGACCGCTTCGAAATCAAAAATGAAAGAGGGACGACCCCTCGCATCCGAATATTCACCGCGCGGTCGCGTTGCGTCTACGATGATACTCGTTTAGACGAGACCCGTTTTCAATCGCTGATCGCGATTAACAATTGGAACGTTATCGTTAATCGTTGATCGAACTGAGGCCGAACTGAGACATTCGTCGCGGCACTGAATCCTTATCTAGCCGCCGTTCGGTGTTTAGAAACGCGAATTTGCATAAAACATCGCCGGTCCAATAACGACGCCGAGCGTTTCACGATCGGATCGCGTTCAGTGTTCGAATGCTAATGGCCGATAGCTGTAATTAGGATCTCCGGGAGCCACGCCCCCGCCGACATTGCGCTATTCAATTTACTTTCAGATTTGATGGTTCGTCCCGTTCGATTGCCGACACTTACCATAATGGTCTGCGCTCGGAGGGATGATCGGTTGTCCGATGGGGTTCACGGGATATTAGGCGTTTTCCATTATTACTCTCTCGCGCGACCGATGCTCTCGCAGGATGATTTAGAGATTTCTATGACCGTTAACGCTTAAAGTCTTGCGTCGCGCAAGAAATCTGATATAATACGAACGACTGGAAACGGTGCACTGGTCACAACAGGTACATTTATCCCGTGCTCTCGCAGGATTGTGATTTAGCCTCGGAGGTTACCTAGAGGATGCTCGCGGGTGGAACCACCGGGTGAAACGACGACTCGAAGGATGCCGAAGACCGTGACACGTGGGCCGCGAACAGGAGGGGACACGCACGGCGTAACCCCCCATAACAGGATACCGATGTTAAGCACTTCCGTGATGTATCGCGTGTCTCCTTTGTCTTCCAGCCGTTTCGAGGGAATTTATTCTGTGCTTAAGGTGGAATGGTAATGACGATAACGACCGAGCTCGAGTGTTTCAGCGGGCCCCTTGATGTTGCGAAAACATCGCTAAACGACCGGCGGCTATTACACTCGGAAACCTATGATACCTCCGCGAATCGAAATTCATTTTCATGGGAGGAGCCCTCTTGTTACGCTAGATTGACCCGTAACTTTGCGCCGATTTTTCTGCGGCCGCAAGATGCGCTTCGTTCTTGAAACCACGTGTCTTGCAATTTAGGTTCTCTATCCAATTACTTGGCCTATTATCCGATCGTTTGGGAAACGCGTGTCCGCAGCAGAGAAGCGTTGCCTCGGCGTCTCTCTCGGCCACCATTTAAAGAAGCAACGGGATTCGATTGTATTCAATATTTAACGATGGTAATAGAATTTACGTTACCGAAGCTGCACGAAATTTTTATATCAGACGAAACTGCTTTCTATTTCTAATATAAAAGAAAGAAAAATATCGACGGAGACGTGGTCGGACGCGTGTACAGTTTGCAACAAAGAACGAATTCGCGTTCTGTAAACGAAAAATGCCCCGGCAGAATATAAATTCCCATCGCAGTCTCCATTCCGGCGGAAACCATGAAAAAAAAAACACGTTTCGATGGAAACCGGCTACAGATAGAAGTATTTTTATTTTCTCTACACGCGATGGAACGTCGAGAGTTTTCCATCGAGTCGCGAAACGAACTCTTCCCCTCGAATACATAACAATCGTGTGCAGCTCCCGTGAACGAGGCAGTTCGTGAAAATTCATAAATAAGTTTTTAGCGAAGGTTGTTAGTCTCAGTAGAAGGGACACGCGGTTACGAGGCACGATTTTCTCCCTCGAGCGTGTTTGTTTTCCCTCGCGTGTTCTCGGACCGTAGAAAAATCGGATCGCACCGCGACTTCTCTCTTCCCCACTCCCATCTTTTCAGTTGCACGATTTCACAACCGGTGAAACGAAAACAACCGGCAAACGAGATCGTCCCGTGATCCCGATGCCTATATCTTCGAGACATCGTTGACGGCGCAAGGCCGTCTCGTACCGTGCCCTTTGGTTTTAGACACTCGCGGGGGATAACACAATAATTCAACGAGCTTTTCGTAAAACGTATAAAATCGACAAATTCGAAGGATGTTGAAACCTGTCACTTTGCGGATTTATGGTTTACCGTTTCTGCTCGGTGATCGGACACCGCGAGACAAATATACTCCGCCCAACGTCTCTCTCTCTCTCTCGAGAGAGAGAGAGAGCCCCGAGCTTCCAAAGAATTCCGCCGGGGCATCGACGTAATCGCGTTTCCCTTGACACTGACATCCGCGACTCGATCGCTTCAACCAGAATTCCCGAGCTCTGTGCAACTCCAGCCAATCATTGGCAATGACGCGAACGTCAAAGTATCGCGAGGTAAAACGCTCGCAAGAGTAGTTGCGTGCAGAGACGGACGCTCGCGCCACTCGACACGCGTTTTCGCGAGGATCGTGATCATAATTGGCTCTAACCACACGGTGGAATCGAACTTGGAAATACGAGGATGATCGAGAAAACCAAAAGACGGGTGGTCGGTCTGGCAAAAGTCCCGGCAGGCTTCGAGGGACGGTGATACGTGCGAAACGGAAGCTGGTCCGCGGATAATCGGCGCGAAGCTTCGAACGAAAGCAAAACGAGCCGGCGCTAATGTTCTTCGCCGTTCGCTGCGAGCCGGGAGCTGTCCTGCGTCGACTCTTTCGAACGGACTCGCTTACACCGTTTGTTCGGCATTAGCTGCTCGCAAAAAAATGATCGAGCCACGTTTTTCTGAGCTGTCTAAGTGTCCATGTTTCCGACGGTTCCCACGACCGCTCGATTGCGCGCATCTCTGCTGTTTGCACTGCTGCGGGCTTCCGAGCGCGAAACATCCGTAAAAAGGTGTTACCCTTCTAACAGGCGCCGTCGCGACACCGCGGCGAATCCGCTGTATCTCGCTTTTTTACCCGACACTCTGTTGTATGTACGCGTCGGCTATAGAGCACACAATTCCGTTCCTCTCGTCGAGCAAAATGTAATTAACCAAACGCTGTGCTTTACTAATACGTTCGCCAGCAGAGTCGTTATAGCGTACATGGTTATACTTATTGTATTTGTCGTATTAAATACATCGCATCCTCTTATGAAATAGGACAAATATGTCTCGTCGAAGCTGTGTATTATGCGTGCAGAATTAATATCATTTGGGTGAAATACAAAATCGTAATCGTCGCGCTGATGGCGAATCAGTTATTGCTGGACCAACGTAATTGTAAGAAATATATATATAAAACAGATCGAGCAATCGATTATCGCAAGGTAGACGGACAGGTTTCAACGAAGGTCCAGCAAAAGTCGTCGCGTAGACGTACTCGATCGATCTACGCACAGGTAGAGGGTAGAGTGGCTCCGAGGATCGTTTCCGCGGAGGATTTTCGCTGTTGTAACACCGAAACGCCACGGCACCGTAACGACGGTTTCGTAACGTCTCGTTCGAAATGATACCGGGCATGAAACGTGCAGACGTGACTAACGTTGTTTCATTAACGGCGGTGCCGCCTTTCTTTCTCTCACGCTGCCGTTTGATATAGTAATTCCTCCTTGACGCCGACGCCACGGCGGTACGTGGGAGTTCGGCGGCCGGCGAACGGGCGTCGTCCTCCGGCGCGCCGTGCCTCGCTCGCTCGCTCCCTCCGACTACCATTCGCAACACCGGGAAACTGCCGCCACCACCATCGACGCTACCCTGCCATCTGCTCGGCTGGCCAGTCATGGGTCAGTGAATCCCAGTTCCTAGTCACGAATCTGAATACCGGTGGGCGTGAGCTTCTTTAACCAGCCTGTTCTCTCGCGTTCGCGTGATAGCAGGAAGCTGCGCCAAACCTGGCCGAACGTCCAACGGAATCTGCGGGTGCAACAAGTTTTCCCATCTGCGATACGATACGGCTTTTCGTTTCTTTGGTTTACCGGCTGGCGAGCTGCTCTCTACGCGCAGCTGCGCCTTCGAGCGTGCGAGCGTTTCGCGACAAAAATCCAAATTTGTAAACTTTTTCAGCTAACGGCTCCGAAACATTTTCGGAATGTCATATCGATAAGGAAAACTAGAGGATTTAATTGAAAGATAGACAGCGTGACTCCTATCTGCAGCAACAAACGAGTTATACCTAGACCCATTTACTAAACACGTCTTGTACGATCTCGAACATTTTTCTGCGAAATTAGAAAGGACGCAGCTCTTATCACTTTCGATGCTTTCTAATAAACCTGTTGTGCTATAAATATAATAGAACATTTTCAATTAATTCGAAGAATCGGGAATTTCAGCGTACGCGATAAACAATAGCCCGCGACAGATCCAAACAGATCGAGACCCTCCTTTAACTTCGATGGTTAATCTTTGGGAAGGACGTTAACAATTTCTCTAATGCATCTTACATAAATATTGGTACACGGACGCTGTCGTGAAATCTGATAGCACTCTCGTAAATTCGATGACGTAATCCTCATTGACAATTACATTTATCGAAGCCGCCCCACGGGACATCAAAATATAAAACGATTCGAACCCGGGGGGAGGCTTATTCTTCTGGGAGCAGACTTAATCTATTTTATATGGAACAAGACTAATACGAGAGGGGTGGTTCTTCTACCGAGTGACTCATTCCCATCGATCTCTACGAACGATGACGAGCCCAATGTTTCGACTATGTTTCAAAAAAGAATTGTATTTTCGGCCATTTCATTTATTTCTCCAAACAAATTGAAAAATTAGGATGGGGTTAAACACGTTTAATCTTCAGACTGTGGTTACCTTGATTTTTGCCAATTCAATGAAGTAAATTGTCCTGTATACCGAAAGCAGCACTAGAATCTACTGAAGATATCTTGATATTGTATATTATATTAATATAAGAATTGCTGAAGAATTGTACCCGATCGAGCCGTGTTTAACATACTTTGGAAATCGAGTTAGTGGGACAGTTCGATCCGTTGAATTCGATGGCAGCTTTCTTCTAAACCGCAACTACTAGATCCGGAATATTCGAAACTCTTTTCGCCTTGGAAACCTCCGCGGCGATTCAAGTTTTGATACAAGATGTAACCGGTGGAAGTCCATTGCCGCTGTTAAAACGCGCCGGCGAATACAATGCCCTGTGAAATAACAAACACTGCGTGCGCGAAAAATGAAGTCGACGACTGGAGAGGCTCGTTTTCACGAGCACCCGGCGATGCAGCGTGTATAAATAACGAAATTTCGCGAAGGTCCGTTCGCATTCCTCCTGTCGCGTACGCGTCTAAAACGAGCTTTAAATCGCGCCGCGCTTCTTTTAATTTTCCGGCCCGTAGATCACTGTCGCGTTTCGTTAAGGAGAGGGGCCAGGCCAGTTTCCCCATTTGCTCGCATCGCCCTTGCCTCCGATTAGTCGGACGCGTTCGGCAGTGCCCCTCGCTTCGCGGGCCCCTTTCTATCTTTATCCGCAGGCGCAGCACGCGAAACGAGGTACGCCTCTTTTTCTTGCAAACTAGCTTACTCTAATTAGTTTTAGTAGATTTCTTTCAGAATTGCTTCATACTTTTCAATACTCGGCTTCGCGTGCAATACGTCATGGCTACCGATTATTTCCTTCCAATTATTTCCAAATACCTGTATTTCCATTAATTCGCGTTACTTTTGTTTTACTTTATCATTTCTCCTTTTCTTTTTCTCGGTTGCAGCCTATTTGAATCGCAGAGTTACGCGATTGAGGTAAGAAAAACGAGACGAATTTATGTTGCAGCCTAATATTTTATTTTCCGCTGGCCGCGGCGTTTTTATTTCTCCCCGGATCTTCCCACTCTCGCGGCGCTCTATTTTTCACCCCTCGTTTCTCTCTTGTCCTTCCTTTTTCCGTCGTTTGTCTCCGGCCCCCCTCGTCCTCGGCTCGGCCCGGCTCGGCTCGGCTCGGCTCGACTCGGCGCGGCACGACGCGGCCGACTGAAAATACGAGCTCCGTGGCCGGCCCCGGTCATTGTGTCGAGGAAACTGTAGTTTTGCGACTACGCGAGCACGCGTCGTGAATACTTAAGCGATCTCTCTCCGTGGCCGAGCAGTGGAAGGGTTGAATTATGAATTGACCCTTTTGCTGCAGCACGCTTGCCCACGAAAATTGCTCGCCGTGTGCGGCCCCGCTCGACCGCTCGACCGCTCGCAATTAAACGCCGTTGGAGCATATATGTATCGGGGCGGGAACGGTTCGCGCGAATCTTTCCTGCGGTTTGTTTTCGGTTCGGATGCTACGGCGTGTTGCGTTTTCTGCAAAAATGGTAACAATGGCCCCAAGCAGCCCTGTGTGTACAGCTTGTTAACGCTTCGACTATGATTTAACCGTGGAACGCTCGGCAACAGGTGGGAGGCCATTTCAGAGACGAGGCTGCGAGAATTTAATGCGATTACCATGAATGGGACATTATCGTTGTTTAAAAAACTCTGTATCATTCTATAATAGGATTATGTTTGTTCAGTAGTCATGTTATGCGCGTGTAACCACGCCCAATTTGATGTCGCCACCACTTGAAACGTAACGATGTCTTATCAGCCTTTCCGCTCTTCCTGATGTAACAGCAATTTATCTCACTTAATTGCCGAAAATCGTGCAATTAATACAACGATTTAAATACTCTGGCTTAAAATCGGCCGGCAATCCTGTTATCAAGTTCATGAATGGGACATACGCGATGGGTGTAGACACGTAGCAAGTGGGTGAATGGAAAGACAGGCCCAAAATAATTCTGAACACGATAAACGGTTTTCCAGTTCACGGTGCGTTGTTCGAAGAAAAAACCGCGGTCCGCTGTGCGCTGTCCACAGTTCCCAAAGAAAGAAAGAGAGAAGGAAAGAAGGAAAGAAAGAAAGAAGTAACAGAACAGAGCATCGTCGTAGATCGCGTATCAAGAGAAAAGCTTAAGGTCCGTTTGGGGCTTAATCGCCGCGCGATAGGATCGCGATGTTTATCTCGATCGCGCAATTAACCCGGCAGCTAACCGGCGCGCACCATGGCGACGCAACGTAATTGCAGAGTTTCCGAAGCTCTGTTCGCTGCGCCCCACGTGCACCAGGCGCGATTACAAATTTGAACGGCGACGTTTGCCAGAGAAGAGGGGAAAGAAAAGAAAGAAAGAAAGGGAGGAAGGGAGAAACGGAGATCCTGCGACGATCGGATCGAGGATCGCGGGTATCCGTGCCGGAAGGTAAACTACCAGGGTTCTAACGCACGAAACATCCGCCGGTGAATGAGATTACATTTGCATGGTCTTGGAGGATCTAGATCCTACTTCGTTCTCTCGCAACGTATACTCTTTAAGCTGGATAAAGGATCGGGGAGTACCGGGTGTGCCGGCAAGTAAGTGGATCAACGCTGATGACGCTGCATGTGCAGCAGCCGCGCTCGAATGATTCTTGCTGAGTGAGCCGTGTGTCGGTCGGATGGCAGAAGCGATCGTTCAGACGGCGTGTACACAGAGACGGTGTTGTGTCCCCAGCCAGACTTTCGGGTATCTTTGGCGAATCGATTCTGCATGCCGACGCGCTGTGAATCGTGCCTACGCTACCTTTGAAATTTAAATATTCATTTCTGTTATCGAGCATGTACATTTTCATGCAGTCTACCATCTTTAACAGGTTAATATAAATTGCGAATATTCATATTATGAACGGAAATTAATTTCCTGCTCGATGCAAAGGTTTTACCCCGTCCTCGGATTTTTCCAAAACAACGACTAAATCTAGTGCTTTGTAAAAATGATAGCATATTATATTGTTGCGTATGCGCAGGCCGTCGCTCCAATAAAACGAAAGATGCCGACAAGGTAGCAGAGAAAACGAAAGCATCGAGCATTACGCACGCAAGGGAACAAAAAGGACGGAATTATGAAGTTTACCACACGTTTTCACTATCCGACTTTCACAACGTGGCGAACGTAAAAAGCATATCTTCAGTGGGAGGAAAAAACATCTGAAAGCTTCGCGTAGGCGAACAATAACTAATAAAAACTGTGTAGCGCGCAGGTTATTAACATACGAAGCTGTATCGATTTGCTAATCGTTCGAACGATTTAATTACCGAACCCAGCGGCCGTAAAAATACCGCAAAACCGAGTCGCGTTTGCTCGATGAAGCAAGAAGCTCGGATCCGTCGTAGCGTGGATAACGAATTGTGTCACGACGGCGAATAGAGAATTTTGTCCGGGGCGGGGAAAAAAAAGCGAGGGATGCCGCGGAGAATCTGATCCCACGGATCGAACGAATCCTTTCTGTTCGAGCGACGCGACGGAGAAAAAAAGAGAACGATTCGACAATTATTTTTCAACGGCGAGCAGCGTCAA
Source organism: Augochlora pura (assembly GCF_028453695.1). Lineage (NCBI taxonomy): Eukaryota > Metazoa > Arthropoda > Insecta > Hymenoptera > Halictidae > Augochlora > Augochlora pura. The sequence continues at coordinate 357,572 of NC_135773.1, read as the reverse complement.
GGGAAGGAAAAAAGAGAAAAAGCTTCATATTTATGTATGAGAGCGCGACGGTAAAGGGTACGATCTAATATACAGTCAATGAATGATTTATAGAACGGTATCTGCTTTTTATCCGAGAGAGTTCCGAGCTGTCGAGCTACGGGCACCAGTTGCGCCGAGATTGGTTGCCGGAGGATGCAAGCCGTTCCATGTAATTGCGACCATAAACATAAAGGCTGTTTAATAAAATTCATCGCTACAATAAGACACCACACCTCGGTCGACGCGCCGTTCCCTCTGATTAAATCCCGTAAACTGGACAATACGGTCGCTTACGAAAATAAGATTTATAAATAAGCGAAGCTTTACGAGCTCGTATAAAACCACGACCGCCTTCCATCGGCTAGCCGATTTCGTTGGTCGATGATTTCGGCGCCGTATATCATCGGTAGTTGATTTGCCGCGGCGTTGAAGCGATAGACGATAGACGATAGGCGATAGGCGATAGGCGCTCGGAAAACAGATCTGGAAATTTGACTTCGACGCTGAACCTATCGAGCCGGAAGCTTTCGATTATCAAAACTCCTTCGTTCCAACAGAAACGGCAAAGAGTCCGAGAGCAAATCCAGTCTTGTCGTACAAAAGCTCGCTTCTATATCGATGCAACGAGTCGATAAGCCGATGCCGCGGCGCAACAGGTCGATAAATCCGGCAGAATTCGGAGTACATTGAGCAACCCCTATCGACGACGTCCGCGTACCGTTTGTTTTCATCCGCGAGGTACGCGTTCCGCAACAAACGCCTATTAATAGCGGATACCGTATCCTGACATCATCCAAACGGGATCATCGTCCGAGTTCTCGTCGTGTAAACGATGTCAACGGGAAGGCTTCATTGTGCGTTCGAAATTGGTGCGACGCAATTATAGTCGCGGCGGTGCAGCGGCCGGTGTATTTATGGCGAAAAGTTTTGCAATTGCTCTTTATATATAAAATGTCCGTATGCCGCGTCCTTATGCAATGTATACGGATGATGTAACCGGGTTTTATCAGTAGGACGAGTTATCCGAATCGAAATTAGGATTGGGCAACGCTCGCCGCCCGTTTCGCAACGCGCGCGCGCGCGCTCGCTCGCGCGCTGGGTGAAAATCGCGACGACTCGCGGGCATCGAGCAGCCCAGGCCAATTTCCCTTTTCCGAAGTCCGTGAAAGTACGTCTGCGCAACGATGGTCGCCATTAACAGAATTAGTAGAACGCTGTGCACAGCGTACGTTAATTACCGCGTGTAATCGATCAAACTTATCTACGCGGTCGGAAACAAAAAAATTCCTTAAGAAACTCGTTAAGCTACGCGAGAATTATGGACGTCGAGAGAAATCCATTTCTTCTGTCAAAATTGTATCAAACCGGAGCTCGCAACCAGAATCGTCCTCGAGCTTTCTATTCTCTTTCGATTCCGTGTAGCCGTGGGCGATTCCACCAGAGTATGCCGGGGTTGTAACGCCGGGCGTCAATTCGTTCAAAGGCTACCTCGTTTTTGCAATAAAATAGATAGACGAAGACGCGGCGGAATTTCTCCGTAGAAAATAAAATATATCACGGTACTAAAAGTTAATAGGCTACGATGTTCAACTGCTCGCAGACTACAGGAACAGGAAGAGCATAGAGCTCTTATTAGACTGAAATTATCCCCTCGTTCCAATTAAGAAAAACTCAAACACACTCTCGAACTATACCATCGTCATTCTTGCAGCGAACTTGGCTGTCTATTCTCGTCCAGCATTAAACTCCTTAATGGAAGCAAACTAAACGCCCGTTTAACGTTCGAGATTCTAAAACGCAAAGTTTGCCGCGATCGAAACGAATGAAGAAATCCAGTGAATTTCCAGCCCAATGAAAACATCCTCGGAGATAACGAGCCTGCGCTTCCGCGATCGCGCGCGAATTCTTCCGCGGTGTTTTCGAGAAAAAAATGAAAACCTATTTATCCCGCATCCCCTCGTTCCGCGAAGGAAACAGCGCGCAATCGTGCCGACCCATCGCATCGCAGCGAGTAACTGTTCCGGTCGTGCGCGAGAACTTCCGCGGAAAAGTGCGTTCGTTTCGCGGAATGCGAGGCCGCGGCTGAATCCCGAAGTAAATATGCAGCACTTTACCGGCGATTATCGTGTTAGGAATTGTGTCAGCCTTAGACGATGCCCGCCGTCTGCCCATAGTGAACCGTAATGGAGCATATTACGGCAATTCGTCTCTAATCTACCAACAGCAGCGTAGGAGCCACGAAACGCGACGCATTAACATACCTAGACATTAAGCGATCGCACATCCAGGCGCGACCAACAGCGGCGTCGTCAATCACGCTCGATCCCAATATTTTAATGCTCCAATATTTGTTTGAATCGCGCCTCGCACTTTCCTGCTCGAACAAATCACGCGAACGTTCAATCTCTTAGCAATTGCCACGATATCCTTTACGAACGTCTAGAACAAGTAAACGAATAAACAAAAAGGAATTGGGGCTAAAAAGTGAAAGGTTTACGCGAGCGCAGCGAACCTCTCGAACAGTCCGATCTATTCCGATTCTGCGAGGCATTCGCGCGAACACTCAGAGTCAAGTACAAGGAACAGAGAGCTCATTTTACGGTTAGTATCCTGAATGGCTGCGAAAGTCGCACCGGTGCCGGCGGATTCGGCGGATTCGGCGAATTCGGCGAATTCGGCGAATTCGGCGAAACGCCGCGCCGGCCACTGTGTCTCGGCCGGCTGGATTTAAATTCAGGGAGAGCGACGAACTCGCTCTCGCACTTTGTCAGGATTCAAGGTTGCTGTTCGCGGCATTCACGGATTCGTCGGGCCTCGGTGTCAACGGCCTTCTCCGCGGTTTTATTTTCGAGTGGCCGTCATTAAAGAAGAGGCGCGAGCTTTCTTTCCCACCGCGATCAATCGGTGGGTCGAATGCCGGTCGCCGGTCGCCGGTCGTCGGTCATCGATCACGTCGCGTCGCCCACGCACTCGCATTCCTATCCGCAGAGTCTACCACAAGCTCGCTCCGGTGGTTTCCGGAATTTAGACTGCTTCATGAATCGTAAAATTCGTTTTACTACAATTTGAGGATTCCGGCAGAACGCGTGTTTGCGTTGCGGAGTCGATGAATCTCTTCGCGGTGGCTTTACGATGCTTTGGAAGATCTTCAAATTTTCATAGACGAAGGTTGAATGAAATATGGAGCGATAACGTTAACCGAGTCATTTGGCTCTTTTATCTCTTCCAATGAATTTCCTTCCCCTACTCATTTTCATCGATATCAATTGCAGCAGAGATCATTTACAGAATCAGAATTATTAATCTAACCGTAAACTTAATCTGAAATTGATGCCATCCGTGATTCATTAAATACCATTTTGAATAAGAAGACGCAGTACCCTTCGACGAAGGAGTTCGTATCTCGTTTGCTAGAAAGTGTTCGATCATCCTTGTTTCATCGAGTCTTGACATTCTACCGCGTGCGTGTGACAATGGGTCATTTAAATGGCGCCGCGCTCGACGGGTCGATCCAATTTTAGAGCGGCCTGTAGACGCGTCGGCAACGTTCATTCGACGAACGCGCGGCATCCGACGCGAGTGTGTCAATGACTGGTGAAAGGTATCAATGACTTTTCTTTCACTGACCCCCGACAAGGAACTTTCAATCTCTATCATCCACGCGCGTCAGCCACCGCTCGCGGCCGGCCGCTTACATAATTCGCGCGTAAGTATTATTCGGTCGTGTCGATGCTAAGTGCTTCCTCTGCTTGAAAACCAATTTACTTGTTAGCACCACCCGATCGCAAACATTCCAACGATTGGCAGAACCGAAACGTTCAAATTGATTGCTTATCGGATGATTTTAATACTTAATACAGATTGTTGACTTGCTCGTAAAAGTTCAAGCGGAAAAATTATTTTAGCGAAGGAAAGAGATAACGAGAGAAATGATTGTCGACGAAAGCAGAAGCGAGCCGAGCGAGTTTCGTATTTGAAAGAATATCATGCGGCGAAGCTACATTTTCCCAGCAACAAGTGTCGCTGATTTGTCGAAATTGAAAGGAGGAGGAACAAGATTCGCAAGAACAAAGCTTCGGAAGACCTCGAACGTCCAGTCGTCATTAATCTGGAGTAATCGCAACGGGTAAGCAGCCATTACACCCGGTTTTTCGAATCCGAGCAGCGAGAAAAACAAGGATCGAGGATCGAGGATCGAGGATCGAGGATCGCGGATCGCGGATCGACCGCGGCAACAGGTCGCGCCACGCGACGTGTGTAATTTTCGTTAATCAATAATGATTACGTGACAAAACGTAACGCTTGTCGCGGGTCGGTCTCGAATTACAAGCCCTGACAAACTGGTTCGCGGTGGCTAAATATACGCGACCGAACACGACGTGTCTTCGCAGACGCCGGTATCGTTTGCTCGTAGATAATCGACTTCGTATCAAAATTACGACTTCGAACGCGTCGCGCTTCTTTCTCATCGATCATCCCCCAACGATACTTGGTGTGCCGATCGAACCCCACGCTCGAACGCTCGATATTTTTAACAATTTCCGGTTAACATTGATTCATCTTAAACGACGGACAGATTGGAATTGCTTGCACAGCATATGTAACTTTTTATTCTGCTTCTTCGTATTTTATAAAAGTTGCTATTTCATAAAAGCGTGCGAGTTAATTGCAGCAAGTTGCACAGTTTTCGGAGGGATTGCAACAGCCAACTGATCGACGCACACATTCCCTTACACTGTAGAAAGCAGTGCGTGTCGCAAGTGCAGAAAGATTCGCAGTCCAATAAAACCGAGATTTTATTAATATAATAAAATCGATGACATCCTCGGCTGTTTTCCAATATCTTCCTGGCACCTTCTGGTATTAACGCGGCGCCTCCTGGTCAGCGTATCAACGAACGTGACGTTACTCAAGGCCGTCGTTAAAAAACGTCGACAAATATTATAGATAGCACGAGATCGGCTTTGCAAAAAAATACCGAAGCATCGGCGTGCTTCCCTCGAAAGTCTGGGTGCGCATCAGCCCTTAATCGGCCGAGGGAATCGATAAATCGTCGCGCAACATTTTATCTTTATCGCAAGATTTTATAATTTCGATAGTCGGCTGGCCGCTATTAATTCGTTGAAATCGGTGGACGCGTCGATAAATCCTCGCGGCTCGGCGCGGCGAGACGTTACGCAGAACCGATCTCGCGACGCGTTTTACACGCTCGCCGCACGCAGACGGACCCGTGTTACACGCGTTGCGTGTAACCGCAGCGGACGCACACCGGCAACGGCAACACATCGATCGCCTCGACGCCGCAGGAGTTGACCTTCGTCCACGGTATAGTGTAGCCTCTCCTTCGGACAGTTCATCCTTCGCGAATCCAGTCACGGCACGCTGGCTAGAAACCGCGAGAAAGTCGCCGAAACTTGCCGATCGAGATCGCTAATAACCAGACCTCTCTCTGCCAACTAGAATCCTTCCTTCGAATTGCTAGCAGCAATCAGGAATCGGAATAGAAGCTAGTTAATTCGTTGCGCCCCGGGAAACGGGTTCCCATATGATAGGAAAATAAATGCAACATAGGAAAGAGGGATCAAAGGACTTCCGATAGCCTGCGAAAAATGGTAGCGTTCAAGAATCGACGTTCCAGGTTGCTACGGTCAAGTGGAAAATGCGGGAGGAGAAACAGTTTTGCAGTGTGAGGCGAGCTTAAAGGGGCCGGGTTGTCGAGAGCTAAAACCCCGGTAAATCCGGGCAGAAGCCTTTGCGTCGACTGTTTCTTTGCCGAGCGAACGAGCCCGAAGGCAGGGAAGCCAGATTCCCTTACCGAGTTCAAACGTTTTAACCACCTGCTTCCGAAATTTGACCGTGCCGCCATTCTTGTATACACTTTCGTCGCTCTTCGTTCGCGTTGGCACACCGACGAACGAGCCAAACATGGAATCGGAGACAGTTGAACCACCAGAGGGGTCCAACGCCCGACCGTTTAACGGGCGGGCAGTCTGGCGCTTTCGGCGTCAGCGAATAGAACCTCTGCTCGCTCGGTGAATTTTCGATAACTCCGCCGTCCAACAAACACTTAATATTTGCAAAACAGACGCCAAGAATATTATACCAGGTATATGTAACCAGGATTTCTAGGATAGCGCAGAGGGATTCTTTCGAAATATTTCAAAAGCTGTCGACACCTCTCGCACAGATCGAGCTTTAATTGCTATCGCGCTAAAGCTGGACGATCCGGTCGCGTCTGAACGGTTAAACGAGCGGAACAGATTACTCGATCGGGCGTCCGAATAATTTTTATCGAATTAATCACGCCGGTCGCGGCCGGACGACGTTTCGCGATCGAGTCCTGTGTATCGAAAAGCTTCGCCTTGGCAGAGAAAAGGAAAGGAAAAAGAGCCGCGGGAACAATACTATCGAGTTCGCGTTGTAAACAGACGCGACGATATCGCCCGCGCCCCGTGGGTATCTGAACCCACATAGTCGTTTCGCCGTAAACAATGAGCGATAATGAAAGGAAAGGGAGAAGCGTCGGGAGAGAAAGGGAAGAGTATCGTTGTCGGAACCGTGTTCGATAAGCGAGGTTTACGCGGACCGGTGTCGCTCGCTGTCTAATTTGGATTAAGAGCCGCCCGGTGTCGGAGAGAAAATTAACCAAGATTCGAGAGTATTTTCAGCCGGCTCTTTCAGGGGGACGTTGAGAGCGTAAAAGATGAAAAATGGTCCCTTCGAAACAATAATGCGTGGAATAAAATTATTTAAGAAAAGGGGAAATCTAGAGAAGCCTCCCGCCGAAGGCTCCATTAGAATAAACAGAGTGTTCTATTTTCTGCGCAGACCGAATCATGGTTCCAGGATAAACGCGACAACGGGACGATAGAATAACTGAAGCTTCTTTCAAATGGTTCACTTGCGAAACGAGAAGCATTGAAACTGCGATTAACAAAGAACCCAATTTCTTCGACACCATAGAACGTACCAATGCCATTCTCGATGTCGTCCATGGTCGACAGCGGCATCCTGCATGTTCGAATGCAGCAGTATTCGGAAGTGAACTGGAAGAGTCGTCGAGAATGCTCGCTGGTGGGAACGTATCCTTTGGTCGAATATAACGCGGTCGGAATAATCGTGAGAAATGGGCAAAAAATGAGGAAAACCGAGAAAAAGAAAGTGAAAAGGGCTCGCTAGCCTCGGGCCGGGTTTCGGCAAGAATTTCGCGCGCCGGATTAGCTAGCGTCGAAAGTTATTTCCGTCGGAGCATAACCGTGTTCCGTTGCACGAACCGCGAGGAAACTCGCGATCGGTGAACCATCGTGCGCGTTCGTGCGAGCAATCGCTCGTTAAAATTCTCCCCATAGAAATCTTTGTCCAAGAAATAATTAAAACTAAATCTTTGGGAGATCCACGATCGATCATCGTGATTAGCCGATTAGAAGATTCACCGATAATAGCGTAGCGCGCTAGAAAGTGCACATTTACGCTCCCATGCTCGACACGATTAATATTTACACGAATTTATGTCATCGTTAAAAATATCGACAACGCAACGTGATTTTTAAACGCGGCTTTGGAACGAGTCCATCATGCTTGTGTACTTTTCTAATATCGTGGAGTTCCTAGTCAAACGATACGTTGCTTTTCAAATTAAATTTTTGCCGAGGACCGTAACTGCTCTAACCAGCAAAGAAAAGGAAAGAAAAGTCTTTTTACCAATAATTTTTATCGTAGTAAATTTTGAAACAACCCTCATTTTTGGTTCCCGTAACGCGACAGACAGTTCTCACCGCGCGGAAAACAAATCCTTCGAGCGGCCATCGCCGCAAATAAGCGATCAAATTCCCCAAGCTAAACAGTCGCGTCCACGTTTATGTGATTTTCTTCGGACGGGTTCACTCTTGAAATTCTACCTCCGTTTTATGAAACCTCTCGGAAGAATACTGTCCGACAGCTTTCGAGTCTTTCAACATAAAGGCAGAATAATACGACGCGCGTTAATGCTCGCCCAGCAGGGAAGGGAAATGCGGATGTTATCCTAAACCCGTAACTGCCGAGGCGAAGTCCGAAGATTCCGTGGAACTTTTCCAAACCGATGATAATTTGGCAATTAACGTACGCCACTGTCTGCTAAGATCATTCTAAAGATCACTCGTCATCCTTTAAGACCGCGGTTGATGGCAAGCAACAGAAGTTGTATATTTAATTTATTCTTCCGATCTTTCGATCGTTTTCGTCTTCTCGTTTTCATCGTGAATGCATCAAACTAAACTAAAAAAACACCACTCTGTTGAACGATGCATGTATAGCTTCCTTAAAATTATTATTACGTGTTACTATTACGATTTTAATCGAAACCGAGCAAATGAATTTTTCAAGCAATCGAAATCATAAGGCGCGAGATGTCAGACGCGAGAACGCCGATCGCGTCGATCGCGCTCTCGGCGTCGATTCAGCAACGGACGCGAGAGATCTGGAACGGCGAGCGGCTGGCAACGGCTTCGGAACTAGACCAGCTGATCTCGAGAGGACGTATCGGAATTCTGGCGGAGCCTTGGGACTCCGACTCGCGAATATGTGTATTTTCCTCGGCGAACGGCCAGACTTTCTTTCTCGCTTGTCGAACGCGCTTAATAGGTCGTTAGCGTTTGATGCTAGTCGTCGGGTGCAGTAGACCGGCCGGTGATTGCCGCTATAAATATCGCGCGAAAGATACTACCAGCACTTTCTTTTTTTGCGCATTACCGTTTAGCACGCTGTCCCGTAATTACGGTTGGAAACTGTTAATGACGGTGTAATTGATGCTGCTTCTGCCGATGCTGACGACGACGACGGCGGCGGCGACGGCGACGGCGACGGCGATGGAGCCACGGAAACGGTGAAGAGCGACGCGCGCATGGATTCATCCTTACGATTTAGCGATCGACGCGACGCTGGAAACATCGTCCACCGATTGTTCCCTCGTATTACTTGTTACGTAGAACAGAAATCTCAGTTTTTGTCAGCTTTTCGATACACGCGAGGCGAATCTTTTGGAAACTTTGTCGCGAAAATATGCCTCTTCCAAAGCCCATTCGCATACTTTCTATACGGTCCCGTCCGTTCGCGGAGAAATGAAAATTCTACACCGCCGACGGGATATTTTACAGTGGCATGACTTTCCATTCGATTCTCGGCCGACCGAATCACTGTGATTGTGATTGTGCGCAGACGAACCACGATTGCCGCAGAAAAACGAGAATGAAAATACGCGCATGCCACTATCCAGGTAACCAATACAGTCAATGAAATCCCCATTTCCAATTGCAGAGGCGGAATCGCGTCGCGGTGCTCGACCGAAGCCTCCGCGCGATCCCTGCTTTCCCTTCTGTCCTTTTTCCCTGTAATTACGTGCCCAAGCCAGCCTATCTTTTGCTCGCTGAATTCGATTCTTCGACCTAACCTGCTACATTCGAAACGTCTCATCTCTTATCATTGCTTCGCTGGTTACGAGTCTTCCGTCGTTTCGCAAAAAGATTCGCAGACTAATTCCGACGAATTTCTCGAAAACCGTATTTTCGTTCTAGAGCACTACGAGTGAACGTCCCTAACCGAGGCAGTTTGCGGGGGCGCGCACTGTATCCGCCCAGATTCCACAGCTAATCGAACGGGCCAGGTTCGCATCGTCGATCCAGGCCGACGACGAGAGCCACTCCGTCGGATCGAAACGCTCCTCGTCGATTGAGAACGAAGGTGTCCGACCCCTCGACCCGCCAAAACTCTTTTTATTAGCCCTGGCGCGTCGCAACCTCGTTGGCTCCGCGTAATCGTGAGCCGCGTCGTTCCGAAATCGGTCGTCCGTCACCGATGGTCGACGAGAGCTGTCCGGTGTGTTTCGATGGTGTAGCCTTCGGGCGAGCGGCCTCTCGTCGGACAAAGAAAGCGACAAGCCGACCATCATCGGGCTCCGCTCGACAATATACCATCCGGGGGATTCAATAACTTTCGACGGCCGGCAAACAAGTTGAAGAGAAGCATCGGAACCGGTTCTATGATTTCCAAACGAATAACCATATTCCGGTGGGCCCGGCCGGGCCCGCGATGCACGGTGTCGGCTCGTAAGTCGCGCGTTAAGCACAATGTAACGCGTGTTTACGTCCACCCGATCCACGTACTCGCACAACAGCCTCCAATTAAGTCGATTATCGGCCGGCGGGCTTAACCTTCGATCGACGGCTGCGGAAGATGTAATGAGAGGAGCCGCGACCTTTCTTCGCCGATTCACGCTTTCACCGGAGCTTTCGGATTTGCTTCTCGCGAGCCAACGACCAAAGCACCTTCGAGAAGGTGTTAACCCTACGACGGTGGGACACGGATTCGCTTCGACCTGGAATCCCGGGCGATAAAAAAGTTCAGAAACGCGAGGGTTTTTATCGTTTTCGTCATTCCAAGTAATAGCGAGATTAAAGAGTATTTCGGTGAATGCACAATAGACCCGAAAGAAGCTGTCGAAATTGAAAGACGACAATGACTCGAGCTTCTCCGCGGTCGACCGTGTGGCGGCGGACAAGGCCCGTAAATCTGGTGGCCACCGTTGGGATCAAGGTTGGGATCCGTCTTGCACCGGTCGAGATCGGGTCAACGCGACGACGATCGGCAGCGGTCGGCAGCGGTTGCCAGCGGTTGCCAGCGGTTGGTGTCGCTGTAGCTGGTGTTGGCCGGCTCTTCAGGGAATCTTTCCTCGACGGACCAGTTCCGGCAGTGTTGCCGGTGAACAGTCGTCGGCGAGTGAGAATAGACCGAGGGTAGAAAGACAGTGGGGAGGGACAGTAGCCGGAGAGGGGGGCGGGAAGAAGATGAAGCAAACAGAAGATTCGAGTGGGTAGAGGATGAAACAGGAGCAAGGTTAGGAGAGAGACCGAACGAAGAAGAAGAAGAAGAGAAGGAGGAGGAGGAGGATGCTCGAAGGGACGCGAGCGAGAGGAGGATGGAGAATAGTTGCTTAGGACAGAAGCAGAAAGAGGCAGATCGTAGAACGAGGCGAGACCAGGGATACCGAGGCGCTGGTAGAAGTGGTCTAAGAATTCGTTTTCTGTGACCAAAATTATTCTAGCGTTGCTTCAAGGTTTAAGGTTATAGTGTAGGAGGTCGTTGAATGCATACTTAGTCAAAAGTATGTATCATCAACTTTTATCAGCTTTATAGATTTTTTACAACCCTTCACGAGTATGCAAAACCCTAATTGAAACACGTTTCGGCCAAGAATCATCTAAAGCAATTAATATTTTGAATTTGGAAGCTTCAAATGGTTCTCGGGTTATAGTAAAACACGCCTTTTCTGTACGTTTAGCTTATGAAACCAAATTTTGGTCATGGAACCCTGCTTGGTCATTCCCCTGTGGATCGAGGGGAAAGATGAAGGTTGCTAGACCGGGCAGGGGTCCGCGAGAGAGGGAGAGAGTTAGAGAGAGAGGGGGGTGGGGGATAGAGCCGAAGGGAAAAGGAACCCGCGGATAGGTATAAAGAGTCGAAGAGAACGCGAACGAGACTGACAAGAGAGACGAGGAGGAGGAGGAGGAGGAGGAGGAGAGAGATGCTGAAGGAGGCTCTGAAGCAGCCACCCGAGAGGCGTTAGATGCGACTAGACGGAACAGCGGTTTCAAGCGAGAGCAACCGAGAGGAACAGAGAGGAAACGCGCGGCCGCGAGAGTAACACGGTGGAACGACTTGAAAAATGACCGTCTGTAAATCCTGAAACCCACGGGCTGTGCGGGCACGCGGATCGAGCCGCGCGGAATTCTTATAAAATCGGCCGCGCTCGCGCGTGCGCGCACTCACACTCGCGCTCGCACTCCCGCCTTTCTGGAAAAACATCCGTCCCATCAGCTTCGTTATTTACTACGCCCGTATACGTCTCACTCCGGGCATGATTCATTCAATAAGAGGCGTTAATCAGCATTTAAATTTAGCGGCGACGGGACGCGACGCCCCGAACCGGGAAAACGATTATCGGCCGGAACGATCGCGGCACGTTCCACCGACAACCCCCGTTATCGATCACACCCCCTCCTGTCCGCACGCGATTCGTCACGTGGGCTCGCCACTGTGCGACGAACAATGCCCAGACGAAATCCATAGTTTCTAATTCGTGGCGCATCGTGTGCACGCCCAAATTACAATACTATGCCACGTATGTCAAGGCATACGTATCTGAGAACGCTTTTCTACCAATTAAGCCCATCGAAACAAGAATCTTGTTCCTTACAATCGACTTTGACAATTAGAGAGAGGGTCCTTCGTATATCCGGAATAAAACTGATGTTAAAATGGTGGGGGGAGATCAACTTCCGCGAATTGATGTTCTCATTTCTCGGATTCCTGGAAAAATGTTGCCGATATACAATAAACTTTGCCGGGCCGATTACTTTACGTATGAAAAGTTGCGTAGTCGAACGAGCACGTGTAAAGAGGGGGACTTTGGTTGCCGAGCATACGCGTGCTCGCTCCCCTTTATCACTTACGGGCGCCCAATTTTCGTCTGCCGAAAATTACGCTGGCAAAGTTTACCATAATTTCCGGCGTGGCGCGGCGCGGCGCGAAATTGTCGTCCCCGGGCAGAGGACCGAGCCCGGTCGTTTTGGCTCGTCGCTTCAATCTCGCTCAATGACTCCACTTGTTAGCAACAATATTAGCAACAATTTATCGCGTCGCTCTCTCGAATCGCCGAGGTTTCTTCGCAACCTCTTTTATTCTTGACTCTTTGCGATCTAATCCGAGCCCCATCAATCTCACATTTCCTTCCTCCCTCCCTCCCTCCCTCCCTCGCGCCTCTCTTCCCACTGATCCCATTTCCATAATTCTTTGTCTAACATCTCCTATATTTCAACTCCAGCAGACCACCACCAATCCCAACTTCTCTCTTCGGCCATTCTTCTCAATTTGAACCGGGTTTCCCTTCGCCTCCGTGTCGAATCTCCTTCATCCTCCACGCTCGTTCTATCGGTTCACTTTTCCGTCTCATTGTCATCCCCTAATCCGATATCCCCATTGCCGACACGCGGGTTGTCTCGGTAGATTACGGTCGATTCTTTGCTACTCGAAGCAATAAGTAGAACTGTTCTTACTAAATTTCATTCCTCTCTCGGAAGTACAACCAGTCTTGTTTTGATTTAACACGGTCTGCACGAATCGTTGTCGGTAAAGTCCGCGTCGATCCCGCGGTATCCTAATCCATCAGGCTCGTTAGTAGGGAATCTAGTACCAGCGATCCGTTAATCAGGCTGTCAAACGACGTTATTTTATCGTCCGGCAGAAAACGAAATTTCGCCGGCCCGGTACGGTCCGCGTGAAACCGAAACCGTGGAACCCGAGGAGGTGCCGTGCAGAATCCTCGCTGGATGTGTATATCTTATCGCGGTCAGGCCCGAGCGCATCCCTCTGAATATGCATCGTATAGAGGCAGGGGCCCGGTCACCTCCCCGGTTCCTCGCCTTATTTCTCATTTTTGTCACCGGTCGGTAATGGGCTTAATTCGCCACGCAGGACTCTCGGTCTCGCAGGTCGGGCCGGGTCCGGGCCGTGCGGGCTGTACGGGCTGTACGGGCCGGGCTGGGCCGGGCACAGGGGCGCGGAGGATCCTCGTCGCGCGAACAGCGAACATCAGACACGGTCGGTTGGCGTGCCGGTCGAGGCTATAATCGTCCTCGCGTGTAATGTACGATCGGTAGGAGGACAAGACCCACTGGGTTTCTTCTCGGCGAGCGAGCTCGCCTCCTCGTCGAGAGGAAACTAGTGTGCGCGGTGATGTCAATGACACTGCAGCCGCGCAGCTGCTGCACACATAAGTCAAGCCCGACGCAACACGTGCGAGCCGCAGGTACATACGTGCGCGCCTGCTTGCTCGCCTGCCTCTGCCTGCCTCTGCCTGCCCGACTGCCTCGCCTGCCTGACTCCTTGCTTGCCTGGCGCGACCGAGTGCGTGCACTCGCAAGCTCCAACCTGGTCCAGGCGCACCAGCATCGGCTCCGGAACCAAGGGGTCCCCTGTACAGGTTCCTCCAACGCTCAAGGAAGCCACCTCTTTGAGCATCGCTTTCATTTCATTTCACTATCGACTCGATTATCGCAAGAAAAATCGTTCGATCTTTGCTCGACTTCTTGCGCTACGATTTATTTCGCAGCTACGTTGTTCGAGACGTTAGACAAACTGATACGTACTCTTTCTCATATTCCTTTGAAACTGTCGAAAATCCTTGTGACGATATCAATCCTGACTTGTACTCATCCCTGAGTAAAATATCACGGTTAATTGTTTCGGTGAGATGCTTTAGATGCCTCACCCGACACGCTCGCCCCTGTTCATCGCTATAACGGGGATCCCGCGTTATGAAACGTCCCGTACACTTGTGTTCCTGTAGGTATTTGTTCGGTCGTATCGTCGTATGTTACGTGTTTAAAGGAGCCCGCACGGTGAGCGCGTATCGAGAGAGAGAGAGAGAGAGAGAGAGAGAGAGACCCTGTCGGGGGAAAATATTGTACCTGTGTGTACGCCTCCGAGGGCAGAAGTCAAATATTTCCGTGCTGTCTGTGACGAAGGGGCCTAGGCGGACCCTCGCGCGCCATCGCTCAATGGAAACACCGAATGGTACCGTTCTGGACGACCCTCGGTGAGCGAACCCGACGATTTCTTCTCCAGCGATAATTAAACCGGTAATTTCGCGAGGTTTCTCGAAAGACGTGATTCGGGAATAAAAGCTCGACAAACCAACTCACGGCGATCGTTTAAAACATAATCAGAAAATAACGTTGATAACTTTTATAAAAGTTAGCAATTTTTACGCACATACATCGTCTAGTGAATAGGATAATTTGTCTAAACTGTTAAAGCGTATGGATAGTTCGTTGAAGTAAGTCTCTAGGAATGTGAGATGAAATATTTAATTTTCGTTACAAGGTTTTACCGTGAGAGATACGGACACTGACACAGTCATCTCGAGATACGACAGAAAGGTAGCTTAGTCCCCGTAAAACTAAAGCGCCCCGAGCACTGGAAATATTTTATTTGTAAGAAACTAGTTAGGTGGATTAGCGCTAGAGTTTCGAGCACGTAAGTGATCGTGTTTGTAGATAAATTAATTCGTCTTGGTAAACGGGATCGTTATTCCGCGCGATTTTTTTAAAATTGCTACGTAATAATTCGAAGATCCGTTCTTTCGAGCAGGAGATCAATTTTCGTGAAGGCATATGGCGAAGTTCTGTAAACACAGGATATACCTGACTCGCGTGTTCACGGGACAGGTATGTGCCATCGTAATTACAACCTGACAGAAACTTCTGGCGGTGAATTAAGGAGAATAATTGGTATGCCTCGCTAAATCGAGTTGAGCGGACGACTTTTTTGAGAAGTTTGGTAACAGTCGGGGTAACGCGTCAGTCCCTTCCGGTTAATTGAATGTGTCAAATTGCAAATCCGGAAAATACGATTCCTAATAGGGGGAAACTAATTTCCCTACCCTTCTTCGTTACCAAATAAAGTACAAATTTACAATACACGTTCGAAGACGCGACGAAGTTCGCTTTAAATGGCCTCGAACGTGTGGACAGTGTGTGCGTCTGTTTGGAAATCGAAGCGATAATCGCAAGAAGATCGAAAGACCCGCAAAATGTTGCGCACCATTGAAGCAGGAATGCGTCAATGCGCTGGCGAGTCCGTAAAAATACGGATATACGTAAATCGTGTACACGTACACGTACGCGTACACGTACGCGTACGCGTACCCCTTCGTCGCAGCGAATTAGGTTAACTAGAGCTGCGTGCTCGAGAAGGGACCAAAATGGAGACTCGTGGTATGAGATATACAGAACCAGTTTCGTGAGAACGTTTTCCACAGTGGACGCGGTGATCAAAGCGACCATAATCGCGTGAACTCTGACCCGCGACTGGAATTTAAACTGGGACGAATTAAGTGTACGCGAAGGGCGCGGCGAACTTGTCCCTTTGGAACAAGTTCCCTTTATTAGCTGCTTCATTTATCAAACAAATTCCTTCGTTTAGAAAGACGACGACTCTCTCTCTCTCTCTCTCTCTCTCTCTCTCTCGTATAGTCTTCGCTCGACGCTGAGTATTCGGTGCGCGTACAAGTAACCAGGATCAAGAAAACGCACTTTTATAATTCAAAGTAGTCCTTGCAACGTCTAAAAAAAAATTCGAAGATTTTTCCCACCGACCTTTCCAAAGAACATCGAAGCGACGACACGCAATTTTGGACTGGGGCAATTTTTCGGCGATTACGAGCGAAAATACTTGGCTTCCCCGGCAACGATATAAATTTCACGCGACTCGCAGGCGGATACGTGTGGTCGGAGCATTGCATAATAGGCGGCCAGTGCGTGCACGCCGCGTAATGCATGATAAAACGAAGGGAACGATTCGCTCGTAATACAAACACAATATTAATTACGGCGATCCGCGTTCCCAAGGCTCCCTTTCGTCGAGACCTGCGCCCGCGCGCACCCCCGTCCCGAGAAGATCGAGCGCCGAAACGGAAAAGGAGAAGGAGACGGAGAAGGAGAAGCGATCGCGAGGAGATCGTCGGCCGAAAAAGAGAGAAAGGCAGGAAACGAGAAGAAAAAGAAATGGAACGGGGGAGAATCCGTAACGAACGCGCATTAATCAGCCACGCGGTGGTGCATCGCCGCTGCACGTGCTCCGCGTTGCACACACGCACTCGCGCACGCGTGGGCGCCCGTGCTGCATCTTCGCGTGCTTGTAATTATTATAAATCCGCTTCCATGCCCCCTTCCTCGCATGCGCCATCATAAATCCGTAAAAATGATTCCGAAGCAGCCGCCGCGAAAATCTTATATTCCGCATTAATGACCGACCCCACTTTACGACAGAGATAAAACTTGAAATCGCCTGGAGTGGGGTCACCGTTTCCCAAAAAATCTGCGACAATAAAAATCTCGAAAGTCGAAATAAAGAATTACTCTTAAATAGATGGAATAATTTATAACGAATGAAATATCGGATTACGAAGAATGATCGATATTCGTATGAAATATTAAATTCAAAAGAATGCATACGGATAGTGCTGGGGGCAACTCTGCCACCGAGTCTCCTCGTTATTTTCCAAATCGCGTGGAAAGTTGCTCGGCCACGTCACGGATCAGCTGTTAGTTTATTAGTTATTATTAGCCATTATATACTAGTCCACGTATTAGGCGACTAGCGGGTCTTGTCCTTTTATGTAGTCACATGTCCTCGATCTCGTTGCTATCAGCTTCCGCGTGCGAAAGTGAAACGATCCCCGCGATTACCTGCGGTTTAGTAGCCCGTACCGCACGACACGTCGCGAAGCGCGATGTCCTCTCGTCCGACGACATCCGGACCTCGATGAATTTTACAGAATGAAATATCGTTTAACTTTCCGACGTTTTAACGAAGCGTGATAATAGTTAGGAATACCATCGTATACACGGGGAAAGAATAGACTCGATGATTTCGATGAAAAGCTAATAAACCTAACAAGCAAGGCAACGAACAAAGAAGAAACGGGGTTCCACGCGTGCAATCGCGTGTGAGCAATAATAATCGCAAGTGTTTCGATCGAGCGGCGTCTCTCCGCAGAATTAACTGGCAGAACAATTTCACTTTCGCGTCAATCGCAAAATCGAATCGAGCCGAACGAGGTTCGAGCACTGGTTTCCCCTCCGGGTCCGCTTTCCCCGATTGTCGGACGACCGATTGATCCATCCGCGACGACTACGGCTAATCAGTTTAATTGCGCTCGTACAAATTAGTCGCGGGCACCGATGCGAGTCGAGCCAAAGTCCACGATTATTCGCGAAAACTCGCAATTAACGCATACCGCGGTTCGTTAACGGCACGGGAAAAAAAAACGTTTTCTCACGTGCGCTCGCGCGGCTACGCCGCGTACGCCCACGTTGACGTCGACGTCTTCGTCATCGGTGTCAAAGGCGAGTCGTAAGCAACGGACGCGTCGTCGGACCTCGCGAGGCGCGGATTATTCAAAATCCCGGACTATTTTTGATTTTGCGGGATGAATTGCGAGTCCTCGAGCAGAGTAAACGATCCCAGGAAAGCCACGAGCCGCCGTCGCAGCCGCCGCCGCCGCGACGGGACGAAGATCGGAGCCACTTGAGTAGCTTCTCCCTTCTCTTTCCTCGAGAAATGGGTCCTGCACTTATTTGGCTTCTTCCCGTCCTTTCCGGTTTTCGACCTGGGAACAAGGATATTGCGAAAGAACCGAGGAATCGTGGGAAGTGAGCGACACCGATCGAGAAATCATCGAGCACCTTCGACCGAGCATCGTGCAGCAATATCTCTGTAAAACGACACCGTGCGCCGAGGACTACGACGGGGATCGCCGAGGATGTCCGTTGCATTGTTTCATCGAAAAACTCTGTTCCGGAACGACACCGGGTTCGCGCGAACCGTGCACACCTCTTTCGCACGTTCGCGTAATCCTTGCTCGTTCGCGGGGAAGGTTAACGAGAGGGATCAGCGTGGCTCGTGGAACGCACTTCACGCCTTCTTAAACGAACCCGCTTGGTAACCTAGTCGAGTTGCTGCTAACGGTGCAAGGATGAACGAAAGGATCGCGTTGCGAACTCCGGCGAGTCGATTTGCAGCGTTCATCGTTGCCGATTTTACTGTTATAACATCAATTAAGCCAGCCGAGATTATTCGTTCGTCGAACAGCGAAATTCGAAAGCCGAACACGCTCGCGATTCGATCTAATGGAAATCGATGGATGCTTATTGGTCCGAAATGTCCTTTAAATGTCCTGGCACCAGAACTTTGTTAATGCCTATACACGTGGCCGCGTAGCCGGGGACGAGTTATCGATTGCATTGACAGCGACCACGCTACCTCGACCCGCTGCAACTGCAACTGCAACTGCAACACGATTTGCGGAAGCAGGCCTTACTCTCTCGCTCGCGTGAATAGCGACGCGTGTCACTTTTTTCTCCGAAGGTCAGGAATATGGTAGCTTACCCATAAACGGTTTCATCCCCGATTTCTGCCCCTACTAATTTAACTACCAATTTTATCTCGAACGCCTACTTCAATAATTATCTCCGCATCTATCGTCTCTCGAAGTTCGAATTTCCTGATTATAGCCTAATCGCTTCATACATCAGCTAAAAATAACATGTCGATGCAGCGTTTGTTCGGAACTAAATTAGCACGTTCGCATGCACTTGGGAAAGTTCTCGCACCGGTTAAGGAGTAGACAAAATGAATAATTTCATTTGACTATTTCGAAAAATGGCAGATAACTTAATCGCAATTTCAACTTTGGAATCGCATTAACTCGGTAGAAGGGAAACGGTCATCGGGAGAGCGAGCTTGCGACCGAGTTCGAGCTTCGCCCCGACGAAGGTGCGAGCGAAGATGGTTGGTTTACCAAGGGTTCGCGGGAGATACGCGCGAATGCCTTGTCACCTTCTTAATCAACGGTGTGAACGTCGCCTTAAGTAACACCGCGTTACGCAAACAACTTGCGCTTTCGCATTGCTTTTTTCTTCCCACGTCGCGCGCGCGCGCACACACGCACACACATCCGCACCGGTACTGCCTCCTCTTGTCCACATCCACCGCTATTTTTCCGCAAACGAACATTTATGTTGCTAATACCTACGCAAAGTTATTCTCGGACCGATCCATAGGTCATTGATAGGAATCGTGGTCGTGAATGAACGTCGAACGCGGAAAACCCGATGCGCCTGTCAAGCGTAGCCTCGAACTTACACCCGACTAACAAGCTGCTGATTTTCGGTCAATTCTTGTTCTTGGTCTGATTTTTCCCACAAACTGTTCAATTAGCAAGTGCTGCGTAGAATAATTCTTGCGGTTTCGAGCGAACCAGCTTCTGTCGTTAAGGGGGAGTTAAACGTTTAATCCTCGGCCGTTATACTGGGTCAAAATGTCCCATGTTTATTTCAGAAAAGGGATAGAGGGACCTCGCGACGGACAGAGTGGAACGAACAATTTATCGGTTCTAAACGAAGACGATATCCGAGGGTAATCGGTGGCCCTATTTCCTCGACGGCAAATCGATCTGTCCGCGAGCGTTTCTCGTCCGATCCCCGGTCGAATCGCGAGACAAAGACGAGTCGAGTCTCGAGGTTGCAAACGAATCGAGCCGACCTACCGGCCGGCCGGCCGGCCGAGCGGGAGTCGACCGCTCCGTACATCAGAGCCAATTTACCGGCCATTATACGTTTGCCTCCGCCAACGGGTCCCTCCTCGTTGTTTAGTTTATTGGTCGAGTGCGATAATGTTGCGCGTAATCTCCAGCTGGAATATTTTCACGCGCGGTGGCCGCCGCCCGCGCCGCCCCGGCTTTCGACGATCGCCAATTAAGCGAACCAACGGTCGCACCTGTTAAATCGCCTGGCGATATTCGATCGAGCGCGGCCCATTTGCTTTCATTATCGAATAGAACCGTCGCGGTCGCGCGCACTACGAATACGAATGTTTACAGGGCCGCCGCGGATTATTAGTGAGAAGCCCCGCGGATGCGCTAATCGCGAGTCAAGGATCGATCCGTCTCACCTTGACGATTCGGCCGATCCAGACCCGTCGACGAGTAAAAGCTGCGGGACCTGAACTTGGTCGGAACGAATCTCGCTGCGAGGTTTCTAATTGGTAAGCGGTGTATGAATATTCAGCGGGTACTTTCAGCGCGCAGTCACTCCCAGTTTCGATTACATACTTTCCAAGGAACAATGAAGTGCGAAGATCATTGGGCAACACCTGTTCGTTCGTGTCTGCCGCGTTCCGTTCGTAACACGTTTTTCTTCGTTCCTCCTCAATAAACGCGACTGCTTTCCAATGTTAATTCGCTCATGCTACAATTTTTTTTCGAGCAGTCAGACTCGTGCGACGCGCACCTCGAAGAAGAGAACGCTGCCGAGGGTTCGGTTGCCAGCAATCCGCCGAAAAGAAAGTTATTGGAAGCGTTAACGATCGCTCGATCCGGCGATCGGCCGTTTATCCTTCATCGGGGTCCCCGAAGATTGCTCGATTGGTCGATTGCTCGATTGGTCGTCGCCTGCCTGGAGAGGTCCGTTTCGAGTCGGAGCAGGCTGAGCATTCGAAAGGAATGAGGATAGAAGGAACGGTTCAGCCAGGCCAGATATATTTAACCTCTTCGCTGCGCAGTCCGTCCGCAAGGAGCAACACTTGCTCTCCGCGATTTAAATAAATGTACGCTCCGAATACCAGCCATTGTCTCGGTCCGCGGCGCAACCACTTACCAGGCATTTGCAAAACAAACAACGCCCTGTTCAATGCGCAACCTGATAACGACCCCCACCGACCCTCCATTATTATAGTATTTCTACGCGAGGATTAGCGAACGTTTCAGCGTTTCATCCGATCCGTTCTCTCTGCTGTTTCCACGATTCGGTACCATCGGATCGCGAACGAGGAACAATGCGCCGTGCCTGAACAATGGTAGCGATTTCGTAGTCGTTGGACATAGCATTTCGTGCGATCATACATACGTACAATTCCCTTTCGACTATGACCGATGGTTGACTTTTGATCGTAGTACAATTAATTAGTTAGAAAAGTAATAGGTCGATCCGTAGGTATTATAGCGTTGCTTTTTAATTTTAACTTTTTCCCGCGTAATTATTGACTAACGAGATTCGAGAAAACGATATCGTGCGTATAAACTTGCACTGTTTCAAAATGACTGGTCGTTCCCGCAATCGGTAATTCTAGCCGTTAAACGGTTTAAAAAAGCGCTCTTCCACTAAAAAGTCTATCGATAAGCATCCAGTAGTTAAAGTGGTGGCAAACGGAGCTATTCCATTTTACCGGGCGTATCGATGATGAAATCGGGGTATCCGTTTCAAAGCCAGAATTAACGTGCGCCAGAGAATTAACGTCTGAACACTTGAAATCACCTGAACATCCGCAGTCTAGATCCGCCGAGTCCCCCTAGTGGCCTAAATAAGTCAGGCTAATCTTCTGCCGGAAGCGCACACGCTACTTTGTAGGGCACCAAGTTTCGCAGCGAGCTATTTAATTGCTGAATCAAAAATTGGACAACGCTGTTGGTCGACCAGCGATTCGCTGCGACGAGATCAACGATAGATTCGAAGATGACGCGTTGATAGCCACTCTATGCGGAAACCATATTGGTCCTCTAACGTGGGTAGTTGAGAAAAAATTCTCGAAAATTCATTCGCGAATTTGGTGTCGATGCGATATAGATAAATCATCGTTGTAAATATTAATGGCGTGCGAACGATCGTATCCTTCTCGCGCATTTTGCATTTTTTAACGAGAAACCACACCCACGCGCGTCTCTCTCTCTCTCTGTTTTTCTCTATTAATACTGTTCTTTGGTAACAGACGGTATACAAATTTGACGAGCATTTCACGTTGTATAAGATTCGAAAAACCAATCGGCAGAAATTACATATAGTACTGCGCGAACGCATCGAATATTTGATCTTTGCCAGAAGTTCGTCGAGTCGAGTCGATAACGGCGAAGAGGGAAACGATCTCGGGCTTGATCTCAAAGAAAACGGAAACGCTGGGACCCCGGGTCACGGAGATCACAGCAGCCAGAAGCCGAAACGGTATCGAGCCGACGAGATGAACACGGGGGCCGGGATAAAAATAGACGCTGAAACACCCATGAGGACCCTTTCGTCGGGTCTAAGTGCGTGAGTGGCGTGGAGTGGTTGACCAGTTGGTCGGAAGTGCACACTGCTCTCGGTCGATGGGAGGATGTCAGCACGGACCGTGACGAAAGGATGCAACTGGTTGAAGGAGGGTAGAGAGAGAGGCTGAGCGGAGCTCGGAAAAGGGAAAGAAGATCCCGAGGATGCCGAGGATAGGAGACACTCGCAAAGATCCGAGGGTTCCTAGTTTTGAGAGACGGGAGTGCAGTGTGTCGGAAGAAAATGGCTCGTTAGTGGAACGATGGTAACGAAAGAAGGAAATCGGAGGGACCGATCAGCGGTGATATAATCGTTGCGTCGAGAGAAGTCAAAGGCACGAATGATTTCGGAGCGGTTTGCGGCTCGTGATTCCGGGCTCTTCTTCGCGTCGTGCTCGGAATCCGAGGAAAGAAAGAGAAACACGGAGCCAGCAGCAGCGTCCAAAGTCGTGCTTCAACTTTCACTCTGATCTGTTACGCCTCGACAATATCCCGCCGCGTTGCCTTCTCTCGCTCGGCTCGGCTCGGCTCGGCTCGGCTCGGCTCAGTCCCCACCATCTTACCCCATAGCAGCCCGTGCACACCATTCCCGTCGATCCTGTTCCGATTCGTGTCTCGCGTGGGGTACAAGGTAATGAGTCGAGATGGGTCCAGGTATTAGGCCTAGTTTTTCAAATCGGGTTCACTTTGAATCGCGTCGCTCCCTCGGCAAACTTCGGAAGCTTTCGATTTAGTTAATTCTCTGAAAGGCATCCGATGGCTCTTCTTTACGAAATATCGCGCGCGTTCGGATAATGGAACGTTCATTTGGATGCGACGCTAAACCGAAATATATGGTCATTCGTTTCGAACGGATTTACAGGATCAGCGTACCTTTACTATCTTCCTTGCCATGAAAAATTCAAATTGACCATGATCCACTTTCATTCAAGTAATTCAAATGCGTACAAACGCGTAGGAAAAGTCTCGCATGCGCGAGAAACGGATATAACTTTCAAACGAATTGCGTTTTCTATACCTTTTTACCGGCAATTTCACTCGAATTTGTTAAGACAGATACACGCATTGGCAGCATTTAAGGACCATCTTCCATGTTTGTAGAAACAAAACATTACTTTACATATTATTACTTTACAGAAAACCTTTTAGAGCGAATGCGCGTCTCCCACTTACAGTAGATCGATATTTTTCTCACGGTTATAATGGTTGTTTGAATGTGACACGAATATCAATTAAAGTGGCCGAGATGTCGCTCGTACGCGTTGGTCATAAAATCGCTTGGCTCTTTATGACGTGTTTAAACGCACCACCGGACCAGGTAGATGGTAGATATCGCGGCGCAGAAACAAAAATGCATACCAATTGCGGCCAACGAAAGAAAAAGTTATCGTTGTAGACCAGCCCGGGGCGGAGTTAAAAATATAGCCAATTAAGGACCCACGCAGAGCCGAACGCGAGGGACAATGTACTCCCGCGGCTTGACAAATCCGAGATGAAACGGGCTCGTCGACTTTCCCCGTTTGTTTCCTCTCTTGAACGCGAGTAATATCCTATATATCTTTCGCCAGCTGACGTTCGCTGCATTCGGTTCTCCGTTTAATTGCGAAATAAGGCGAAAATCGCCCGTAAAATCGATGTCTCTGAACCACGAACCACCTTTCTCGCAAAAACAATTCATCTCTCGTTGCGGAAATCTCGAAGAAATATGCGTAAGCGAATATTGTAGACGCGACTGCAAACCTGTACTTTTTTACATCTTTAAAATCAGCCTTAAAATATCACCGTTTCCGAGTGATTTTTACAGAATTTATTGAAACATCGTGATTTGCCCGAACGTTATGAAGCGGTAATAAAGGTTCCGAACGTTGTAAAGCGCCGTTAGACTGGAGCAATGCTAAGTTTATCGAAAGGGGTCACATAATAGGGTCTACCCAGTCCGAATCCTGCGAGTCTAAGGGTCAATCGATAACAAATCTAAATATTGACGCAGCCTTTTATCAGAATCCACGATCCTTAAGTGCCGAGGCGATCGTAATTCACCGTGTATCTTGTACACACAGGAAAGGACGAAAAGCCGTAAAAGCTGAGATCACGAGAAACGAGGTCGTCGCGGCACAAACAGAGTCGCCCTTTTTGTAGACCGACGATCGAGCAGAGCCCGCGAACTATAAGAATAAGCTGTCGAGATTAGGATTCCTAGAACCATTCCGATTTCTCTTCTATCCTGCTTCCGTGAATCATCTTTCGTTCGCCATTAACAATATCGAAGCGATCATTGTTGCCACTTAACGTTCTCAAAGAGGTTTCATTGATACCGAAAGTATGGTTTCGACAACTTCGACCCATCTCTAATCTCTTTATTCCGTTGAACGTCTTGGTAATCAACTTGGGAAGATTATTCGAGCCTCGCGACTCGTTATTATAGTTGCCGATTATCAACAACTCTGGAAACGAGATATGTACAATGTTGAAAGCAACCAGATATCGAATGTTCCGGTTACATTCATTGATTAAGAAAAACATAGGAAAAAAGCTTACTGTACAAAAGAATCTGAGATATTATTTCATATATGTATAATTATTTTCCCTTAAAAGCAAAGTGATAACTACATCGTAAAATCGTGCGCAGACCTGTCGGAACAAACGATCTTATCTTTTAGTTTTTCTAATGGAATAATTGTAAGAGCCGAATCGAAAATTCATATACCTTTCCACGTACGCGCGACGGTTTTCGAATTTTCGCGATGCTACAAAGATTATTAACGGGACCTGAAAATGCGTTCGGTATACGTGTTCCAGCCGAGATCGATTGTCGTACTGCGACACTAGTGTTGGAGTTGGCACAACTCAAGGGTTGCCCCGTTCACGGTTGGCCCTGAGATCAAACCTCGGATCACAGAGACCTTCCGAGATGCTCTCAACGTTCAAGAGTAAAGTTTGATCAAATTTAGATACGGCCGCGTTTACGACCCTTCCCAGCCATCCGCAATTAGGATAATGCCAGAATAAAAATAGCGGCGGCATCTTGAATCCGACGCAACGAAAACGAAAACGAAAACCTCCGTGCCCTTTCCGCCTCGACTATCCGCCGTCTACCTTGAAAGCCCTCCAACCTGAATTTTATTCAACCGAATTCAAAATATGTACCTTCTTGTTTGCAACTAGGCTAATGCCAGAACCAAAATAGCGAACGCATCCTGGACGCATCGCTACCGACGACGAGGTGGTCTACCGCTCTACCGTTTTTGGATCGGCTATTTTTCTCTTTTATCGGCCACTCCGAATCCGAATTTCCTCGAATCGATTCAAAATCAAAAATACTTGATAGTCTACGAGTAAATATATAATACCAGAATCGAAATAGTCTCGAAACCCTTTAAACCAGAGTTCTGATATTAAATGTGAAATAAATTTTTGCATAGAAATGGAGAAACGGTTGGGACTCCCTGCGCGGTAACTTCGCGGAACGAAACCGTGCCACGATAAATTATGTCCAACCGTTACGGAGTCATCGATAAAACGCGGGAAACGGTGGCGTTAATATTTCATCGAACTCTTAAACGGCGGTAAGTAAACAGCGCGATACACAATATTTCAGAATCCGCACAACGTTCCGTGGCCAATAAATAACGCGGTAAATCATCCGCTAGTCTGGATCATTGCTGTGCTCTATTTAACCCTTGTCTATTGTTCGAATAATCGTTGCTTCGATACTCGTCAACTTTCGCTGAATTCACGTTCCTTATGTAAAATGCTTCATTCCGATAATATTCACCGGTGCGCGATAATATATAATAGTCCGACACGGAATATCAAAATAACAGAAATAAGTATGTATTCGTCTTCGACTGTTTCACGCAACGTTTCCACAAGACGCTCCGCGGCAACTTTTAGTGTACGATGAAAATTCATTTTCCGTCTACTCGTTAATCATTTCCGCCCTGCGCTAGACCTCGAATAAAAAAGGAGACGCGAGTTAACCGCGATAAAACTTCCTTCGGCTTGTGCAATTTAGCTCCGAGCCGCATAACTTGTCGCAGGCCGGATTTATTGAAACGTTTCCTGTCCGCTCGATTACACCACGGAATTAGTAAGATGCCGTGGAATATATGAGAAGAACGTGGTAAAATATAATGACGTTTAAACTTACCCGCTTACAGAAATTGCTACCTTAAAACGACAGCGGAATATTTATCTGGCAGCGGCTCTGTTTTCTTCCCCGATGAAACACAGTCGGCGGGGCGGTATCGATATAAATGTCTGGGGAAGAAGGACGCACGCGATTTTCTACGACTCGCGTGTCGTAGAAAACCCTCCAACACGAAAATCTATTCTATCCAAGTCGATCGCATCGTTTCTCGCTGCTTTGAATTTTTATATGAAATTCAATGTCGTAGAAATTGTTAATCGTTTCCTCCATCAATGGTATCGAAACTAAATCTAAAGCAGAAAATCGAAACTCGACGATTTAGAAATCGATCGTCGATAACAGAAAGGTAACATGGCGAACGCGATCGTTGCCGCCGTTAAAAAATATATGTATTACTTGCATGCACAGGGGAACGTAATTTTCATTAATTGTAACCATTTGTTGTTTAATAATCCTGCATTCGGAACGGAGGACACGAGTAAAACAAATAGTAAAACGTTAATTCGAAGTCCACCAGAAACAATACGGAATGTTGCAATTAACGGTTACTCACATTTTCGAAGTCCCGCTTTACCGAAAGCACTGTCAGATTCCGTGCACTCGTGCGCACCGGTTACGTAACCACAGAAATGCTCAAATTCGTCGCACACACGCGAGATTTATAACGAGAACCTTTATAACCCTTGTTATCAAGCACACTTGTAACTCCGCGAAAGGTGTCTTCTTTCGGATCGCACTTCATCCCGCTTGCTACGGTTAATCGTATAAACTTCGACTTGCTTCCGTTCGCGAATTTTCGAGTGTTACGACGCTAAACCGATCTACTTTTCTTTAAAAAAAGGAGAAACAAAGAAAAGTAGTTGCAATGCGCGTAACAATATTTTTCACAGATAACCTAGCGCTAGGTTCCGGGGGTTTCCGAGACCTTCCTCGCGTCGAAGGCGGCTTCGCGGCGGGAAACACGTGAAACGCCGTCGTTATAATGCTGCATGGCTAAAGTGTCATTTTCAAATCGCAACTCGACGAAAAGCCGAAAAACATAAACCCGTTCCCGTCGTTCTCATCCTTTCCCTCCCTTCTTTCTTCTCTCTTTCGTTCTATTCTCGTTGCTTCGCTTTACCGCGATTCTTAGAGTGCGAGCTAGGCACTCGCATACACGTGTACGCGAAAACCTTAGCCAACGTACGCGGCGGTTCCCTTTCTCGCGATCGGGGTCTCGTTAACAGCGTCCGCGGCTGGATCAGACTTTTTCTCCGGTCACGATACCGAACGGAACAGAACGGAACCAAACAAGGAGAAAAAGAGTGAGTGTGTGTGTGAGAGAGAGAGAGAGAGAGAAAGGGAAAGAGTACGCGACAGGTCCACGCTGTTTCGCGTAGCCTCGTGACAACTGCGAGAAAACGCCGGTAAAAGAGAGACGCGAAACGGAAGTTGTTTCGATTCACGGTTTACTTACCATGCAGAAGAACTTCAGCCCGGCGTTACGCCCGCGCACGTACCACAATCTAAGAAAGCTGTACACCAACGAATCGGACAATCGGAGGTAAGAAATCCGTGATAGCTCTTCGCCGTGATCCTGTTCGTTGCAGGAGAGGTTCCTTCGAAAAGCACGCAGGCCTCTCGACGTCGTCTCCTCTCTTTCTCTTCGCCTCGTTTCCTTTCGAACTGGTCACCTTACCAGGTACAAAACTGACGGACGGACGGACGGAGGAACAGGACTACCGGCGAATAGAAAAACCTCACACGCGTGGTCCTGCGGCAGTGAGCAAAAAAAGGGGAACGTTAACGCGACGAATCGAAGTCAAGTGCAACATGCACACACGAGCAACCGTACGGCGCGCGGGTTCAGCGGCCGACTGAAAGGATGCAGTCGCCTTTGGTCCGCCATGGTCCGCTCACGGACCCCTGTGGCCCCTCGTGGTCCGGCCAACCCCCCACCACCTCGCGACTAACAGAGACAAAGCAGCTGCGCGCGCACCTACACATTTTTTGACCCTCCGCCATTCTCCCTCCCCTCCGAGCCGCTCTCCCCCTCCCGCCCCCCACTCTGCCGCCCTTAGGCTCGATCCACCGTGCATCGTCCCCTACGTTCCATCGTACGGAACACAGGCACACGCTGCCTAGCGATGGAATCGATCCGCTGCACGATGCGATAATTCACCAATATAGCGGAACAAAATTATTACACAAGGGTTAATCTAATTTCCGGTGGTTTCGTTCGGTTTTCGACCAATGGAAAACATAATGCGCAACTTAACCCCTTCAGCGTCCCATTTCATTTTTAGAACGCGCACCTGTGTGCTCAATTCGCGTTTGGCTACGACGAGTATACTCGACAAAAGCAGAGTAAGCTTACATTCTATTGCTAAATCTAAAATTTGATGTATTGTACCACCCATTGAAGAAAGTATAAGTTAGATCGAATCGTTTCCTTAATTCGATCGAACACTCGTTTAATTTCTTACAAAGTATACATAGTTATCGAAATACATTAATCGATGTATTTTGAGACCGTTACCTTTGATCCATAATCATCCATCCTATCATGGCGCTCGTAGGATATTTGTCGCTCATTTTCAACGACGATAATATGATTGAAAATATGCAGTTTATGGTGCAGAAAAATGGATTCGTAGTTATCCTTTTTACAAGTCGAGTCCTTTGAGCGAGTTTCCCAAACTGTCCGCATGGCGCTCTTGCATCGCTGTCACATCATCGCGCTTAATACTATTGGATAATTTGAAATTTTACGTATTGAAATTTCCAAGACTGCTTGAAAAAATACAAAGAGTGTAGGAGATTTGTATGGAATTTGCATACGAAAAGTGAAAAGGATATTGAAATATCTTTTTATCTCTTAGGATATTGAAGTATCGTTCAATCGAAGAGAGGAATCTATTGTATGAAAAAAACGGTCGTAGCAGTATTTCTCATTAACCCTTAATATCTTAAAGAAACTGTTAGACGTTTAATTCTTCTCATGTTGCGTTAATGTTTTCATGAAATATTATTGATTTGAAAGCATACCCCTGAAGACTGCTATTGAGCAGGAGGGTATTGTTCCCATTGCTAATAAGGCGACGTACACATCGCTGCCAAGGAGCAGCCTTAGTCGACGCTCTCGCCCGCATGCTACCGCTCGGTCCCTCTTCTTTCTTCTTAGAGGACTCGTCATAGGCCCTGTTTACACCCCGCGAGAAGGAGAGACTGTTACCGGTCTGGTAGCTTATATCGATATAGGAAAAAGTACCGGCCGATCCTATTGCACTGGCGGAATCGAGGTAACCGCGCTACAATCCGTCGGACCAATACCAATCGCGGCACTAAAATGACGATCTTCTAACGCATCCTGATAACGACATTGCTCGCATTGCCAACGATACAAGGCGCTGTAGATTACGTAATAACAGGGCAACAGCTATATTAATAGCCGTTGGTAACATAATGAATTAAAACGTAAATTACTTTCTACTAATCCTATTTTATATTTTATTTCTTGTTGGAAAAATGTTCCCACACCACCATTGCTAGTCGAATAAGCGGTTTAATTTTTTTATTTTAAAATTGCGCGAGATCTAGGTAAATTGAATTTTGTCATTTTGACAAGGAATACTAGTCGAACTTGGTGCTCGATAGGTTCATTGTTAATTAATTTTTTATATATAAATGGAATTTATTAATATGAAACAAAATGTTTGTATGTGTATATTTAGATATACATATATGGATACGTATAATAGAAGCATTGATGGTAGTACAAATTTTCTTTCGCTTCAAAGGGATCAGCTAATTATCGATTCCCTTAACGCGCAATTATGACGACCTATTCCCAATACAAAACAGTAATTATTATACCTCGTTTCCTAATAATGATGTACCGGATATCGTTCTTGATTACCAAGGGTTAGGTGCGAGCATCAAGGGGTCAATAAACGAGTACTTTGATACCGTGCTAAACATTACCGGTATACGTAGACTGTGCGAATAATACTTTGAATTATAAAGTAATTTGCATGAAGCTTGTACACAAAACTTTGTCGGTCTCGTGTCCTGTTATAATTGTATTTAGACTACTTTGAAATGTGTGATAAAATATTATTGATAAATTAACATTTGACTGTTGACAATTATGTATAAAATAATTGTAAGAACCCGATGAGAATACTGCTTTAAGAAAATATTTTTAAACAATAATTTATTAAATTAAATAAAAGGGACTGTTTTTAAACTGTACGATAAAAGAATATAAATGAATGAAACAGTCGCGCCACCCAATCGGTAACATAGTACCATTTGTTTCGACATTTACGAAAACGCGATGTGCAATGGAATAACTGTAAATGAAGATAAAGAACTATTCTTAGCTCTTATAAATCACATGTATACAAAATGCTAATTTTAAATGTAGAAATAATTTTCGTGCTCCCTAAACTGGCTCGCACATTCCCACCATTTTGCTGCGCATTCAGTTCTACGCAACTGGTGTAGAAAGAGTACGAGATACGGTAGAGAAAAACAGGATGACACCCATCCGATTCTATTGTGGGTTGTGCACATGGATAGGAATCCTAACTTGGCTTACTTTGTCGTGTTCGCGGCCTAACTTTTTTCGCGCATTCATTCGATTAGTGCGCCATCTAAGACACGCATCGTGAAATTCTATTTGTAAAAGAGCTTCGTTTTCAAATTCAATGCGTCACGTTTGACTCGGGCTGTCGATGTAATTTTTCATTTACAATCAATTGTAAATAAAAAATAAAACTTTGGTCGTTCTGTAATTTATTCGAAATTAATAATTACTTGGAGCTAATGGCTGTGAAGTAGTATTTTCAAATTTTACGCCACATGCCCGCGTGCTTGATAGCGCGCCAATGGAATGGATGCGCTAAAAGAGTAAGACCGTAAACATGGTAGAGTGAGACAAGCTACATCGTACATGTAGTTGTCTTGATTTCATCACCAACCAATCTGAGCAAAGAAAATTTCTATATTAACCCTTGTTAACGGATCGAGTTGTGGCCTAAAGGTGTGTAGAAGTTGGACTCGTTACTGTACTATTGCATTAGTCATATAAAATTTTGTTACTCTAAGATAATGTTAATACAGATCCAGGAAAACGTTCCATGATTATATGTAGTAATAAATATAATAAAACATTTGTTTATAAATATCACATGGCATTGGGTAGTTTATTTAAATGAGTATGCCTAGTGTCGTCTGCCAAATAATCTTTTCGAATTTAAGCGTCATCACGCAAAGTATTAAATGTGAAATATATTATGAATTAAATTTATAACGTTAGAAAGTTTTAATTACTTCCAAAGAATCAACAATTAATGATAGTACGATAATAACATTTTTCAAACTATATTTTAAAGTTATTTAAAAGCATGATAAACAGGTTACTTGTATAATATTTCGTTTCGATAAAATTTCAAGTAGGATCTACGGTTATTAAAAATTGCTTAATGATCATGTTAAACTGCATTGTACTATGAAGAATATATTTCTTTTCATCGTTTTGGTAAGATCCACTTATTAAATTCTTATCATAAATTAATTTGTTTCTTCAGTTTAAGATAATGTTTTTCAGCAAATACCGTACGTGTTAGCGTTCAAAGAAAGACTGTTGCATTATATATCAGATGAAGTTACTGGAGGTTCTTACAAATATTATAGTCTAACCTATGATGGTTTCATCAAAATAATATTAACATCTGAGTAAGTAACGCCGCATAATTACAGTAGTATGTTGTAAGTAGTGGCGTTGTTTTTGTGTGAAGCGCATAAAAAAAACTTATCTATTTTAAATTTCATAGAACTGGGGATGCAGATATATATGCTTCCCAAATAACAACAAAACCAACTTATGAGCCTGATCAATATTGCCATCAGTCTGCTACTTGTGGAGAAGATATAATTCTTATACCTGATAAGTACTTATCGACATTAGTCTAAAAATATGGCAAAAGATATTAATAATAATTATCAACTTCTAGCTTTAAAAGACCAGTTAGTATAGGAATTTATGGACACCCATCCTATGAAATTAGTAAATATATTCTATTAGTATATGAAACGGAAAATACAGAAAATATTTTTTATAATAAAGATTCGGAAGATATTTATGAAGATGATAATGATAAGGTCTGCTTAATAGTTACATATTTTATAAGCATGATTTTCTGTATAATAAACATGATCGTATTGTTTTATTACAGGACCACGGCTTATCAATTTTAGCCCTCCTTACATGGCAACTTTTAGATATACTTCGTCAAATTCTGTTTTGTACATGGCAACATTTAGATATACTTCTTTAAACTGCATGGTGATGTGTATATAATTATAGTAGTCAAGAATTTAAAAGAATAAATATGTTGGAATACGAGAATCAAATGTTTTTGGAAATACTCCATGAAGATGGTCTTGTTGTTGCTGCAAAGTGCCTATTATTATTTCATTATTTTCCTTTAATTATAAAATATTCCTACAAGTACAACTTATTATTTATTTTAGGGGACTTGGTATAGAAACTGTATTTGTGAATGTATTGAGAGCTTATTTAGATCCAGGAAACTTGGTTATAGTTCTTGGAACTACGGTTCAAGATGAACAATACTTTATGGACAGATTAAAAAAATTTGAGATAAAACAATTACCCCGTGTTATAACCGCAGAATGTTCTTCAGACGAAAGGTTTCAGTCAATGGTTTTCCTTTTAAACAACAAATTTTTCTTTACACGTACCTCTAATTTTTCTTATCCTTATATTACAGATCTATAACATATCTAGAAGGAGGTGTTTTATTTATAACGGGTCGAATTTTTGTAGTGGATTTATTAAAAAATAGAGTTCCATTAAATTTAATCACTGGAATTCTTGTTTATAGAGCACATAACATTCTCCATTTGTATCAAGAGGCATTCTCTTTACGTTTATATCGACAAAATAATAAAGTATGTATTGAAAGAAAACGGAAGCAACACATATATATGCATTACAAAATAAGGTGTTATAACTATTTATTTTATTTTATATAGACAGGCTTCATCAAAGCTTTTACTTCTTCAGCATTGGCATTCACTGTTGGATATGCACAAGTAGAACGTATAATGAAGGCTTTATTTGTAAAAAAACTGTATTTATGGCCACGTTTTCACTCGCTTGTACATAGTAGTTTAGGACAGCATAAGGTAACTAAACTATGTAACCGTTGTATGATTAATAACCGTGTATTATAATTCGTAACAAGTAATTATAATTCATAGGCTGAGGTGATTGAATTACATGCAAAAATCACATCAAAAATGTTAAATCTACAAACTTGTTTACTTGATTTAATGAATTATGTAGTCAAAGAATTAAAAAAGCTCAATAAATATGTAAGTATTTTTGTTAATTTATTATATCATGTAATTACATTGAAATTCGATTATAATATATTTTTGCAGTTAGATTTAGATGAATTGAATACTGAAAATGCAATTGCAAAAAAGTTTCATAAGCAATTACAATCACAACTAGATCCTATTTGGCACCAACTTAGTCCAAAATCGAAACAATTGTTATCTGATCTAAAAATGTTAAGGGCTCTTCTCGCGTAAGTATTTATGTATAAAATGTTATTCAACAAATTAATTCATTAATGAAAAAATTCTCTATGAAACTGTACAGTTGTTTGACATATGAAGACTGTGTGTCATTTTACTCAATGTTAAACCGTTTACGCACTATGGAATATGCTGTAAAAAACAGTGGTTGGTTAATGTTAGATTGTGTGGACGTATTATTTAAAAACGCAAAAAATAGAGTTTATAATGAGAAAACAGGTGGTAAGTACTTAAAGATTTACATAAAACAGATTTGCGAACATGTTGAGTAATTCTATTTATTGTGCATAGAATTGAATCCAGAGCCGAATCCCAAGTGGGCTGCTTTAACTGAAATATTCTTAGAAATTCAACATCAAAATAAAAAAAGAAAAGACAGCGGAACTGTTGAAAAAATTCTTCTTTTGGTACACGATCGCAATATATGTCGTCAAATAAAAAATTACTTAACTATGGGTTCCAAGGAATATTTGTTGTACGAGGCAATGAAAAAACTTTCCCACAAAGAAATACAGACAACAAGGTAATAATTAATATAAAATAAAATTGATCAATTCCTACAATTAATTGTATTTGATTACTTTGTTACATACAGGGGAAAAAATACTGAAAAAGAATCAACATCAGAAGAGAACGCTGATAATGATACGGACGAAAACGAACAAGATAGTTATATGTTAACATTAAGTCAAAGACTTTCCGAAGAAAGCCAATCTGATTTAGCAGAAGGAACAGACAGACATGAAACTCTATTTGAAAAATGCTCACAAGTAACATCTTGCTACATAGTTTAATAAAAATTATAATTAAGGTATTTTACATTGTAATATAATCGTAATATAATATTTTAATAGATTGGAGAATTAGATTTAACCAACGTAACAGCGGATGCGCCTACCGTTTTAATACAATCTTTGAAAAGAAATGATGATCCAATGTCTTTGCAACGTGCTTTGGAAGAATATATGCCAACAAATATTATTATGTATGTAGCTGATATTTCTGCTGTGCGGCAAATTGAAGTATGCATAAAAGGAATATGAAGGTTTTTATGAATTTATAAATAAAATGTAATTACATGTATAAACTAGTATTATCTTGCAGGTTTACCACAATAATAATCCGTCGATAGATTTAAAAGTATATTTCTTAATCTATGGAGGCTCTACGGAAGAACAAGAATATCTCACATCGTTGCGTCGAGAAAAGGAAGCGTTTGAAAAATTAATCAATGCCAAAACCGTAATATTACTATATTTTATATTGAGCTGTTAATTTATTCACATTACTTATATTGTATTTTCATTCGATTTTAGACAATGGTCATTCCTGAAGACCAAGACGGTAAAACTGATGATTGTTTTAATCAAACAGTGCAAATAGATCCAAGCGTCGAAGAAAATACGCGTAAAGGTGGATTATCAAATCAATCCAATGTTACCAACACTGTCATAGTTGATATAAGGGAATTTAGAAGCGAACTTCCTGCAATACTTTATACAAGAGGCATGAAAGTTGAACCCATAACATTACTGGTATAACAAAACGCACTTTATTTTTAATTTAAATTATTTTTTAATCTAAGTTTGATGTAACATGTATTTCTTTATTTTCAATTTATAGGTTGGCGACTACATTTTGTCGCCAGAAATATGTGTGGAAAGGAAAAGTATTTCAGATTTAATTGGTTCACTAACTAGTGGTAGATTATACAACCAAGCTGTATCCATGACGAGACATTATGCTCAGCCAATGCTTTTGATAGAATTTAATCCAAACAAAGCATTCTGCTTTCAGGTAGATAGGTTTCCAGATTTTATAAATTAAAAAATATTTTCACTCTATTTAAAAAGTAACTTTTCTAATTACAGGGACACTATTATGCTAGCTCAGATGTACAAGACATGGCCATAACTACTAAGTTGCAACTGTTGACACTACATTTTCCACGATTAAAACTTATATGGTCACCTGGACCTCACGCAACAGCGCAATTGTTCGAAGAATTAAAGGTAGTAAAGCAAGCCTTATAGAACATAGTAAATACTCATTGTTTTTATTAATATCGCATAAAATATTGCAGCTAGGAAGGCCCCAGCCAGAGGCGACGAAAGCTGCTCAAGTCGGAATTGAAGATAATGATAAGATAGAAGCAGAAAAATTTAATTCTCACATTCACGATTTTATCGCCAAACTACCAGGTGTGACCACTAAAAATCTGTATTCAATTTTGAATAAAGGACAATCACTGGATCATCTTAACAAACTTACAAAAGTGCGTGTTCAAACAAACAACTGGTACATGATATTGGAGAAATCTTCTCATTTTTCTATACGTGTTTTTTCTTAACTTTGCAGGAAGAAATAACGGAGATGATAGGGAATAAAAATGAAGCACAAATGTTATACAGTGCGCTTCATGAAACATGTTCTGCAACCAACGAAAAATTGGCCACTACCGGTAAAAAGACCGTCTTCAGTAGAGGACGGGGAAAAAGACTATTTTCAAAAATCAAACAATGAGATGTGTATATACAATACACTGTTAAATCATATTTTACACGTGTTTGGAACTTGTTTGTGATCAATGTGCATTGTGTCAGAAATCATGTGAT
Organism: Augochlora pura; assembly: GCF_028453695.1. Taxonomy (NCBI): domain Eukaryota; kingdom Metazoa; phylum Arthropoda; class Insecta; order Hymenoptera; family Halictidae; genus Augochlora; species Augochlora pura. The sequence goes on along the minus strand of NC_135773.1, from coordinate 320,500 downwards.
ACAAAAAAGTATTATAATAAAATAAATAATAAGAAAAAATTTGCATCTACATCTTTTTGTAGAAAATAAGTATTATAAATGTATTCAAAGTACTAGAATAACCTTAGAATGAAATACGTAACAAAATTAAAACCATATACACATATTGATACAAAATATAATTTTATTTCAATTATTTTCTCATATTTTATTATTCTTGTATGTTACAAGATCTTATGAAACATAATATGGCATCATTTAAAATAGCTTGCAATAATGAAATACAATTTTGTGAGATCAGTAGATTCGATTCAATCTGCTTTGCTTCAATTATACTGCAAGTACAAAATTATGAAAATTAATGCACGTACAAAAAATATTCACGCCTTGGATATCTAATAATGGAAAATTACTCAACATACTCTACAATTTTTAAATCGTTACATTTCTCTGTTATTTCAGATTTTGTAACAGCTTTTGAAGCTATCTTATGTGCAACTTCCAATATTTGATGTATAGCTTCACGACTACCAATCGAGATATGTTTTAAGCAATACTATAAATAATATGTAATGTAATATTTTACGTGTTATGTTATCTTTCTTACAGGAATATGCATATTTAATTTTTATATTTAATTCACCTTATTATTGTCATAACAAAAGAGATAAGCTAAAATTATTTTAGAAATTTCAGAGACAAACATTAATTTTTCTTCTTCAGTTAATTGATTTGGATGAAACTGCAATAATAATTGTTGAAGCATCGCCTCAGTTACACTTCCGGTACTATCTTTTGGAATTAAATGAATTTCCTCAGGCACCCGCATATCCATACCTACCAGGAGTAATAGAATGAGGCTACAACAATGTTAATAAATATAAACTATGTATAATTCTTAAATACCTGGTTTATAATCAGATATGAGACAATAAAGACCATTTAAATAGCGTTCTGCCATTAAAACCGAAGCCGTATCGCGAACATCTATTTTATCCACTATATTGTCAAGCCATGATGTAATCGAATAAGAATCAAACCCGGTGTCACTATAGTTTACAGCTTCTCCTTCTGTACATATTGGTGGTTGATGTTTCTGAGAAATGAACAACACATATAATATATAAGTGATAATAATAATAGAAGTTATGGTATCAGTAACATTAGAACTGACATAAATTTAGAAGGTATAAAAATAAAATTTAAGTTAATAATAATCATCTCTACTGACAAGGAAAATTTTCGATTCTGTTTCCATCTTAGGTTCGTCTACAAAGATATATTCTCCGCAATCTGAAATTATTATTTCTTTAGAGGGATGTTCATAATATGTTGATATCTTTTCTAATGTTTCCAAAGTTTTAGCACCATCCACGAGTTGTCTTTTCGGGGCAAACATATTGTAATAATTATTTTCACAAATATATATTTCTAGAGTACTACTTTCTTTTGCTTACCCAAAAGCAACAAAATAATAATTCATCCATGGATTGGGTTTTAAGCATACAGAGAATTGAGGTCCATTACAATGTTTTCCATTATTTACCATAGATAAGACTCCGCGGCGATCATGTGGAATACAGTAAGACTCGTCAGGTATAGCAATAATATCGTCCACAAAATTCGTATCTTCTTTAGGTGATACAAGTCCTGATGAAAATAAAAACTTGCATAAAAATATAAAATAATTAGATTACTTTTGACAAATCATATTTGATTTTACCTCCACATTGTATCCAACCATTTTTTACTATGCGATGCACATACATATTTACGTAATAAGAATTTTTATAACATTTTGCTACTGCATCGTAACCGGTGCAAAGGTTTAAAAAATATTGGCAAGTCAATGGCAACAGTTCAGAATATAACTAAATGAATATTAAATTTAGTTAAGATATTTTCTAAAGTTATAATTCTATGGAAAATTGAAACAAACGTGAATTCTTACCATAAACATAAAAGAACCGACTGTACGGTTATTTATATTAAATGTAAAATAAACATATTTTCTCTAAAACGCATAACATTATTATACACGAATGATTTATTAATCTATATAATATTATAAACAATTTACCTTGGACTTTTCCATGAATAGCTTACATTGCTCCATAGCGATGTTTTCGTAATATTGTGAACTAATAGGTAAACTAAAAATATAAGATTCACTTATATAGCGTATAAATTCCTCGTCACTACCGAGAAATTTATCATTTATAAAAACTGCCACAGTTCGTGTCAATGACCATGTTTTATTCCCAATTTCCTAGAAGGTATAATTATAAGTAGTAAGTTATAATTAACAAAAATACAACACAAGAGTAATAATATACTTTTTTAAATATAAATAGTGTAAAAATTACCCTTTTTCTATTTTTAATATATTCGTGCCAGTCAACTTGAAACATTTCCACAATTTGCGGAGGTGCAAATTTAAAAGTCAAATGTTGATATAACTTTTCAGCGCAAATTCTAGCTTTTTGAAAAGCAACAGTATTTATAATACCTACTATTTTTAGTCTAATACGATTGCTTTCAATTAAATTCGTGTAGCAATAAGTTCTAATACCATTATGTATCATTGTGAGATAATTTATTGTTATTGTTGATTGAAGGATAATTTAATTCGTAAAAGAATGTATTTGCATAAAGTGAAATTAGGTAAAGATAAACTACAGTTGAATAGACTACATTCTCACTTATGTTTCATTATATTATAAAGCACACGCTCTAGTAATGGATTGTAATAACTTTAATAAATATTTATTAAATGTAAACATATTATTCTTATTAACAATTTTAATATTCACAAGATCCTCTTAAAAGATAAATCATTCTGTTACAATATTTTGTTACGTTATGAAAATGTATATTTTTTTAACTCTCTTTAAATTGTTTCTGCAGCATTTTCTGTTTCACTTTCTTCATCGCTGCTACCGCTTATATCCAAGTTATATAAGAAGGAATCATTTTCACATAGAGGAAAATAAAATCTAAAATTTTATATTGATTAATTATTAGCTGCTAGCATTTAATCAAAATTCGTTTATACTAAATACTAACTTTGGCTGATCCCATATTTTTTGCACGGGTATTTTATAATGGTTTTGTTGTTTCATATGCTCCAAGGGATTATCTACTTCTTCTTCACAGAAAACACAACGTCGCAATTGAATTTGACTTCTTACATAATTAACCACTTTCACCTATTTTAAAGTTAAAACTTATAAGCTGTACAAAAGTATTTCTTCATATAAAACAGGTTATCTTACTTTTTGATAGAATGATAAATCTTTAGCTGCTTCTTGGAAATTGAAATCATGATCACTTTTCATATGAGCAAGTATGAGATGGAAATGTTTATCAGTGTGTGTGCAGAACAAACAAGTAATTCCAATGCTTTCATCATTCCAATCAGACCATGTTCCTTCATCTTCGCTACTTTGATCCCCTATTGTATCATCCTCTTTTTTATTATATTGAACCTAACAAAAATGATATTAAAATAGTTTTCACAGAGTTTATACAATTATGGCAAGGGTGAATAGGCATTACTATATGGAAAAGAAAAAAAATAATCTAATAATAATACGATATACCTGTTTGTGTCTCCATGACTTTCCAGGCTCCAAATAATTATTTATATAAAATCTATCGTATTCCTTATTGTTAGGATTTATGCGTTTATGTAATTTTTTGCGCATATGTTCCTTTAACGCTGTACGATCGGTAAATATTTTTTCACAATATAGACACACCAAACTGAAACAGAATATATAGTATACATTAAAACAATATAAAATAGGTCAAACTACGTTTTTATCCTCTTACTTTTCAATAGTACTCTCAACCTTATCTATAAATTCATCAATGAATACTAGATTATCCGGTTTCCCAAAGTATAAATTATGTTTTTCTGCCAAATGTTTTATGTATGTGGTACGTAATCCTGAAAATTCCATTCGACAAAAAATACACCCACGTTTAAAGCTAGTATCAGTTCTTTCCTTGCTCTGTTCCGATAAAACCCATTCCTTCCATAAAAAAAAAAAACATACATTATAATATTCTGTAACAAACAATACGATTTATTTAAACTTAATATAAATTCCATACCAACTTAGCTCTGTGTATTTCATCTCTTAATGTTTTATCCTCTAAGATGCAGTCAGAAAGTAAAAAATATGTTTCATTTTTACTAGGTTGTCCATCAGGTGTGCAATCCATTAATATTGTCGTACAGTATGTCGTTATTGGATTTTCTTTAAATTTTATGCTCCAGTAATGTATATAACTGAGGTATTAAAAGCAATGTAAGTTTGAATTTATAAGATCTTGAATAAGTAAGTTTCATAATAATGGTTGAAACCTTTTTAAACTAGCAATGTTCCAAACATCTCCTATTACAAGCCTATGTTCTTTAAACAAATGTGTCAAAAGTTCCTTTTCATTATCGGGGAGAATAAACTTTGTATCGCATAATAGACATTTTGTATCGTAACGTTTATCATCTAATCCAACAAACGGAAATTTATATACGGTACGATTTTGTTTACCAGCAGTGTTTGAATATAATAAATTTTCTGCAATATAAATCGATACAAGTTGTTTAAGGAATATGTACATGCATCGTTCAAAAAAATCTAGAAAAATTTATACCTTTGAGATTCATAATTATTATACCGTGAACAGAATATGTAAATTCTATTTTTAATTTCAATACATATGTGTTTGTTTACTCTTCAAATTGTTTCCATTTCAGGAGGATCAATTATCAAAAATCCCGTGCAATAGAAATTTTCTTGCATTGATATTTTTCCCTGCTTTTCAACAAATTTATGTCAAAAAACTCAATATTATCCGACTGATTCCAGCGTCCTCTTCTCATCATAAACAGCTGTTGTTAGGTCGGTGCTTTGCAACAGTAGAGAAAAAATGAAATTACATAAGTCTACTATTTTAAGTCACAAATATCGGACTTTTTGTCGTAACTAGTAAGTAGTGCTAGTAGTTGAATAAGTTTCACGACATTTTTAATGCTTTCTAATTATAGTAATGCACACCTCCAGGCCATGGTTTGATCCATTAGCAAGGGTCGACATGGAAATGTTCTTTGCTCTGAACGGTTGACTAGTGCTGCCCTCATAGTCAATGATAAAGAGAGTAAATAGCGAGTGGGCAAGACAGCCCACGCATACGGAACGTGTCGCACGACCAACAACTAATGTAACTTGTCTCACTTTATCGTGCTTGCGGATTCATTTTTCTCGCACATCTGTACGCCTAGCGATCCATTTGAAATTCGCGGCGTAAATCCGACTTGTATTCTTTGCCTTAAATTTACTCTACTTTCTTGCAAGGTAAACAATTTCTCTTTATTTAACGAAATGTTATCTTCAATTTCAACATAAATTTACCTATTAGTAACAACGAATAAAACTTATCTTAATTTGTTTACTAATGGCTCATAGTACAAAGAATAATATCCCGATTAATATAAAAACGAGAGTCGGTACGTTTAAACAATTTTTAACCGCATAATTATTCAGTATGGAATAGTTCATCCAATCCAGGTAGACGTCCAATCGCGTGTACACGCCAGGTGATCCAGCCCGAGCACATCCTCTTCCCCATGATACTATACCCACTTGTATACCTTTGCAAAGTAATGGTCCACCGCTATCCCCCTGTAATAATGCCAGTTTTTAAAAACTGAAAATAATGTTACAATTACAGGGAATAACATAAATAAAAAAGTAACGTAAACGTTTAGAAAAATGCTTACATGGCAAGCATCTTTACCACCTTCTTTCACACCTGCGCAAATATGCACTGTTTCGTCTATTCCAGTTATTTGGCACTTTTCCGGAGGAATTAACGAAAGATTAACGTGACGAAGGTAGGTACCAGCTCCGACCTAAAAAAGACTCAAACGCAAAGTATAGTAAAAATTGTAATGCAATTGTAATTTCCTAATGTAGTGAATGTAATTATTATCGGTTCCGTACGTTCGATCCAGGAAAATTTGTTCCCCAACCAGCTACGGCGCACGGTTCTGTATATTCGTCAAATAATTTTGCATGGTGCGCTTCCGGAATGACGACGTATTTAACGTAGGTGTTAATGAGAAAAGGATTTTTAAGCTGCACAGGAAAGAAATGATGAAGAAGCTTCGTTCGAAGAAGCATGGTTTAAAGTCAATTAATAACACGGTCAATTACCTCTAACTCTCGATGACCGATGGTTCAAGAATTTCAATAAAAATGTACAAAATGTTAGAAAAAAAAAAAGATTGGGAGGAAATTGCAGTTGACAGGAATTGCGACGAAAATAGAAAATATTGCTGTTTGGAACGTTTGTAGGTTTGTCCATTTTCAGGTGTAATTCAAATTTCTGTATGAAATATCGTTAAATTTTCATTATCCATATATATTGTATATATGATAAAGCTTGGCTTTCGAGCTTTCATTTATGCCCTGAGAAATTAGCCAACTCCCAACAATAAAGCAGTAAACTATTATTTTTGATTTCGCGATAGAATCAGAAAGCTTCTTTCTACTTTCGCACAGCGCCAATTAGTATATGGCGAAACGCTGAAACTACTAGCCAATCAGTGGCGCCACCTGTGACAAAACGTACAAACTCCATTTTGTTTAGCAGTTTCAGCAATCTGCCACTTACCACATGGCGCTGAACGGATTCCTAAGACTAGCTTCGAGATTTCGCCACGAGAGGCGTTCATGTTAGAGATGGTGCTATTTTCAAAAAATAGACGAACAGAAGATATTCGGGAAGCTATCTTTTTAGTCCAAAATCCGTGATTCCGTCCAAATGCAATTTACTATGGTAAATTAATTTTTCGAAAGATTCCCCAAAAAAACGCTCGGTCTACTCGAAAAGAATTTATAAAAAAAAATGATTCCATTTTCAACAGCGTTAGTTTCGGAATATGTAAAGTACCGTCGGCAGGTTGAGAAATAGGGGAGCAAACGATGAACGCGTCTCCGTTCGTCGACGGTGTTTTCATGACTGGTTTTATTTGTATTTTCCACACAGAACTTATATATACACATAATAGTCACCCTGAACAATCCAATATCGTTACGCTTGTTCGTGAATCTAAAGCCCGTGTGCGGGATTACTCGGTCTATCAATTCCATTTGTATGGAACTCCAGCTCGGGAAGTAGACGTAAGTCGCTCCGGCGATCGCGTAGAATCGGAGCGGATTCTGCGGTTCCCAATAGCCGTTGGACTTGGGCCTGACCAAACGAACACGTACAATAGCGATCAGATTCACGATTACACCGCGCGCGCGCGCCTCTTAAACGCGTCTAAAGTGCATCACCGTTCCGTGTAAAACATGAGAGCAGTGCATACGTGGGATCACGGCCGGCGGCCGGCGGCCGGCGGCCGGTCACCGATTTCCCCGTTTTCAAAGCGGCGGAGAAGCCTCGATCGGGAAACAAACGCGCCGCGAGCTCAATGTTCACCGGTACAAAGACACAGTGCCGATGCGCATCCGCGTGTTTCACACGGCAACCGCTTGTCGAGAGACCTCCTCGAGTCTACTGCGATGCCTCGAGGAGGCATCGCGTTCGAAAGCACCCCGTTTACAGACTATTGTTACAGCCTGGCAAAAAATACGCGTTACCTTGGTCAACCGAACCTTAGTCGTGGTTGCCTTGGTCGATGGTTAATTTGCAGGGTAGCCGAACGAGCTCAACGATACCAAGAGTCTCGCATGGTAATCGAATTCGGAATGATCTTAGCCGTATTTCAACGATCGATTTATAGCTACGTTAACGCGAGCCTTGCACGCGACAAATCAAACCGAAGAAGTTTAATTATTTCCAAAGGTCGGACTATTTTCGCTAATCGAAGAAATATCGAACACCTTTTGTCAGCTAGCCTCCTCTCTTACAGGCGCAAAGGAAGCGTACAGCGTTGAAGAAGATGTTTCGATCGCGCGCCTATCGACGTCATTTTCGCTGAAGATGAAAAGATAAAGATAAAGAATGAAACCCCATCGAATTTTTGGATAAGAGAAAGCCGCGAAACATAGAACGTTCTCGACAAGCGGTTTCCGCGTTCTCATTGATCCAGTTGTTATCGGAGAACGTTAACGCCGCTAACCCTTTCACTGCTGTTTACCATTTCTTGTACGCTGCCATGTACGCGGACTCGCGATGTGCAAAGTACAACCGGGGACGCAAATTTCTTCAATGTTTCTTTCTTAGGAATTTCTCTACTACTTTCGAAAAAACGTTCTCTGCTACCGCAACGGCTAACTCGCGAATCAATGTTCCTCTCGTGTGTGTGCGTGCGTGCGTGTGTTTTCGTGTGTGGGTGTGTGTGTGTGTGTGTGTATTTTTGACCGCGCTTATTCGTCGCTTTATCGCTCGTCGCGTCGAACAACGACAATCAGCTAACATCGTACGTTTTACTTTTTCATCTAGAATTTCTCAACATCGACGTTCTATTCTAGATTGCACGGTTCGCAATCTTAATCCACGTATCCGCTAAAGAAACGTTCGAAATCTCGTCGGACGATTATTTTCTACCAACAACGAATCCTCCGCGATCCTCTCGTATCTTTTCAGAAAAACAGCCGCAACAGGTACTCTGCAGTTAGTTAAGTAAAATACAAATTGTCGAACGAGTAGTCTCTAGTTCTGAAAATAATTCGATGCTTGAAAACCGAAGGTACTTCATCTCCGTTTGTTAGACACTGTAAACTCAATGAATCTATTAATAAAATCCTGAGCCGAGCGTACGTCGTCTAGGAATAATCATCGGCGAAAAGTAATTTCTTGTTCCTTCGGTGGATACGTAGTTTGAGGAATCGTTAATTAATTGATTTATTAATCGAGATTGATATTCGACGAGTAGTAGTAGTAGTAGTAGTGGTAGTAGTGGTAGTAGTAGTAGGAAGTAGTATTAGTATATTAGTCTATGTAATTGTAAGTAGAGTCGACGTTTGCTATAAGATCACAAGTGGAGCACGCGCTCGTCGCGTCCAGAAAGCAGCATACGTGTTCTATGATAGCAATGAAAGCGCTACGAGCGGAGATTGCTCTTTTACCGTGAAAATGGCAGCACACGAAGGCGCATGTAGGTGGCTGGTGAATTCGTCCGGTGTTTATTTGGGGCGATACGTCTCTATCTAGGATCGCGATAAAAAAATAACCGTGTATCGTTTCGTTTAAACGTTTCGACGGACCAACAACCGTACGACACACGCGAGCGTGTGGCGAGTGGGTACATCGTTGCCCGTCTCCGAAAGGAAATTGACTCTTGGTCGGGTCACCGTCGATCGCGTCGAACGGATCCATCGCAGTCTCAAATAGAAATTGTTAACGCATGCAGAGCCCCCTCCTCGCGACAATTAACCGTTCCAGCATGCTCGAATCCTTTCCAAATAGATTGAAAATTACAGACGATCCACGGACGCGAAATATTCGCGACTCCTGCCGCTAGTTTTTCAGCGATATCCGGTGCTCGCGATATTTTAACGAGAAGATTCGAGCGTTCAACGGACGGTAGTGCGGTCTCGACTGGTTTCCGTTCGGAACGAATTTGCTCTCTCGTTATTGCCCGGAGCTCGGAATATTTAACGTTTTTCAATCGCATCGATCGGAGAATCGAGCAGCGGCCGGGCGTAACCCGCGCGAGACGTCGCCGTTAACTTTCCGAGGGATCGGCCCCCATCGATTATTAAAACGAGCTACTGCTACGGCTCCGCGACGGGACTGCATATTTCGCGCGTTCGACCCTTTCAATTAAACCGAGCGTCCACGGATCGGCTTTTCTCCGCGAGCAGCATCCGCGCGCGTTCGCGTTCGCGTTAGCGTTCGCGAGAGACTGCTTCGTGGAACGAAGAACGATCGCGTTTTCGAAACGGCGGTGCTGCCATTTTCCGGCTACGAGCCGTACACTCGAGAATCGTTGCACTGTTTGACACGCACCTGACCATACAGTGAGCGGCTGACAAAACGAATCTCGGCGCTATGTAAGTACCTCCGCAGAAATGATTACCGTGTCGCCGTTGGATCGAGACCTACGAGAAATTGACATTGAAAATTCGGTTTCGTCGTCCGCGAACCTCTCTACCTTATCGGTAAAGCGAATATGTATATACGACGATCACTCTCAGTATTTTGAGAAATCTGCTCGAAAAACGAACCGCTGTATTCGCGTAGCAAGATGCCTGCGGTGCACGTGTATCCGAGATCTCTGCCTTCTTCGGTAGCTGCCGAAGAGCTCGCTACCGAATATCCAAATTCTTGATCGCTTCAGCATCATTTTAGAGATATCGATGCGAGAGGTTCGGATACCCAGAACGCGCCGCAGGATATACAAGAACTATCTCTCGGAAAAGAAATCGAAAAGCTCTTCGTCGTTACGCGGTTTCTTCTACGCAGCTAGTTGAATCAATTCCATCGATAGGACGCACACCGCTCGTTTCTTTCGCTCGCGCTAATTGAAATAATCCGTCGTCGTCGTCAACGTCGTCAACGTCGTCGCAGTCTTCGTACCGTGCAAGGCGTTTAGGAAAAGACAGCGAGTCTAGTCTCTCTCGGCAATTTTCGTCGGCTCGCACTCTCTCTCTCTCTCTCTCTCTCTCTCTCTCTCTCTCTCAAAGATAATCAGAGTGATTCTCGTGTATCGAACGTGTATACGCACAGGTGTGCGATAGCAAAAACGTGACGGGCGCATTTCACCTACTAGAAACGGATAGTGCTTTATGCCGACGGACTCTCCGCCGACGATCCTCGCGGCGACCGCCGTCCGAAGCGGTCGTCCCGTCTCGTCCGAAATGGATGAAGCCCGGCCGCAATCGACAGCGGCGACCAACGCTTCGAGGACGCACATCGCAACGACGATCAACATCCCGCATCCGTGACTGGTGGTGACTGGTGGTGACTGGTGTGACTGTGACGGTGACGGTGACGGTGACCGTGACCGTGACGGGCCGCGAACGGTGTGAATTTGCCGGATCTTTCGCCTCGCCGTCGTCCTTTTGTTTTCCGTTTCAACGGCTCGCTGGCCGATACGGAGCGCGCTCGAACGCGTCTCTATTGTGTCGGCGCTATTATCGCCGCGGCGGCAATTATCCAGCAGCCGCTCCCTTCGAAAGCACCTAGCAAAGAATCCGATCGCTAGGATCGGAAAGATTAACTCTTCGCGTCTGACTTAACGCTACGATATGTTGCTCGACAGGTCGGAAACGTTGGACCGGTCGACGATAGATTCGTTCGGGTTCGCGTTCGGATTCTGTTCATCTTTTTCGGCACAACCACGCGATTCGACTGTTCTCGCACCTTATTATTTTCTTCTTCTTCTTCTTCTCCTTCTTCTTCGATATTCCGCGGATTTTACGCGGAAATTGATTCACCGAATGAAACGGTTCCAGGTACCTCCCATATTGGTTGCATCGTATACTTGGAGAAGCTTCGTTTCTCGCCTGGTCGATCAACGAACCGAACCGAACCGAACCGATTCGCGCGACGCTGTGCGCATCGTCTGCGTACGATTCCATGGAAATTGTAAAGGGATGTATCAAATGGCTCGCTCATTTCAAAGTTGAAACGAAATCGGTATCGATGGAAACTGTGAAGCACGGTGCGCGGCACACCGGAAATGTCGCCGCAACGCGACATCGATGCTCTGATTCGGCATCGTTATTGTCCTCTCGAGAAAGTAAGAATCGGTTATCGTTGGTAAAGTTAGGGGGGGCTGGCTGGACGACCAACTGCGACGTGTCAATATTTTTTTCGATTTTCTAATTGTTTTATTTGAAAGGCTTCCGTTCGCGGGTCCGTGTCCGTCTCCGTGTCCGTGTCCGTGTCCGATCGGTACACGTATGGAAAGAAAGTGGCCAGTATCTAACGTTGCAAGCATCCTCGTTAAATCGGCGGATAACCCGCGCGCAACGAGCTACGAATTATCTAACACCGCCGATCGATCTCTACCCGGCAACGATTCGATCGCTCTAATATTCTAAGATTCTCCCCGTTTTTCAATTTTCTACGTTATCGAACGGAAATTTTCAATAAATTTCTTTCGCATCACAGAATCCACTTATCGATAATCTCTCTCTTTCTCTCTCTCTAATTATCTTAGCTACTTGATTGTTAAAGCGATTGGTACCCATAAATTGTTCCGGTCTAGATACAAAGCTGTACAGTTCTACTTTATAAATCGCTATAGTTTAATCGAGTTCGTTCCTATATTTAACTAGATTAAACGATCGTCCGGCGTTTCTGTTCCTATCTAGATTTTCTCCGTTCCCGTACGTCGTCCGACCAGGACGACCAGTTCGAGCAGCGCGCGCGTTTATTAAAACCTCGACATAACCTGCCGCAATCGACCGTAGAAAAACACCTCGCGTAACCAACGCGCGCTTCGATAACGCCTTTCTCGTTCGACGACGCTGATTCAACGTACTTGTCCAAATTACGCGACTCGCGGATAACGACCATAAATTACAGCGTATTGCATTTCAAATTAATTTAATGGCGCGATACTCGGCGTTGATTAGTAATAAGCAACGATTATCCAACTAGCGGGAACGCGATCGCGTCGCGTCGCGTTTCGGACGAAGCGATCGTTTGGACAGAAATTGATGCACCTCTTTTTTCGTAAAAAAATAGCCGTCGCTGTCAGAGCTTTTCAAGTTTTAGTTCTCCTTTCTTTCGAACCAAAAAAATACTAGTCCCGTAAACGTCGTCGTCGTCGTCGTCGTCGCGTAAATCCCTTCGTAAAATTGACTCTCTATTAAAATAGCCAAGAAACGATCCTCGAACTTTCAGACGGTAATTGGTTTGCACTAATGTGCGCGAGTTTGTTAGAAAATATAGCACGTTTTCGTCGGGAAATGATATTTGCCCGTCGCCCTGGACTTCCCGGTGTGAACCGGGATTTCTTGAAAAAATTCTCACCGCAAATATTGCACCACCGCGCGTCCGTCATTCGACTGCAAACGATTTTCTCAAAAGTAAAGAGGTGGCGTGTACCTACGGCGGCAAGGATGCTCGGGCGCAGCGCCTGCAGCCCGCGACAAACTTTAGAGTCTACGAAAATAATATTAAATCCTCGAAAAATATACCGAAGATGGCTCAGCTGCTCAAAAGGGTAAAGGTAGGGTTGGTTTGCCGGGTTGTATGCGCAACTACTTAAAGCTTAGGACCACGGTAGGGTCCTGCTCTCAAAATAACCACCACGATGAGAAACGTACAGGGTGTGCCAAACGAAGCGTCGCAAACTGTTTTCTCAACGCGAACAAACTTTCGAGCCGATTTCTATGAAACAAAAGATCCTCGTAAACTGCCCCCCTTATATAATATATCAAACGTTATCATTTAGATTTTTCACGATCTCTACCGCAATCGTTGGAGGTCATTTTACGAATCAATATTTTCCATAGGTCCCGTTTCTTTTCTTCGTAAATCCAACACGGTGTTTCTGCTATCCGAGCATCGCAGCCGAGATCCAGTTTAAAAATAACTCGTTGAAAACGTCTCTGTATTTTTCAAGTATACACACAGATGCCATATACATATAAATATATGTATACACGGACGCGACGATCGATCTATCGACTCGATGAAAGAGTCTCTGTAATTTGACTGACTTTGAAGGAATTTGCGAATAAAGCTTCGCAAGAAACGTAAGAATGTTTTAGTTGGTAGCGCGCCGAACGACGCGCTTACGTATTATGGCGCAACATTATTTACAACGTTGGAATCGCGCTCGACTCGTTTATCGTAACGGAGATTATCTCTCCGCCCCGTTTCGGCAACCTTCGACGATCGCCGTAAAGCTCGACGCGTTCGATAGAATGCGACGAAATTCGACGAAATCGTTCGCGTTGACGAGAGGACAGTTTGCAACGCTTTATTCCTTCTCGCGTCCTGCGAGACGCTCGGAAGCCTGGAATTTCGAAAGAATCCGAACGAATTTATCGCAGGATCGAACAACGTCTTCCGACCGACGCTCCGCACTCCGGACCACTTAACAAATAGAACGCGATCGGCCAACAGCTGCGCTAAATTAAATCACGCGCGTTTCAGTATCCGGCGCGCGTAGGATGGTTCGACCGGCCTCCGGCTCCGGCTCCGGCTCGGGCTCGGGCTCGGGCTCGGGCGTCCACAATTTTATTGATCGCCGGTGCAGGGCTCTGTGCGTAAACACGGAAATTCTATAATTAAGCGTGTTGTTTTTCTCCGCCGGTATATATTTTCCAGGCGTTTCCGTGACAACAAAAGAAAGTCTCACCGTCTCTCTCTCCCTCTCTCTCTCTCTCTCCCTATCTGCCTATTATAGTTGACCGCCAGCTTCGCTCGACGCACGAGGCATCGCGCATTTTTTTTCTCCTCTGTGATTTTCTAGTTGTTATTCTTTCGCATTTCTTCTTTTATTTTTTCCCGTGCACCGTTCAAAATAGTGGCCGCCGCGCCTCGCCCCGCCTCGCCCCACCTAGCCTCGCCTCGCCTCGCCTCGCCTCGCCTCGCCACGCGCCGTGACGGTAAATCGATGGAACAGTACCGTCGTCAGACGACCCAGGACGATCTACGCGTGCTAGAAATTTGCCTAGCATCCGTTAATTACACGCGCTCGAAACAGAGACGCTCCAACTGTTTCTCAAGTTACCAAGTTACCTTTGTAACCGGTACACTGCGGATCTTTGTTTGAAGTCGACGTTTCGCCGATAATCGAATCCATTGGATACGAGCGCGACATCGCCGTCTTTCGACTGGAATCCGACGGCTTCTAAAGCCGGTTTGTTCGTTAAATTCGATGGAAATTCATCCGTTCGATTATCGCGTGAAACTCGATCGCGAATCGTCTCGTAAGCGAGTCTCGAGTCCAGCGGAGTCGATCTTCGCGAATCGGACCAACGTTGAACGCGCTATGCGATTTTTAGTCGACGCACCGCGACGGACAACCTCGATCGAAACTCGGTCGAGTCGGTTCAGTTTAGCGTTGTTCTGTTTCTTTTGAAAATACTAAAAAGTAAATCCTGCTTTGGTTTCAAACGGTTGCAAATTGAATCGAGTAATACGTTCGGTTGTTCCGGTCAAAGTAAAATTTCGATTGGATCAAGAATCGATCTTCCACTTTGTTGGTTCGCTTAGGCATCGACAACGAATGAGAAATCGTGGAAGCTTCGGGGAACCGAGAATAGAAACGTGGATCCGCAGTGTTCCGGTTGCGGGGACTTTCCACCGATGCGCTGCGTCGATTATTGCCGATTATTGGCATTATAGTCGATCGATTCTACCAGAAAACCGCGAAGACTACGATCGGCTCCAGTTAAAATATCCTCTGGGGATTAATACGGGATTGAGAACGAGACAGGAAATTGGTAATACCAGCGACAACGTAGTTGAAAGATTGCCGGCTTTCTGGTATTTTCGTATCGTTCGAATTTGATTTCGCGGGGGAGAGAGAGAGAGAGAGGTTCGGTGCAAGTCCCCGTCGAACAACTACGCGTAGAGGCCATCAACGATTCGATAAATTAACATCCAATGATTTTCTATCCTCGCGCGGATCGGAAGGATCGCGGCGAAGCATAAAAGTAACGCACAGACGTGAACGAACAAACGAACAACATTATTAATATAACAACGAATCTCTCCACCAATAACAAGGAATAACAGTCTTACATTGTGATTTGTCGGTACAGTGTTTACTTTGAACTACCTAAAATTATGCAAACGCTATTTTTCATAAATATACGCACATGTTCGTATGTATGCATGTATGTATGTATGTATGTAGGTAGGTACGCGCAATAATAGGTATATAAATATCTGATAAAATTCGGAATAAAACTTACGTGCGCACGTTTACGAAGCTCTTACATACCGCAATTCGTACGCGTAGCATTTATTTATAGAGGTATGGTATGTATAGTTGTCGCAATTCATAATCGTCTCTCTTATTTTTAACTTAAGCCGATGACAGAGTGATTCGATTACGATTACGATTACGATTACGATTACGATTACGATTACGATTACGATTACTTCCACGCGTTTACGAACTAGGGCTGATAAATGATCGATCGCAATGTATGTATATCTTTGGTTATCGATGATTCGGAAAAATAACTCCAAGTAAACCCATTATCGATTCGGTGGTCGACGGAAATAAACAACGCGTATCGATGACACCATTGAAAATAGTCGTTTTCCAACATCTGGATATACGCCTCTCGACTACAAACGAGACGTTCGATCTACGAATTGACATTCATTACACATAGCTTGTCGCGGTTCGTCGTGTAGAGGAGGGCACACACAGGAATCGCTTGGGGAAAGCGTCACGGCGACCGACCAAGATTCCAAATCAGATTTCAGATATCGTTTCACGAGACCAGAGCTCGCTACACGGACATCGCTACCGAATCAATTCTAGCACGAGTAATAAAAGTCCGAGGAAAAAGTTCCTTGCCAATTTGAAGCCGTTTGCTCGAGCACCGTCGTTTCGAACAATTTTGAATATCCGAGACCAATCCGAGAAGGCTCGTTCGACCGATTCCCGATTCCCTATTCCCGATTCGAGCCACGCGTGTCCTCCTCTAGCCGGTTGCGTCGCACCGATAACCGGTTCAGTTTATCCATCGAACACGCGCGATATCAAAGATTGCCACAGCTTGTTGCTACGCATCGAGAGTATGGTTCTGCCAACGGATACGGTAACCAGATAGTAGGTACCCGAGAACTCGAAATCGCCACCGCGGAACAAGCGATTATCCCCCGTCTACAGCAGTGAAAATATTCATCCGGTAGCGAATAAAATCATGCGGCATCCACGAGAGTTCCAAAGAAAAATAGATCGCGGTGTTTCCCTTGTTCGATCCCCGGTCCGGCCTCGAGGACCGATCTCCGTTGCTGGGTGGCAACCTTAACCGCCTCTCGCTTTAGGTACTATTACGGATATGTGTGTGTGCGTGTGTGCGCCATAGATCTCGCACCACGGGCATAGACAATGAGACGACGTCGCGTGTCTAATCCTATGACACGAGTGCTTACACGGTACAACACTCTTATCGTCGATCGAGTATAAAACACAATGACAGTCGTTCCATCCAAGAGCGTCGACGCGATTTAAAGGATCCGATACAAGGCGGGCAAACAAAGGAGACGGACACCGTTCGCGCTGTTTCATATTCGAACTTACCATCGTGGTCGACGCGACAGACCGACCAATCGGAAAAATGCGCCCACTACACACTACAATTTTCTTTTCTCGAGAAATAGACGGAAACAGAAAAAAAATCAGACAGGAGGAAGAGTGAGTGAGGGAGGGAGGTAGGGCGGGAGGGAGGGAGGGAGGGAGGGAGGGAGGAGGGACAAAAATCCCCTGAAAACAGAGGTCCTTTTCGTCGTCGACGAGAGCGTCCTATAATATTTAACGTTTCCGTACGGTTCCTCGTCGTCGCGTATCTTCCTCTCTTTTACATTTTTGTCCATTCCGTCGTCCTTTTTGTTGTGTCGTATCGTTTCTCTTTTTCTCCCTTTTCTTTTTTCCGTTGTAATCGCGAGCCGTGCTTTCCGCCGTGCGGAAAGGCCCCGCGAAGCATCCGCGAGCGTCCTCGCCGCACCGCGCGCGCTGGCCTTTTACGTTCCGTGGCATGGACAACGATCGATACAAGCGACAATCGAAAATAGTTTTGCACGAAGAAGCCGCGTCTATGAGTTATAAAATTTTCAGCAAGACAATAAAATCGCTGCCCCCGTGTATTTCGGTATAATCAAGGAAGACATTGTGATTGTTCGTTCTTTAATATATATATATATATATATAATAATATATATGTATATAGATCCGACACTCCTTCCCCCCGAAATTCACCCCGTTCCATAGATCACCGCTTGTTCCTTCTCGGTTATGTATATTTATCGTACGCGGTATATCTCTCGTTCCGTTCTCCGTTTTCGCTCATCCCGCTTTCTTTTTTTATTCATTTCGTGTTTTCTCTCTCTCTCTCTCTCTCTCTCTCTCCCTCTCGTTTCTTTGTTTCAATTATCCTAGAGCAATTGACTTTTATTAAGGAATGACTTTGCGCGTCGCGCAGAGTATGTACAGTATCATAGGCAGGGTCCACCCTTGCGTGATTCTCAGCGCCGAGGAGACGACGATCGGCGCGGGTATAATTTGCACTGAAACAACCGAGAACAGATCCTTTCTCGTTAGCTGGAACGAGCTCCGATCGGAAGGTTCGCGTCGCGACAACGAGCAACGAGTGTTCCGCCTCGAAACGTTCCCGTCGAACGAACGCGAGTTCGCAACTCTCTTTCGGCTTGCTCGTTGCAGCCGCAACGTTCGCCGCTCCGTCGATGGAAAAAGAAATATTTTCCGTTTCACTCGTGCAGCTTCCGTCGCTGGTCCCCGCGTTCTCAACGTATACATATACGCGGCAACGTGTATTGTTCCCAAGAATGATTCTCCACACTTATAAATCGGCAATTTAGCAATCGCTAAGCTATATAACTTTCAGCTGAAACTGGGTCGCCCAGGACGGATATCCAAGAATACTTCCAACTGAATTTTTTGATAGGCGATCCAGCGCGCGCGCGCGCGCGCGTAGAATTTCCACGACTATTTCCCCGTTGCGCAGACGACAATACACCGGCGGCATTGATCTGTTCGCGCCGATGAAAATTGAAACGTTCGTTTAACCCGCCATCTAATCGCGATGGAGCCGCTTCTCCTGGAGATTTCGATTGCCGCCCAAAATAAAACTGTCCGACGAATTCTACTCGAGAACGTCTGCCCGCGCGACGAACAGCTCTCGCGTAAACAATTTTGCCTCCAAACTCCCGAATGACAATTGCCTCGCGGCGATACACGCGGCGATACACGCGGCAATACACGCGGCGTGCACGCGGCGTGCACGCGGCGTACACGCGGCGGAAGGGAACATATTTTCGCGAAACTCCGCGAACGCGTGGCCGGCTCTCGCGTTGCGATGCGTTGCGCGAAATTCCCATTCTTAATTGAACAACTCCTTTTTCAGCGGCACAGCGACGCTTCAAAAGGAACCGCTTTAATTAGGAAACTCGTGCGTTTTGCCCGAACCGCGCGCGACTCGCCTATTTTTCGCGTTCCTTTAATACGCCTCTTCGTACGGACGTTGTATCCAGTAATTACGATAATTTCACGTGAACTGTGCGCGAAACCCGTCGCAGACATCGGACGAGAAAAACAGCGGACCGTTGGCGAACTGCAAGTTTTTCACCATTTGTTTTATCCTGCGTCCGAATTTTACTCGCAAAGCTACGCCGCGAATATTGCATGAAAGCATGCGAATTAAATCGCGGTGTGGTTGTAAACGCCTGCCACGGAGAATAATTTTTAACGCGCCCTTCGCGTACATGGAAAACGAATGTGATCCGACAAACTTGGAAACGATTTACTGCAAAGATAATAATAATAATAATAATAATAATAACGAGGAATCCACCGCGAGCACGAAAGCGATGGACCGAGCGCGACAGCCTCTGCTCCGAATGAAACGGTCGAGTCGAACAATAGTTACCCGAGACCGTCTCCTTCCTGATGTCGGCGTACTGCTCGTTCACGGGGTAGCTCGGAATGGTCGAGTAGCAGCTGATCTCCAAATAGCCGTTCTCCCCGGCGTGCAACGCGGACACCTCGATCATTAGTTTCGCAGTCGCGGACATCAGTTGGTCCTTGCGACGCGTGTGCGGGTAATGATTCACCAGCGTGATGTCCACCTGGCGAAACAAACGCAAAAACCATCGGATGAGTTCCGCGTGCGCCACGATTTTCGCCGCCCGCTCGAACGTCCAAACGACCGACACCTAATTTCCGACAGGTACGTTGCTCCCTGTCTACCGTTCGCGGCAGTCGGTAGTATGGATGCCCGGCGCAGTCTCCCGATAACCGAGAGACCAAACTTGGCGCCTCGAGTGTTGCGGTGTTCGGCGGAGAACGATCAAACGAATTCCTTGATCCAAGAACGCTACACGATCGAAAGCTTCAAACAAATTTTCTTTTGGGTTTCGAATCGTTGTGTGGCTCGGCCAAACAGGTTTAGCGCTTAATGCAACTAAAATTTTTCTATCGGTATAAATACCGGTGGGTATTTTTACTTACCTCTTTTCCATTTATGAACCACGTCAAATGAGGAACTGGATGCGCAGCCGACGAGGTGCAGTTCGCCTCTAGACTTTCGCCGACCACGTACATGCTTTTCTTGAACGTGATCTTCGGGTTTTCAGTCTGTGGTACTGTCCAATTTCAGAACGTTCGTTTATAAATGAATCGTTGACACCGGTGAGAGTCGTATACAACTTCAATGTTCCCGCCGAGCGTCGATAGCGGCGCTTTTCGAATGGAACGCGTTAAAAATTCGTTTTCTACCCGGCTTTAAACGGCGACTCGGCTCGAACAACGGCGAACCGCTTTGTAAATAATGGAGATTACTCGCTTTAATCGAGCACGGAATCGGTAACCTTTGCGAATAAATCTCATTCATGGAATCCTGATTGAATCGATGCGTAGAGTTGGCCGTGTTGCCAACGCGATCGTTTAATCGGTCGAAATAATTGAAAGGTTCGAAATTCGAGTAACGGTATCGTTTAATAACTGTGTCGGGTCGAGTCAAGTCGAGTCGAGTCGGAAGCAAGCTTGAAATTCCTGGTTCTCGTTCGAATACGCGATCGCGCGTTCTCCATCGAGCGGGGCGCATTTCCTTCGCTGCGAGCGGAGCTAACGAATCCATTCTTCCCGTGCATTAAGGTAAATGCACCCACTCGATATATTTATGCCGCGGCCGTGAGAATTTATGCCGACAAACGGACTGGCAGCGTTTTCACGCTCGAATCGCGCATTATAATTGCAAAGACGCCGCGGTTTATCACGATTTTATTTCACGGTACAGCCGGTACGATTGCATAATTAATTAATCGGACGACGAGGAAGAGGGGGAGAAGGCGGGGGTAACAGGCTTTATCGTTCGACCCTTCCGATGCGAACGATTTCCAGGCCACCCTCCTCCTCCTCCTCCTCCTACTCCTCGCCCCACCGACGCCGATTTTAATTAGATACCCCGTTCGACGAGTACGTTCGAATACGGAGATTTCTATATTTCGAGACTCGATTCGCGACAATAAATTCATTCTCGTGCCGCGGTTCGTACGACGGTTACAAATCGCCGAGCGTTATTGTTCTCAACTGTTGCGCGCTACGCGTCGCGCGCTCTTTCAATGAAGCTGCGGCGAATTATCAACGCCAGCTATTATTTTATCCGCTGTTTCTCAGATATCCCTCAACGGACGACGCTCATTTTTCTACGATTCTGCTATCCGCGAAACCGGCTGGCGGCTACAAAAACGAGCTATTCGCATAAATGTCCACGGAATGACTAACGAGCTTCTCACGATTTATGTACCACGAAATTCTCGCACCGCGAGTTGCACCGCTGTAACCTCGTAGAAAAATGGCAAGGGGTTGGTACTTTTGCTCCGGATTGGTAAAAAAAATGCTCGCTGAAAATCAACGACCCCTCGCGCACGAGCAATTCTCCTTAGAGTAGGAGTTGGGAGATTTCTGATTTCTGGCTTCGCAGCGTCGGTTTTCAATTGAACAATCGAACGAAGCAGGAGCAAAGTATATTGCTGGCACTTACCTATAACTTTCATTTGAACGGGATCGGAAGCCTCGGTATAAATAGGAAACGCCATCGAGACCTGACAAATATACGAGCCGGACGCCTCGAAACGTACGTCCGTCAATTTGATTGTCGTGCCATTATCCAAGTACTGTAAACAAATTGCGTACCGCTTTAGAGTTCAATCATGTCCCGTCCATTACCCAACCAACACCCCCTTGACATAACCCGCAACGCGCGGCGCTCGCGTATTCATTCAGAATCGCCATTGTTCCGTCGGCTTTATTGTCGCCTGTCGCGTCGCCTCCCGCTCCAACGAGAAACCTATCGTACCGTACCGTACCGTATCGTATCGTATCGTATCGTATCGATCCTTCAAAAATGAATCAAAAGATTGGCCCGATCGCCGCGTGGTAGCCTTTCCGGATCGTTCGCGTAAGCGGGTTCGAAGGGTTGCGTCCACCTTTCAACCAATCGCCGGACTCGAGAGTCTTTAATAGGCTCCTGGGAAAGCAGTTTGCCAGAATAAATCTCGACGCGGTAGATTCGAAAATAAATTGAATTATTCGAAAATAGGTCGCAAGGATCTCGCGATATTAACGTTGATGTAATTAGTTTGCCCATGCTTCAAACGAAGATCGTATCCAGTTGAAACGACGGATCGACGGATTCGACGAACAAAGGAAAAACTAGGAGATCCCATCGGCGTCCGCCAAAGATGAGTTGCGCGCTTCGAACCGGAAATTAAACCACCCACATGGTCCGAAATGAAATTGTCCGCGAGTCGGTGTACAAAGTTTTCGTTTGAACGGTGTTAAAGCTGCGCTTCGGAAGCAATGCGCGATATCGACTTTGCATTTCGTAAAATCTCCCCGCTTCGCTTATCGTTCTCGTTCGAATAATTATTTATCGATCGTTTTTGTCGCACGCGAGGCGATCGGGTTCCAAGGGTTGCGTGGGCCGGGCTCACGCGAGAGATTATCAAAATCTGAGTCGGCACGCATAAACTTGATCAAGTACGCGCGAGACTATTGCGCGCGACTGTTCTTAAATCGCGAGAAACGAAGAGAAGGCGAGATACAGATATAGGATTACATCAGACTCAGCGGTGGTAGTGTTAACGGAGTGAATTTCGTTTTCGCATCCTTCGACCGACGATGAAACTCTTTTCTCCGCATAAAGTCCAGCGATTTCCGCAAAAGCCGAGGATGCTCGAAGCTCCGTCGTCGAGAATAGGAATCGATGATTCTTTCGCCTCCGATCGCGGTTGGGTCGACGAGCCCCAAGTACTCTCTTTCCGTAAAGAGACTGCTAAACCGGTCGCTAGGCGAGGAGGTCGAAAATACGACGCGCCAAACAACTTTCTCCGACGCGGCGCCTGTGCTGCTCGCGCAACGCTGCTTGACCTGGATTACGTTGTTTGTCATCGTGATTGATTGATTTCAGCTCGAGAGCGGCAACTTGAAATTGTAAGTCATCGAATACCTCTTTGGGCGAGCGAACGTATTCGATTAAACGCCGATACTATGCTCGCTATGTTGCTGTGCTCGCGTTCGATTAGTGCATTAATAAAGACCCAGAAATAAATCATTGCATGAAATAGTCAAGGTGGAAACGATACGGGCGGTTGCTGTATAATTCAGAGGGAACGCGCCATATACATGTAATAGTTTCGGTGTAACGCGGTCGGAGAATTCGCGAAACCCAATGGCATCGCGTTTACGAAACCGATGCGACGACTTCGCAAAAAGTTTGCAGATACGCGAAACGAGCAGGAACAAAGAATTCGAGAGAATTCAAAGTTAACGGGCGAAATCGCCCCTGGAAAATTACTAACCTCCGGGCTATCTCGGAAAGTTATCGAAGCTAAAAACGCGCTTCAATTTGCGATGTTGTTCCCCGCGTGTACAGCAATGTGTAATAGAGACAACGTTTTATTGGAGCTGAAACTCGAAAAAGCAAAGGTAGCAACCCCCTTTGACGAGAAGGTTGATCCTTTTTCCGTGTGGTAAATAAATACGAGTCGGTAAATAAGCGCGAGCTGCGCCGAAAATATTCGTTCTCGCGAAGAAGCTGGCGCGGAATGTTTCAAGGATCGGAACGTCTCGAAGCGATCGGAGAGATTAGATTAGATATTAATTTTCGAAAATGCTACGTTGCGGTGGACCGAAATTCTTAAACGGTGATAAACGCTCGCAGCGATACTCGGAGCAAACAGATTTTCTCTGCGAGACGAATGGAAGGGCGCGAAACAGCGTTGGAAAGTTTTCTTCACTTTTCGAACGTGGCTCTCTCCTTGCTCTAGTTCTCAAGCTCGCATAACGCGATATCGAGGAACACGGCTACCGTGTTATGCAGGATTTAGCCGCGCTTCGATATGTGTCATGAGAAAATAACAATATCTCGTTTCTGCCCCTTTCTCCGATTTTCTACGTATCGAACCGAGTAGGGGGAAAAGAGTACGCCCTTCTCTATCTGGTAAAATAGAGATATTCGTTCGCAGGGAAATAGGATGTGTCACGAACCACGTGCAGCTTTTTATTATTAACGTTGCATGTTACGATGCACGTGCCCGTTCGCTCGCTCGCTCGCTCGCTCTCTCTCTCTCTCGCTCGCTCGCTCGTCCGGCCGAGGCGAGGCGAGGCGAGGCGAGGCGACGCAGCGCGACCGAAGCAACCCCGATCTTGTGTTCCATTCCTATTCTATGCCTGACCACGTGAGCGTTACACGCAATTTCAATCTATCTGTAAACTCATTTTGCGACGTCTGCGAGGTATCCTTCAAGGAACGCCGGGCTTGCTTATTCCCTTTAATGGAGACCGAAATGGTACTTATCCGATTCCTCGGTACAGGATATACGCGACGTTCGGAAATTCTTTGACGATAGTTTGCGTGCGGATCTTTTTATAATAAGGTGATCGATTTCCTGATTGCGACGCTTCGGCGGAAGTAAAACAGCGCGCTTCTAGATTCTCGTACAGAATTCTTAGCAACCTTTCGGTTACAGCGATCGGAAATTTGAGAAATTAATAATAATGAGAGCGATAACGTTGCGTCGGCCTTTCGTTTCGGAAGCCATTCACGCGTTGCATTAATATTTGCAAAAAGGCAACGATAATCATAACGCCGATATCGCGAATTGGGATGCGTACACTGACCTTTGTTTCGACGAATTATTACAACGAATATCGATTAACTTGCACATTCGATAACTAGAATGCTAACAATGTGTATTCATATATATTGACTCTATATCAATAATAATAGCATACTTTAATAATAATAATAGCAAAAACGTCCCTACGCAATACAGATATTGGGAATTTACTCCCACGCGAGGTTCTTCTAATGACCTTTAGCCTGTAAACTGCATAATAATGGGAACAGTAACATTCCGCATAATCGCAATGGAAAAATGTTAGCAAACGCGACAACAAATCAAGTGGTAATCGCGAAAATGCCGCGGGCGATTTAATTGCTGTTTAAACAGCCGACCGTTCCGGCGAGTAAAGACCGCTCGCCGACTTTTCGCGTTTACGACGAAACGGACGTCTTTGGAAAGCTGCCGCATACGTGTACGCGCGTGCAACTCGATGATAATTCGCTGGACGTAAACGTTGCGCCGCTCGTTTGAAATCGTTCTATCGCTTTCAACGCGGAAAGAGACTGCCGCAAATAATGCATTAAAAAGCACGGGGCTCCATTTAAAGAGAGCCAACGCGCGTAATATGGTTTCGGATAAGAGATCCGACGAACAAATTACAATTACAAACGCTTTTTTTTCGAGCGTGCTTGCGAAACTACGGAAACGCGTATCTATATCGTACGTGGACCATAGATTTCGCGGCGAAACGAAATGCGATCGTAACGCGGAAACAAATTTAATACCGCGCTAAGCGTGACTCGTACTCGTATCGTGCATTGCCCGACAAAATATTAGATAAGAGAGCACGGTTTAACCGTGCGCGGTAATATAAAAGGGGATTCTGTTTTGCAATATCTCGGCGCTCGCGCCGATGCCTTTGGCTGAACCCGCGGCCGGATCGCAATTTCAACAAGTAGTTGGTTAGAGCAGTTAATGTTACGGTATTACGACATAAGGCAAAATTGGATAGGAAAATTGGAGGGAAAGAAAGCCCGCCTCCCAGTTGTTTACCACTAGTCGAGATAGAAAATTTGCTTCAACAAATTACGGGATGCCGTCGGCCGAGCAAACATGCTTCAATAATTCGACGATCCTTCTACGCCAAGGGAAAACTTTTAACGACTCTAGCAACAAATATAATAACGAGCTTCGGGATGGTCGAAATTGTACGAAACACCAAACTAAAAGTCAGAGACAAGATGCCCTTGCATCTCGAAAGCATACGAAGTAAAAAAGTCATCGTTCGAAGATGCCGCGATCCTCGTCTATTTCGATATCAAAATATGTATTTCATATCTCATAGATATCAAAGAAAAATACTTTTGGCGATACAATTTGGTTGAAACGCGGGGGAGACGAATGAAAACAAA
Organism: Augochlora pura; assembly: GCF_028453695.1. Classification (NCBI taxonomy): domain Eukaryota; kingdom Metazoa; phylum Arthropoda; class Insecta; order Hymenoptera; family Halictidae; genus Augochlora; species Augochlora pura. The sequence continues at coordinate 294,356 of NC_135773.1, read as the reverse complement.
ACGAGTGCGACGTCCGTCTGCTTGTTAAGCAGGCTTCTGTCGCGTACCATCGACGCGATACGCGGGAACGTGGTCGACGGAATGGACGCGCTCGACGGACGATAAAGCATACGCGTCGGTTTTTCTAGGTTAATCGCGACGTTTCGGGCACAATGCGGCTTACAATTATTAGTAACGAATGGCAAATCGCGCGACGCACGAACCGCGTTGCGTCGCGAGCACGACAGAATGCGAGTCGAATCCAGCAGCGCTCGATGCAGCGCGCGTCGCCTTTGTTCCCATTCTTCTTCGGCCAGCGCCGCCTATTCGGAATACGCGGCTATTCGCCCAATTGTTTAATGGAAGATCGAGCGAAGCGCGCCAAATTTTCCACTAATTTCCCGATACGCGTTTCGAACGGGACTGGGTCACTGTGACCCGCTTGGAGAAAGAATGCGCGCACTGTCTCCTGCTGCTTGTCTCTTTTCCGATGCATTCGATTCCGCTTTTGGTTCTTTCATCGACCAATCTGGATATAACCGTGGCGTCAAATAAATTCAACCGTGTATGTATCGCGTTATTTTGATATTTCAATACGTTACATTTTAAACCGATCTTCCTCATTCGAAGCGTGCCCGTGAAAAAGTATGACCAATGTTGCACAGTCTTGTAATTAGATTTTCAGGATTACCGAGTAGATTGGGTCCGCGACTATAATGGGCGCGCAATCCATCAAAGAACCAAAACAGCGCCGCGATTTAATGGATCGGTAGAATAACGATCGAGCGAACGCCGTTCCGCGCGTGAAACTAGTGTAGCAGAATGGATTCTTTATTCGTCGGACAGCTCTATATTCCATTCATTATCAATAGTTTAACGACGGTGCCGCCGTCGATCGAGAACGGGCGACAGCTCTTCGTTCAGACCCCAACGTGAATTATTGCACGAGCAAAATAACCGAAATATATTAACTACGATCGATGGAATCGACATAATTGATAGAATCAATGAAATCGGTGGAATTCGAAGAACGAATGCATTGGTTCGAATGCTTTGGTCGAAGAAATATTTGTAAAGTTCGATGCGGTTGAAAGAGTAATCGTAACGAATCTTGACTGGTCGGTTCTTGTTTCGTTAAATCAATTACGTCGACTTTGTGACTTTTATGGTTACTGGTTCGATGATCAACCCATCGATCAATTATTTTTGCGCGACGACGCGTACGATATTTTGCCTATGGGAAGCCAAATGAAAAATAATCGCCTCAACAACTGCGTGCTACTTCCAGTGCAGCGAAACATTGATCGAGCGAATGTGTAACAAAATGAACGCGTTTCACAAAATGTTTGTAAAGTTGGATACTTTGCTACGCTGCGATCCATAGCTTCAATTCCAGCCGAAGCTACAGTTTCAGACATTTAAGTGGAAAATTGGAATCATAGAATTCATCGATACCGACCCTTTTATCATCGAAAAATGCCAGCTGATTATAGGATTAGAATAATTCCATAAAATTTCTAACCCTCTATCTGCTATAATACTCTTTCGCATCTTCAAACGCGCAGCGTTGTTCCTCGCAGTCGCAAACTCATCCAGAAGCACGAGAAATCTGTGAACTCGGATGTTGTCCAAGTCGTGCACTGCGCGCCGCGCCGCAGTAGAATACGAACGCGATTGATCAGACAGGTGGGTCGAACAGATCCGACGACCGACAAGGAAAACGGGACGGTAGATGACAGGATAGGTAAAATGAAACAGTAATTAGTCACAGCAATAGCCTGTATCATTGACCGTGCAAACAAGCACAATGTGGAGGCGGCTGATCAGATAAGTAGAAATGCAGCAGTAACGAGGGACTTGATGCGACGACGCGACGCGACGCGACGCGACGCGACGCGACGCGACGGTAGCTCTCTTTAACCAGATGGAACGAGACCGCGATCAAACGAAGCACGCCAATGACTTCCGAGGTAAATAGAAGAGCAACGCGATTATACAAACTAGACCAGAGGAAGAACGGGCAGCTGGTTAGTTAAGTGGCTCTATAGTTTTCTATAGCTACCGCTCTCTTCGCGAGCATACATTAAATTAGATAATACGTCTGCGTAGGTATACGAATCGAATCGAATCGCTCAACCCCTTCGTTACTTCCAAGTATTTCCATTAGAAAAATCTCGAGACCGCTGCGAGGAATATTCTTATTCGCAAATGGAACGGTAACGTATCCGTGGCCTTAACAGCCTCGACAACCACGGACGCAACGCGTGTGTCGCAGTATCGGTGTTACCGCAATCTCGATAAAAGTCTACGTCTTTATGTTTCGGTAGAATCTCGTGCAACCTGGAAGTTGTCATGATCCGGATCCGATGCAATTATCGAAACGAAGAATCGCATCGGACATAAACGCCAACTAATTGAGAAAATGTTGTCGTCACGGCTGCACGGCTGCACGGCTGCACGGCTGCACGGCCGAGAAAATCACCGAGAAAATCAGCGAGAAAATTGTCGAGAAAATACCGAAAGTATGTCGAGACGTACTCGAGCAGTAATGAATATTAAAACACCCGTAAATCCGCATCATAAATTTTAATGAAAATCAAGCTTCGAACGACTGACCAATACGATCTGTCCAATACGAGAAACAAAGGTTTGCGATGTCTAGTGTTAAATACTAGATTGCAGCGAAACGATTGCTCCGGTGAAAATTGCTTTTTTACACGGCGCGGCGCGATTTAAACGAGCATTACCAGCGAACGGCCGGGCTAAAAGCAATACCGTTTGTAAATTAAACGTTTAATCATCCGGTATCGCTCAAACGAATTGAACTTTAAAGGAGGCATCCAGCAATTTACTCGGATCGTTTAAATTCCAGGCGCGCGAACGGCTATCGAACTTTTATAAAATATTAATTCGACGCGGCTCGATTTCTGCGATTCGGCCCGAATCGCCCCACGCGTAGTAACAGCGTCGCGTCGCCAAATTTTTATTAAGTCCACCACCGCGACCGAATCGTTCAACGGAGGTTGCTCGACGAATTACTTTTTCGCGTTTAACGTTCATAATGAACGTGGAATTGCAACGCTTCGACAATTCGTCGTTCCGCATGCGCAGTTGTTATTATTATAATTCTTACTGCACCGTACGGCAAAGTAATTTGTGTGGTTAAGCCTGTCGGATGATAACGCGAGCTTTGGCACACCTCTATCGGCACGGTTACGAACGCGGAGTGTGCTGTTGCCAACGCACTGCCATATCGTGTACGCGAAGTGCCTCTTCAGCAAAGTAGGAACTTGTAATCGATTTTAGGGTGTTGTCGCGCAACTATTGTCTATCGCAGCTTTTCATTCGTTGGAAATTTCATAAAAATTTTGCTCCGTTCCTTCGTTAATTTTTGACGTAGTTTGCGAGATTTATCGAGCACCTGGTCGTCAAGCGAAATTATCGAGCCGGATAATAAGCATCAAATTATTATATTAGCGAGGCTGTTCGCTCACTAGACTCTAGAGGTTTGACGGGCACGGTGTTGGCCGATGTAAGATCTTGTACTCGGGGGGTGCCCGAGACTAAACCGAACTGTCGTTAAGCGATGCCGGATGATCGCCCTGGGTGAACCAGCTGTCGAGCAAGAGGCAAGAGGCAAGAGGCAAGGGGGTGTCTGCGAGATAACGACGAATGGAGAGAATGGGAAATAATTAGAAATTCCAGTGTTTCGAAAACGAGGATGTTGGAGAAATCGCAGAACGAAGAAAGCGAGCGACTAATTGCACGGCATCGCCCGCCAAGTATCAGCAGAAGCACGAGTGTAATATTGTTTCGGATGTAATGCGAGATCTATTCCGATTTATGCGAAATTCGGTCTTCTCTCGTACGAGAATCCTCCATCGAACGTTGCTCGACTAAAACGTTATTCAGAAATTTAGTAAAACTAGACGTATGAATAATTTACGAAACATTTAGATGAACGATGGCACGGGGTCTGGTATACATGGCACGGGACGTTATTAACGCAAAGGCTGCAGTTTCGACACTCTGGCACTCGCAACGTGCAAATTAATTCGCGCTACTTTTCGGGAGACGCTTGAATCCTGGTGGCGCGCCACGGCACGGCTTGGCGCGTTACAGAAAGAGATCGTCCTTCGAGCTCCTTCCTTCCCACCGGTTACGAATTAAGGAGTGCGAGACGGTGTGGAAGATGTTGAAAATTTCAACATCGAGATTATCCCGCGCAGAAGCTACGACGAGAACCACCAGCCTTAATTAAGCCCTCTTTCGAAAGTGAAACGCGCGTCCATTATTAAACGGATAACAATAAAGGCAAGGCTTCGACTTCGGTTGCCGAGTTTCGTTTTAATTAGAAAATGTTTCAGATGCCTCCACAGCTAACGAGGAATATAAAAACAGGACACGAATCAAATACAGCGTCGGAGCTTTACACAATAATCCTTTTCATACGAAAAACATTTATTTCCATCCACCTGTAACAATTGTATTTTCATGAATGCGAATAACGCGGCATTCATTCGTCGAGAGAGTGTTCTCGCGAGGCGGACATTATTGTCTCGCTGAAAAGTATTCATCGGAGTATCCAAATATTTCATAAAATATGAGAGATTCGCGAATATTCAAATGCTCCTGGACGACGATGCAACGCGGCTCGGAATCGGATCGGAATCCGAATCCGAATCCGAATCCGAATCCGAATCGGAATAATCCTCCGCCGGCGACATAAGAGCCTGCTGCGCGTCGCGCATCTCTTTCCGTTTCGAACCGGAAACGGATTTTCCTCGGTTTTGCAAATCTAATTATCCTCGAAATCGGGGCGTCGCGCGAAACAATTCCATTTGATACGTTCGAACCGTTTCCGTACACGGTTTCCTCTGTTTTTTCGTTTCGCTGAAACCATCGGGAACGTCGCGCCGTCTTCCATTCGTCTTCTTTTCGCATTCAAATGTCGAACGCTTTGTTCCGGACGGGAAAAAATAGTTCTGCGTTTCCTGGAGACGTTTATTAACGTTTATTTGCCGATATTAAATTCGCGTGTTCGCGTTCGATCATCGTACTACGAGCCTAGCCCGAAAAACCTTCGCACTCGCGCAAGCTGGCGTCGCGACGCGCCGTAATAGCGCCCAGCAGCATCGCGAGGCGACGCGAGGCGACGCGACGCGACGCGACGATCGTTTGAAAGGTATGTAATTAAAACAGAACCGTGGCATTGTGTGCGTTAATTGCAAACTCACCTCCATATTCGCGCCTTCTACCCGCCATTCGACGAACGGCGGTTTTCTATCCTTTATGTACTGCAGTATCCTCTTGTCATCCTTCATGAATTCCACTTTGTGCAACAAATCATCTGATACGCTATGGTTGCAATGTAGCGCGACCGTGTTGCCATACGTCACGTAGGACGGCGCGATCAATTGCACAAGCACCGTGGAAGTTGCCGTGGAAGTTGCATCTGAAAGTCAACGATAACAATATTCCGTTAACCGTCTTCATTTCGCATCGGAAATTCCAACCAATCGGATCTATGTTCGGGATGACTCGCGTCTCGTCTATCTCTCTAACCGCGAACCTTTAGCCCCTACATTTTATTTTACGCAAATCCGAAATAGTAGGTAATAGGATTTTCAAAGATAAGAATCGATTGGTAAAGCCAATTATGCTTTTACATCTTTCCAAGTCGTATAAGACAAGAATTGTCATGTTTTATTATGCGATAATCAACATGCCAAGAACCGGTTGCGAGCTCTTTAATAATAATGATGATAATAATAATAATAATTATAATAATAATAATAATAGTCGAGTGATCGATTTGAAAAAAATTGGAATCGTTTGGTTGGTAATTTACCATGTGCACGTACAGCGAAAGATCGTACGAAATGGCTGTTAAAAAAGCGGGTTGCCGAAATTACAGAAGATGAAAGCGTTGATTGTTTGAACAATAAAGGCCGGCGCGGCGTTCGCGTGTAAACGAATAATTGGAACATATCCCGCGAAGCAGTGTTGCGAAATTCTATCGATGCTGTATGAAATTCTGTTATTATACAATGAATATTAAGCGAACGAGTGCAACAAACGAAATAGTAATTTTACATTAAAATCGCATTGCTCCCGTTGACGTTTGAAACATTGCGAATAAACCGGTGGCTGCATGGCAAAGTGCACACGACAAATGGAAAGATAACGACGCGTTACATCGAAACAAACTTCTCTTTCTATACGAATGCGATTCGCATACTTCCCATATCTCATTTAACGTTGAATCGCGGATTCGCGATTGAATAACTGCGCCGCCACAGAGATGTGCGAGGCAAGAACGCAGAATTTTTCGCAGAAAAAAAACTCTGATGGAATTCGATAAAAACGTTCGCGAGAAATAGAGGCGTTGAAACGAGGAATTTTTCGAAAAGAAAAAAGAACGAACGGAGGAGGAAGAAATCGAGCGGAAACAATTCATTAATTCGGCGCCGTGAAAAACGAAAGTAATACTCGATTTTCGCCTCGTGCCCGTAAATAACGCGACGCTCGAAACAAAACGCGAGACACGGCGGCGAGGGTTTTGTCGGCTCGGCTCGGCTCGGCTCGGCTCGGCACACGGCACACGGCACACGGCACCGACAATTATTAAGTCGTTAAAATATTGTTGACGTTCGAAAGAGCCCCACGATACTCGCGTCGTTGCAATAAATTACGCCGCAGTTTCACGCCTCTGTAAAGTTATTAATTAATTCATGCGCCAAGATAAGCTCCATCTGTTGACGCGACGAGAGCATAAACACCGTTGAATACTCGTGTGCGTCACGGGATCCTGTATTCGCTTTAATTCGAACTCTGAATGAATCAATTAATTATGATACTTAACGAATACACGTAGATTACATTACGGCCGTGTTTGTCTGCGCCCGTTCCATGGCATTAAACCCAATTTGTCGAATAATTTTAGTTTGATTGCGCCATACTGTTCGGCAAACGAGGCCGCGGCTTTCGAACGTATATTATAATTTTCGCGTAACGCAAGCACGACGCCTCGACGCGACGCGACGCGACGCGACGCGACGCGTTGCAACATTCGAACAGCGACATCGAGCGTTGGCTGATCGACCAGCTCCGTTGAAAGATTATTAAAAGCTGTTCGTCGTCGCTAAAAAGTCTAAAAGTAACATCTCGTTAATTGAGATTGAACGACGGAGCAAATGTTTTAATCATCGGTTATATATTTAAGGACAATCCCGAGGGAAAGTTCATAGGAAAATTTCCGGCGTGCAGGAGACGTCGAATAAAATTCAAACAACTGTAAAACTGGGACGTGTAAGTAGAACGAGCCTGTTCGTCGCCGAGCAAACTTGATACGTGGCTATTAGACTTATTAATCAAGTATAATAAGGTCGTTAGCACTTATACCGGCGCGGCGAGGGATCGATGCGACGCGGCCACGGAAATAATAATAATAATAATAATAGTATTAAATCAACTGATCGCGATACATTTCGAAGTTGGTACCTACTATCTACAGGTGTTACGACGATCTAATATAATTGCAACATCAAATACATGAGACTGGACTGGTGTTCCTATGCCTATACGTTATCCCTCTGCACAAGTTATCAAACGTATTCCGTTCCACCAATTTGCATGGGTAAACAACGGTTGCGAATAGGAAAAAACCGTTCGTATCCACCGTTAACGACCACGATTAAAACGCGATATATGGATGTAGATACAATATAATACATAGAACACTTGAATTGAAACACCACTCTCCTTTCTAGTTGGCTTTTACATTTTGCACCAGGATGCATTCCGTCGAGCGTTTATGAATTATGATGCGCACTCGTGCCGAGATTAAATGGTCGACTAATTCGGCTGTAATTATTGAATATACACCGTCGCAAACTAGTGCGTTAGCGTCTATTAATGCGACGAATTTCTAGGCGAGAAACTGGGTCGCCCAGAACGATCAACGTTTACGCGTCGGATTGCTGCGCTTCTGGAGAACTCTATTATTTTAGTTAACCACCGCCGTTCCTTTGCTACGAATTAATTCGCGGCAGTTAGGTCAACAGGAAATTACATTATTCCACGATCACCCCTGTAGACGTATGCGTCACGCTGGTTGAAACACGGTTCTTCCACGCTTTGATTTTTAATCATCCGACGCGTTGATTGTCTTGCTTATAATACAGCAATTCTGTGATCTGCTGCCTACCGTTTGCTTATTTAATGTCCTCCCGCATTCATTTCCTTACTTCTCCCGACGCGACTACCAAGATTGAACGTTTCGCATTGGCTATCTTCTTTCGCCTGGTACATCCTTGTCGGATCGCGGATTTTATATACGGATTCCAAAATGAATGGCAAAAGTATACAATTGTTCGGGAAGAAGAATTTGTGAATATTATTGCAGATCTCTCTTCGGTTCTCCACAGTATTAAAATTTTCTTCTCTAATTTCATTAGCAAAATACATTTTATTTTACACAAAGGTCCGCTATAAGCCAGACGTTATTCGGTCTTTGAAGGATTTTGGATAGGGAGTTTTTAGTGAGTTAGTATCGCGATGCGGTCACTACCGACCACGTTGCTGTATCCAGTCATCGACTGCGATGGAGATGTTTAATTAACAGACGCTCTGAAAAATCGACCTCATCGCGGCTTCGTTTCATACAAAAATTTGAAACGTGAACGTTTGGCTTCATTGAGCTTTCGAGCTTTCAATTTTGCTAATGACTAGGCTGCGAATCGTTATGTATTTGTGGCATGCGTGGATTTCCCAATCGGAACGATACGTATAAATTAGCAAGGTCTAATTGCATTTGCATTTCCTTTACTTCGAGTCTCTGTAAAAGGGATATATAAATGAATAATAATAAAATGAAAAATATAACAACGCATTGTTGAGATAAGCATGCAGGCTCGAGTACAATTGTTATCGATCCTTTTACGTTACGTTAGTTACTTGTACATTAGAACAAACTCCTAGACTAAACTTTCTCGCGCTCCGAGCATTTATTACCCTATTATAATTACTGGACTGAAACTTCTACGCGGAACTTTAAAACGAAACTTTTCAGCTTGTCCGAGGCAATAATTTCATCCATGTTTTCGATGATGAAAAATTCGAACGAAAGGCGAAAAAGGATTTAATTGACTGGAAGTAACGTACTAACGAGTAACGAGTAACGTGCTATCGAGCAGTTCTTACGCACGGGAGGAATCGAGCATTTCCATGATCGAATCTCTTTAAAACGAAGGCGCACGTATATGACAAGCTTTCTCCGCATTTTCACTCTTTTTTCGGCTTTGGGGGAAAAAGTCCGAGAATACTTTCAAAGAGGTTGCAAAAAGGGGGAGCAAAAACTAATGGCCACACTCTATCCAGAGGACTCTGAAGCAAAATGTAAAAGTCGCGAAGAATGCCGTAAATACTAGTCTAGAGCAAAGAAGAGGGAATATGCGATGCACGGTCGTAAGTGTGCAAGATTGCAGTGTCAAATAGAAGAACGTGTGATACGCCCAGAGATGCCACTGTTCTGCGAATTTTATGCATTCGTAACAAACACGAGTAAGAGATGGTAAAAAAGCATTCGAAACATTTTTTAAATGTTGTTACATTAATTTCTTCAGAGAAGTCAATAAATGTATATCTTACTCCAGTTTGTTGTAATCCAAATTGTTCCGGATAACAAGACCAACATCTCGATCGCAAAAAAATCATTTGGCCGTGTAAAAGTGAATTCTTCTCAATATCTATACCGTCGTAGATACAGCAATAACAGTCTAGACATTGTCAAATATATACTCTCCAAACTGATAATTTTTCGAAAAAGCCGACTTTGCACTATCCCATCCTGATTTCGTAGAAAATTATGATCGGGCTCTATAAGAACACAGAGGAAGGTATTTGAAAAGGAAGGAAAGACGACAGTCAAAGGCTAATTGCAAGCGCAAGGTGTGGTAACGTGGGAGAGAGAAATCGGTAGCGGTTAGAGGAAGACAGAAGCGAACTTGCTCCGTGCACCGTGGTGAACATAGAAAATGTACCGCTTTAAAAATGTCAGAAGGTACACAAAAAGTGTTTGTGCTTTTACGATATCGTTACTTCGGAATACGTGGAATAATTACGATGCGATAAAGACGTATAATTTGGAAATAGAAATACCGAAACATCTGAAACAGCATTCTAGAACTATAATATATAATTAGGAATTAATATAATATATAAATAGAAAAATGATCTTAGCACCTTAAGTACAAAGGCGTGTCAGGTACATTTTAGAAGCCGTGAAGCCAATATACCTGACGTTACAAAACCAAATATTCTCAATAAACAAACATGTCTCGGCAGCTCGCAACTTTTCTATATTTAATAGCCGTGCAATCGAACGCAATCGGGCGAGGGAAGCGTCTATTAAATCGAGGATTCCGGAGCTGAAAACTAGGTCGTCTAGGACGATCAGCGTTTTCGTGTCAAGCTTCCGTGTTAATTCGATTGAGGGGGAGCAGGCCGATTAATCGGGGCCACGCACGGTCTGCGACCGATTCCCGCGGAACAGATTCGGAACATCCCCGTGAAAAATACGAGACGCAGCTAATGAAATCGTATCTATCGAAGAATGGAGAGGTTTCGGTCGGTTGTAACTACTTGTGGCAGTACCCTGTTGCTGGGAGGTGTTACTGTATCGATCACTGAAAGCGCGTGTTACCAACACGCGCGCACCTCGCGCCGTCCGAAGCTTTCAAGACGTTCCGAAAGCACCATATTCGAGCAGGACAACGAAATCGTAGAAATGAAATCGTCCTGTCTTGTCGTGAATCATTACCGGCCTTACCACCCAAGGATGAATCGGTTACCGACTTCACTGGAAGTTTCACTTGGCTTCGGGAAATGTGCAAAAAAGAAAATCAAACGATAAATAAATCAAGGAAAATGAAATAATGTAACGATCAGGTAGTCCAGGTCTTCTACTTACGTGCGAGAGAAAACGCCTAGTCGTCCGAATGATTTGTCGAGAAATAAAAGACATCGAAATACGTAGAAATTAAAAGTTATAATTTATTAACAATGTAAATAGGAAAAAGAAAAATATGAGATACAGAAAAATTAATATTATCGTTGTTCGATTATTACCAAGTGGTGTTCCTAGAACGTGCGAAAATAAAGTTCTTAATCGAGGCCGCTAGCAGATAGCACCGCAAGGTCTTTAAACCGAGCTCACATACTCCTACAAAAGAAAAGCAGGAATGAAGCAACTGAAAATAAAATAATAATAATAATGAAACTGATGAGACAAATTATAGCAACGAAAATGTGTAACGCAACGATATGCTTAGATGTTGGAACGGTGTGTGACAGTAATTAGTGTGTGAAATTGTCGAATAATACTCAAATGTGTACGTAAAAACCGGGAAAAATGTGAATGCTCGATTTCGTAGAAAAATTGGCCGACTATCGCGTCCCTGGTCCGTAAGTAGGGTAATCTCCGATTAAAAAATCTTAGCACTGTTGCGACACGCATTTTCAACCGCGTTGCCACTTCTAGTTTCGACGTTACAGTGACCAAAGTATGCTTTGAATTTCCGCGATGACGTTGCGCATTTCAGTAAAAAGCTTTTTCATCTGCGTTTTATCAATGAAGTAGCCAGCCGTTGCAATGGCTTTCATTCAAATCATGACGCAGACACGCACACACGCACGACCGCGCACACACATGCACGCACGTACACACAGGGCTATAGAATTTTACAACGAAACACTTTTATGCGCGAAATGGAATAAAACCGTGGCGATAAGCTTATCAAGATCGAATGTACATTTCAAGGGAAAGTTTGCATCGCGTCTGAACAACCGTGACACATAAACCATGAATAGAAAATAATCGGTTATTCTTTCGCAGTCCCGGAGGAAAATGAACTGGCCGGGTGGGTGTTTACGATCGTGGGGACGACTTACATGAAAATAATTGGAAAATATATACGAATACGATTTTTCTCCAGTGTGCTGGCCGGTGCGACATTGCTGTACGGATTAGTTGCGACGTCTCTACGTAACTGTTACCGTCTCTACTCTACTTAAATTACAGAAAAAACGTGCTTCTATTTTGTACAGTGACGTGCCTTTAAACTACACAACTTCGAGTCGAGTCGGCGCTACAACTGACCAAGCTTTTCGATCGTTCCGACCCGACCAACTTCCATAGAACATGAAACATAGAGCGGAGACTCGCTTGTCTTCTCCGGTTTATCGGGCGATCTTTCGAATCGGATTTGCTAATGAGTCTGGCATAGAATAAGCGATAGTGAGCCGTGACTGCCGTAACTCTGTCGTGACTACCGTGACTGAGTCGATATCGGAATTTGACGCGTTTATGATACATCGCGGCAATATGTACAATATGGATGCACACATTTCGTTTCGACTTCCATTATATTATCGCGTTTGCGCGATATTTCGGATATCGGATATCCACAAAACATATTTGTATAATACATTCAACCCGATGAATTTGTTCGTATTTTTACATTTATCGTTGAACGCATAACAATTTTCTTAGGCCCAAACATTACATTCTAAAATAATGAAAAACTTATCGAAACTTCTATGAAATCGCATGATATTATGTATTTGTTATGTGTTATGTATTTATTTCAAATTGTCATTAAATAGATATGCAATCTTGTTAATTCATTTTTTATTCTGTTTATTTATTTAAATACTTGAGTAGATGTTTTTATGGAATATCTTGTATAAAAAGAACTAGCCGTTTCACGTTCTTTATCTATCCGCATGCAGAAATGTAAATCAAATTTGAACTACGCACACACATAAAAAATGTATTATATAGATTTATTTCGAATGATAACGTACAATTATTTATTATCTTTTTCTTTTAAAATGATGTGCATACGTAACAAATACACGTGGCTAATTGCAAGCAGTGACAGCTACACAGTGCAAATGCAGCTGTTTCATGCGTGCAAATGTAAGTAAGTCTGACGTATCGCATAAACACACGTTAACGTTACGTGTCTTTTGTCGTCTCGAATGAATTGCGTGGACTCTATTTAGAATGGAATACGTATGAATTACAATATTCAAAAAATCGAGACAAAGGCAGATATGGAAGGACACGATGAAGATGATTTAGAGGATTTGAATTCAACTGTTTGTACTCTTCCGCCAAATGTACAGAATGTCATTGAACAGGTTAGGATTTCCACAAAGCTAGCGGATTGTTTACAACTGTCACGTCAATGAAGCATTACGTATTCTCTTATCTTTATCGGTCACAATGCTTTCACTATCATTTTTTATCTGCATTGTTCGAGTAAAATTTAACTGGATACACAATCACGGTCCATCGTAATTTAAAGAACGTGACAACTCCTTACTACTGTGCATTCAATACTTCTCAAATTTATGTTTACAATTTATTCTAGACATATATATGTTTATTTTATAATGTTAGGTTCTACCCAGTACTGATCCGTTGGACCAACCAAACTTCAATGCTGTGGACTACATAAATTCGCTATTTCCAACAGAACAGTCTCTATCTAACATAGACGATGTACTGAACTACATGGAATCCAAGACACGTACTATCGATAAGGAGATACGGTCTGTGGTACGTGGTCAAACAAACGTGGGACAAGATGGAAGAGCCGCATTGGAGGATGCTCAAAAAGTCATAAAACAACTGTTTGTACATATCAAAGACATAAAAGATAAAGCAGAACAATCTGAGGAGGTGGTTAAGGAAATAACAAGGGATATTAAACAAATGGACTTTGCCAAAAGAAACCTCACTGCCTCTATTACTGCTCTGAATCATTTGCATATGCTTGTAGAAGGTGTAGATTCTTTAAAGTATAGTATCTTGATTTCTATCATAGACATTTATCATATTTATTATAACTGGACAAATTAAATATTACATTGTACATTTATTTCCCTAGGGCGTTAACAGAAAAGAAACAATATGGTGAAATCATTTTGCCTTTGCAAGCTGTAATGGAAGTAATGCAACATTTTAATAGCTACATGGATATACCACAAGTAAAACAATTGTCTGATGCAGTACGTAATATTTCAGTTGTAAATTCTCATTCAGGAATCACTGAATGTTTTGTTAATTGATCTTTTACTTACAGGTACGTCAAATCCAAGTTGAATTGGCCCAACAAATTACAGCAGACTTCAAGCAAGCATTCTCCGGTCAGAATCCAAAATATTTCAATCAGTTGACAGAAGGTTGTTTGGTATTGTCCATATTAGATCCTAAAGTGAAGTATGTATAATTAGTTATAGTTATGACTGTTGAACGAGTTTGAAAACGACTGTCGTAATTTGCTATTTTTTACAAGGAAGGATCTGCTCACCTGGTTCGTAGGTATACAATTACAAGAATATGCACATTTGTTCGAGGAAAATCAAGACTTTGCGTGGCTCGATAAAATCGATCGGCGATATGCGTGGATTAAGAAGCACCTGCTCGACTTTGAATCGAAATTCGGAACTATCTTTCCACAGGACTGGGAAATCTCAGAACGAATTGCTGTACAATTTTGCAACGTTACGCGTGAAGATCTGACTAAATTAATGCACAAAAGACGTTCAGAAATAGACGTCAAACTATTGTTGTATGCAATCCAAAGGACTAGTAATTTTGAGACATTGTTATCAAAAAGATTTAGTGGCATCACTTTGGAGAATACGGAAACGTCAGTTAAAAAATCTGGTAACGCTGATGCCACTGAGAAAGTATCCACTAATCCGTTTGAAGTAAATGAACAGGTGCAGAATGAAAAACCAAAGCCATCACCATTTGCCAATCTTATTGGGACATGTTTTGAGCCGTATCTAAGTATTTACATAGAAAGCTTGGATCGCAATCTAGCAGATTTAATGGAAAAATTTGTGTCAGATTCGAAAACGCAACCACCTGGTGGTAAAGAATTCGATGGTATTGAAGGACCTAGTAGCGTTTTATCCTCTTGCGCGGATTTATTTGTGTTTTATAAAAAATGCATGTTACAATGCACACAACTCAGTACTGGCTTGATTATGTTGAGTCTGGCTGAAACGTTTCAAAAATATTTGCGAGAATATGCTGTTAAAGTACTTCAAAGTAATTTGCCGAAGTAAGTAACGTACATACCGGAAATAATGTTAAAAACTATCATTCGTTGGAGTTTGAGATAGTGTAAAATCTGTTGCAGAATCGGAGGTAGCGCAGGACTTGCCACAAGTATGAGTAGCATTACTCGTGATTTCCGAGATCTCTCAACATCTGGCTTTATACAAAATTTCCAAAGCTTTCTGAAGGAAGGTGAAACAACTAGATTCAGTAAAGAAGAACAATCACGTATATGTTGGTAAGATTTTCTTCGTTGATCTTATTGTCACTAGACAAACAAATAAAAGTACACATGTAATCTATAAGTATATGTTACAGTGTATTAACAACGGCTGAATATTGCTCAGAAACAACCAAACAATTGGAAGAAAAATTACGAGAAAAGACGGATAAATGTTACGCTGAAAAAATTAATCTGTCTCAAGAACAGGATATTTTTCACGGGTTTGTATTCCATATTATTCACAGAGTGTTCATCGATTTTTTTTCATTAAAACTTTGATAACTTTTTCAGTGTAATATCAAATTGTATTCAGCTGTTAGTTCAAGATCTAGAGTCTGCATGTGAATCTGCATTGACTGCAATGACGAAGGTACGCAAATTATATGATCGTATTCTATTCTATATTTCCAATATTTATTATTTTAGGTTCAATGGAGTACGATAGAAGTTGTCGGCGATCAGAGTAATTATGTTAATACTATTGTGACTCACCTTCGACAAACAATACCTACTATCAGAGATAGATTGTCCGCATGCAGAAAATATTTTACTTATCTCTGTGTAAATTTTGCGAGGTAACATACATTTAATTTTTGTTAAAATTATATTAATAAATTAACGACCTTCCTATTTGTCTGTAGCTCATTTATCGTGAAGTTAGTACAACAATTGTATAAATGTAAACCTTTAAACACTATGGGTGCTGAACAATTGTTGCTTGATGTAATCGTGTTGAAAACTGCTCTCTTGGATCTTCCAACAACGGGGTATCAAGATCAGAGAAAACCACCCGCGGCATATACCAAGGTAACATCCGTCATGATCCGTATATGTCTATCGGTATATTAATGTGTTTCTTACGATGATCAGGTAGTAATAAAGGGTATGGCAAGTGCCGAAATGATTCTAAAAATTGTGATGTCACCAATTGAATCTCCAAAAGACTTTGTAAAACAATGTAGATTGCGTTTTCCGGATCTAGAAGCTCAAGAATTTAAGAAAATCCTGGATATGAAAGTAAATAATATTCTAATATAAATATTCTAAATAAGACTCTCTTGTAATTTGTATTTAACATATCGTGATTCTAAATGATTTGCAGGGTTTGAAAAAAACAGAGCAAGCTGTTTTAGTTGAACAATTCAAGCAACCAGAAAATGCAGCCAATTCGCATGATACGAAGGGTCATACTATTCAGGATAGCCCAGAACATGAAGCCGGGCGAATAAAGAAATTAGAAAAATTAATAAAGAAAAGAATATGAACATTTTTTAGTAGTAAATCTTATATATTCTTATATAATCTTATAAAATTGAAATACTTGTTAAGTATTGTATACCTTACAATCTACTCTTATTAAAATTCTTTAAAGGTCATGTGCCATTTAGAACACAGAAGATGTTTTTTTTATTCTTTATTGTTTTACATTGTAAACAAAACCCGATAAACAGGATGACGTTAACCCTGTTTTTGCGCGAGTTCTTTCGCCTTAGCCTTCTCTAACTTAGCTATCCTAGCAGAAGATTTGCTGCCCAAAAGACCACCACCCCAATGACGTCTGATTTCATCGTATCTATCATTGAAGTTTACCTTTACAACTTCAACCAACTTGGCAAAGTTGGCCCTGTCACCAGAATCCACCTGTGAGAATAAACAACACATTAAAGGAAACGTAGAAGCTATTATAAAACAGTGGTATTGGTGAAAGGATATCAGCTAGACATTTTAGAAATATATCACGAGTGATCATTGGATTGGCTCTATTTCTGTTCATCATTTGTAGTCCAAGTGCACTAACAAAACAAAAATAGTTTTCGGCAATGTAATTCTTATAATTTTTCTTACCTGTGTAATCGCAACGGTGGCACAGGTTTTGCGTCTAACAAGACGTCCTAAACGAGCTTTACCCTTTATTATGCAGTAAGGTACACCCATTTTACGGCAAAGGGCTGGCAGAAAGAGAACAATCTATAAAAAAAAAGAGTATGTTATAAATCGTACAATAAACTGCAAGTATTACAGAATTACTTATATATTTTACTCAGGATGTCATTTATCATCCTTCGAATAATATCAAATATATTCTCAGGTGAAGAAATTCAGGTAACATCATTGTTAAAAACAAAATAAATAGTAAATTATAATGATTAAAAAAAAGGAGAAATATTTACCTCAATTGGATCCACGTCATGTGCAATCACAACAAGTTGGGCTTTCTTCTGTTCAACAAGCGTAGTAACCGTGTTTGTCCCACTACGCAACACATTAGGTCTCTTTGTCGGCACATCTTCCTTCTTGGCAACTTTTTGTTCTGCTCTAGCTTTCAGTCTCATTTTCTTCATTGCTGCAGATTCAGGTCTGTATTTCTCCATCATTTTGAATAACTGTGTCGCTGTAATAATTAGAACAAGTTAGTTGTTATTTTCGGTTAATTTAATTTCAATTAACTATCCTTCAATTACAAACCGGTTTGTTTGTCCAATGTTTGTGTGAACTGGTTGATTGGTGGAGGTACCTTCAACCTCTTTTGAAGCACAGCCCTTTGACGCTGGATACGAATGTATTTCGGCCATTTTACAAACCGACTAAGATCACGAGCAGGTTGAATATCCTGTCCTAAGTATCGAATTTTGTTCAATAGTACATTGTTTTTTGTTTATTAACAGCACGTGTAGAGCCAGGTTATCTCACCAATTCCGAAATTTCGGGTGCGTTTCTCGAAGAGGGGATTAGTCTGTTTCTTGGGTTCAACTTTCTTCACCGCCAGTGGGGCAGCTGCCACCTTCTTCCCCACCTTCTTCTTCGGCTATATAATAACAAAAAGATTTGTTTTTAAAACGTAACCAAAACCGATTAAAACGAGTCTGATATCCGTGAATAACACGGTACAGGTTAGCAATGTTACGGTCAAATGGTACAAATTCAAACGATACCGTTTCGTACGTAGTTTAATATTGTGATAGTTTCGAAATCTAAAAAATAATCGAATCCAGAAAAATTTACACAATCGGTGAGCAACTATAAGTAGAAAACAATGAAAACATATTCATCCTGTGCAGTCAAAACATGCCTTACTGTAACCACTTCAATTTGCAATAATAACATGTCTTAGCATGGAAATACTACTCGTATCCGGAAATGTAATAAATTTACCTTCTTTTGGACCATTGCTTTCAATAAAAACCTAACGGATCCTTTATATCACAATAGATATAAAAGTCTGTTGTTCGTTTAACACGACGCGAAGTTCAAGCGCCGAGAACGTAAAGAACGATTTTTCCTGTAGCGCCACCCAAAGCGATAGCAGCGCCACTTGACAAACACCATCATGGACTATGTAATTGTTCCTAGATAAGAAATGTGACAATTCGTTTCTTATACGAAGTCATCTACCGAACGATTTTGTTAATAGAATCATTCGAAAATGTTGTTCCCACATGAAACGATCACTCGAAACACTTGAGAACAATCGTGTTTCGATTACTTTGATTTTATCATGAATCAGTTTCAAAATGTTTGATTTCTGTATTGCAGTAATGGGACATGCCTTTGCACGCTTTTCTTACTCCCTAAGCTGGCGCGCACATTTCCACCATTTTTTACTGCGCATCCAATCTGTAGCGAATCCTGCCTTAGCAACGAATCGTTAGCCAAACGGAGTAAAGAAAATTTTTACATCGACCTTCGGGAACGGATCAAACTGTGGTCTGGAGATGCGCAGGTGTATATTGGCTTTATGAATTTCAATAATCAACGACAGCACGTTGAAAATGTTCAGAGCACGCATGCGCCAGTTGGCTCAAGCTCAGGATTCAGGAGAGAGTGGGAAAGAGCAGGGTCCGCGCTTCTGCGCGTGCGACCTACGCGCCTCCAACTCTAGTTCCAGTTTAGACGATTTTCTGACGAGGGGCACATAGCATCGCGTAGCATCCGAGCTACGTCAGTGTTTCGTAGTGTGTCGACGATCCGTCTGCAGTACGTTTCTGTCATGAACCTTGCTATCCAGTATTCTAATGATCTTTGTTCGTTGGTGTGCTCGTGACGGTATGTGATCTGGCTGGTTAGCGATCGCCGACTTATCGCAGTATTTCCTTCCGTCCATTCGTCGATTCCGAGAAGCTTCACGTTTTCTATTAGAACGTACGTTTAGAAACGTTAGCTACAGGTAACAACAGCATGCCAAGGGTGCTCTTATTCATTTCCTTCGAATGTTAATTGTACTTGAAATGCATCCAGTCAGCTCTCTCTGGAATCTATCGAGGGTTCGATAGGGTGCCCGGTAGAGTTGTTTGCATTGCACGTTGGAGCCGTCATCCGGCATTCTGTTTCTGTTAGCGCTTTCCGACAAAAACTTGACAAACTACACACTTACATTTCATTCAATTTATATTTAATTACCCGCATAGACATTCTAACTTAAAGTTTCTAACGCGAGCGAAGCGTCGTTATCGGATACAATCTTAAAAATAATTTTATATCGCATTCGCGATTGATACGAGCGATGGTGAATTGTAACAAGTATCACCTGGATCAACATTTAATAATAGGAAGCTTTTCCGATACGTATGAACAGCAATTTACGATAATATTGCACTCTAAATCTTACGCTGGTCGTAATTTTGCTCCATGGATCGCCGCCTCGTAAAGCATTAAATTCGTTTCATTCGTACCACTGAATTTATATGAACATGATATTTCTGCTTTGGAAGTGATATTACTTCGCAACGAGTGAACAATATTATCGATCCTAGGTAGAGTGTCGATCACTGGAAATGACGATCCGGAAAATTTGTTGCATCGGTGCTGGATACGTGGGCGGTCCTACATGCAGTGTTATTGCATTGAAGTGTCCGGAAATCCAAGTGACCGTCGTGGACAAAAGCAAAGAAAGAATCGGTCAATGGAATTCGGACAAGCTGCCGATTTACGAGCCCGGCTTGGACGGGGTGGTCAGAATTTGCCGCGGGAAGAATTTATTTTTTTCCACTGACATGCAGACAGCCATCAAAGAAGCCGACCTAATATTTATTTCCGTGAACACACCGACGAAAATGTTCGGCAACGGGAAAGGAAGAGCGGCCGATTTGAAGTATGTCGAGAGCGCGGCCAGGATGATCGCAGAAATTGCGACCGGGGACAAAATTGTTGTCGAGAAGAGTACCGTGCCGGTTAGAGCAGCGGAGAGCATTATGAACATTCTGCGTGCCAATCATAAACCGGGCGTTTCGTATCAGGTAATGTTACAACGATATTGTATTCAAAATTCTGACTCGATGCGTGACGCGGTGCAGCCACGCGACTTCCGTGCGGGTCACCAACATCAATCAGATACATTTGCGCGTTTTCTTATAGCTGAAACAAAAATCCGGGATGTTATTTTATAGTTTAATATTTCATATCCCCATATCCGTATACGTATACTTTTAAAATGTAGGGGCATTTTTTCGTATTTTCTCACAGACTGCATGGCGCGTCCCATTGACTTTTTTTAGAGCGGTCTATTATAAACAATCGACCCTCGAAGCTGATACGGTCATGAGCGTTCAAGATATGTGTTTCCCAAATTGGATTTATGGGAAAAACGGGCTGATTAAGATGACTTCCAAATAACTGAAAAATGCGATATGCAAAAGAAATTCTAATGAAAGTTTTATATTCGTCAATATTCTTTTTATAATTGCTTAATCATGTTTTGCTGTGTCTGATGTCGTTTGTTACACTGTTCAATGCATAATATATTTTTACTAGGCAGGTATGAAAAATATCGAATGAATTATGAAAATTAAAAGAGAACAAACATATTTTTATCGAATGTTTCTTAATTATGTTTGCTCTTTAAAATGCAACCGCACGACTGAATGATTTTTGATGGCTCGTTATACCGTGCGATAAGAAAGTCTGAGACTGGCGAGAACAAACACAGAATGAAGTTCATTTTCACGATTGGGAATTATTAAGAAAAGAACAAGTGATTCATAGAATACGAGAAAATGATACATTTATTATCGAATTGCGCGCAAGATTCTAAGCAGAAGTAAATTAAACAAATTTAACTAGAGTAAATAGCCAAGAGAAAAGTATCTCACATTTTTAAAGGAATATGATGTAGTTTCTATCTTTGTATATATTATGTATATTTAAGAGGAATTACTAAATTTGTACTTTTAAACAATGAATTATTTTATTACTATCGATGCGAGATATTCAAATATTTAACTTAACGGTTTCATCGATTAATGGTTAAACGTTTTAAGGCTAAATCGACTGCCGAAAGCGAGTACGTTGTCCTTCTTTCTGTCATTTGCCAGTGACCGAGAAACGGTTAAGCAATTATCTGACTAGAGAAGGTATAGTGGTGCTATAATAATTTAAAACGGTTTTAGAGTCGTACGATAATAACAAACTCCAAAATGACGTTAGAATATTTCGGAATCCGGAAAAAAATTTGTGTCAACGATCGCTGAAAATTATTACCGTTTATTTCTCTTTTAAAAGCCCTGATTACTCAGACAAAAGAACAGAAAGTTTCCTCCTGCTTCTATGATATCTTAAAAGCTGAACTTAAATTTTCTACACGTGTCTACCGCCCGCTTATCAGAACGATAAAAGCGCCAACAACATTTTCTTTGCAATGTTAAATGAAATCCAAACAATTTGAAACAAAGTCGACGCGATATCATTTAACGTCGTTAGCGTCTATTACACTTTCCTCTTTGATCATTTGTGCCTAAAACAATTTTCATTTTACAATTCTTGGAAAATCATCGATATTTAAGCTGTTGTAGGGTAGCCTTTTGAAATAGCATTCAACCAATTTCGGCATAAATACGTAAAATCCACAGTGTCTGAACACGTTCTCGCGTTCAAGTTTGAATACCTTAGTATCTCTTGTAGCAAAGTTCGGGTTGCAACGAGTGCTCCGAGTGCTTGGGTGCTCGGCACCCGGTTTAGCAAGGGCTCCAGTTCGCACCTGTTGAATTAACAGGTCGTCCGAGGTGTCTCTGGCATCCCGGGGCCGGGGGCTGGGGGCCGGGGCCGCGCGATCATGACCCTTTTTTTCTCTCTTTCCGGCCGCGTTTTTACATTTATCACGCGTCGCTTGATATCATCCGCCCGTGCCAAGTGGAATGCGTGGTTGCGACGACCTATGTAACATAGACAGAGAAAAACGTCACACTCCCTGTTTCCAGATCCTGTCGAATCCAGAGTTCCTGGCGGAAGGAACTGCGATCGAGGACCTGTTGAACGCAGATCGGGTTTTGATTGGCGGCGAGGATTCAATCGAAGGTCACGCAGCCATGGAGGAGTTGTGCAAGGTGTACGAGCATTGGATTCCACGGAAAAACATCCTTACGACGAATACGTGGAGCTCGGAGCTATCGAAGCTGGTGAGCGAGCTTGTTTTCCGAGAATTCTGTAAACACGTGCAAGTCGATAGATTCCGAGGTCTACTTAACTCGAAAACCAAAAGTCAACACAGACGTGTTTCGAAACTCTGTTCGTACCGTTCGAAAACAGTTTTTAGCTGCATGCTAATTTATAAATGTATAATCCGTGTCCAAAAAGAAACTCGTTGCTTGGATTAGATTTTAACGATGAAAATAAGTGCGCTGAATATGGCAAGCATATGCGCGTAAATCAAAAACGAAATAATTAATTTCGTTTTCCGTCGATTTACACACGTGTGCTCCCATATTGATTATATGTATGTACAGAATTGTCTGCCGTCTGTTCGTCCCAAATTTCAAACACGTTTCGCAACGTTTCGTAGAACTTTATCTTCGAGCCAATGTTTGCTAATTTTCCACGCGTTAACGTCAAACGGTCTTGCGCAATCAGGTAAGAATTTAATTACTGATTTTAGGCCGCCAATGCCTTTTTGGCGCAGCGCATATCCAGCATAAATTCGCTGTCGGCTGTGTGCGAAGCGACCGGCGCTGATGTCTCGGAGGTGGCACGGGCGGTTGGCCTTGACTCCCGAATAGGATCCAAGTTCCTTCATGCATCCGTAGGATTCGGCGGCTCTTGCTTTCAAAAGGACATACTAAATCTGGTGTACATATGCGAGTGCCTGAATCTGCCCGAGGTAGCCGCCTACTGGCAACAGGTCATAGACATGAATGAATATCAGAAGTCAAGGTTCTCCGCGAAAGTGATCGAATCGTTGTTCAACACCGTTACGGACAAACGGATCTCTATGCTAGGGTTTGCCTTCAAGAAGAACACCGGCGACACGCGTGAGTCACCGGCCATTCATGTCGCCAAGACCCTGCTTGACGAGGGTGCCATGCTTCACATATACGATCCCAAGGTGATTTTCTTTAATGAGCATTCACGGCATCGGGCAACCGTCGTGCAGTTGCTCGCCGATTAACCGACATTTCGTATATTATGGGAAATATTTAGTCCTAAGCTGGCTCCCTGGCCTTTCTTTTTGGGAGCTAGTTAAAAAAGAGAAAAACAGAACTTTTCAAAAATTGTTGTATAATTTGTAAACGAAATGCCTCACCTTACAGATGGTACATTACCTCTTAAGTATAATTTATTATTTTGTCTATTATTTATTTTCATATGTAGCAGCATCGTTTAAGAAATGATTTCGAGGCAAATTTTAAGACAGTCAGCTATACTAAGCCTTTTTTTGAGGAAAGATATCAGTCGTAATGGTTGTCCAAACCACCAGAATTATTTCAAGGACTATGTCGACAGCTGGAACACATCCTTACGAAAAGGATGTATTACTATTGTGATTGTAGCTGAATGCAAGGTCTCTTCTTTTTTAACACTGAATTGATTTTGAATCGGCGATGCATATTGTGAAACGTCCTTTCGTTCGTTTTCAAAGGCCGGGAACATGTTACAAACCTATTAATGTGAAGAGTGTAGAACGTTTGAAGAGGATACTCTGTAATAAATAGCGAATAATTTTCGCGTGAATGAGTATAGCAATTTCAAGGTCGGCATAAGTTCTTTAGTTGTATGATTCCGCTCGTTATAAAGCGAGTTCAAACTGTTTTATCTCTTGGAAATGAAGCAAAGTGTAAATCTATGCAGATGATCCCACGAATTCATATACACTTGCTTCGAGTGACTTCTAAAAGTTCTTCGATAGTGGATGTTGCTGTAATTTTTGTGTTTCTTCTTCTTTTGTGCAGGTAGAGGAGACTCAAATTATCGAAGATCTGACACATCCGAGCGTAACAAATGATCCCGAACACGTTAAAAAAAGGATCAATATTTACAAAGACGCTTATAGCGCTACAAAAGACACACATGCCATTGTCGTCTGCACAGAATGGGACGAATTTATAGTAAGCGATAATATTGATCGAAGAAACCTTACGAATATAATGTTTTAATCGAGTCTTACTTATTTTCTATTTCTCTTTCAGGAGCTGGATTATAAACGAATCTATTTTAATATGATGAAACCAGCATACATATTCGATGGACGAAAAATTTTAGATCACGATACCTTGCAAAAGATTGGTTTTATTGTTCAAACCATTGGGAAGCGGATTACAAAGATGGCGTTATCGAGAACGTGGGGTAGTCAAACTCAAATGTAAATGAAGCTGTGCAGAAGAATTTCACAAATTCGTTTCATCAACGATTATGCGGATGTTTTACTTTTGAAATCTAATACTCTTGTTTGCCACCGCGCAAGGAGTGTTCAAACGTGGCAGTAATTGTATAAACTATTTTTTTATTCGATACGTTTGTCAGCATTTACTACTTAGAAGATATCAAAGGTATAACATCTGCGCTTGTACCGAAGTGTTCCAGAAAAAAAATGTGCAACTGGAAGTTAATTAGTTAGTAATTTTAATAGTCAAAGGACAAATACGTTTCGTCGATGTATACGATAACGTACAGAGCGACGAGAGTTGCATTAAACGTTTGTATACACTTTTTACATGATTAGATAGTATATAGCGAATGAAGTTATTACTACTTTGACTAGAACGATACACTTTGAAGCATCGTTTGTAACTTTTTGTTTAAAATATGATGCAAGTTCTATTGCAAATTTATCATGGGCATTTACGCTGCGGAAAGAAATATTACACAAAAGAGCAAAGTAAAATTTTAAATAATTTTTTTTGTGTACAATATCGTGTACATGCCGAAAACTGAAAGATTTTAAATAACAGTACATTCCTGCAGAATCGTACTTGCCTCGAAATGTTTGCATTTCATTTATAAGATGCCGCGGTAGATAGTTCTTAGTTTTACGTGTGGCATTATTAAAATATCTTACGATCACTTGTTTGCATTTTGGAGAAAATCTCGTATAAGACTCTACGACAAAGTGCGCATCCTGTTAGATAATATTTTTACACATTTGAATGATTCCTACGAAATGGTTCCGCCATTTTTTAAAAATACGACGAAATTATTACTAAAGTAGTTCTTCCTCCACCGATGAAGAACATTTTAGTGCTTAAAGTATTATATTTTTCTTTATAAGAATAGTAATAAGTGTGAAAAGATAAAAAGGATAGCAATAATGCGATTGTTATCATTGATATGATTGTTCGTAAAAATAATTTTAAGAAAACAACGGAGGAACATACAGTTCGCAACAATTTTACAAATACTTGATTTTATCTGATATAAAATTGTTATAAACGACTTTCGAAATTTATTTCATACAATATTGTCTTTGCTTTCACGATTATATACGCATAAAATTTATAAATAAACGTTGTTTGAAATTGCGTAGACGGACAAATCTATTTCCTGCTTCTACCTACCTAGACTCACAAAAATGTTCAAACATCATTTAAAACTCCTGTTTTTAGAATTGGATCACGTTGCCTAAACCTTTTTGAATGTTAGGATTAATTGAAAAAAATTCTCAAGTAGCTTCTTTGTTAATTTTTAAATTAAAGTTTCTTTTCTTTTGGTCGTAACCCAGAATTAATCGAATAAAATGACAGTAATAAAATAGTTTCTTCGATTATTTTGCGGATATCTTAATTAGACTAAAAGCGAGCGGCTATTACATTTACTGAAAAAAGTTGTTCACAATGCTGACCTCGACAACATACTTCAAGGTCATCGAAATCAGAGGTGGCTCCCTTAAACTGCATTACGTTTATATTGTACCAATCTTTCGATTTATCGAGGCCCGACAAAGATCGTTTACGGCCCTGGCGTAGAAGAATGATGGCGCCGCTGAAGTTGAAGGGAACTACTTGCCGCAGCCGCAGTAGCGGAGAGAGAGGTAGAGGCAGCAGCGGCGCAGACCGGAGACGGTAAATCGTTGTACACTGTAGACGACTGTAACTGTAGATGGTGTCGGTGGTGGACGGTTGCAGACAGTTGCGGATGGTTGTGGACGGTCGTGGACGGTTGTGGACTGTTGTAGACTGTTGTAGATGGTGGTGACGGTGATCGTAGTAGCGGCGGCGGTAGCAAACTGCACGAGTTGCTGGCTCCGCGATCTCTACCAAAGCTCGTCGATTGTTCGCGAGTGTTCCTCGTGACGGTGGTGTGTACTGACAGTGATTTTTGTACCGAATACCGGAGCGTGGCAGCCAACGACCGACGATAACGACGATGCCGAAGTGTCGGCGTCATGTGATTCGCTCGAGCCATTCATCGAGGTGCCAGCAGTAGTACACGGCAGCACAGAGTAGAGAGTTAAAGAGTGAATTGTTCGGTGCGCCGTTGACTTTTTTTCCTTGTCGTACGCGTGTCCTCTCTTTCTGTTGGCCAAGAGGGATAATAGGCCGGGCCTATCAGCACAGTAGGAAAATGGCGGCCTGGCTCGCACGAAGTAGACGACCAGGTCCAACGATAACGACAGTGTTCCTCGCCTGACGCGCGCGTACGCGCAATCTCGTCAGAGGTAAACGAAAAATAACCTCTTCGCGATCATCATTCGGCAATTCGATCGCGAAGCGTGTACGGTGGTTAAACCGCGTGTGTTTCGTTCGATCTTGTTGTCGGCGCGACGAAACGTACGATTCGTTTAGAGAAGAGGAGAGCAAGAGAGAGAGAGAGAGAGAGAGAGAGAGAGAGAGAGAAAACCAGTGGTTGAAAAGGGGAAAGACATTGTTAACGCATATGCATCGTAGACAAGACGATTTGCGATGAGAGCGGGACGCGAGGAGAACCGGGGAGACGACGCGAGAGGCGTGTAACGAAGAACCACTGTGCGTTTCGTTTGCGCGTGTGTGTGCAGGCTCGTATGAGAGCGAGCGGCGGTCACACCGGTGACAAGTGTTCCGTCGACGGGGAACTTCGCCTTATCCCCGATTCGACAAGAAGATGACATTACAAGGTCTGCAGGAGGACCGTCGTGCGTACGTCGATCGCGATCCTCGTGCCGCCGTTCCCTGTCGTCGCCATTGAGCTACGGCCGTTTTCGCGAGAGCAGAGTGGATGTGCCGTGAACGGCGGGACGATTACGACCAAAAGCCCGAGGGAAGATGAGAGGCGCGTGCGACGGCGGCATTGCGGGCTTTCTCGCTCTGGCGCTCCTCTCTTTATTTCACACGTCATGCCTTGTAGATGGTATGTAATGCTTTTACTGCCGATTGCTTCTGTCTCTTTTCTGTTCCCCCTGACCTCCCGTTCTTATTCCTTTTTCGCGTTCCCTCGTTCATCTTCCCGTCTCTCTCTCTCCCCCCCTCCCCCCCTCTCTCTCCGTCTGTCTGTCTGCTGCCCCCCTCCCAACCCTCTCCCATCTCACCCTTTCCCATCCGTCTATTCGTTTACCTGTCTGTCATTCTTTCTGTGTTCTGTTCGACCATCGTTCCCGCTCTTTCTCTCTTTGTTTCGCTCTCCAAACCGCGCAATCTTGCATAAGCAGCACTGTGTGTGAAAGGGCCGATTAATCTTGTTGTGTTTACTACGAGGTTCTACGAGTATGCGGAAGGGTACATTGAATCGTCGCAAACCGTGCGCGGTCTTGACACGTCTATCCATGCATACGTGTACGCGCGTAACGGAAACAATGTTTTCTGTCTTTTTGCTTTTCTTTTTGTCGAGGTTGCAGCGTTTTTGCTGCTCTTCGCTCGCGTTTGCCATCGTGTCAACCGAAACGTCTTATTGAACCGGATTAAGTAGTGCCGCAAGTCTCGGGCCTTTCTTGCATGCAACCAGCTCTTAACGAGCGTTCCCAACGGTTTCGTGTCAACCGGCCGTTACGATCGTTACATTATGATTATATTAATCGACGAGAATCGCGCGTCTTTACTTTACATTATTTTTAACAGAAAATCGGATCTACCATATTTATTGGCCCGATAACCGACGGTTCCGTGTCGCAAACGCGTCGCATGGAACTCGCTAATCGGGCATTTTGATGCGATTCGCTTAATAGTCGTTTTCGTGCCATTACGTTCTAGGTCCTAGATACATCGAGCGTAGATTCCTTTTGAAATGTCTCCGCGAATTGCCCGAGTAGTTACCGTTATCGGTGTACGTTTTTCGGACACCAGTAAATCTGAAATAGCACGCCAGACATTCGGTGTCGATTAGCTTTTAGTTATCCTTGTTATTGCTTGTGCGAGTGAAATTTGATTTCAAGATGCTAGCCAAGATCTCTCGACGTTAATTTGCAGCGTCTTGTCGCGATTATTTTTATTAACGAACTCGAAGATAAGCAGTATCTCGCGGTTCTGAAATCCAATCGTTTTCGTCTGATACGTAATCTTTCGCCAATATGTTGCATAGGCATGCAATTCAGTCCTTTATTAAACACCTTCGGGCCTGCCTGCATCTCCCACTTATTATTGCGAATATATTCTTGACAGCTGCTCTCTTTATCTCTGTCGCCCGTCGGTAGTTAATTAAGACACTTTCGGCTACGCTTTTTTTTCCTCTCCGCAGTGACTTACTGACCTCTTCCTGACACAATTTCCAACTAAACGATGCTCCGGATTATCCGCTTCTCGAGCAAATAATGTACGTTCCTAATAATTATGTAATGTGTCGTTTAGTTCAAAATTCCTAGTTTAGTTCAAAGTTCTTACTTAACGCGTTTTTCTATGGCCTATAAAATTGGCCGTTGTGGAAACGTTTTTATTATTAGTCACCGATCGACGATCAGCTTCGAAATTGGAGGGGCTGATTATATCTTGCGCGTACAATTTTAATCAATCGTAAGATTTAGACCTGCATGTATGTTTACCTTCTAGTGGCGCGATTCCATTCCATGTAACCTTCCCAATTACTCGAATACATTTTCATTGTTCCAAAGTCTGTTCTTGCTTACTCAATCGCTCGACTCTTGCATAATTATTTCCATAGAATGAAAATCTGAGATTATTCCGAATTCCGCCGGCTTGAAGTAATCGATCTCGAAAGGGCGCGATTCTTGCGACCAGACATCAGTTACCATAGCTAATGAAAACATATTTTTATTTCCAAGTCAGATATCTATTCAAGGTGGAAAGTCGATAGAGTAAATCTAACAACTGGGCTGGCTGGGCCATAGCTTTGTTTCTATTGTAGCTACGCAAACTTGTTGCTCGGAGAAATTTTATCAAAAGGGAAATTGTTTATCAAGTTCATCGGTACAGCTGTAGAAGGCAATCGAACTTTTTTTTTACCTGCAACGCTTCAGCTATTTGATCCAATGTCGAAACAGTCTATTCGATTTTTATACAAAGTTTCGAGCACTATCCAGAGTGGAACAGGTTCGAGCATACGCAGTTCTTCCTAGGCTGACAATAGGAGATTTTGCTGGAAATGTTATGGACAATTACGCGCGTATTTAAAGTTTGAATAACGGTTTGAATCGACCATAACGCGTTACAACGCGTGTCAGGTGCGTAAAGCGTAAAGCATGCCAGGCGTTGCTACTGCTACTATCGCGCAACCGTTCGCATTACGAACGATGCAAGCTGTTACAACTTTTCACGCTCAGACTCGGCGCTAGGAGATGAATATTCAAAGTAAAAAATGTCTGAATTTTCTCAATAAGATTATCGATAATTTGAGAGTAGGGCCGAAGGAGAGGGATTCGGAAGGAACACGACGCGAGAGTTCCGGCATGGAGATCAATTCGGGTCGCACGATAATGTTCCCAACAAAGTGTTTTCCGGCGCAAGTGGGTCCGATAATAGCAAGAATGTATATTTAGCGAATCGAGTTTTCAATCTGCTCGAGAACGTGGGTGTATCTCTCTCGAATCGCGGAGGAAACGCTCGCGTAATCTAAGGGGCCTAACAATACGCCCGACCGAGTACAGATTTATCCCGGTAGATAATAAATTCCACGGTTGAATTAACACGTGTTACGCGCCGCTTCGTGAATTACAATTTCGCATTTCACATTTCGTCCCGATGCGGTGCGGCGCGGCGCGACGTGGAGCGGCGTGGGTGTATCTTCCTCTGCTTTCCATTTTCCACCGTGTAGGCGTGTCTCTTTCTCTCTTCCTTTCCTTAACTCGCGAAGGAAACGCTCGTGTAATCTCCTTAATCCACCGGTGTATTTAACGCTGCTGCTGCTGCTTCTTCTTCTTCTTCTTCTTCTTTTTTTTCTTCTTCTTCTTCTCCTCCTCCTCCTCCTTCTTCGTCTTCTTCCTCTGTTTTATCTGGTGCTCTTTTTTCGGGAGCTTGCAGCCCTACTGATTACGCGGGCATGGCTGTAAGGGAGCAATTGAGTCGTTGTTTGGGAAATTAACGCGTTCGCGAGAATTATACGGATTGCAGTTGTTTTTAAAGTTACATAATCTGAATCGACGCGTTGCAACATTGACGTAAAAATTGTTGAAAGTTTCCATAGATAATGAATTTATACCGCTGTGCGATGATTGTTAGTCACAGTTGTGAACAGTTAAAAAGCGGTTTGTGGCATTTTTTTGTCGGAACGAGCAAAAAGATAGGATTCCAATTAAATTTTACACTGAGAACAAGATGTAGAAATCTCGAGGAAAAGACGTAGAATGCAGATTCTTCTATTCCAAGCGTTCAGTTCAAAGTGGCAGCAAATAACTGAATAAATAGAATATTTTCAAAGCTGCTTGTGTTAGTATTCGCATCTTCGCAATGTCTAGAAATGAGCAACACGTAAATGACAATATGTAAAACGTATTTGATAAAGAAGACAATAGAAGTTCGCACGCGTCGGAATACCGAATGTAGATTGAATAACTTACTTGATAAACGGTGTAAAATTTCGGATTGAAAGATTGATTGAGGCTACGCGGTCGATTCGACCGCATGAATTGCAGATTGCATCGTCATCGATGCACGCGCGCCTCTGCGCAGGAACGACGATGGTTCGCAGTGATTTCAGTAAACTCGCGGCAGCTTGTTACGTTACGACATAATTGTTTTGTTTATGATCGGAAAAAATCGGCGGATCAATAATTCATAGATAGCCTGTTGATCTCGCACTTGCCTGCATTTATTAATTAGAAGCAAGGAAATCGTCTACTTTTCTTGCCGGCCCGAGATTGAAAATTACCAACCAGAAACTGCACTTCGCTAGGCTTGATTTATCGTTGGAATTCATTAACAATCCTGGCTGGGGATGTCTCGTGGTTGACATTCAAAGGAAACGTTCAATTAGCAAACTTATAAATAAGATTTAACTAATGGTCGACGAAAAAACTTTTCGGAGAGTCGATCAGTTTTTTACCGAGATACAGAGTTCAGTTTTCAAAATTCTCTTTTTATTCCGACGATATCCTAACGACCTACGAACGCTCGCTGTAAACTGATCAGACATCGTTAATAAACATCGACCGTCGGAATAAATTATAGTTCGTTCAGCGATTGGGTAGGAGTGGGGAGGGTGAAGTCTAGGCAATCCTGAGTATTTTTAATATCGTGTAAGCCGCTAAGTCGAGTCCGTTATTTACGGTTACAGTTTCAAACGATCGTCGTTCGATTCCTGGTGGAACCGTTGGCCCGTCGCGTCGTACCGTTGGCGATATCGCTCTCTGAAAATGGTCTGCGACCGAGAATCGCTTTCTCGCGTGTCCACCGATCTCTTCCGACTTAACTAGAAAAGCTCGCTCCTTTCTCTCTTAAAAGAATTTCGAGAACAACGTGAATTCTAATACACTTGTATTTGATTCTGCAGTTGAGTTCGTTTCGATGTCCGACTGTTGCGATCGCGATTCACCCTTGTTGCTTCTTGTTCTTTTAAATATCAAACTCTCTTCGATATCCCTTTCGAATTCTTAAATCGATCGACTGGTCAAGAAAATTATCGACTCGAAACAACGCAACAACATTCGTACGCAACAAGCTGTTACTCAATAAAAGTTTACAGCGGACCTGCGAAAGCGTGCTCGATCCTCGGCGAAATCCTCCATCAATTACCATCCGCAGATTATCTTTCAAGGAATCGTCGGACTGGAGCAATGACGCTGAAACGTGTACCGTCCGCCGTGTAATTTATTCCGTGGCGCAGATCCGTGATTGGCCACGTAACCATCGCGCGATTTGTATTTAGAGCTGCGATTCAACAGGCTAGGCGGGTCGAGAACGAGAATGAGAACGAGAACCGGACTGATCTCGAATTTTGCGTTGATTGTAGCTAGAGGGGTGGGATCGAGAATCGAGACGCGATTCATTGTTTGACGGAAGGTCTTTGCTCTTTCACGGCGCGGGGCCACGTTTTATTCCACAATTTATTTGGCAAAGTCTCTTAGCAAACTTTGCTTGCCGCAATAACTGGTAAGACCAGCGTCGTTCCACTTGTGTAATCAATTTCGTCGATGAGAAATACATTTAACCGAGTAAGTCCTCTTTCCAAAGTTTTCGCTAGCGTGTATGTTCCGCATTGGTGTTTGTCGTAAAAGCCAGCCAAATAGTCCAGCCATTATCGCGAAAAGAACCACTTCCGTAGAAAAATATCTTGCATAGAAAAGTGCGGTAAACGGGACAAACGAGTGTACATGTATGTATATTTCGAGTTTCTCTCGGTAGTCGCGGTAAAACGAAAAATAAGAGCATCTATCGTGATTCGGTATCATAGTTGGCAAGTCGAATCGTGTTCAATTTCAGAAGGAAATTCGGTGGAACGACGTAGAGCGGTTAAACGCAAAGGTTCGTCCTCGTCCGTTGCTTCTCGTCGGCGTGTTCACCATCAAACTCCCGATTCGTTAACGTTTTGTTAGCCGTTAGTCGTTCAACTCGATTATAGTTGCTCGCTTCTGATGCGAGTGCTTTCGTATCGGGGTCGCTCGACAAAAGCTGTTTGCAAGCGAAGTTTACCGCACCCCCGGCAAAACTTTTATCTCTATCTCTATCTGTATTTGTATATCTGTCTCGCGTCGAACAATGCTGCGAAACAATGTCTCTTCAATTCATCGGAAGCTTCGTCGTTCACCGCGTATTTAACCGAAGAATTTAGTCGTATAATTATTCCTCTTATACCTATTCGTTTCTTATATTTTATATTGTAACAATTTGAGTTTTGACATTTCGACGATTAACGCGTCGAGATGCTGCGAGTCTCGTATACCGATCGGGATCCTGAATCCAACAACGAGCAGTTATCGGATGTCCATCGTTCTAGTTCCAAGAAAGGACCTAATAGATCCGCAAAAAATGCTTCACAAGAGCCGACATTGATGAGAATTTCTCACACAGGTAGCTTTTCTCTCGAGTTTCGCGTTTCGCAGCCCTTCAACTTGTCGATGTGACCGTGGCGGATTCTTCGAACTGCTCTCCGTCTCCCCCTCTCTCTCCTCTCTCTTACTCTCTCGGTTCTCGGGCTCTCGGCTCGGGAGAGCAGCATCCGATGTGGGCGTTGCGCTAATGACTTGAATTAAACTCGTTTCGTCGAGTCGTGCACCACAGCCCGAAAACGTAGCTACTTATGTCTCGGCGGCCCTCGACGGATGAGACGTATTACGCTCGACTCGGCATTCTTTTCTGCGAATCGACCTTCGTTAGAAAAAGAGAGAAAGAGAGAGAGAGAGAGAGAGAGAGAATTGAGATTTAAATTCCGTCGATGACCTCGACGACGCAGCGGTCTCTAGGATCGGATCGCTTTGTACTCGCGTAACGCCAACGCCGCGCTTATCGTCGATCGAACTCTACGGAAATCGTATCTCACGATACTCGATTCAGTGGCCGATCGCCGATTTCGCAGCGGTCATTATGTCATCGTGTTATCGACGATTGTGGTCGAGTATTCCGGGCGATGCACTGGATTCGAACGATCTAACAATAAGTCTCGCACAATTCTCAACATTAGCGCTGGCATTGGTCGTTACAGATTATCGCGTTTGCGATTTTCTACTAGACAAGAATCTGATTCGGTAGAGTTTCGAGTACTGCACCGTAAGGTCACCGCCAAAAAGAAGATGCGCTCACGTCGGAACGATTGCGTCACCATCGACGCGATAAATTATTGAGTAAATAATACAGGGACGGTTCTTCGCGATGGATCGTGGTACATTCTCGAACCTGTAGCTACTCTATTCCAAGCTCCTCGGGTTGGCTTTGGCGAATCTCACCTTCCGACGGAGATGGACAAGAATCTTGTCTGAGATAACGAACAGGAGCTACGCGTGACCAAGCGGTCAAAATCGTTCGAAAATTTATATCGCTATCTCGATCAGGCGAACACTCTGAAAACATATTTTCCGTTTAGAAAGTACAGTGCGTTTCTTCGTCCAGTTGTTCCAATCGCCGATCATTAACTCCCCAGTGTCGAAGCGATCGATCCAAAAGACTCGCGAAGACGAGCTTTTAGTGGCCTATCGAAGATACGATCGGCCTCGTTATCGGCTATGTTTCGTTCTTATCGCTGGTACACGATCGACCCAGGGCTTTTTATTCCGCGAAGCATCGGAAATCACGTTTCGCGCGTCGATACCAAAGTTCGGCGGAGCTATTTCAAATTTGTTAAATGTTTGTTTTTCTTTTGGTTTTCCAGGACTGAAGTGTCACTGCGATATTTGCGCCGATACCAATCACACGTGCGTGACCGACGGCTATTGTTTCGCCAGCACCAGCTTGGAGAACGATGTTATCACGTACGCTCGGAGGTAACGTATACGTGCATGCGTGCTGGCGCTAGAAGAGAGCAAATCCACTGACAAAAATTCTGTTCGACGTCGTATTATATTACAGCCGAGTGCACTCGGTACTCTAAGACCATCCGATCGATCGTCTATAGTCTATGAACTCGCTCGCAACTCCCCTTCCACACAGTCCCTCACTCTGCCCGATCCCTTCTCCAGAAGTCGTAGAAATTTTGCAAATCGCGAATTATCGCGAGCACCGTACGCCAACACATTTCGATGCGAACAAGCGTTCAAGGCTTCGCGCTGAAACTGTCCCGATTTTTACCGCCAAGTCGACCTTCGTCGATCGGAAAGACCCGTTTCAGATGTTTCATTCGATCTCTCGGTCGTATTATTGACCCGGGCATTTCGATCGAACGTTGATTCGAGATTTTTCCGAATGCGACGGAAATCGTTTTCGCGGGCTTGGAACACGGCCATTTAGTCATTTGTTCCGTTATTCCAATTCGATCTTCGATTACGCATCCGATTTGTATAGAACAAGTTGGCCTAGCTTTTCAATTATAGTGATAGAACGTTGTTCGCGTGAAATGTGTTACGGACCGTAATCGCGTCGCGTCGCGTCGCGTCGCGTCGCGTCACGATTCTAGTCAAAGTTTGTACTTTGAAATATCGTGCAGCGAATTGTGTAACGAAGCTGTTGCGGATAACGTAACGCCGTATAGATTAAACGATCGGTGCTAATCTCAATGCACATAAAGTCGACAAGAAGTTAGAGAACCCGGAAATTTGAAAATTATAAAACTCTTCGAGCAAATAAAATAATAGCAAGACAAATGGATTTTTTGATTTTTCAGTGAGATGCGATTTTTCTGTGAAATTTTATTGCGATATCTTTCAGCGTTCTCAAAGTATTGCAAAGAAAGCTCTGCATTATTATACACTTCCAAAGAGTAATTTTCTACATTACAACTTTCTGAGAGGTAGAATTCTCGTAATGATTCGCAATTCTTTTGCAAGAGAAAGAAAACGATGATGGAGCGGTGTAGTATACGACGCAAACGCGTCGCTGTCGTTGTATGTATTTCCCTGTCGAATCGATCGGTAAACGGTGTCCAAAGTTAACGACTGTTTATCGTAGCGATAAAACGTCCAGAGCGACCAGTGGATTTTTCTTTTATCGTTACTCACTGGAACGGGACGCACCAAAATTGCTACATGTTATCGTTATTACATAATTTCGATATTGTTTTCGGATCGCGGTCGTTTTATCGAGAAGAGTTCGTCGATTTCGATACAGATTGTTCAAAAACATCAATTTTGAGAGGTCTTCTTATTCTCAAAAATGGAGGAAACGGTGTTGAAACGAGTATTTCGTACTTGTTCGTGTACTCCTACATTTTAGCTGACTTTGCTCACAAACGCGATGAATTGAAAACTGTTGTTAACGCAGTACCAATAATGTAAATAATAACGCACATAGCTAATAATTATAATAATTATCACGCGTACCAGTAGCATCGATACTTTATTTTATCCGTTGGAAATTCGTGTCTCCCCAATGTCGGCAAGTTTTCTTCCGCTAATCAAATCCTATCGGATCGAATCGCTATACATAATATTGAAAGATTTTCAATCGGTATCGGGTATTTGCGGCAGTCAGAACATTTTGCAGAAGACTAACGCGTCGCGTTGTTTTCGAACCACCGTGTAGATTAGCCAAATATTTCGAGTACTCGGGAACCTTCCGGGTAATTCTCTGCCCTTCGATCGCATGCACCGCGAAAGG
This sequence comes from Augochlora pura, assembly GCF_028453695.1. Taxonomy (NCBI): domain Eukaryota; kingdom Metazoa; phylum Arthropoda; class Insecta; order Hymenoptera; family Halictidae; genus Augochlora; species Augochlora pura. The sequence goes on along the minus strand of NC_135773.1, from coordinate 257,275 downwards.
AAGTTGAACGAACAGTCACGTTCTGTTACTGTGTTACCGTTACCGTTACCGTTACCGTTACCTTTGCTATTATATTGCTACTGTTACCGTTAGAGCGTTACTATTACTGCTACTGTTACCGCTACCGCTACTGTTACCGATCGATTCCCCCGTTGTAGTTCCTAGGAACATTTAGCCGCTTTTTTTTCCAGTTGGCCCTCCGGGGCATGATTATCGCCTGGTTCGGCAGTTTCGACAGAAACGACTGATTATTGTTGTCGGCCGGTGGTCGCGTTGGCAACGCTTCGCGACGCCGAATTATCCAGATTTCTCACCTGCGACTGCGACGCGACCAATCGATCTCCCGCCTCGTTCCCGCCTGTTCCACTATTCCACTGTTCCAGTATTCTTTCACTCTTCCGATTAATATTCCATAATAATGATCAAGTACTTTTTAGTAAACGCGTGGGGGTAGCCAAAAGTAAAAGGAACAGTCCCTAAAAAGTCGGAAAACAACGGTTCTTATGCATTATATCCGCTGTAAAAGCGGTCGTTTCTGATCGATGCTCCAACGTCGAATCTTTTTCGCTTTTAGAATCGTTTATGATTTTACCAATTTCTATTTGGTCGAGTTTATTCAAGTATTTTTTTTTGAGAGAGAGAAATGCTCGGATATCGTTGGCAGAACACTGTCGATAAAACGGAAGATTCGATCGAGAAGAAAATCGACCGATAGACGATACGCCGGCAGTCCGAGGTCGCAGATGTCCAGATGGAGCTTAAATGTTTAACGCTTCAGACAGATAATTTGGATAATTCAGCCGGAGATCGTCTCGAAAATAGCGTGGCCGAGATTATTTGATTGGTCGAGGTCGAGTCGCGAAAGCGACACCAGAAAATTTCTTGCTATCGAATAATTGCGGGGCGTCGAGCAACGCGCGACGCGCTAGTTCGTTCTTGCATCTCGAACAAATTAAATTGTTGCCGCTTTTCAAGCATCTTCGAAGAAACTCCGTCGATCTCGAATCCGTGCAGGGCCGTAAGCGTAAACGAAGCATCGAGCACGCGGCTGGCGCGCGATAGAAAGCGCGATTAACGTCTCTGGCCACGCGACCCGACCACGCGCGCGATCCAAAAAATCGGTAAAGAAGACAAAATGAAAATGATTCGTGATATTGCGAAAGGTGTTTCAACCGAAGCCAGTGGTTACCGCCGGAATCGCCGTTGTACTGCAACGGTAAGCCGGGTATCTATCGATCCAGGATCTGCTGCAACGACACAGACTTTTGCAACCGGTACTTATATCCGGCCTTACTGTCTGCCGAATCGCCTAAGTTGTCTTCAGGTATTCCATCCAGCCGCAACGGCCCATCGAGTCGCTTCTACGCCTGGTCGACAAACGTGCGATCGCCCAAACGATCGCAAATAAATGTACGGTGCCGCCAGCTGTCGTCAAACGCGAATACGCAACGATACGTCGACAAATTCGATCTTGCCTACTTGAACGCACTCTTTTGTGATCGTTCGGACAGATCGGTGACGAAAAAGCGCCGATAGCAAATGATCTTGATTCTCCGAGAAACTCGCCATTTCGGCGACATCCCGAGCCATAACGTAACTCGGCTGTTCGGATTACAGCGATTTCTAGCAGCCTGCCAAGCTGCGTAGCAATGCGTTCAAGTCGCATCCTCGCTGTTCTGGCTTCCGCTCTTCCGGTCTTCCGGTCTGTGGCTTTCCCTCTGTATGTTTCTGGTCTGGTGCTCCGATAGGAACACGTTTCTCGCGACTCGGGTCGATAGCTTATCGAACCACGTGGCTCCTCGGCCGAATCCCGAGCTCGAGTCCCGAGGCTCGAGCTGCAATGCAATGGCCAAAACAACGAAGATGCGGCTTTATGGCAATCTTGAATTTGGCCTACATTTTTACAATTTGGATCTGCTATTTTGGCTCCTGCAGCTTTTCGTCGAGATCGCAGAGTCAAACGATACAGGTTGTCGGTGCTACATTTTTCTAGCTTTAGACTGGCGAGACTAGGCGTAGGAGCGACTTTGAACGGTCCAGAGTGTTGTTTTCACTAATGAACAAAATCTCCCATTAATATAGACAAACATCCTCTAACGGTTTCTGTGCAAATATGTACTTGGCGGCCAGAGAATTCGCGCATTCGTAACATTCGCAAATACCGGCCGTACGTGGGTGGCGTGTGTAACGCGCGACCGAAGCAGCGCGCTAATCAGCGCGCTAATCCGCGCGCGGGCCGCTATCATATGCCGGCTCGCTCGGAAGGCATGCGCATACTATACCCATCGCGAGAGTTTTCTAAATCGATGCAACCACAAATTGCAAAATGATTCGTATAATGCTTGCTTCGGGTGCGGTTTATTCGGCCGGCGAAAATGCCGCACAGGTCGTCTTCGCGACCCGTGAACCAGCAAAATGGCGGTTTCTGTTTCTCGGCTCTCGGCTCTCGGCTCTCGGCTTTCAGCTCTCAAATCTCGGCTACCGGCTCTAGGGAAACGTCAAAACGCGCGGCTTTTCAACGAACACTACCGAACAATATTCCGCTTTTGTTGTTGGGGAAAATTATCGGGCCATCGTGCCCGATCGCCGCGGAATAGAAATTCTGCTCGTTTGACATGACTAGTGTCGGTGCGCGGTGCGTATTCGTGACCCTATGAAATTTGATCCGCATAATTTTAAGCGACGTTACCACGAATTAGTACCGCAAGATTTCAAATCTACGCTGTCCGACAGTTTTATTGAACCATAACTCAGCCGTCATTTTTATGCGTTGATTGAGATGTTAACGCGTTCGCTGGCACGCGAATTGTCTGCGTTCCACGCGTGGCGTCCATTTTACTCGCGACGTCGGACATTGCTGGTTACGAAGTGGAAATTAACTTGATTTATTCGGTACTGCTCTCGGTGAGAAATGTCATTTCTTTCCCAGCTCCTTCAAACTAGAACAGACTAAAAGTTCCAGCTTATCTAAAGTAAAAAGTTCCATCGATGGTTTCTTTTGGACAGATAAAGTTATCGCATTCCGTTTTACCAACAACGACAAAGAATCATTTCACGAACAATGCCAACTATTCGAAACCAAATACTCCATTTCGCTGTCACGATCGTTCTTATCTTCCTCGTTAAAAATAATCTATACAACCTATCGAGAAAGTATCGGCAATTCGATCGAGGTATAATTTTGAAACTAGAACAAGGAGACGGACACGCGACCAACGAATTTTCCGTCCAGAATCTACTATTGTAGATAGCCGACCTCCGTTGTACTCCGACACGTACAAGAATACAGACTTATTATTTTTGCATCGAACAGTTGTGTTTTTCAGGGAATTCGATCATTATGCAACGATAAACTTTCGCGCGGACGCGGACGCGGACGCGGACGCGGACGTTACGATTCGGTAAGACAAATATCCTCGAAATATTTCTGCCTCATTTATTTTTTCTATCCGTTTACGTTTCTTTGAGGAGATAGCCAAATTTTTCTGGCTACTTGGTATATGCAGGGCTACGTTTGTTGTTGTTATTCCAATAAAAAAAGTGTTGGGAGTGTTGGAAACGAGTTTATGGGAGTCTAGCCAATAGCCGTGTATTTGCAATCGAGGAAACGTTGCTACAGTTTCGTTTGATTCTTGGCTAACTATTAATTGCAGTATACAACAATGCTCGGAGAGCGTGTCGCGGACGCCCAAGTTTACGGTTACGGTGGATGCGTTTTATTCTGTAGCAACCACGACGGATAAACCAAATGGATTCATTCTTACGAGAACGGTTACACTATACATATACGTTAGCGCGTTGTTCTAGACTTTAGAATCTAGAGCCTAGAGACCAGATTCTAGAGATTGTAGACATTGGTTGACCGAAACGTTGATCGTTGGTTCAAATAACGGTGGTTGTAACAAAAATGCGATAACATTTTTACTGTTTCGAGATACTTTGAACTCCGACGCAAATTTGACACGGACAGAATTGATCAGGTTGGTGCACACGATCGGGTGATCGCATCGAACAATGTTACAATGCGATTTTCTAATATCAGTTCCACCGCCGCTCCTCTGTAGCTTGTTCGCGAAATAAAGATATTCGCATGCTCCTTTTCTTCGCTTAAAAGTACAAATATTAGATTATATCTCATCGCAATCGATCGAATCGAACGTTGATTATTACAACGGACTAACGTTTCGTCGAAGGCTTACAGCTACCATGGACACGCTGTTTGTTCGCCAGAAAATGCATCCACCGTAGCCGTAGCCTAGATCGGTCCAGAGGAACGGAGAACGAAACCAACAAGTTTCTCTCAAGCCGAACCAAGTAATTAACGGATTACGTGCCGATCGTTATCTACCTGGTGGCGTTGTACGCGAGCAAATTTGCTCGCGCACGTCAATCCGAGATCAATCTGAGTTTCCTGGGTTATAAAAACGTGACTAATTATCGGGAATTATTCACCTTCCTTGATTCATTGTTTCAATTCTTTATCTTCTCCGGACCCAGCGAGCCGAAAGCCGAAAACCGAAACCGAACGACGTTCTCACGACTTCGACGCATCAAGAAATAATTGATTTTCTTTAGTTCGCGTATCAAAACTGCAAATAACGGCGCGATGGAAGGGCGGGATGGTCGTCGACGTTTTCCGTATCCGCGATTCGGTTCGGATTATCACCGTTTTAGTTCTGGACCACCTTGACACGCGTTCAGTCGCAATTTTCTCGGGCCTGCATCTCTTTGAACAACATTTGGTTGTACGTTATAGCTGTTCCGTGCAAATGGACATTCCTCCGACGTCTTTTGAAGCGAAAAAAAGGCTGAAACATTCGCCTATCGATACAATCATTTTCCATTTACATATCGTTTAATGTATAAATTGATTGGTCGAGAGTTCGTTTCGTTTTACCGAAACGAATGTTTCAGCTAATTAAACAACAAAATTAAACGATTTGTTCTAATAACGTTCTGATACTCGAACGACGATTTCGCAAGAAGTTCTACGTGTACGGGCGACGACTATTCACTCGTTTGAACTTGACCGATCCCGACTAACCAACATCGTCTCGCTGCATCCACAACGATGTTCGTTTGCTCCTAACTACCATGTTTTCTCTTTTCATTTGGTTTCAGTACAACTGTATTTTTCCACAGATATTTACAAGCGTGTACGTGCAGATTTTGTTTCGAGTTGATGTGTGACTAGTTCGGTTTGATGCGTCGTGCCTGCTTTAATCTTAGTTGTAGCGCGAGTATCGAGAGGATCGCGAGGATTCCTCGGCCCTCGCTCGATCGATTCAACGAACAAACGAGCAGAATGAAGTATGGCAGATTGCGCATCCTTCCCGCCCTCGATTTTTCCAATCTTTCTCATTTTACTCGTTTCTCTCGTTTCTCTGATATTTTTCATTTTGCGTTTGGTTTGATTTCTATCGGAGCAATATAATAGGATTTCAGGTACGACGATCTACTACTACCACTGGCTACCCCCACTGTGTCAGGTACCGCAAAACGAGTGTTGAGAGTTGCACGGTGTTCTTTTTTCTTCTACCCCTTTCCCCCTGACAATTTTTAACAGTACACTTTGATTTCATACCGTTTGAGTTTCTTGATTTTGACGAGCCTCCTTTTTTTTTGTCTTTTTTCTTACACGTTTGTTGGAGTTTGTTTAGTGACCGGAGTCGCGAAACGTTTCTCGCGAGATGTTCCTATAGTTCATCGTGTAGTCGACTAAGAATGCTTAACGAGATTTACGACACAAGAATTTGTTCATTCGCGAACGAGAGATTGCAGCAATGCGATCGACGCTGGTAAGACAATTGGGAAATTACGGATTTCGATTTCAGTTTTATTCTTTGAAATCGATCCTTTAAGATATTCTAGATTTGAAAGACGCTTCGAATCACGTTAACGCGCGTTCCCTCGGAATTATCCGATGATCCCGCCGCTCTCTGTACATTTCGAAGCTGCTTGGGCTCGCGTTCCAACTTTTGACGATCGGCAGATTTGGCAACAAGTTGGGTACGCAACGAATCTTTGCTTACATTTACTTCGACTATTTTAGTCATTCACGATCTTCTTTTCGGGATCGTCGATCATCGATCGGATTACATTTGACCAAACTCTGAGAATCCGAGCCCGAGCACGTTCGAAGACGAGCCATCGTCGAACACTTTGGATCGACAAATGATATCCAGGTGTGGAAAGACGAGAAAGAGGAGCCTGTAATCTTATCGTTTTACCGACGAATGAAAATCAATAGGCGGCCGAGTTCCTCCCCCGGAAGTAACGCGACCGTGCGTCCCCTCCCCTACAAAAGAACCTAACCCCATTCGTATTTCTGTTGGCGCGAGGCGCGAGCCATCGCATCGGCAGGCCATGCCGCGCGCAAAACCGCCATCGTCGTCGTCGTCGTCGTCGTCGACGTCATCCTTGTCCCGACTATCCCAACTCCCCCCGCCTGCAACCAACCCTCTGCCGCCAAACTACAAAACTACGAAACTACGAAACTACGAAACTACGAAACTACGAAACTACGAAAGTTGGTTTGTCTGATTTATCTGAAATGAAACTGGTGCAAACTCGGCTTGAAGGTGCGTGGATAAACAGCTGTCGCCGTCACAACCCGAGCCGCTCATCTTCTGCATGACGAGCGACTCGCGGAACACGACCTTCGTCATCGAGTGCTGCAAAGAGGATTTTTGCAATCGGGATCTGAAACCTCAGCTGCATCCCCGCCCAGAAGGTATAGTCCATCGACCTGGAAGTAGCGAACACTCTCTGCAGGTGGCTCAGGCTTTTGCTGCAGCGCTCTTTTCTATACATATGTAGATCTATCGCTGTCCTGTAGCTCTGTCTCTTTATCTCGCTATCCTTCTCTCACTTTCTCTCTCTGACACTCTATCTTTGTCTCTAGTCCTTTTTTACTTAGCAAATTACGTGTCCACCTCCCGGCAAGTTGCTCACCTCTTCGCCATTTTGTTTCCGGAAGCCAGCCGCGGTTTCGAGCATTCTTGCTTTTCGAAGGAAACGTGTTCCCAAAATACGAAAGATCGAAAAGTTCAACGCGACCAATCGCGCGCACCGTTCAAGTAATTACAACATTTTAGCGAAGAGACGTTTCTATGCTGTTACAGTGACGCGGTGAATCGGTGATTCATTATTCGGCAGAATTCTGCTGGTCCCGGTAGTAGAGGGTAGTGGTCGTCGGTTCGCCTATAATTTCGCTCGCGTGGACACGTAACGTTCATTTTAATACATATATCGCAAGTTGTTCCTTTCGTAGATTGAAAAGCACTGTATACATATATCCTATGGGAGAACACGTAGTTGTCGAATGTACAATCTTAGATGTTTTTTCCTTGGTGCCGATATCCCGATCATATCGATTCCTTTCCTTCGTAATTCCAATCCTTCCATACTATTATCGAACAGCATATCGATATAACTTCCTACATTGTTTAGTAATTTTGCCGTTGTTCGGTAACGTAGACAATCCTAAAGAACGACGAGTAGAAACATCTCGCGATTACTGTCTCTACCGATCTCAGTGTTTCTCCCTTATTATCAGGAACGAACGAATCCGAAAGCTAGACCGTGCTACTTTTAATCGATTTTTGATTCTCCTAAAGATGGAAACGCAACGTTTTCAGCGGGAACGGTGAAATCCCGCCCCGTGGATGATAATCCTGGGCAGAAAGTAAAGTTCGAAGCGCAACGCCGGGTGAACGCGATCGTGCGCGATACATACATACGTAGCGTAGCCCCGGTGTTCAGTTCGTTGTACAGTTTCGCTGCCGTATTTTTAATGTCAATACGCCCGCTGCATCGCTACAATTGTCTCTATTTTCATTTTCTTGCCATGCCGCATCTCCTCCTTCCCCTACGCCAATTCTGCGTTATACTGCCTTCGTCACCGGTAACGTACGCTGCATATAATGCACCTGCTGATACACGCGCACACACACAACACACAGACTCCCTCTTTCTCCTATCTCTTTTCCTCCCTGTTCCCCTTTTTCTGTCGCCCACCACTCTATTATCTGTGTCTAGATACGTGTATCAATATTTTACCGAATATCACGACGGCGCGCGCGACGCGCACCATGCTGTCTGGCTACCTAGGAAACCGGCTCTACCCTGCCTGCACCCTGCATCCTGCACCCTACGCCGCGCGCAGTCCGCGCGTGGGATCCTTTGCAACCGCGGCTCCGACGCGAAGGAAACCAGACTGCCTCTGTAACTGCATCGTTATTCATCTTTTTCTTCCTTCTCTTCTTTTTTAAGAGGTTCAGAGATAAAGCGACGAAAACTATTTGCTCTCGTAGAAAAGGTGTAATGCTCAATTTGTCGGCAATTTTTATGGTTTGTTAACCCATCGAAGATAAACGCGTACCGGAGTTCAAGAGAATCTTGTTCAAGAATCGCAAGCGTGCGATTTTTTTGCGTACGCGGTGAACGTAATCTATTTTAGCTCTCCCGACGATCATACGCGTCCATTAACTTAACAGGGTTTAAGGTTAACGGTTTAAACCTCGATAATAATTTGTTTTTAGCCATAAATTAGTTTATCGATGTCGTAGCTTTTGCCAATGTCCGCGCTCATGTCCAGTTCCTTCGTAGTTTTGCAGCACAGCCGGCTGAGATCGAGAATACCGACGCGCGAACATTCCGGTTACGGTAATAGAATTGTTTGACAAGTAACGATTTGCACAAACCGGCTCAACGGAAACGATGATGAAAGAACGTACGTATTGTGTTACGCGAGTGGGAGCATATTTGCCACCTATGGAAGCGCTTGTTACTTCGAGGTGTCCTTTTCCTTCTCTTTTTCTATCTTCGCTTCGAAGTGCTCCGAGACCGGCCGGAAGTTCTCCCGAGCAATCTTGGAAAGCACGTTGGTCGCATGTTCTCGTATCTTTCCTCTCCTCTCCTCCCCTCTCTACACTCTTCAACGAAAGTAGATACGCAGTGACATCGGTAAAGGGATCCTTAGAGAAAGGACATCTTTTGTAAATATTTTCCTTCGATTTCCTTCCGAACGGAATTGCTGGAGGAAAGCGCTGGAAGTGGCCGCGCCGCCGCGTCAGCCTTTCCCGGCCCTCTCGCCTGTGATCCCTCTCTATACAAATCCGATAGATTACAAGCGCATTAACCTTTTCTGTCGTCGTCGATGTTGTTTGCAGCGGCGCGACACGGTGCAAGGTTCGTGCAAGTCGTACAAAACGATATTACAATTCACCGGGTATAAAAGCATTTTCCAATCGCGCTCGGCCCCTTAAATTCCGAAGATCTTGTTTTCCGACTCGTTCGTGGTCCAGTGTTGCGTTACAGGCGAATTCGTTCGTTTGGGCCGTAGCGACGGTGAGAGTTCCGATTCACCTGAATCGATCCGAAATTCTACAGTAGCTGGCACGGGCTAGGAGAAAAGAATCTTGCACGAGCGTTTCGCCGATGTCAGCCGCAACCATTGCAACTCTCGTTTCTGCACGTCTTTCCAGTTTGATCCGTCCGTCCGTCCGTCCGTCCATCTCCTTAGCTGTCGCGACTCGCGACGCATCGCTTGTCAAGGGACGGCAAAGGGCAGAAATCGGCCCGGTCGGACCAGGTTTATCCCTTCTTCTCAATTTCACGGCCAGACTCCTTCAACGACCTGTCCTACTCCTCACTAGCTTCTAAAAACTCTTCTGTATATACATATTCGTTGTAACTGTGTCGGTTCTCCTCGGGGACTAAAATGCTTTCTTTCAGTAGCGGCGTGTCCGACGACAACGGAGACACTGTGTACATACACTACTAATAGTTTTAACCAATCGACCGATTACTTTATCGAAAAGTATGCCGTGGCGCACAGATGTGCTTAATGGTATCTCGTTGTACGGTCGTTTGCCGAACAGATAATTATTGAGCGAGTATTTTTAGCGTCGAGCGTTTCGGCGATTTCGCGAACACCGAATACGATCGATCGATGCGCTTCGAATTGCTGCTAGACTCATCGATTATCGAGCAGGGTGTCCCCATTCGCAGCTGTTTTCGTGAAATAATATTCTTGGCAATGTTGAATCGTCAAGATTTATATTATTGTACGTTGGTCGGACGTTTCCAGTTCGCGCTTGTCGTAGCAGAGTTGTTCGTAATCGAATATCAATCCTTCACTGTCTTCTTATTCATTGGAAAAAACCTTGATTGCAACGTTCCAATTATTTTAGTGAAAATCATTGTATCGGTTACAAGATCCGTACAGAGTACCATAACTGAAATAAAATTTTCATTGAAAATGCCATAATAACGTAGCGAGCAACGGGGGACACTCTGCGGAATTGCGAACACGTACGACGATCGAAGCACAGCAGGAACAACGATGATTCGATCGAGGATCGGTGATCGAGACACGGTACGGCTAAAAGAGGATCAGAAATCCGCCGCGGTTCGGCCACGTCCAAAGTCCGAAGCAAAAAACAATTTAATATAACAACGGCTCCTCCCGAAATGGACCGCGATAACGACGTTATAATACAGCCCCTTAAGAGCCAAATTACTCGGGACAGAAAAAGCGACGGCGGTGCTGCCAGATCCGGGAGTTATTAATGATTTATTCCCGAACGTATCACGCCGCTGCTCCGGTGTCCTCGCGAATTTACGACCTCGTAATAAGCGTAATTTATCACGGCTGTGACAAAGCGAAGAAAAAGCAGGCCGAGGAAAAAAGTGCAACGGCACGGAAGCGAAGAGGAGAAAAGCAAAGCAGCGGACCGACCAGCTGCGGCTTTAATTTATTTACAGCGCGTCGCGTCGCGTCGCTTCGCTTCGCCTCGCTTCGTCTCGCTTTGCGTAGCGCAGCATCGCGTACGTACGCCTTAGTTGTGTCGTTACGACGTTGAATGGCGCGAATACGATCGATTTTGGCAAACAGGAGTAGAAAAATCTGTGTAATTAAATGATTGCGGATTCGTGTTTACGAGGTACTAATCTCGGGACTCGTTCAATAATTGATGGCTAGTGCGGTCGATGAACTTCAAAACAGTTACTTCACTACTGTCGACAGATTTTTATTTTTGCTACTTTACGGGGGGTATCTGTCGCGTAGATGGTCGCGGATCGGTATAAACGCGTCATTGTTCGCCGGCAAATCGATCGCGTTCGTCGAGGTCGGAAGGAACAGATTCCCAAGGAGGAGAAAAATCTGAAGAAATGTCGTCTGAAGGTATGCCGTCGACAAGGCACTGTTAAAGGCCCGTTCGGTTCCCTCGGCCCTCGGCTCTCTGTGAGTAGAGCCGCGGGCACGAGCGCGACGAGAGGTCGCGGCCGCTTCTGCCGGGTTCGCAAACCGGATGTAGCCGTCATGTGAAATTGTTCTCAGGTGTTACGATAAGGAGAGCTCGTTCCCGTCGCCCGAGTACTCGGTCTGGTGCAACACGAATAGCACGCTACGCGGTCCAGGTGACTTGGAGTACGTGATCGCCTGCTGCAAGCACTCCGACTACTGCAATCGCGACCTAAGACCCACTCTGGCAACCCGCGAGGCCGGAGGTGGGCCCTATTCTCGGCTGGCCGATTACCTCGGACGAGGTACAGCTTCCGCGCGCGATCGCGATCGCGATTCTCCCTTCCAAGGTCGACTTCTTCCTGGAAACACGTCGCGTCGCGTCGCGCCGCGTCCCGTCGCTTCGGCCCGACCACGAACAGAGCTTTGCGTTTAAGCCGATCTACACCTGTCGACGAAGCGTCATGGTCATGTCGGATATTGATCGGGTTTCACTGGAATTGGTACATCTTTCCTCGAGTTTGATCGCAAAAGATACACCTCCGTTCCTCGGTGTTGGGACATTGACGCCGTAGCATCCGCAAAATCTTTCGACAGCGCAAACACCTTCCCGAAATCCTTTCATTTATGTACACGATGTAACTCGCGTGGTTTGGACGATCGGTTGGGGTTTTAAAAAGGAAACGTTGCCGTCGATGTGTTACGAATGCTTAAAGTACAGCGAAGGTGCTTGAATGCGCGGTATAGACCGAAAGCTCTGTTCGTTACCTACCGGAAATGTACGTTTATCGGGCAGACCGAAATAATTGGAGGAGACGAAACACCGAAGAATCCAAAGCGAATAGATGCAGCAGTATAAAATCTAGCCGGGGCCGAAGTTCGGTTTCCAATTGGAGCATTACAAGTTCGATATTGTTGCTTCCGAGCAGATTGAAACACCGTTCCCGTTATCGAATCGAAAGCACATCGCGAACGGAAACTCGCGCTTATCTCAACGAAGATACCGGAATTCGTTCAATGTACACACAACTTTCTCTAATAAAGCGAATAGAAAGTAGAACATTGAAAATTGTCGCAGAAAAACCGACCTTGGTATGGCGAACGCGATAAGGATAAGGAGGAAATTGGGGGCTTGTTTCAGATCATCGACTCCCCGATGCTTTTTGTGAATTGTCTGGGCGATCATCTCTGTCGCATATGTTTACTCCATCTTCCGTCCCTTGTGACACCTTGTCATTGTTCGTTCAACTCGCTTACGCCGCGCACCGACACCGACATCGGCCCCGAACAAACATGGAGCACGATGCGGAGAGGGGGAACGGAAAACTGAAAACTGAAAACTGAAAACTGAAATTCGATCATTCTTTCCTGCACCGACCGTTCTACGGGACCGTTGTTCTATCGCGTAACTCGGCTTGGAATCGGCGGTTCCGTTTACGCGTTTCCATCGATTCGTTCGCGATAGATGGATAGAATAAAAATAAGGAATAAAGCGGAGATGCGGACGGAATAGACAGGATCGAGCGTAAACCATCGAAGCAGAATCTATAATGCACAGTCTATGATATTGTGATGTACCTATTTAATTGGACCCGATTCATTCTATATCGTATCATGGTTTATTATATTCTCCTCTTTTCAGAATCGGAAAACATTTTCGTTTTAAATAGAAAGAAGCAGGTGACTGAAATGAAAACGTGCCCAACAGTGTTTAGAAAATAAGAATGCTGCAAAAGAATAATGGCCTTCGACGGAACGGTATCGAGAAAGGTAATCAAATTTCCCAATAAAAATCGAACGCGATTTCCGCCAGCTGTAATCGGGTGTATATCATCGGAACAATTTATCGCAGGACTCGTGGCAAACATGTTTTCCCAGGAACGATGCTCAAATTAATCGCAGCCGCGTCAACTGTACCGTTCCGACGAATCGATTCCGATGTATCGAACAACACGCCCCCCACCTCACTCTCTCCCTCTTCCTCCCTCACCCTTTCCGTCTCCCACCATGCCCTCCAGCGACTCCCTTTTTCACGTTTTCTCTCTCTCTCTCTCTCTAACACTGGTTTCCGACGCAGCGTTCGACGGAGGGTTCATCTCCCTCCCTCTCTTTGGCCGCAGCTAAACGAGAGACACTCCCGCGTATTCTGCAAGCGATATCGGCATTATCAGCCGCGCGTAATATGTAAGTGGCCGCGATTTTTGCGAATCGCGCGTAATACGATGATGTCACGATCTGCCCGCTGGATTCTGTTTCTGTATCATCCGCATCTGTTTACAGGACGGGAGAGGGCTCGGCCGATGATAATATACGCTTTGTAAGCTACTCGCGGATAAGATAATGCCGAATTTATATTCTTACGCCTGGTAATCGCATTCTGCTTCGACTCCGACTCCGACACCGACTCCGACTTCAGGAGACGCTCGATAAAACCGAGAGGCACGACGCTCGAAATTCGAAACTCGAAACGCCGAGAAATAACCGTAACGTGGCCTCTCTGTCACGAATCTCGCACGTATCTTTTTTCTATCATCGTCGAGATATCCAACATCCGGAGCTCTCTATAAAATACTTGGCGGTTACGGAGCCTCCACCACTCTAATCCGTCCGTATCGTCGAAATTGATTTTTATATCAGAAACAAAGCTCCGGCGATGGTACATTTGCCACGGAAATTGATAAATGCACGAGGAATTTCATTTGGCGAGCGCGTCGCTCCTGTTTTCCCATCTGGAATATTCAGGCTCGTGATACTTTCCAAGCAGATTAGAAAGTATGCTCGCGGTGATCCATGATCGCGCTGGAATCGATTTCATTTCGAGTCGTTTCGTCGGACGACTTTCTCGGTGTATGGACCGATATCTCCGTACGAATATTTCCGAAAAGTTAATCATCGATATTTCATTCGGTCTATACCGAAATTTGTTTCGCGTTTGATTCGATATTCGTATTCCGGGCAATTGGGAATTGCTAACGAGCTCTAAGAGCGCTGAAACGTTCGTTACTAGAGACTTGAAAGTAGCGCGAATCGTTCGGATTATATCGTGCAGAAAGAAACTTTGAGGCATATATGTATAAGTATGAAAGTGTAGAGTTTATTAGTTTACTTCGGAACAATCGAATGTTCGCACGAATAACCTACGAAAGGAGTATTCGATAGTACAACGGTTTCGAAATAATAAACTGTCGGAATGGTAACGTTCGCGTCAGAAACACAATGCAGTATCGAGGGACGCGAAATTGAAAAAGCCAAACTCTGACGTAAAAGCGTAGAAACATCTCCGTTTCGCGTCTCGCGTCTCGCGTCTCGCGTCTCGTCGTCCCATAGGTTTCTATCGACTCTTATTACGGAAACGACTCTGTAAAACTGTTCTACCAGAGAAATCGTAGATTCCACGGCTCTGATCTTGATCGCGTGCTGACCTGAATCGAATCGAATCGAATCGCATCGTCCGCGGAACAAAGAAAATTCTTTCGATCGCAACCGTGCGTTTGCTTGAAATCCAATTTCGATATTATCTAAAGCAAGTTGCCGCGCATAAATCTTCTTTCAAGATTCCTTCGCAGTGTCCATTTTTCGGTGCGTATATTTGCGGGAAAATGGAAACGTAACGAAATCCCTATCCGATCGAGCATGTTTTCATTGGTCCGTCGCTGGGATGCATCGTGTTCCATAAGCTGTAATCTGGCGTCTCGAGTCGGGTCGGTTAGGCCCGTGTTCCCGAATCCTGTCCGAATTTTACAGGGCTCGCGATGCCCGTGCAATCATCCAGACATTTTGTCCGTCGATCGGTCCGCTCGCTGTTCGCCACCTAATCGGATTCCTCCTGGGGAATGAAACCGGTGGTTCGTCGCAAATTGCCAGGCGATCTTGGCGCGGACTCCCTCGATCGAAGCCCGGTTCGCGCGAGTCGTCGGGTTTCCCACGGCAAAGCTTTGGTATCCGTTAAACATTCGGCCGCGCGAGGATAACCAATCATCCGAATCGCGTCGATCGACTCCACGAATCCTCGATGGAACAAACGCAGCAGCGAGTAGCGCGGATCCGCTCGGCGGAGCCGTTAACGCTTCGTCCGCTCGAGAAGTCCGTTATTTAACGTGTCAGCTATCGTGACATCGACACCTCGACTTCCGCTGGCTTCGATAGAAAGTTGAACGATTCGGAGAAAGTTGCCGAATTCGGACACCTTTTAGATATTCCGTCATCGAAACGCATTTCGTCGGAGTCTGAGAGTTTTCTCGTTCCAACCGTTTCGGAGTTTCCACGTTGGAAATTCTAGATCAAAGTTGCATCTGACGATGAACAAATAAATGAGAACTGTACAACTTCTCTAGAATCGTTCTTGAAAAATATTTGTCGATGATCGGTGATCGCGACGCGAACTGTCGTTTCTTTCGAAATTAAGTCCAGAATCGTCTCGAAGCTATCGACATCCGACACCGGACACTCGACACTCGACACTCGACACTCGAGACCTCGGTTCTTCGATACTCCATTACCACCTTTTCGTGTAGCCACTACGCTTGTTCCATCGAGTATACATATACGGCTTGTGGACGGTGGAGAAGTAGCGAAACAACGTTATCGCAAACGGTGCTGTCCCAAACTCTGAGGAGTGTCCAAGTTTTGAGCCGATCACGGTTCGATTTATGCCGAACGGCCCAACGACCGGAGAAACTGAACAGAGCTTCCTCGAACCGTAAGGCTAGTCGCGCGTTTTCCATAATCCACGAGGCAGTTCCCGGGTGGAATGGTGTCAACGAACGCGATAATTGGGGCATAAGGGGTTAAATGGGAACGAATAGGCCGCCGGTCGGTAACCGGGGTCGTAAACGGCCCGGTAATAGGCCTGCTGGTAGTAAAGCGTCGAGACTCGAGCAAACGACGGCGGACGCGATACCATGGAAAAGAAGGTAGATCGCGAGTTCCCTCGACCGAGAGAGATGGTCTCTGGAAACCCTAAGAAGCGGCGCTCGTCGCAGCCTCGTTAAATTTCGCTATTTCGCCATTTCGATACGAGTCCGGTCGTGCGACCCGAACATTCCAAAAGGTGTCCCGGGCACCGGCACCGGCACCGGGAACTAAACAATCTCTCGTCAACCTTCCTCTGTGTGATTTCTCCCCGAGAACGCTGTAACCCCGATTAACAGCATCCGCGTGATATCTCGAGAAAAGAGGATCGCCAGGTTATGTCAGGTAAGTCGGCGGCCCGTCGTCGATCGCGCAAACGAGCGTTGGATCCGCAGGATGACTCACGGGGGTTCTTGCATCACCGTATGTATGTACGTGTACACTAACCGGATTGGAAAAAGAAAACCGTTCAGCTTTAACGATATCGACGGAGAAGGTGGTGAATCATCGAGACGCTGTGTCGTACGTTTACGTTCGCACTCGAATTGTGCTTTAATTCGATGCGACCATGTTTGTCGTTCGACTTTTGTTTTGCGGCGGTGTGGACATGGACGTGCGAATGAAAGATGCGCGCGAAAGTACGTACGACCGATGGAGCCTCGGTCGTTGCTGACTCATCTTTCAAAGGAGTCGTGGTTCCCTCGACTAAAAGTTCCCGCTCGATGCTCCAACTGCAAGCTGCACGCCTCTAATCGAACCCGCGAACGCCGCACTCTGGCTCTGGCTCTGGCTCTGGCTCTGGCTGGGTTCCAATGGGTCCCACCGAGTCCCATATCGAGTCTCAGCGGAGCTCGTGCTCGCGCTCACGCTCGCGCATGCTTTTACTTGGCTTGAATTTTTGCTTGGGTTTCGCTCGGCTTGGTTTTGGGAATGACTTTTCGTTCGGCACGTCCCGTTAAAGAGGTTTCCGCGTGTCGCTCGTTCTGGAAGCTTGGCTGCTCCTCCCTTTGATCTCCTCTGTGAAATTGGCTTCGCTGCTTCTCCTTCTTTCGCTCGAGGGGACGCAGCCTCGATTCGGCCCGCCGGAATTCTGCAAGCTCCGATCGAACGCACCCAGGCAAACGGCAAACGGCAAACGAAGGAAACGGAAAATCCGTGCGGACACACGGCCGCGCCAGTGAAAGTTTCGCGAGAGAGAAACTTTACTTTCGAATTTGCTATTTACCCCGGATCCCGCTGCCGCGACAGAAACGAAAACACCAACCGATTGTTCCCGGCAATCGGTTCTGCGCTCGGTAATAGTTGCGGTAGTTTGAAATCCGGCGAGAAATATTCTCGAACATCGCACGTCGTCAAAGTCGCGGAGCTTGCCCCGATTTCGGTGGACGGAACGCGAAGACGAGTTCCCCGAGAGCGGTTTCACGCATGCGAGCTCTTTCTCCGCGCGGAGCACAGCCTAATCGAAGATTTGTTGCGAAAAGTGTCCTCGGGTGGCAATGACGCGACGTGGGTCACTTGGAAAATGGCGCTATCGATAGCGGTGCCGATCTGCGCGATCTGCGTGATCGTCATGATCATTTATCACATACACATGACCAAGAGGAGGCCGCCCGGACATTTCCCAGACGATTCGATGGAGGCGCCGGATCGACCCATTCTGGGCGCTGTCACCATCAGGGACATGCTGGAGATGACGACCAGCGGCAGTGGTTCGGGTAAGACGAAAGAAAGTTTTCCTGATCCGAGTTTATTCGAGACGGATCGTCGTCGATCTCGCGGCAACAACGGGATCTTCGCGAAGCGATATACCATTTAGTCCCATCCGAGAATAGAGAATACATATTCGGACGTTTCTCAGCTCCCTTTTTAGCTCCCTGTTTCTGCAGGTTCTTTCGCGCGGAAGGATAAGAAAGCTGTCGTCGCATCGTTTCAGCGAAAGAACTTGTAAACGCGATCGAGTCACGATAAATTCAAAGTTACTCGGCGTCTCGTTCCGTTCCGTTTCGTTGCGTTGCGTTGCGTTGCGTTGCGTTGCGTTGCGTTGCGTTGCAACAGCCGTAATCGAAGAGCGTTAGTTTTACGCAGACGAGTCATCTTCAATCATACTGAAATTCGTGTTCTTCAATGCCCATCCTCTCCCAAGTAGGTCTGCCGCTTCTGGTACAGCGGAGTATAGCCCGCCAGATCCAGCTCGTGGAGACGATCGGAAAGGGTCGCTTCGGCGAGGTCTGGCGTGGTCGTTGGAGGGGCGAGAACGTCGCTGTCAAGATCTTCAGCTCGCGGGAGGAGAGGTCCTGGTTCAGAGAGGCTGAGATTTACCAGACGGTGATGCTGAGGCACGACAACATCCTCGGGTTCATCGCTGCCGATAATAAAGGTAACTCGACCGTGACCTACCGAACACGGTTGGCGGAGGCTGCGCCAACGTAGCTTCCAGCGAATCGCGTTCGCTCGGTAGACGCCGATCGCTGCGCGTTCCCCGCGACGCTGCTCGCGTCGTCCAACCCCGTTTCCGCGAATGCGGACAGGGGCGCGGGGGGTGGCTCGCGGAACTGTCGCGAGCATCGGCTACCTCCGACGACCCTGGCCACGATCGATCGGACATCGGCAATACCTGTCCGTCGTCTTTCCGTTTTCAGATAACGGCACGTGGACGCAGCTATGGCTGATCACGGACTATCACGAGAAGGGCTCGTTGTTCGATTATCTGAACAGATCGACCGTGGACACGAACGGCATGATCAGGATGGCGTTGTCGATCGCCACCGGGCTGGCGCATCTTCACATGGAGATCGTCGGCACGCAAGGGAAGCCGGCGATCGCGCACCGAGATCTCAAGTCGAAGAACATCCTCGTCAAAACGAATGGTACATGCGCGATCGGCGATCTCGGGTTGGCCGTCAGGCACGACGTAATTACGGACACCGTCGACATCCAGCTCAATAATCGGGTCGGCACTAAACGGTACATGGCACCCGAGGTAATTGCAAAGTCAAAGCGATCGTTTTATGTTTTATACGCGCGACCGCTCCGCATCGTACCTCGACGCATCGTTCTTTTCGTAAGATTAGCCCGGCATCGTCCACGAATCGGTTTCTAGAGCTTGTAGAATCGTCGAGCAAAAATCCGGACAATTTGATCGTGGTTTTGGCGTCGAAGCGTATGCGAACAGTCGCTACACTTGGCCACAGAATGCTCGATATGCTCGAGATTTTCTAGATGTTGGGCGTTTGCGTCGGACCGTATTTCTCAAACTAAGAGAGAGAGAGAGAGAGAGAGAGGGCGAGCGAGACGGTGGTTGAGAATCGTTGGTTCTGCTTTCAGGTTCTCGAAGAGACGATAAACATGAACCACTTTGATTCCTTCAAGAGGGCTGACGTATACGCTCTCGGGCTGATCCTCTGGGAGATCGCCAGGCGATGCAACGTCGGCGGGATTCACGACGAATATCAGTTACCGTTTTACGACTTGGTGCCTTCTGATCCGACGATCGAGGAGATGCGTAAAGTCGTCTGCGCCGACCGGCAAAGGCCGTCGATACCGAACCGGTGGCAGTCGATCGAGGTACGTATGGAAACTATCCTCTTGCTTTTTGCTGATCAATTGCTAACGATCGTCTGTCTTTCGACAATTATTCGTACTCTTTGATTCTTTAGCCATCGTTACGATCTGTTTACTACGAACATTTTTTCAAATTAGACCAAACGTGTAGAATCTTTCAGAGATATTGAAAGAGCTGGATCATTGGACAACGTGCGAAATTAATTTTCCAAAGATGGCGGTTGAATAAAATGGCTATGAAAAATATAAAAAAAGACGCGTGAAATGTTTCCAATATTTCTGAGGGTTCCGTTTCGTTTGTCCAGCATCTCTCCGATTACTTCGAATCGTTCATTTTCTAGGAAGCATTCTGACGAAAGATTTTCCGTTGAATCGTTGCAGGCACTGCAGGTGATGTCGAAGGTAATGAAGGAGTGCTGGTATCACAACGCGGCAGCTAGATTAACCGCGCTTAGGATTAAGAAGTCCCTCGGAAACTACGGCGCGACGGAGGACCTGAAGTAAATTGGAATCGGCAAGGACAGAAACGATCGTAAACCGCTCGTCGTCGACCGTCGAAACGAGGGGCGAGGACGGTAGTGCTTCAGAACACGAATGGACACTCGTACCGTAACGCTTATTGCAATAAAACGATTTATGTGCCGTGTTACCACGCGCGCGCGCGATAGAGAGACAGAGAGAAAGCGAATGCGAGAGAGAGAGAGAGAGAGATAATGCGAATGCGAGAGAAACGGAGAGAGAGAGAAAGCGAATGCGAGAGAGAGAGAGAGAGAGAGAGAGAGAGAGAGAGAGAGAGAGAGGATAGACAGATAAATGTAGAAAGAGGAAAGTAAAGGATGCTGAACGGATCCCGAGAATTTTATAGAGATGCAGAGAGCCTAACGAAGAAAGACTGTTCGAGAAATCGAGACGACGTTCCTTTAAATCGCGTTGACTTCGTCGGGTCCTACCCCACAACCTCCGAGTATCAGCCTGTCCAAAATACCGGAAATTACTACAAGAGAGGTCGTTTGGTCAGGATGAACTCGGGGCAAACTTTTTTCGTTCCAAAAGTTCAGAATGTTCGGTAAAAGACTAGATTGGCGGATTTTAGAACGACATCTCCAACGATTGTTGCCGGTACTGTGTAAAATAAACGACAAGGATCGATTGGAGCAGTCTCCGAAGATCAAACCATCCGGTCCCGTCGATCGATCGGTTGGAATACCCGCGCAGAAAACGCGTTCGGTTGATCGAATACGATCGACATTCGGTCACGCGTCACACTTACCGCTGTATATTTATTGAATAGCAAAGGATAAGGATAACAAAGTATATAAATTTATTATATAACGACGTTTATTGAGTAATATTAACGATAAATTTGTACATTGATATATACACACGTATCATTACGTCTATTCGTTGTCGGGCGTATGGGCTCAATTAACCGAACCGCGCTTCGTTCGCGAGAGATTTCATTCCAATTATGATTGATCGCGCACCGATCAGTAACGGTGCGGAATAGCGGCACCGGATGGCTCGCGACCCACCATTTGGTCCCTCCGTCGAACGATTCTTTTTCTTTGCCGAGAATACACGGCCTCCGACGTCAGGATAACCACAATATATTCTCTTCTCTTTGTTGTTCCGTTTCACGTGTTCGTTTTTTGGTGACTTTTACAAACAAGCGAAACTCTCGTTGCTTTACCGGTGCACGCAGAGACTCGATCGTTTTCTTTTCGGGAGTATATACCGTACGCGTACGTACCGTGTTACCATAGAAATGCATATCTTTGTTTCTCGTTTCTACGATTGCAAGGTCGCGGTTCCGGCGATCATGTAACGCATACAGGGTAGATAGGAAATCAGAGGAAACGGGCAGCAATCGTAGTAGTCGAAAATACGAAGCGCGGCTTCGTTTGAACGATACAATTGCGTATCTTTAGACTCGCCTTCTTCGCGTAATCGAACGTTGCTTTCCGATCTGGAAACATAATATTCACGCGTAAGGTAGAACTTCGATTATCCGAATTGCTCGGACCACCATTTCGATTCTCACCAATTTATTTTATAAATTACGGTATACGCCGACATATCGACCAAGAGTTTCGATCTTCTAAACTGCCAACAATTTGTAATACATTT
Source organism: Augochlora pura (assembly GCF_028453695.1). NCBI lineage: Eukaryota > Metazoa > Arthropoda > Insecta > Hymenoptera > Halictidae > Augochlora > Augochlora pura. The sequence goes on along the minus strand of NC_135773.1, from coordinate 235,485 downwards.
TTCTTCGACCGACGAATGAGATTAAGTTATTCGGTCGACCGAGATCGACCTGCCGTCGTAATTGTAGCTTTTAAAATAAGGTAGATCAGCTTTTTCATTACGTCAATACTCGAGAAAATTGTTTAAAAACGATTGTACATTTTCACGTTGAAGAAAAATCGTAACGATACGATAACAAGAGATTGAACGCGTTTATCGAGAAATATGAAATTTTTTATATCTTAGTTTTTGAAACATATTTTTTCCTTGTGTTTTCTACATTCGATCGTTTACGAGGAATGCGCGTCGTCGTTAGGGAACAAGTAGGTACAAATACCTACTAAAGAGATATTTTATCAAGTTTTATACGCAAGTTTCGCTCGACAGTTTTCGTAAACGGATCAAGAGGAGACTTGGGCAACTAGCATAGATAAAAAGCGACAGCTATCGATAGCGCTGAGAACAACGGTATAGTCTAATGAAACAAAGAAAATACGAATAGAGTTATGGTAACGGGCCAAAGACAAACAATTTCCAAAAAAGCTCGAAAATCTTTCGAATAATCGGGGTTCTACCGTACCATTTTCCCGGCCATCGATACTCCGCACACACGATTTCCACGACAACGAAGTTTCTCCGCAACTTCCAGGCTTCATTTCTCGTTCGTATCCTTTTTATAATGTACGTATTCTTAGTCTGTAGACATGCCCAGATATTTTGCTCAAAACAAACTATTTTTGCGTATGCCACTGTACGCGTGTTTACCGAACGCGGTGCATCGCTATACGCGGGACTGTCGATACGTGTTTCCTTTGTAACACAGGAAGGCTGAAATTGAAGGGTGCTAAGCTCAAGGATGATTGTATACAGTTTTGCGCGTGCGAGAGAAAGAACTTGTGAGAAACGGAGCACGAGATGGAAAGAATGAAAAGAGAGAAAGGGAGAGAGAGAGAGAGTGAGAGTGAGTGCAAGACAGACTGAACTAAGAAAGCAAGCGAGACGAAACGAAGGAAGGAGATTGAAAAAATAATGAGCTGATAAAAAGAAAGAAACATTGGAGAAACTATATTTTCGGGAATTTTTTTCGCGGAGGATAGAGAAAAAGGAAAGATTCGGAAACAGGAAGATATACGACGCTAGAATGTCGAGATTTCAATTGTAAACGCGTGCCTCGAGTCGAAATGACCTTGACCTTTGCTATATTTTTCCACGGAGCGACTTTTCAAACGTCTCCCATGGAATTCGCGAGGTGAATGGTCTCGAGCGTTTTTCACAGCGATGGGACCGTGTTTTCCCTTCGACAAAGGATAACACGAAGGACGCGACAACTCGCGGTGTTCGATTCTAGTTAACGAATATTTATTTATTTCTTATAAATTATTATGTACATTATAAGTTAAGTAAATTATTCGTCTCTGTTCGTTTGGAACAGCAACTGGCGCAAGCGTTGCCGTTTCAAGACAAGTATTATGTAATTCGTATTCTTTAGTCAATCCCTTGCCTCCAGAACATTGGTTTTAACAAATATCTCCAATCTTTGTTACCGGTTGAGAATATTATTTTGTTGCGCCAACAGAAAATATTCGAGATAATCGAGTCGGCATAATATATTTAATAAAATCGTGTAACAAATTGGCGCGTAAAGCAAATCAAGACTACTCTATGATTCCATTATAAAAGTGTTGTAAAAATAACGAGGCAAGTGGTTAACGACAGGATCCTGCGGAAAGGAAAGCAGCTTCGTACTGACTCGTTTTGGAGCTGCGCTCACACTTTTACCGAGGTGACGAAGTTATTGGCAGCGAACGCGTTTATTTTGTAGATTAAGACCGTATTTCGACGAACACTGTGTCTTTTAACGCGGCGGCAACACGATTCGGTCCCATCGCCGACGATGAGGCACGCGCGACGGTGATGACGAAAAGCAATCGCGGTGACGGAGTGTCGCGCGCATTTAGCGAGCCTCGAATGAGAAGAGTATGCGAGAACTCGTATGGTATGTCTCTCTGCGAAGCTCGACCGTGTCCTTGGGACCGTCGGCGGGCTCCTCGCTCGCCGCGGTCCCCGACGTAATCGGTAACGTTACAATAAGCGATTTACTTGCTCGACGAGGTTACAAATTGATCGCGAGATGTTAGACAGGCCGGGGTAGTAGACTTCGAGGAACCGAAGCCTGACCGAGAAAGAGCAAAAGGAACAAAAAGAAAGCGGTAAGAAGAGAAGAGAAAAGAGAAAGAAATCTTTGTCATCCAATAGTCAACGTAAAAGTCTGCGAACATACAATTATTACTATATAAAGGGACGGAGGATCCTTCGAACCATATAATTGTATTTTTATATTGTTTTTTACCAACCGACGTCCAACGGGCGTCTCTACTGATTTTTCTCTTCCGTTTTCTAAATGCTCGAAACAATTCGAAACCCAGCTGGCCGCGATCAACCCTCGATCAACCCTTTCGCTGCCGACACCCGCGTCTACCTATCGCGATCGAACCGATAATAATGTCAAGTTTACGGGAAGAGAATTGTGCTGTTCGGTCGGGAAACGACCTTCTTTTCTCCCCGTTTGCTCAACGAGTGCAGGTAAACGGGAAGACTCCCGTTCTCTGCAATCGTTTCGTTACGGTAGAGCGTTCAACTAAAAAGATCCGGGTAGACGCAAGAAGCTAGTAGCGACCCCGCAAAGGGGACAAAGTCGATCGATAAGCGATAAGTGATGAGCGAGGAGTCGCGTCCGTTGCGAATGGCACGAGCGTCTTCCCACGGACAATGTTCGTTTCCACGACGCGAGCGGTGTCGGCGGCGACCGGGTTCGAAGCGGTGCGAAACAGCGGTTGCACGCAAGAGATCGAGATTGCACCGAAACTCGTCTCCAATACGAGAGGGATCGCGGATCGATCGATCGATCCTTCGCCCTCGGCGTTTCCCCGATAAGAGATTTTCGAAGCGAAGCGAAGCGAGCGCGAGTCTCGCGCGCGCCACCGACCGTTCGCGTGCACGTTCCCGTCGCGAGATATATCGCAGGTTCTGCAACCCACCAAAAGACTGAGCAATCTAATGTTCGACTAGTAGGTAAATAATCGAAAGTTAAATAGTTGGCCCGCGGTCTGTACGATCGCGGCCGTTCTTTTTAATGGATCATCGTCCCGGCGAGCGCGGCGTGGCTCGTCCGCCGTCGGTGGTTTTTCTCGTACATTCCTATTACGATGTAGGTTAATTTTACGATACGTACATACGATATAGTTAACGCCGTCGATGAGGTTTCACGGACGGCTCGCTCGGCAGAGATGCCGAGAACACGGCTGCCCTCGAGCGAACCTGCGAGTTTCGAAAAACGATAGCAAACGTCGCGCTCGTTTTCATCTCTCCGTCGTCTACGTCGTGCAGCGGGTATCGTTGGTATTGTTACGATTCCTCCAAAGGATTGTAACGCGGCGCCTATCGTGAAACACCATCGGCGACCATGTCCCGCAGGTATTTCCATATTACTAGTACAATTTTGTGCCAATAACAGATCGAATGTTAACTAAAGCGAGAGACCACTAATGATAATATACAGAGTATTTCTCACAAGCATACACGTACACGTTCACGTATTAACAATCGTCCGGGAGGAAAATATCTTTCGAGACCGTCCGACGCGACGGCTAGAATCCTGAATCCCGAATCTCGAATCTTGTATCGCGAATAGTCTCGAATCATTCGTGTACGAAAACCGTATGTCGTAGAAATGCGCAGGCACTTGAATTTCATTGAAAATTTCGACATCCTTTGGTGCGTCAGCCGGCTGAAACAAACTAGAACGTATACATTGTTCAAATTGAACAGAGAATTGTTCTATTTGTAATTTGACAAATTATACAGCAACCGGATATAGTTCGAGTAAACGAAGAAGCTTTGGGATGGTCGAAGCCACCCTGAGATTGACTACAGAATCGAGTAGCAAATGTGACTATAAGCGATATAATATAACAGCGACCACAGCGTTCGAGTGCCTGCGCCCCTATATACATATATATGTATAGAGGGAGAGAGAGAGAGAGAGAGAGAGAGAACGCGACGTAACCGAGACACCGGGGCCAATCCACGCGCAGACCCGAAAGATATTTGACTTCCTGGCGACCGACTATCCATATCTCTTATCGCCGTCAGATTTCCAGGCGCGTCAGACGTCACGCGCGTCACTCGTTTCCCCGTGGTCGGTGGCGTCGATCGGTCGAGGTCGAAGGATCGCACCAAACCGTCACCTAGGTTTCGAAGCACAGAACAGTCTGACTCATATCCGACAAACGACAAACTGCCAAATAATATATTTCATCCCTCTGTAACTCTTCTTCGCTCCTTTACGGTGTAAGTACCCCACCCACCCCCACCCTCGATTCCCTATTTGTACAAAAAACAAACAAACAAATAAACAAACAAACAAACAAAAAAAAAGAGGTGTAAGAGGAAGAACGGCGCGTAACAACGATGAAACGCGCGGATACGAGGCGCTTGTATACCTGCGTCGCGTGTTAGATTGCGAGAAACCTGTACCTTTCGAGGCGGCGCGACGCCTCGCGTCGTCTGCTTTTAGTTTAGAGAGACCGAACGAGAAGAGAAAAGAGGAAAGAGGAAGGAAGGAACGAGGGGAGGCGCGCGTTCGAATTTTTCGGAAGAAATTGGAACGCGTGGCCTCGTAACGTCGGGCAGCAGGGGGCTGGATCGTCTCGACGAGCGATCGACGCGACGCCACGCGACGCGCCGTTTCAATGCTCGATTCCTCCAACGATTCGAGGAAAGCGCCGCGAGTGCTTTCGAAAAGGAAGCAATCGCAAGGAGAGAGATTCTCGAAAAGAGCAGTCGCGATTCGAAGAAGGATGTTTGAAACGTCGGTCGCGAGTCAAAGTTTTTGGCCGAAACCACTCAAAATTGAACCTCTGCACAGTCAAACGATAATCGAACGTCTCGAAAGCGTGATTTCAGGAATCGACGCGCGAACGACACATTTTAGAATGTTACCTGTAATTTTGAAGAGTTTAGCTAACCGCGGTCGAGCCGATTCAGCCGTTCCCCGATGGCTTTTAGAATTACGTACGTTGTGCACCGACATTGCGCGCATTAGTCAGCGACCGCTAAATATCGTATCGGCGAATTCGCGTTCTTTTCGAAGATTCTATTCTTTTTACGAGGAATTGGCGCGCGTCTTGCGAACGCGAATTTCTTCTCCGGCTTTCCTTTCCGATTCGTCGACGCGCTCTCGCTACCGAACACGGGGCGCGCGAGTCGAACGAACAAAGTCGCGCGAGTGTAAATAATTGCACGAATTTGCGAAATCGGCGAATAAATTGAGCATTTTTCAAACCGTTGCGTTGCTCCGTTTATTTCTATTTATTCCATCGAACGACGTGGTTTCGCTGGGAGTCGTCCGGTGATTCCAAACTTTTGGCTGACGGTGTATTTTCTGTTTTCTCTCTTACATCTATCTTCTATTTTGTATTTTGCGATAAAAAAACAAGAGACATACATTCTTTTGAATAAAATTATAGGCTACCCGCGTTTCATTTCGCATCCATTCGTTTCAATTTGCGCTTGTCACCAATTGTAAACGCGCGCGTACGCGTAACCGAGAGTCGATCGATGCGAAACGCGCAACAACTTTTCTTCGCTCGCTGCTGGCCATTGTTTGAAATCACTCTGTAATCTAAAGAAACTCATTGATTTTCTCAACGACTTGAAAATGTTAGCAATCGTTACTAGAATTACGACTCAAGGAAAACACATTGTATGTGGTAATTTGAATAAATCTCAACAACTGGTTCTAAATTTTTAATTCGAAGTACACGTGCCACTGGTATCGAACGTTGCGACAACAACGCAGATCCGCCGAACAATCCTTCGCTCGAACTTTTCTTTGATCGCCTGTTCGATTTTGCTCCCTTTCCCAACGTTTCCCCCGAGCGAGAAAGAGAGACAGAATCCCTTTTGTCTCTTTCATCCTTCTTTCCACTAGCACGGTGTATCGCGTGTATCCTGTACATAACGGTGTAAATGTTTATCGAGAATTAGGACGAACGCTTGCAATTATCGTATAAATGGATGGGGAATCGGTGTGCACGGTGGCGTTCCTTTTTCTAGTTTCGTGTCACGTATATTTGTAACCGGAATCGTGTCCAATACTTCGCCCTCTTGGAACATGTCTGTGTCCCCCGAAGCATCCTTCGCGAGACTATTCGAATCGTTTCGCGCGATTTCCGGGCCTCGTGCATCGCGTGTCCGCGCAGATCCTACTAATAACGACGCCACAGTGGTCTGAAAAGTAATTGGCTCGAATAAATAAATAATTTACTTTGACAACCCGAGCTGTTATAGTTTACTCAAACGGATCAAGTTATTATTTGTAATAACCTTTAAAATACTGTCAGCCGATATAGATCGCCAGGCAGGGAGGACATTTGGTAACGGTAGCTCTATTTCTATTTTACCGATAATTTTGAATGTCGACTCATGAAAATGTCAATTACCTACATATGCTGCAAGAAGTTTGCGCAGCGCCAGTTAGTAGCAAGCGAGGAGAAAATGAAACTGCTAGCGAAACGTTTTGGCTAGTAGTTTCAGCGTTTCGCCATATACTAATTGGCGCTGGACGCGGACCTCGAATCGAGCTTTCCAGTTTCGCCGCGAGAGGCGACACACTATCGCCTACGGATTCGTACTAAAATTTACATTTTAATTTTAGTAGAGGCGGCAAAAATCATTCGCTTCGTTCGTTTGCAACGATAAATCTGTCTTACGCGACGCAGCCGTCTATCACTAATGTTTATATTTTATAAAAATCTTATTCTCACTTTTTAGAAACTTATTTATTTGGAATCGAATTCTGAATTCTTTCGATTGGATTACTGTACCGGAAATAAGCGAGGAACGTTTTATAACAATTGTATTAATAGCATTTATGTACAATGTTTACACGACGACACAGAACATAAATCTGTAAGCCCGATGACACGTAGTTATAATACACGAAATCGCTTGTTACGATATTAATACGACGATTACGACGGAGTAAAAAATATAATTATCGCAAAGATCCTTAACGGGATAAAACGTGCGTCGACGTTTACTATAGTACATTCATAAATACTTTGAAACGGAGAAATGGCGTAATAACCATTTGTTGTTCGCGATCATGGCTGTGTACATTGAACACTGCGATTTATTTAAGTACATCGTTATCGAATGTTACTCTTAATGCTGAACAAAACGATATTGTTGCTTATAATTTATACGCTAAGCTAATACAACGCATGCGGAGTAGAAATTTATTTTGACGGTGATATATCTCTGTACCTGTTCCGATATGTACAAGACAACGAGTGAATCCTAAAGATTGTTACAATGGTGGAAGCTCTTGGTTCGATATATATTTACTTAGAAACTAACTTGGTAAAAAAAAGGTATTCGTCTACCCGATCGCGTAAAGTAAACGCGACGCTTTCAATAAAAATCGCGCTTAAGAGTACGCAACTCGCCGTTCGAATTTCCTACGGTTCGCCTCGGCGCGTACGAACTCGGATTTATCAATATTTGTCATGGCTACTAGATAATGCAACGCCTCGTAGCACGTTCTTCGGCTGTCTCCGGAAAGTCGGTGCTAATAGGAAACCGAGTAAACAAAAATAATAATTATCGTCGAGTACAAGTTGTACCGGTTAAATAAATTTCAGTGTACCATAACAAATTGTAGGCAGATCTGTGAAACGTTACGCTATAATTAATATTAAGCTAGTATTACATTCCTCTTACGGCTATCGCAGTGATTTAACAAATAGGCACGACTCTGCGATATACAGGTATGAGTGCGCGATAAGAACTGGCCGCGTATGGAAACGGAAAATCTCGCCTAAGCGTTTAAATACAAACTCCATCGAGACTCGCGCGCGCGTACGTGTTATTTGAACGGAGCAATACCGATTGTGGTGTGCGCGTATCGCGTTTCCAGCGCTTCTCCATACCCCGACAACGAAAGATAATACTCGAATTAAGGGAAGTCTTTCGATTCGCGAACAAGCTGCGCGTCCTTTATTCAGATTTCTAGCTTGCATTTTCAACGTTGCGAATATCGATCTCTTACATTAGGGGATACGAAAGTGTGAATTTGTACGATTATCCGACGTTTAACGATCAATTCGAATTCCTCGGTCTGGCCGCGTTCGTCCAACGAGAGAGAGGGAGAGAGAGAGAGATTCTACCGACATGCTCGCGCCATGGCCTCGGCCAAGTCGATTGACTTTACTAGAATACTACAGCTTATGTTGGACGTTGCTAGGCGGAATACTTTGAAACTTTAAAACTGTCGTCTCCCATCAACGTTCTAATCAGCATTTCCTTGCTTTTCTTTCAAACAAACAAACAACCTCGAGCCTCCAACTAAAATCGATTCGACTACAGCGACCGTTCTTTCAACTTTCAACTTTCAACTTTCATCGGATCAAACTTAGTCTTAATATTAGAACAGCTCGAATACAGTTTGACAGAATCCTCCTCCCTGAAATCTATCGCCAACCTCGAACGGTATGTTAACAATAAATAGTGTAATAAAAAAGAAGCTCTATCGCATCGCGACAAAGGATGGAGATATTGGAGAGGCGCGTTAAACGCGACCGACGAACCGCGAATCTTTGTGGAAACGACTCGACGATTCGACGGTCGGACCGACTCCGCGATATCGGGGAGGATCGAGCCCAGGTACGTGAGCGAACCCTGGCAGCATTGGTAACGTTGTCATCTCGTCCGATCGGTCAATGGAAATTCTCAGTCTCAAGATGCGCGGTGTATCCTCTTGCTCCTCGACGGCGCTCGTCGGGCCGTCGAGACGAGGACGAGGACGAGGACGAGACCGAGGTCGAGATCGAGATCGGCGGCGTTCGCAGGCTAGTTGGAGGCGAGACACCGCGCCGACACCCCAGAACCTTCCACGGATCTCACGTCTCGGAGTCGAAGAGGTCCTGGTCCCCCCGTGGCTTGCACTTTTTGCACTTTTTCTTCTTTTTCGGTTTCGGTTTCGGCATGACCTCGCAGCTGCAGCCGCTCCGAACCCTGATGTAGTCCAACGTCCACATGGATCCGCCCTCCGTGTTCGCGGTGAACGTTAGCCGTTCCCTGTGATGCCTCTTGTGCTCCCCTTTCGCGCTCTTCTGAAAACAATCGTCGCCGCTCGTTAAGAACTTTGCCATCGTTTCTGCTCCTCGAGCCTCCTGCGGAGGCTAGAATGTGTTTCGAGTGTAACGGAGAGATGGGCGAGAACGCATAGTCTCTGCGCCCGACAAACTCGTCGCGCACGGTCTCCAGCCAGGCTCCGCGCCAGGAGGCGGCGGGCAGCAGCCAAGAGGAGAACCGAGAGAAACGAAAGGCGTGCGCGGCGTGTGTCGTGTGTCGTGCGTGGCGCGAGGCGCGAGGCGCGCGGCGCGCGGCGCGAGAGCCGGCGCAGCGGAAGGGGAGGGAGCCGACTAAAAGCTAGGCTCGCGGACGATTTTGATCGCGTACCTTGGATCCAGAATTTTCAATGATAGCATAAGTGTACGAGAAGTTCTGCACACATCTGGACTGGTTACTGAACTTCCGGTCGATGAACCTGCACGGCTTGTCGAGAACGTCTGGCCTGCAGGAGTACTCGAAGAACCTCTGAGCGTTCTGGCCATCCCGATAGAGCTGGACGTACATGTCGTCTCGATTTCGACCGCCGACCGGTTCCACCATTTCCAATACCGTAGGACAGCAATCGACTGGAAGCCCGTCCTCGCCTCCTTCCTGTCGCAGAATCATGTTCATCTCTCGATAAGTCATCCGCTTGGTCGTGTCGTCCGAGGTCTGCGTCCTGGAGGGTTCGCCGCCGCGCCGTGGCCCGAGAGGACGGAACAGAAACAGAGAGAGAAAGAGAGAGGCACAAATCAGACAAGAGAAATTGTTTCGAGAGGCTGCTTTTCGTTTGCTTTCCTTTGCTTTCCTTTCCTTTCCTTTCCTCTCCACTCCTCTCCGGAAAGCGAAAAGAACCGAAAAGAAGCGGAAACCGGCAAACGGAGGGGGGCCGGCCCTGCGCCCCGCGAGGCCCGAGATTTCTTTCGGAACGAGCGAAAGAAGGAGGGACGAAAAATGGAAAAAGTCCGGGAACCGTTCCGGTTCAACCAAACATTCCACTCGTGCCGGTGACTCGGCGGCTCGCGTCTAAATCGCGCGATAGAATGCAGTTGGTGGCCTCACCCGTCGTCGAGGCCCCGAGAGGCCCCGAGAGGCCCCGCGAGGCGAGAAAAGGAGAGAGAGAGAGAGAGAGGCAGAGAGAGCGAGAGAGAGAGACGCCGCGTCCGTAAAACGATACTTTGGCCGATCGCGCATACTCGTCGAGCGTACCGCGTATCGCCCGAGTCATTAATAATAATTAAGACAGGCCGACACACTCGCGGTAATAAATATCGGCCGGGCTCCGCCGCGACACGGATGAGATATACGGGCCCGGTCGCCGGCGCTGATTGAAAATTGAAATTCAGTTGGTCGAAACGCGTCGCCCGGCTGGCGATAAACTCGCCGCCGAGCCAACGCCGCGCGGCGCGGCGCGGCGCGGTACGGCGCAGCGATCCGAATCGCGATTCCCGCTCGGCAAAATCGTATCGGGCGCGCACCGTTTGCGATCACTTTACATTTCCCGCGAATCAAAATGACCAATGCCGCGTCAAAAGTCGCGTCGCGAACGCGTCACGCGCTTTTATTCCAACGCCTCGACCGGACTCGAGCTAAAAATCGCTAGGCTCGATCAGGGTCGCATCTCGAGACACCGGGCCAACCTCCGCGAAGAAGACGGTCGCTTCGAATTGGACTCGCCGCCTCGTCTCGTCTCGGCTCGGCCGCCTGTTCGCCCGCCTGTCGCAGTATCGCCGGAGAAAGATTGCGCGAGCCGGGAACCGCGGGCCGATCGCGAGACCGCGGGCTACTTACCAGCGGGAGATATGTCCCCTGAAAGGATGTTCTCTGGTCCTACGAGAAGAGAAAGATAACGTCAGGTTGTTGGCGGCAACAAGCCGCGGACACAGGACTGCGGTCAGCCAAACCACCTGCGGCAAACAAACAATTCCATCGAATCAACGCTGTCTCGTCTACGCTCGATTACAATATCGCAGAGATTTACGGTAAAAACGTTTCCATGGGAGCATAGACCGAAATAATGTTAAGATACGCGCGACGATTCGCGAATAGCCGCCAGCGCGAAAAATCGATCGCGCAAAGCTCGGCGTCCGAGCTACCAGGGAACGAAACGGAATCGCGAGAAAAAGAGAGAGAGGGAGAGAGAGAGAGAGAGAGGAAGAAAAAGAAGAGGCAAAGAAATAAGTTTTGGTAATGGAAGGCGACTGGATCGTTTGGCGAGTCGCAAGGGTGGTGGGTCGGGTCGAGGTGCCGTCCGTGAGAAAGTACCGGAGGTATTAACGCGCGATAAACCACTGCGTTAGTCACGCACCGGCCGCCGACTGCAAACTGCGAGGCGCATGAGCGCGGGTACACGCGTTTACGGAGGTGAAAACATTAATTCGGCTTATAATTTTTATGCAAAACAGGCCTCGCGGCGTTCGTCTCGCCCCGCCTCGCCCCGCCTCGATTCGCCTCGACTCGCCTACTCGGCTCTCGTCTCATCTCGTCTCGTCTCGTCTCGTCTCGTCTCGTCTCATCTCGGCGCGCTCCTCCCTCCTCTCTCTCTCTCTCTCTCTCTCTCGCCCTTTCTCCGCCACGCTTTCGACTTAATTGCGGAATATATCTTGTCGCTAGAAATTAGAGGTCGGATAACGCTTCTCGAGCCGTCGTTATCGGGCATTTAATTCAATTTTCTAGTCGTTACCAACGGCAACGCCTGACAAGCTCCTACATCCAACGAGGGGCGCGCGCGTTGCTTCATCGTTTTTCGACGATCGCGTCCTTCTCAACGCCGGCCATTGCGCAATGGCTAATTAAGCGCCGCGAACGCGCGTCGAAGACTTTAAACGGTCCTGACATAACCCGCCGAGCGGTACAGCGTCGCCAAACTTCTTTTTCTTCTTTCTCCGCGCTTTTCTCGAGCAAACGTTTTTTACGAACGAGAGCACGATCTTTCGCAGCGTTGCGACGGACAACCGCGTGTCGTCGAACAAACGACAAAATCCGTTTCCGGAGGACGCCGGTGCCGCTTAATTGAGCCGTCGCCCGTCGCCCGTCGCCCGTCGCCCGCCGGGGAGAACGGTTCACCCGCCGGCGCGCCCGGCGTCCGAGGAACTCGCGCCTCGATGGCGCTCGCCGCGGTGGGACACGGCGCGTACATTGAGCGGCTAGTCGGGACCACGCGCGGGCTTCTCGGATTCTTATCGGTTCTGCTTGGTACGCGTGTCCGGCGATCTCAATCGTTCCGCAACCTGCGAACGCTCGCGCAGCCGAAGCAACGTCATCGTGACTAGGCGCTGCCAAGCCGACAACTTTCGACGGACAATCGATGTATGTACCAATTTACCGAGGATGTACCTTTCCTTCCATCGTCTGCGCAGATAACCGCACGCGGACGCGTCTCGGCGATCGCAGTCCCCTTGACCCGTTGCCGTATCATTCCCTTCGCAATTAGCAACGCCTCGAGAAACGTTTCGGCGGCTATCCGCCGCGTTTCACGCTCCGAGGTTGTATATCTCTTCGAGGAGAGGCCGTGCGGAACAGAGTGCGACGACGCGGTTTGGGCACGTCCACTTGGGATTTCCCCACTTTTTTCGGAAACGTTTCCCGCGTCGAAGGGACCGAGGGGGCAGGCAGACTCGGTGATCAAACACGGCGAAACTAATCCGTGCGAGAATCCAAAGATCTTCGACCGAACGGTTGTCCGTCCGGGTGGCAATTCGGAGACAGGAAACCGTCGACCGGCAAATCTTTAGGAGGAACGCGGCCGGCCGCGGGGTGGACCGATAGCGTTCGCTATCGAGAGGAGGACGACGAGCAGCCAGCCGCCGACTCGCTCGCTCGCTCGCGTCTGTCGAATCGCTGGATCATCTCCCGCGACGCGCCGGTTTATGCGCGTCTGTTCGCGCTCGGGGTGCACACCGCCAAAAGAGGGTGTGTGTGTGGCGCGTCTGTCGGGTGTCGGGTGTCGTCGTCGTCGTCGTCGCCTCCTCTCGTCGCGAGCGAAACCATCTGGCCCTGACAAAACACGGCGCGACGATTCACGCTACCGGTAGCCGGGGAACGGATGGTCCTAAGCAACGAGCTAATCCTTCGCGTCTCGCTATCTAATTCTTAATCTTCCAAAATTTCCTTGGCAAATAGGATTTGGGAGCTGGCCGATACCGCGCGTATCGTATTCGAGGATTTCGAGCGTATCGGGGCCGACCGGTGCTTTACGAATTTCAGTCGATTCCTTGGACGCGCACGAGTCGTTCTGTGTTCCACGTTTGTTCAACGATGTGTCGCGGACCGGTGGGCGCTTTCGGGCTACATTCGGTTGAGCCACCATCAGCTCGGGGCAATCGTTTCGAAAGAAAACTCGAGTTTCGAGTCTCGAAACCTTCGAACCGGATAACACGAAAAACAAATTCGATTTTAAAAGCAAAGAACTCGAGGTCGGCGGGCCGCGCCCGTGCGGATTCGGCGTTGGAAGTGTTTAGCACCCGCGGGGTTAATCTCGAGAGCAGCGAAGCGGTCACGTCCGCGCGGCACCCGGCCCAAACCGGGGCCCGTCGATAACGACGGGGTCGACGGACCGACCGTTTCGGAAGGCGGCCGGCCGGTCAATCGACTATCTATCGCTCGCAAGCGTCGCGTCGCGTCGCGTCGCGCCAAGCCGAGCCGAGCCCAGCCGAGCCGAGAAGTCGCCTGGAAGATCGAAATGGCTGCCGCCGCCGCCTACGAGGCCGGCTCGTTAGCATCCTCGGCACCTCCGCCCGCGACGGCGCCCGCGACGGCGCCCGACGGCGACGACGACGACGACGCGTCCCCGCGCACCGGCATCGCAAGTTGTCGGGTCACCGGCTGGAATTCCGGATGACGGATGCCCGCGATTATCATACAATGCGATACGATCGGAATAATGGTAACGCCGCGCGCCGATATTCCCGATTTTACCGCGGCGGAGTCCGAGGCTGGCTGGAGGCGGTGGTTGCGAGCGCGGGCACGCGGAGCAAGGAGCGCGCTTGACATTCTCTGCCATGATTGGTCGCCATATTTTCTATAAACCGTTCACCGGCGAGCCGCGATTGGACAGACTGACGCCGCTAATTTATTGCTATCCCCGGGAGAAAGAGAGAGAGAGAGAGAGAGATAGCCTCTCGCAGCCGCTAAACCGTGCCGTTAGGCGAAACTGGACGTCCCGCCGCAACAGGCGCCGCCGCCGCCGCCGTCGCGACGCCACGGCCGCGCAACAGGACGGGACTGATTTGAATATCCGTATCCGCGAGCGAGAGAGAGGTTCTTTCGAAACGCGCGCAAAAATGTTTCGCAACCCGTCGACGCCAATCGTAACGTGGGAAAATTCTGGCGCCGCTAATTGCTCGTAGCTCGTTGTCCGTCGACGTCGACGTCGACGTCGACGTCGCTCTTCTCGTTCCTTCGGCCCCCTTCCGTTTGCTCCGATCCGCGATCGGGCATCCGGTGGTTCGCGCGTAAAGATACATACATCTCCTACCCTCGAAGGCAAATTTTGAGTCGTCGATCGGAGATAACGCCGTCGGATATCGCGAGTCGATATTTAACTAGAAGCAACAGCTTTCAATTTAGCTCGCAATTAGTAGAGGCGCGCTTGTGTTTTATTCGCGGTACAAGCACCTTACCGATAGCATCTCGTTATTGATAGTTTACGGTATAGGTCAGCCGGCGGTTCGTGCAATTCTTCGTCCAAGAGAACATCGATGCCGCGCTGTTCGTACAAGCTCGATACTCTCTGGCGCGCTCGCCAACGCGTAATCACGATGATGCTTCGGAAATAGTAGGCAATCGGGCAACTGAAATATCAACGAGATTCTCGTTAACCCCTGGTCGCGATTACCGTCGATAGATTGCGCGTTCAACCATTAACGCGACACTTTGAAGCATCGATTATACAGAAGAGATTTCTAGCGACAACTCGTTCGGCGCGAAGGTTGCTCGATGGTTCGTCGAGGCGCGGAGAAAACGACAAATACGGGCGATCCGAAAGTCCTTTGGAAGACAACGCGGCCAAGGTAAAACCCAATCCACCCACGACTCGGCGAACCACCGGAAGGCAGAAAGACCGGGCTACGATTCCTGGTATATTCTTTGAAAATTCTTTGAAATTACAGGCTCGACCGCGAACGATGCGTCCGTCGATAATCGCGGTCCATTCGGCAACGTCCGGTCGCGCTCCTTCCCAAACGATCCCGGGCTTCTTCTCCGTCGGCGGATTCCCCGTCGGCCGCCCCGCCCCGCCCTGCCCCGGCTGCGAACCTCGAGAGCGAGAGGTACGCGTCCCGCGATTATCGCGTCGAGCCTTTGCTGCGTCGCGTCTCGCGTCTCGCGTCTCGCATCTCGTATGCGAGCATCCCGATCCGACATCGTACGATAATTATCGAGTCCCGTGGGACTGCGTCTTCGAATCTTTTCAAACCTAAAATACGCGAGGGCCAACGGATACGTTGAGCTCCGCTCTTGCGCCCTAATTATTGGATGATCGGCTGAAACTGCGGCCGCGCGGAAATCCGACAGTCTCTGAAAACGATGGTACCGGGCGCAGCTTCGAATTGCTGCCCGAAGACGCCAGTTCGAAATAAGAGACTGGAAAAGCTGGCCTTCCTCGTTCCACGGATAGCTGGCCGGCAATTAATTAAACGCGCGATCGGGTCCGGCAACGATCGCTTAACCAACTATCCCTATTTTTCCGAGGAAGTACTTTCCACCGAGCCACCAATTAATTCTTCTAATTTCCCTGAAACCAGTTCCATCGAACCAGTTCCAGGTCCGCGTACGCGTATGCGCGCGTCGCGTCGCGTCGCCGGGCGCCGATTATCGAGATCGTTCGGTTCGTCCCGCCGTCGATCGTCCGCGCGAATAATAGCCGCGATGATCGCTTTATCTCGCGACTCGTCGACCGCGTGGGCGCGCGAGCGCGTGGACTTTGCGGCATCGAAACATTCGACATTCCGGTTGCCATTTCCCGGACGAACGCGACTCTATCGCGGATGCGTTGGGCGACGCGTCGATATCGGGACGCTCGATCGCCTTCCAATTTACGCCCGAGGCCGCTCGATCGATCGATCGATCGATTAATTAGCGGATCGCTGTCGTTGGAGAACAAATTATAGGTTGGCCTAACGAACAAATTACACGCGCCGCGTTCTACCGCGTTCTGCCCCGTTCTGCCCCGTTCGCCTCGGCCGCGACAAAGTTGATGGATCGCGACACGTTTCGACTTTGTAAAATTGTCCGTCGTTCGCCGCGTTATCGAGATATAATCCGGGTTTGGTAATCGCGTAATTCTCCCTAGCGAAACTTTCGAACGCGTAACGCGACGCCGCCGTTCCGTTGATAAAGAGAGCGCGGTTTCACGAGTTATCGGGTTGTTAACCAATTAGCGGCCGCGCGCGGACCGAGTTTTCTTTATGCCCGCTCAAACGTTTTGTTTTCATCGACAGCAGGAATATTTTTAGCAGGACCGCTCGATAAATACTTGCGATGTATCCAAGAAAGTCCGAGTCGTTTGGGGCAATCGTTGGCTCTATCCGAATCGTTCGAGGGAACAAACGTGCAAACGTTTGCAAGCGTGCCCAAAGCTCTGTCGCGTCCCGTTTGGTTGTATTCGCGCGAAAACGAATACATAAAACCGAGTCCGCTTCCGAGGCGAACCAACGGTTAGACGGTTAGACGGTTAGACGGTTAGACGGTTAGGGGTCTGGAGCAGATCGCGGCGGCGTTTACCTGCTACGTTGTGCCGTGATTTAACGACCGCTATCGTCGCGATAGCCCGAAGGAATCTTGCTCCGGCATTAGGCGACATCGGTAACTTTTAAACCGGCGGGGAAATAATCGCAGAGATCCCGATAATGATAGACGCGCGAGCCGACCCAATATAAAATACAGCCGCGCGACGTAATTTATTGCACGATCGGCTGTTTTTCCCGCGCGATCCCGGCCCGATCCCAGCCCGATCTCGCCTGGCATAAACCTAGAAAGTTATCGGGCCGTCGTCGTTGTCGTCGTCGTCGCCGGACCCTGAGGATGCGCGGCTAACGGTAGCGGATACAAGCCTGTCTTCGCGTTAACAGAATTATTTATTGCGAGTATTGGCGCCGAGAGAACGATTAGCATGCTAATGTCGCCGCGATCTCACCGCGCTCGTCCGCGCGCCGCTAATCTGCCATTATTAAATTACTCGCGGCCGGGGCGCGTCGGGTAGCGGCGCGAAGCGACCGCCGTCGTTTATCAAAATCGCGAGACGGTATCGGTATCGGTATCGGTATCGGTATCGCTTAGGCTTCGTTTCCACCGCCGATCGCGGTCGCTCGTCCGTCCACGGAACGACGTGTAGCAAATGTCCCGTGGTTATTGCAACAGATTTTTCCAACCTCTTAGATTTTCACGTAGATGCGACCTTTTTCACTCGAAGCTACTTCGACTCGAAAAAACAAGTAACGCGTAGAACGCGGCAATTTACTTTGAACGATCCGTGGAATGTTATGCGAGTCAACGAGTGAAACGAGGTAAGCGGAATGTCGAGGAATCCGCGAGTTCCAAAGGGCGCCGATTCGGCGACCGGTCGCGTGGATCGTCGGTGGGAATCGAGCTTTATCCCGCGCAAAGTATCCGCGCGTCGACGGGCAACGTCGGCCGGATAAAACTGGTATTTGATATCGGCCGTAAACCGTAGCCTGGGAGCCTGGGAGCCTGGGAGCCTGGGAGCCCAGGAGTCGCGCGGCGTCCTGGAAATCTACGCGACGCGTCGTTTCGTTCGGCTTCCATGCTGAAATCGATTCGAGGAAACTGGACGACGACGACGACGACGACGACGACGACGGCCCAGCGATGCACAGTTTCGACGAGACGCTAGAGAGGAAGCTCTAAACCGAATTGCCCGTCCGCTGGCGTAATTAATAGGCCTCTTATCGTCGCGTCGTCGCCCGTCGCCCGTCGCCTGGGTTATTCGAAACTCTGGCGTTATTATTAATCCGCGATAACACCGGAAGCAGTAAAATTAGCAGAAACTCGTTGACAAACTGCGTAAAGTCATTACCGCGCGTCCGCGTTATCGCTCGAACATTGCTATCGATAATGTTAGCTGCGCCTTTACACGAATCCTCGAATGCGGCAAGTTGCTTTAAAGTTGCTTAGGGCTGTGAAAAAGCGTTCCGTTCTCGATCGAAACGATTCGTGCGCAAGTTTTCGGGAGTTTGCGAACGAATTCGCGGCATTGTGCCGGCAGCTCGCAACACTCTCGACCGCGTGCAATCCGTGCCGCGACTCGCGACTCGCGACTCGCAAATCGCAAATCGCAAATCGCAAATCGCCTTGGCAGTCTCGACGGTGAAAGGCTGGATTTATTAATTTACACCGGCGGTAATCGATCTTCGCCGGAAAAATCCGCGATATTCTCGCAATGTCGGGGAAACGACGTTAATCGCTTCAAATCCAACCGCAATACCGTTTGCCTCGCGGAATAAAAAGCCGTCTAATAAGAATTTGTAAAACCAGCCACCATAACGTCCAGATTCTTTCCGGCTGCGACTCGCAGGTCTGCTCGATTAACGGCGACAATCGTCGTTCGCGTCGCGACAACGTGCCAAAGAGCGTCGTCGGTCGAGTCGATGCACCGTTACCCGTTTCATAGAGACCGTTTCGCTTCGTTTCGTCGTCGAGCGAACGTCTGCACTCCACAGTCCGAGGAGGCCTATGGCGCGGCGCGGCGCGGAATCTGTTGGCTCGAACGGGAAACGCGTATCGGATTGCTAGGCTGTCCCGCGCGATCCTTGCTTTTCACCGCTTATTCCTTTCCTCCCGTTTATTCGCGAGACATCCTCCGAACGCGCAGCCGTAACAAACCGTTTGAGAAACTTACCGCGACGAGGATGCTGAGAGCTTCAATTCGCATAGTAGCTGGCCGGGCCAGCGGGAAGGCCGTAGGTTCCGAGCTGGTGGGCCGGGTCTTGACCGGGCCGGGTCTGCACCGGGCCGGGCCGATCTCTCGTCCTCGTTACACGTCGATCGATCCCCGTCCTCCTCGGTTTTACTCGATCCGAAGCGTGTCCGGCAGCAGCCGATCCGATTCTCCCGGTTCGACGTCGATTTCTCGCGACCCGTGGCAGGGGTCCGGTGACATGGCTCCTGCGCCGATCTGTCGACAGCACGCAATTCTCCCTTATTGCTTCGCCTCGGACTCGCTGCTGCTCCGCGTACCTCCGAGCGTGCAGTTTCCGAGCGCGCGAAACTAATCGTCGCGCCAAGGGGAGCCGAAACGATTGGCGCGACGCGCTGCGACGGACTGAATCGATCTTTGAGATTTGCCGATAACGATAACGAGGGCAGAGTTAAACGCCGGCGTTTCGGTTCAAACCAAACTCTACCGCGTTTCGTCACGCGGGCGGCCGCGATAACGTCGCGAACCGATATCTTATCTGCAACGTGCTCCGATCGACGCCAATTATGCCGTCGACGCAGGCACTGACCTACCGAAGCGGTGGGCCTACCTTCGGTCGGGATCTGGATCGGGATCGGGATTGATCTCGATCTCGCGACAGACGGCCTCCGCCCGCTCCAATTCAACCGAGTTTGTCGTTTAGCGAGAAGCTTTCCAAAGTACGCTTTCCAGGCAAGAGGTAGACGTTCCGACCACCCGCGTCCCTCGGTTCTGTTCTCGATCGAACGCATCTCGACGGTGCTATCGAAAGTTTTCAGTTTGCCGAAACATCGAGCCTCCGCTTTATCCAATTATCGCGTTACGGTAGATAGGCGACACGCCGGTAGTTTTTTTTTTCTCGCAGCAATTGCAGTTAATCTTGCTTTATCGGAAGATACATCTGGCGCTAAAAATTGCTATCGTTGTCGTCCAACGGATAGAAAGTGCTCGACGGAACTCTCGACGAGATCAAGAACCCGAAGAGACTTGAGAAAAAAGTGTTCGCGAAGCGTTGCCGTCGAACTGCCGTTCACAATCTTCCGGCAAACGGCGAGCAAATTAATGCGTCGACTTGCATCCATCGGGGCAGCGTCGTATCGAGCACGAGCTGCCGTCGCGTCGGTCGAACGATTCCCACGACGGCCGAATTAGAAATGCGCTCGTTTCGAGAACAAAGCGGCAAGATTTATAGGGGAGGAGATCGGAGAGCGATCGAACAATGCGATTGCGCGGTTTATCTCGTTCGCGATCTGCCCGGTGGATCGACGAGCAATTAACCTCGCGGGATCGGCGCGCAACGGCCGTAAACAGATTTTCCGGTGGTCGAGCACGGAAGGCGGATGCGAAGGAATGCGAGAACAACGTTGTCCCGTCCCGTCCCGTCCCGTCCCGGCCCGTCTCGTCCCGGCCCGTCTCGTCTCGTCTCGTCTCGTCTCGTCTCGTCTCGTCTCGTCTCGTCTCGTCTCGTCTCGTCTCGTTCTCGACCTCGCGCGCCAACGGTTCCTTCCGATCGAGAGAGCTCGTCGATGCCTTGACGACGCGCGAGAAATAATCGATTTGGTCCCAACCGAAGTAATCGCGACGCTCTCGCTCGATGAAACGGTCGAGAGTTACGCTTCGAGCGGGAAATCGAGCCCTGCGCATCCGAAACTCTGCGGCTCGCAACTCACCCCTCCAAGTACCTGATGGCTTGCGGTTTAGACGAGGCCTCGCGATAATTAACGAGTCGATCGAGCCAAGAGCGATCAATGCTTCCTCTTCGTTCCCGTACCTATTTCGGCGACGCTCGATATTCGTTCCACCCTGTAGACGCACGCGATGCAACTTTTCCGAAGCATCGACTTTTACTTCGACTATTCTATTCGATTCGATTCGACTTCTTAAAAAGCGCGAGACAACGAGGAAAGAGCCAATTTCCATCTAACAATCGCAAACTACGCTCGCAGTAATGCCAACACTGCTTTGCATCGTAATCGCGCACGCGCATCGTGCCTCCCCGCAATCTCGAGTTGAAACGAGATCGTTCGATGCGGATCTCTGCCCGGAGGGATTCACGAACTCGCCGGCCGCGGATCGCTTAATTCCGTCCGTTTCGAAACCAAGTCGTAGCTATCGCGAAACGCGAAACGCGAAACGCGAACCGCGAACCGCGAACCTTCGCTAGGACGTTCTTCTCGTCCGGCGCAGCCTGGGTTTGTCCACCAAACGGTCTAACCTTTCTTCCGATTCGACCGTCGATCGGGGCAAACGAAAAATTCAAATTCATTGGGAAACTCGAGAACCGCGAAACACGGTCACATCGCTGAACAAACGCGTTCGCCACCAATTTACTCGCGCTACTTAATTCTTCTATTATATTGTAGTTTGTTACAGCGTTTTGAACTCGAGCGCCGGCGGAACGGTTAGTTTCGTCTCTTCCGCCTAATCTAAATAAAGTTTAATCCTTCGACATAGCGAAATCTTCCAGCGGGGTTCACCTCTCAGATTCCTGGCTGCAATCGTCGACGAGAAGCACTAGGAAATCGATTCGATTCGGTGACGAGTTTGAATCCAGTTTGCCGTGGTTCGCGAGAGTCCTCGCGCGACGATAGATAGAACTCGCCCGCCCGTTCGCCGTTTGAACGGGATCCGGAACGCGATCGGAGGGAGGAGGGCAGCCGGCAGGCGATTGCGGCTCCGTAAGACCGAGACCAGCTGGCCGCGTAATCGTAAGCGGATTAGGCACATAATTTTGGATGATCCAACCGGCTCGGAGAGCGCGCGCCCGGAGCTACGACTCACGGTGAGTCACGTCGCGAGCCGTTGCCGGCAGGAATTCGTCGATAACGAGCGCAGAGGCGGGAGGAGGCGCGTTCGGTAACCGACGTCGCGCGCAGCGTTATCGAAGTTTTTCCAGGGTCGGTGATCGAGTTGTTGTCGGCGGAGGACGCGGAGGACGCGGACGACCGACGGGGGAGCGGCGGGTGTCAGCTGCGGGGGCACCGGCAGTGGCACCGGTCTCGTTCCATCCTGCTCGGTCCTCGCTTATCGTCCGTTATCGGCGATACGCGATGCCCTGGAATGCCGTCGGCGCGTTCCTTCGCGTCGGGGACTATGGGTCGACGGGGACTAGGGGACTATGGGACTATGGGACTATGGGACTATGGGACTATGGGACTATGGAACGCCGACACCTTGCGTTAAGGCGGTTGCTCGTTGCGCGTTCCACGAACGAAATCAAAAGTCCTCTCCGACGCGAGCCAACGAAATCTCCGTTCGAGCTGGCCCGACACTCTCTCCCGCGCTCTCCGTCAACGTCCACCAGTGTTTAGCAACGGTGGCGCGCTAATCGAGAGACCGGTGGAACAGGGATGGAAATATTTCGCGATATTCCACGGGATGCTACGTGTAGGCGATACGGGCCGCGCTAAACTAAACATCGACGAGCGCGCGACTT
This sequence comes from Augochlora pura, assembly GCF_028453695.1. Lineage (NCBI taxonomy): Eukaryota > Metazoa > Arthropoda > Insecta > Hymenoptera > Halictidae > Augochlora > Augochlora pura. The sequence continues at coordinate 212,980 of NC_135773.1, read as the reverse complement.
CCTGTCGCGTTTGGGTATTTACCGCGCGTCATCGCGCTTCGCGTTTCTTCGCTGCACCGACACGGGGAAGATGGAGTCAATTGAGAAATTGGGGATTCGACGCGCGTCATTGCGTTCCGCGAACAAAGTTAGATAGCGACTCGGCGACGGAGGAGGCATAGGGCAGAGGTTTCCGCGTACAGTGAAAGCAATCGAGAAACCGTATCACCGTCCGCGCGAGGCAATGTCCACCTACGACAGAAAATCTGGAAACTTTCTCTCCTCGACGAGCAGCCCTTCGTAGAACACATGGAAGATCGCTTCGATGTCATCTGGGTGCGATAAATACAAGTTTAGCGAAGTAGCGAGGAGGAGGAGGAGGAGGAGGAGTTTCGGTAAAAATCTTTCTCCGTCTGTTCCATCGCGAGACAGCCTTCGAAACGGCGGATTTGCATAAACGAGTACACAGTCCCCGATGTTTGAAAATTTATGGGATCGCTAGAAAAAGTCGGTCGATCGGTTCTCGTAAAATCCGGAAAGTTGGCAAACGCACACGGCGCTCGTGCATTAATTGAAACGTTATTTATGAAATAATGAACAGCCGATAGCGGCGATATTGTAGACCCCGTGTTCGACTTGAATGTAAATGGTCCGCGATTAACGTACATTATCCGGGGGCTCGCGGTGAAATATCGATCGGCGAGCATTGCGGCTCGGATATCGCCGCGGTCGATACACAGGGGGGCTATGGGCTGGGAAAACGCGACCGAGCCGTTCCAGGTTCCAAGTTCCAGGTTCCAGGTTCCAGGTTCCAGGTTCCAGGTTCCAGGTTTCAGCTCGCACAAGAAACACCGCGTCTCGCTTCGGTTTTGTCGATGTTGCGAGAAAATTGCCTCCGATAATAATGGTCGATCTTATCCTGCCTTTTAAACGGTTCCCGATTGCCTCTAATGTTGCGCGATTACTCGGCCTAGTTGTACAATAATGATCGTCGTTACGCTGTCAGAAACGAATCGAGGTACACGTCTGGTCGCGGATCGCTGCGCGATAACGATGCCCCGAACGGCGGCGCGGCGATGGACGTCGTTCGATGAAAAGTATTCGGACGACCCCCGTACACTTGGTAGACTACGACGATTCGGCTACCTCTCGTCGATGGCGGATCGCTTCGAGATAGCCGGCCACGGGAAAGCGATAGAAAACATACGGTGGTGAGAACCATTGCAGCAATTCTCTCTCTCTCTCTCTCTCTCTCTCTCTCACCTTTCACTTTACCGCGCCATTTTCAAGCGAATATACAAATTCCAGGTATACAGAGTGGCTAGAAAATAACGATCGGATAATCGTGAACTACTTTTTTGATCGGAAAAACCAGACGTTCGTATGATGAAAATGTTTGAACCGGAATCGCGATACGCGAAAGCACTCGGGACAGAGCCAGTCGCCATGATTCACGGGTTCTCGAACGAAAGCCGAGATTGCGAAGCACGAAGACGTCGCGCGTCCAGATTCTACCAATTAATCGGATTTCGCGGAATAAAAGCCTTTCGATGATCGAATAGTAACGAGAAACTCTGGTTCGAGCGACTCTTCGAACCAGTTCCGGCAAATAGGTCGACGTTATTTGTCCGGATCGATGTAGAAACGTGGACACGTTCGACTATCGCGATAAGGGCTTCCTCGCTCGCTTCTTCTTCTTCTTCTTCTCCTTCTTTTTCCGCGTCTGCTTCCTCGTTTCGTCTGGAATGCCGCAATTCGATTTCGTGTAACTGGCAGAAATCGACGATAGACGCGCGAGTTCGAGATCGGCGAGCGAACCGAACCCGATTCCCTCGGAACGCGTAGAAGCTTCGTTCGCCTTGCTAAGCGCTTCTGGGACAGGAGCCGAGGGGAAAGGTTATCGAGAAGCGGAGAGATAGCGTTACTCTCCCTTCTTGTAAACGACACCGTAACACCTGGATATACATATTTGACTGCTCGAACAAGTTGTCCCATTACCCGACATTTATCGATCCCGTACCAGTCGAAGAAACGGGAATGCGCGCAACGCGTCCCGCGCCTTTATACGCTCGAATATCTTGCTCTCTCGGTATTCGCGCGCCTCGCGACGCGACGCGACGCTCCTGTTCCCAATGTTTTCGCAAGACGGCAAGTGGCAAGACGAGAGGCAGAAATAGAAAATCGGTTGAAAAATCGAAAGCCGTGGGGGAACCGAATATTTCGTAAGATCGGAAGCGGCGGCGTGACTCGGGCTCGACGAGCATTGCGACGATGCATCCCTGTGTGCTCGAAAGGTAACGGATAATGTTAAGAGCCTCGCAGAGCACGTTCCATCGTACATCGTACAGCGGATAGAAAGAACCCAAAGTATATAAAGTAGCGGAGGAAATGGAACGAGAGGCGAGACGTGGCGAGTAGATGCTATCCCCGATAAGAAAGGTAGAATCGCGTCGCGTATGTTAATACGAGGCGCGAACCTTGACAAATGACTGTTCGCGATGTTATTAATGTAGTTCTCTGCCGTGGGAACGTTCGAATTAAAAGCAAAGTCTCTGGTCTAGTCTTCCCGTCGATTCGTTTAAAAGAAAAATCGCTTCTCGGGTTTAGGTTCAGGATCAGGATCAGGATCAGGATCAGATTTAGGTCGGGAGAGAGCCAACTAAAATCGTCGCGACGCCGATTAGTCGCACTCTGGGTGGCACGCACCGGAACGAACGCGCACCGGCTAGCCGGTGGTGGTCCGCTTCTTTAATCGATTCGCGGGAACGAGCAAATATTGGAAAACCGTGTACCCGTCCGAAAGGCTCTCTCGCACGCGTGTCCGAGCAGACAGCTCGCGCGTCGATAACGGAGTCACGGCCGTCCACGCGTTACCGATTCTCATCGATTCGAATCGATCGAATATACGCGTTCCATCGGGCTGCAAAATTTTGCCCATCGTCGGAACGATAGGTTTTTCGCTCGACAATCGCATCGAAACGAAATCGTTGCATATTTTTCTGAAAACGTTTCCCCGTTTGGGAATATTGTCCTCCGAATTCTCGTAGACATCGCCGCCGCGCCAGCTTCGAGATTCGAGCAAAGTTTCTCTCGGGTTTCTCGGTACCGCTCGCAGAAAAATCGGACAGCGGCTCTCGCGGCGGAAGAACGCGCGTAGGGTGCATGAATCACTCCCGGCCGGCCGGCCGGCCGCAGCTCGCGATTCGCAGTTCCTGCTATTGCGGAGAGAGAGAGAGAGAGACGGTGTCGGCAAAAACGCAGACTCGAGGAGCCGCCGCGCGACCGTAGAGTTTATGCGGGTGGGCAGCAGCAGCAGCAGCAGCAGCAGCAGCCGGCGAGAAAAGAAACGCGCCTCGATGCGTGTTCTCGCCCACTCGCGTCGGCGCACATTTTGATTTTTCGGCCGGTCGCGACCGCGAGACCGTCGCGCGACGCCCGACGCCCGACGCCCGACGAGAGGCGAGCGACCGAGCGAGGGAGCACGCGCGCGGGCGCGAGCAACCGCCGGGGACCGTAATGTCTTACTCCTACACGAAACTGACACGCTGAATAACCGAATGAATTGCCTTCGTTATCGCGATATATGCGGCGCCGCGAATCGTAGAAATCGGGGCTCCCGCGCCAAGGTCCCGTTTCATTCGCTTCGGTTCGGTTCGGTTCGGCTCGGCTCGATGCTAATGGGACACCGCGCGGATCGAGAATGCGCGGTTGACGGACGGAAATCGTTAAAGTTCGTTTTTCATAGAATCCTTTAAATACACAGTCAACGATTCGAAACGAATATACTGGACGATGCGGATCTCGACGACCGCGTGCGAACACGAAAATATCGTGTTGGCACTTTTATTCGAGTTTCCTGCTTTTCCTTGTTCGAGCCGTTGATTTGTAGTTCCGAGCGGAACTTGTCGTAGGCGGATCGTAACGGAACAATGGGTCCGGTCCGGAGGTAGCGAGGCTGACGAACGTCGTGGAATTCTCGCGGTATTTCGCGGAAATATCGAACGATTCGGATTGGCTATTGGCCAGGAGCGACTTCGGCGGCGCGGCGCGGCGCGGCGCGTCGAATGGAAATTACGCTCGCAACGCGCGAACGCGGGACGCGGATACAATGGTGCACGCCGCCGTTTCACGCCAATTTATTAAGTAGGCGCACGAGCCGGGAACGAGGCGACGACAGAGCGGTAGCCGTACGTACGAGAACCATGGTTAACAACACCTTATCCATCGGCCGATCGTGCCTTCGAATGCATCGTTGCGGCCGGCGACGCTCGCATCCGTCACCGAGGCGAGCCGTGTCTCGCGCGTCTACGTGTCAATGTTATCGCGCGCGCACGTTCCTTGGAAATCCGCCCGGTACCGTAAGGCATTTTTGCGCAACGATTTCCTGCCAGCAACCGAGCGGAATTCCCCAAAGATTTTCCCCGGTCGAGTCGCGTAGTCGCGTTTCGCAAATGATTCTTCGCGATTCGAAACTCTCATTTTCAAACTTTAATGTATACTTTGCCGAAAGAATTGGGTAGACTCTTGGTACGACCGTAATTACCGTCGAGTAAATCGACGAGCAGATAATCTCGAGTTTGAATCACTTTTCTGGCAAAAGATCTAGAAAACGACAACCGATGGGAAGTTTGTTCGTTGGAACACGACTGGGAAAGAATGTTCTCTCCGACCTGCGGACACGAGACGGTCTAGATTATAAATCTTTCGACCGCGAAAGCAGCGACACCGTCGACACGTCGCCGAAACATCGCGACCGCAAGTACAACCGCAGAGCGGACGTTTCGTTGCTCGTTTATTTAATAAGCGAAACGCTTTCGAAGCTGTTTCGCTTTCTTTGCCGAATGAAAATAAATCGCAGCGTTCGAAGGAGGAATAAAAGGAAGAGCGCATGCTACCGCGACAATTAGACCCGGTCCGGAACGTGTTCAACGAAATTTCGTTGATAACCGTAATTATGTATTCGGTTAGATGCGCGACGATACTACCGCGTTGCCAGTCTCGGATCCTCGTGGACGGATTGCTAGAACTGTGCTCGTCTTTATGCAAACGACGAGTGCAGTCTTTTTATTCCAACAAGGATCGAAATAAAAATCTCTCGAAATAACTCTGGGTGTAAGTGCCTGTCCGCTTAATAACGCGTGACGGCAAATTGGCTTACGGCTTTTAGGAAGTCGATCGTTTCCATCGATACTGTTTTCATGTTTTATTCATGCGACGAGATAAGTCTAGTAATCGAAGGAACGAGATCGAGGAGCACGCGGTGGCACAGACGCGACTGGTTATTCGGTTCGCGGCGTTATTCGTTTCATCGCGACATTGTTTGTTCGTGTCTGTGCCCGCATCGAATGCTTCCTGGAATAACTCCGTTGCGCGCGCGCGCGAGCCTGCACCGTTCTCTCTAAATTCCTTCTCGACTTCCCTTTTTGAAAGGAGCGACCCTTTCGGCATCGAGCCCGCCTCGCGAACCAACGCGTCTCGCCGTAACGCGTACATATACATATTAGACGATTAAATAATCGGACCGATCGTCGGTTATCATTATCCGCGATCGCCGAACGATCCAGAAAAAGAAAGGCTCGACGCGAGGCGAGGCGGAGTCACGGAATTACGCGAATTTCCATACGGTCTTAATCGTCTTTTACGATCAATTATCGTCTAACATGCTACCGATGCATTTAAAATGAAGCAGAGGCGGGATGAGTTGCATGTTACTTTGGCGAACCGCGTTCACGGGGGTTTCCCTACCGATTGTCATTAGTTTGCGTTCACGGTGGTCCCGCGGGATAAAAAGGTCCGCGCGGGCAAACCGGCAAACCGGCGAACGCGGCCGGCTTCGTGTTCCCGGCTACGCGCTGCGATTTCTTCGACGAGTCGGCGTATTAGCATAAACGCAGCCGTTAAATCCGGATTCAAGGTTAACGGCACGCGAAACTCGGCCACCAGCAACGCGGCAGGTAGAGAAGACGGCCGCGGTGACGAGGCAACGGAGGCGCCGAAAAACGGAGGAAACGAGAACGGGAACGGGAACGGGAACGGGAACGGGCGAAGAACGCGGCGAGTCGAGCAAACTCGGAAGGATCCAGGTCGGAAGCGAAGGCGCGGAGGAGCTGCATTTTTCTTGCACGATCAAAATCGTGACGCGACTCCTATTCGATGAGACGACCACAGGAATTTTTCTTTCTGAGAAAAGAGAAACGAATCGACGACCGGTTGGTCCGAAGTTTCAGACCAAAGTGTTTTTCCTTTTTCGAAATTCTTGATTCCTCGGTAGAGGAAAATGGTAGACGTCGCGCGACGGACAGCGTAAATTACCATCGGAAGCCGGTCGGTTCCCAGAGTTCTCCTATCTCGACCCCGGGCCATAGAAGGCCTGCGAACACCATGGTAACCACGGACTGGTTCATTTACATGACTATAGCGGCACCGATGTCACCGCCTCGGTAAACTTCAAAGTCAAATAGAGAATGTTTCGGTTACAGGCCTGGCCGACAACACGCGGTCCTTCTCCAGCCTTTTCCTCGGCTACGCATCTAGGTTCCCATAGGCTACCCTTCGATCGATTCCGCTCGAATATCGAAACGATTCGGACGATCGATACGGAATACATAGCTGTACCAGCGGTCGCCAGGAGAATGCGCAAGCTGGACCCGCAACTTCGATCCCCAACGTCCAACTATTTCACCAGGCTCGTCGTTTCGCGAAACTGCCATTCGAATCGATTCTCTCGGGCAATTCAAAATATGTGTTATAGGTTTTGACTCGTCGCGTAACTGCGAATCGTCCGCTCTTCCACGTATTCTTAATTGCCGATCTTCTTCGTAATGGTATTCCGTGGAATGGAAATTTACGAGATGCTCGATTGCGACTAATGGCGACTATTTGCGGAAACGCGTGCAGGCCACGCCCACCCTCACCCCCACCCCCAGCCCGTTTGCCCGCGAAGAAGTCCGTTAACCGGTGTAATAATAATGTTTATAAATGCGACTGGTATGCCGGGGTCGCGACGGGCCCCGAATAAAATAGCTCGACACAATTCTGGATTTTAGTCTAAACAATAAAATGAAATAATTACGAGTCCAAGTTGTGTCTTTTGAACAATTTTCACAATTACGCGAGCGTCGATGTTACCGAGCATTCCCAGGTTCGTTCGGCAACAAAATTGCCCGATTGTGCGACGTTTCGATGAAAAAATCAAAGATTCGTTGATTCGTCGCGCGTACCTGCCGGCGCGTAAATTGGTGTCGACCATCTGCCACGGACGGCTGCATCGTCTTGCCATTTTGCTCGTGCACCTTATCCGTCTCCGTCTCCTTTCCGCTTTTTGCTCTCTGCTCTCTGCTCTCTGCTCCCCCTTGTTTCGCCGCGGCCGTCCGTCGTGCTCGCGCGCGCGCGATCCATCTTGTTGGGCGCGTGCCGAAGGCGATGAGCGAACGTCCGTCTCAAACGTGTGTTTAGTCCGAATATTTCTTCGTCGATGCGAAATTGCAATAGCGAGCCTCGCGAGATATAATTCAAGGCGTCTATCGGGTTCCGTTTCCCTCCGTTTTCGCTCGAAAACGAGTTGCTCGAAATCGCGCGTCCGAACATTTCGATAGCAGATTCGAAACCAATACGTCCGGTCCGAGGAAGAAGATCTACCGCAGCTGTCGAGATACAATAAGTTAGAAAGCCTCGTTATCCCGCATAAATCCGAGGTCCGTGTCAGCCGACGATTAATCTAAATCTCCGTCAATTAACGCAACGTCGCGATCTTCGGCAGGGATCTAGATCGCGGCTGTCCACGCCTCGCTCCTGATCCCGATCGCGATCGATAGACGGGACGAGGCGAGGCGAGGCGAGGCGAGGCGAGGCGAGACGCCAAGATTAAGTCGCAACGAACGCAAGAAAGTCCGAGAAGTGGCAGCGCAGGGGTTTTAGGTTCCTCCATCGTTCCCGAGGCTCCTGGACAGGAACGTCGATGCGATCGAGATACAGGATCTAGGACCGCGTCTCGGAATCGATCCAGATGCGATTTAGATACGATCTACGGAGTACGGGCAGCCGTTGCTCGCGTTGCCGTGCGCGCAAATACAAGCTGCCCCCGGTCAACAGAGCATCTACTCGATTTACGATCTATGGGTGCTGCCGAGGGAATCCCGCAAATTAACATAATGTACGCGCACGAACGAACAAACTATAAGTCTCGTCGAATGTGATTTTATTTCCCCGATTTTAAAAAGTAACCCGTTGATCGACAAAAGAATCGACAGAAATCGACGGCTTCGTATCATGTCCCCCAATAAAAACTTTGAAATTAATTAATTTTCTGGAAAGGGTTCCCGACCATAATCTCGGCTCGACTCGGCTCAACTCGGCGTAGCATGGCATGGCACGGCACGGCACAGGACTCGTCGATACGGGAGAGAATTTTTTACCAAATATCAGAGTATAGGAGACAAGTTGCGGTGGCTGTGGTTATCGGGCGACGACACATTGTTCGCCAGGGATCGGAATATTTAGCAACGGTTCCGCGCGGCGAAAAAGGATTCGATTGTCGGTCGGTGTGGGTCGAATGAATGAAACGTGTCGCAAGTCTCAACCTCGAGGGCGAGATAGCAAGACCCCTGGCGTCGTTTCGTTGGACGTTGAAGAAATTCGTGCTGCACGAAGCACGGAGTTCGATCGCATCGGCGACCCGAAATTCCGAAACTGAGACTCGAACGCAATTTCGTTCTTTAGTTCATTATCGGTACAACTTTTATTACGTTCGCAACGCAATCCTTCCTTGTTCCCACAGCGTGTCGGGTTACAAACAGATTGTACCTATAATCGAATCGAACTCGTTCGGTGTTCGCGTTCACCTCTGTCAACCTCTGCTAATTACTGATTTTGGATGCAAATTGTCGGTAGGCGAAAAGGCCGATTAAATTAGGATTTCACGGTTGAACGGCCGCAACGTAACGTGACGCGACGCGACGCGATCGGACGTTTTATCGTATTTTATCGCTCGATATCCTTGACGCGGAAGCAAAGGGGAGAGGGCTGAGGGAGAAGGGCGATGTTCACGGTCAACGGATTGCATCAGCATCGGCATCGGCATCGGCATGGGCATCGGCATCGGCATCGGCGCGCCCTTAATCTCATTACGAATAACTAATGGCTCTCGTGCCGGCTCGAGGACCGTAAAAATGTTGTGTCAGATCCTATCTGACTGGTTGTCGTTTGGTAATTTACCGCGCGTCCGCTTCTTCTAACGTCAGTTGGAGAGGCCCAGAGGTCACGCCGGCTTTACGGCGGACCGGCGTTAATTTCAGCTTCCGAAGGAGCATCCTGCCGAGGTGCGGCGCGTCTCGAGTCTCTCTCTCTCTCTCTCGGGCCTCGGGCATCGGGCATCGGACTCCCGACGGCGGATACCGACGGCGGATACCGACGGAATCGGGAGAAATGTATTTATAGGTCACTCGGTGGATCTACAGGGGAATGCGTGCCACCGCGATTACCTGGAATTCGAAGCGAGAATTTTTCTCCGGACAGATTCCTCGGCAGTAAACAACGATTAACGCGGCGGGTGCTCCGTCACCCGACTCCAGAAATCTGCTCGACTTTCCGCGCATCTTTTTCTCTCTCGACAAACCATTTCATTCGGTCAACGATTTTTCCGTTCGCGCAATCGGGCAGCAGTTACGAGTTTTCGAGCCAACAGAAATGTCTACGCAACAGTCTTCCATCTATCTAGATTCTAATTGGTCGGAAATCTTTGGACACGGACCGATGGCATCGCTCGACACGCGTCGTTTTCACTGGAGAAAATGGGTGACGACAAGAAAGTTCTCGCGTCTATCTGATCGACCGAAATCATTTTACCCTGGAGCAACGACGCGTCGCGTCGCGTCGCGTCGCAGCGGTGGGGCTCGTGTTACAACAAAGGCCATAAAGGTATCAAAAAATGGTCAGCGATATCGTAAAACCAAACACGAGGTGAATAGTAAATCTATTTTCTCGTAAAACACTGGTTTCGTCTGCGATCGCTGCGTTTCACTTTAACGGTACACCCAATCGTTACTTTTTTAATAATATCCGGCACCATATCCGACGAGACGAGACGAGACGAGACGAGACGAGACGAGACGAGACGCGACGCGACTCGGGAAACCAATTTAAAGTTACGAAGCGCGGAGACAGTAGACGACGAGACGAACCGCGTCATCGCGTCTCCGGTGTCGAGCGAGTGAAATATTTTTAGCGTTCTTCTTAAGCGTAGCCGTAAAAATCTGGTCGGACGTTGATCGATGAAAGCCGGGAAAGCGAGGGTCGTTCGACAGCGACGGCCGACGCAAGAAACGGTGGTAGGTGAGCTCGTTGTCGGAGCCGCGAGACGACGCGGAGAGTTACAGCCGTTGGGCTTGTGGCGTTTCGCGAGGCGATTAAACCGACAGCGTCGCATCGGCCGCCCTCTGATTACGCTCGCCGCGGCCCCATCGGCCCCATCGGCCCCCTCGGCCCTCTCACCTTTCTCGCGCTTCGCACGGTGCACCTGCATAATGCATAAACTGGGTGAAAACACGAGGAAGCCGTAACGGTGTAACGTCATTACGCAGTAAACAGACTGCAAATTTGCAAGAAGCTGCGCCCACCGCATATCAACGAGTCCGGACCGCCAGAATTCTCGTTCTGGCTCGTTCGGCCCATCTTCCCTCTCCTCCCAAGCACCGGCCGCCTGCCTCCCGACCACCTCCAGGGCTCGCTTTGACAGCCGAAGAATGACGGGTCTCTCCGCGAATCTCCTTCGCCTTCGCCTCGGCGAAACGAATCTGTTCCGCGTGATCGGATTTAAAAACTCTCGCAGAACACGATCTACGCTCATCTATGCAAAATTATATGTCGCAAAGTGATCAGAGTTTCTGAAAATTTCGCATAAATTCTCTTTTTCGTTATTACACGTTTACTTTCGACTTGGAAACCTTGATAATTGCCGTTAAAATTTCTTCCTTTCCTCGTGCATCGTTATCTAATTTACCAACTCGATCGCCGGAAGATGAAGTTACCACGGGTGTAGCGTATCGTCTCCGCGTACGCGACGCTATTTATTCCGACGTATTCCAAGATCTCCGCTAAAGATACGGTTGCGAGAAATTTTTCGGTGGGAGCTCGCCGAAAGCGTTCGAAAACACTGCGGTGGTACTACAAATGTTGCGCGAACCGGAGCGGGGGTACGGGCACGGAGAGGCGCATAACACGGCGACTCTCGCACGTGGAATAGTTACGAGGCCCTCGGGTCCTGGTCCTGGTCCTGCTCCTGCTCCTGGTCCTGCTCCTGCTCCTACTCTCCTGCCCCTACTCTCTGTCCTGCTGCTTAATATGCATTGAAACGCGCTGGCGCGAGCTTTACTCACAGCTCCCGATCCCCATTCCGATCTCGATTCCTCACTGTCGTGGAAATCGAAAATAATTCCCTTTTACACAGAACTCGATTCAAACTCTTTCATCGTGTAGCTCCGGGCCTTGTTTCGTCGTTATCGTTGCAGACTTTCTCTAAAACTGGTTTAAATGAAACTCGAGATTCGAGATTCGAGGTTCGAGATCAACTATCGAAAGGTCACCATCTTCAACAAATTTTCCTTGCAAGTTCCAATACGTTCCTGTACAATTATACGCGAGCAAACTCGAAGCCGGACCCCGACCGCCCCAGCATCTCCAAAAGCGACTTTTTTAAAGCAACGCTCGCGCTTCGCATCTACTGTCATATTTATCGCGATTTAGCGGCCTATAGAGCCCCGAGGGTCGCGTAAAAGCCACGTCGGGATTCGATCAGCACCGACCGACCGCCTCCAGTCCTAACAACAAAGTCAGCAGAGCCATCCCTCTCTCTCTCTCTCTCTCTCTCTCTCTCTCTCTCTCTCTCTCTCTCTCTCTCTCTCTCTCTCGCCCCCAGTTAGCGGTTAGCGGATAGCGCTGGCGGGAGTCAGCTGCCGCGCGGCTGGATGACAAATCGTTGCTTGGCCGACCTGACAGCTAACATCCATTGGCCGTTTTACAACTTGATAAATCGCGTCGGTACGCGGCGGACCCTTTGCGTTCCGGGAACGGGCCGCGCGTGCATTAAGCGTGCACTTCGGCGTTGCTCGTCGTTGCTCCCATATCACGATTCTTTTCATTCTCAGTATTTTTCTTCTCCTTCTTCTTCTTCTTCTTCTTCTTCTTGTTTCGCGCGCCAAACCCCACGGAGACGAATTCGTTTCGCGAGCAATCGTGATCTGCTTCCCCAAATTTGTCTTCTCGATACACGCGTCGCTGTAAATCCTTGTGACGCGCGCTTCCGAAGAAAACGTTTCCCGACGAATATAACAAAATTTTAGTTTTATTATTATCATCATCGTGAATCCGTATCATTACTGCTACATGATTTTGATTTTCTGTAACAACAGTAGTAGAATATTGTTTTGGTACGATGAAATTTATAGTTTGTACGAAAATATCGTAACCATTGGCAGAACGAATGGGCGCTCGGCAATTAAACCGCGGGTGTTCCGCGTAGATCGCGATCGGAGATCCAACGACCTCCGCGCGATACCATCGCTGATATTATCCCACGGACGTTAATGGATAATCGCGTCATTCTACAACGAACGTCCGACGGTGCTACAGGAAAGTCGCGTTTAACATAATAGGTCTAGTCACCGCGATATTATTTATTATTATTCGCAAATACGAAGAGACGAACGCAGCCCAGTGGTAAAGGAACCAGTTCTGTGATCTCAAAAGGAGGATTCTTCGATCGCGCAATGGGACGAACGTCGACTAAACTGCGAATCGATAGCTGTCGTTGCAATCGAATTGTTTGCTCCTAATCAAAAGTTGCTCCAATAGTTCCCGATGTAACGGAGCCGCTCCTTAAAAATCCCTCTCGCTCCAATTCCGTCGCTCCATTCCGTAACACCGCGCGATTTTATATTCACGGCATAAAATATTTTTAGAAACGCGTATTGATCGGAGCCCGTGGATCGAGGCAGTCTCGATCGATCGCAGTATATTTTCTGTTCTTTCAAGCGTTCTGCAGCCTGAGCCATAAAGAATAGAATTTACCACGACACGAAGGATTCGACTTTAAAATGTCACATTTCGAGATCGATTATCTCTTATTCGACGGATACGATCGGATTTACCGCCATCTAAACGTGTCCTACGAAATCTGCAGAATGCCCCGAATCGCGATCTAATCTCGCGGCACATTGGATTCTCAAATTGTATTCTCCGTGCGCTGCTGCGCTGTCTCTAATTTTTTTTGAAAAACGTCTTGATCGGCTTAATTTCCGCGATACCGCAAAGCGGTCGAGTGTCGAGTAACACCTCCGTGTTCAGGTGTTTGCGAGGAAATCGCACGATCAGCGAAACGCTCGCGCGCGCCACCAATAATTTCGTATATCGAAATAATTTATCGACGCATTCGAAAATCGTTTAGAAACAAATTCTGCCGCGTATCTTTGAAGCGCGATTTCTGTTTCTCCTATCCTAGACCAGACGAATCGCCTCGATGAAATCTGACGCCGTTTGCGTCGACCGTGACTCGACTTATGCGCGCGAGCAAGTATGCGTACTTTGTCGCGGCTCGCAATTCGGAAGATCCTCAACACCTCGTCTCCGTTTTAAATCTGACACAAAGGAATGAGATTTATAAAACTCGAGCGACTCGTTTGATTTCTCGAAAAGCACAGCGGTTGCGCCGTAAAGATCGGTCGATATCGACCGATGGGTGGCCTACGTACAACAATGCCGATCGCTTGGTAAGCGCAGTTGACAACGTCGTCGATTCTCCAGCAGTACCGGTAACGCTATTTATAATCCGAGCTCGATCAGATAACAAAGATAGCATCGAAATTGATCGATGTTATATTTAGACGACGAGAAATCTCTATACTGGAGAAACGCTCGAGAAACGTGGCTATCGAATCGAAAGCAGTGTCCCGATGCGATTAAAGCCGTGTAATCGAGGTTGAACAAACCGTTGTAACTTTTCGGTATTCCCGTAGCTTTGTAATTAAGATTCCGGGAGGATTAACGGCAGCGCCAATGAGAAATGTTAATTGAATCGATAAGACGATCAACCACGCTGACACGAAGCTGTCCGTGGTCTCGGCGGTGTCGGGCCGCGGGCTCGGCCTCGGCCTCGGAGCAGCGCACCCGGATCGGTCGGTAGGCGGGAGAAAGTTCGCCGGTGCTCTTTCTTTCTCCCCCCTCTCTCTCTCTCTCTTTCTCTCTCTCTCTCTCGTCTTTCTCGGACGACCGCCGATTCTACGATTTTCAGTTTCAGATAACGAGTGGAAGTTTCGCGAGCTCGCGCCGCTAAACGGCAATTAAGCAACTCCGGAGCACGCGTTGCTGCGCGCCGCGCCGCGCCGGGGCTGTCACGGTTGTCAGACGGCGCCACCTTAAAATGTCAAGAGCTAACCGAGCGCCGCGCCGAGCAAACGAAGAGCATTAATGCGATTTGACGGCGGGTGAACCGGATCCGATTGAAATGTTGCGTGTCCCTGAAGACGCACACGCGCGCGTCGTATTTTAGAAAGAATCCAATCACCGATCGTCGAGACGTCGCAAACGTAGCCACCCCCGTCGGCTCGGGAAATATGGCAGGATCCTCGCGCAAATCCCCATTTTCGTACGCTGACCAAAACTTTTTTTCTTCCAAAAATAAGCTATAATAAATATGCAACGAGCTCGCGCGAATTCACACGTTCCTCTGCACTCCGCGAATCTGTAAGCATGCCGTAAATAGAAAAAGATCCAGGTATTTTCATCCCACGCGCACGATCCGCCAAATACGAACGTTCTTTGAAATTGAAACAAAATTTGATTCTTTCGCTGTCGATATCGAGGATCGAAAGCGAATGAAAATGTTCCATTTGTTTCGAATTGCTCTCTCCGAATCTTCTGGCTGAAATATTTGCAGTTTGTAAATCGAACGTCACTCTCGAACAACATTTTTACTCGACGTCGAGACGAAACAAGCGTCTAAACTCCTGTCGTTCTTCTTCGATGTTTCTACTTTTTATACTATTT
This sequence comes from Augochlora pura, assembly GCF_028453695.1. Classification (NCBI taxonomy): domain Eukaryota; kingdom Metazoa; phylum Arthropoda; class Insecta; order Hymenoptera; family Halictidae; genus Augochlora; species Augochlora pura. The sequence goes on along the minus strand of NC_135773.1, from coordinate 197,965 downwards.
CGAGCTGACGATACAGTAACCATAAAGTGGTCGAAATTCTTTTTTTTCTTTTGGCCGTTGAAGAGAGCCGACTGGCCTACTCGGACGGAGCACAACCGTCGTCAACGATACGACAGAACTAACTCGGCGGCGGCGGCGGCGCCGGTCACCGCGCGCCAGCTAGACGCAAGAATCCGTGGGAGGATGCCGATCGAGTCGGCGGGCCCCGTCGAGCTACAAGGGCTTTACGGTTCGCAATGTCACGCGTGACAGGAACGGCAGTGGCCGCAAAAACGGTTCTTATTATTAGCCGACATCTCCTGTCCGCCGCATCGATTTACTCGGACTGTCACAGGCTCGGTCGCGGTCGCAGTCGCAGTCGCAGTCGCAGCTCGATAAGCCGGTCATCGTAATGCACCGGTGACGCGGACGCGGCCCGATGCGAATACGACTGCACCAGAGCGGAGGCATTAATGTTGCTCGCTTAACGAGATCTCGAGTTGCAGAGGCGGCAGTTAGTTCCGCGACGGATGCGGCTGCGGAAGTCGAGCGAGCCTCCGATTCCTCCGAACGAGCCACGACCGCGTGTCGAAATACAACCTTTGCTAAGGTTGTCAAATTGGAACGAAAATTCACGAGCGTTTGAGTGACCCGGCACACAGTTGCGGGACGCTATTATTCGATGAAGCGTACTCTGATCCGACGGACTCGCGGACTCGTTCCCAGAAATCAAACCGAGCGAAGAATAATGGACGCGACCGAGACACAAATAACTAACGAACGAACGAACGTTCGTTTTCGTCCAACGACGTCTATGAAAAATCGATCGCGTTCACGCACAGTCGATAAAGGGATCGTTTACCTCGTGGATATCGGCGTTCCCAGAAGGGTGGACACGCTGGTTAGTCTAAAGCTGGATTCGTATCGCGGTATAAATCGTCGCGATATCGACGGCGTCGATAGTTGGCGGTTTAATGTATAATACGCTCGCGGACCTGGACCTCCCAGGCACGATAACGTCGACCCTCCCTTTCGCTCTCCCTCCCCCTCTCCCTCCCCCTCTCCGCTGCTCGGACGAGAACGGCGACGACTTTATGACGAAGACCTGTTAGCAGTCGTCCGGCGATGACGTTTCAGATTATTCAACGCTCGCCGGGGTACGATCGTAGATTGCGCGAGTCGCGACGCGTCGCATCCCGTCGACTCTTTTAGATAAGGTCTTACGTTAGTCCCAGTCGTAGATTGTACCGTGCTCGAACGTCGCTCCGAAGCGTGCTCTCGTCGCGTATCGTCGAGACGCGTCATCGCCACCTACGAATCCACCGGTTCGTGGTAAAACCCGGCGCTGCGAGGCGGCCAGCGACAGGGGAAGACCAACGGAAAAAGAGATACGGGAACGTCGGTGATCTGCGCAACGTCACCGGAACAATAATATTTATATCCACCCCCGCGCGCTCGAGCAACTTTGGTCGGCGTTATTTGCCGGAACGTGGGACGCGTGACGCGAACGCGGACGCGGACGCCCGACGGTGCGCAACGAGAGTCGAAACTCGGCGTCCATCGACAAACGGCCGATCGTTTGTAAAACTATGCAAATCCTTTCTACTTGGTCCATTTTTAGAATTATTCTTATTAACTTTCGCGAAATTTCTCTGGAATTGCGTTACGCGGAGCCTACCTTACAGGTGATCTCGAATCTCGAGTCTCGAGGATCGGTTATTTATCGTTCTCACGTTTCAATTCCGGTAGGACGAACCCGCAGGAATTTAATATGTCGCCGTGGATATGCCATGGTATGGCACGATGCGACGCGCCATGGACCGTTTAGGTTGGTATGCCCGAGTAGCCGAGATTTCGTGCTCCAAGGATAAGAACCCTTTGCACCCCGATCGCCACAAGGATCCTTGTGCCCGCAACAAGATACAGAAACAAAAGATCGGCCTCGGACCTAAGCAAACGAGTCTCTCGAAGGGCGTCAGTCGAGTCGAGTCGAGTCGAGTCGAGTCGAGTCGAGTCGAGCCGAGTCGAGTGGCGCTAGCCGGTGCGGAGGCTGCGAACGCGAACGATTCTCACAGCAATTATGTAGATTCCCGAGGCCTCGAAACCACGAAACCACGAAACCACGAAACGCGAGCCGGCCAGACCAAACAAACTGTTGGTTCCCCTCGGGATAAGGAACACCCTACTTTTGTTTGCTTTCGCGCGTCGACTTTCCGTTAGCTCGGGATTAGCTCGACGATGCGGCTGATTTTCCGGAATCGGCTCGTAATTGTGTGTCGGGGTTGTAATATAATATCGAGGTACAGTTTCGAGACGGGAGACGGTGCAACCGCGAGCAGCCTTCGGATACCTTCCGGACAAATGCGCGTCTAGAGTTTACTCGACATTCGTTTCTTTCGAAAAGATACACAATTTGGTCGCTTTGTTATCGAGATCTATTTCTCGTCTGGACCAACGTAACTCGCAATGCTTTTGAAACATCTTTGGCCCACGGAAAGTTCGACGTTTAGAATTGTTGTTATTTTTATTTTCTGTTATACGCACCGACCCGCCGAAGAATCGCGGGGAACCGATTCCACGTATTTAGGAAACAATCGATAGGGGTGGTTGGTTCTTTCGACTTTATCTACGTGCGAGCGTTTCCAGGGTTCCCAACAAACCGAAGCGCATCGAGAACGCTATTAAAGAAACTGTCCGCGATAGGATGCAGTTTACGAATGGACTCGAGCTCGTTTCTGTCTTTATGGTTAGCGTTTATCGAGACGACGCGATAAAAGCGGAAAGACGGGGGACCGCGTGCGGCGTGTGGAGATTGGCGAGCGACGAGCGACGAGCGACGAGCGACGAGCGACGAGCGACGAGCGACGAACGGCGTGCACGACTCGTAGTGCTCGTTGCTTAATTAAAACTCGTCCTGCGTAGTAGGATCGAGCTTACGTTGTCGTACCTGTCGGATAAGGAATACTGGAAACGAGCGAATTAGTAACACGGACAATTATTCTGACCATGGGGACCGTCGGAGCTCCTCCATTATTTCCACGATTCTCTATTCTTATCCTCGATGTTGAATGGAATTCTTTCGGATTCAGTCCGCAAATTTCAATCGATAAATTGTGATCGCGGCAGAGAACTTTCTGCCAGAATTCTGGCAAAGAAGTCGCAGCAATGGTTCTCTGCGGAACAGAAACTATATGCAATATTTAAAGAAAAAGCAGTGTCGTCCTCTCAGCAATTCGGTTATTTCCGGAAGAGGAGAATATCAATTTCCAATTGTTGCGCGATTCGAACCATCGACAACCTGCATATTTTCTTTTCTTTTCTTTAAAAAAAAAAAAAACTGTTCCACGTGCAATAAGAAATAGCCGACGACTCGTGCGCGGTTGAATATTAGGAGACTTTGCGGACCGTCCTCCGGTAGGTCATCGATTTCGCCGGAGCAGCTCACACAGATCGATGTGCCTCTCCTCGCTCGACGAAACGACGTATCCGATCTCAGCGACGCTGAGCCCTACGGAGTACTGGTTCAACTTTTATCAAGGGACATATCCGTTGCTCGAACAATGCCGCGATAACTCTCTCGAGATCTTTTACGAAAGCGGCTCGGTAACAACGTTGAAATATTCCGTGACCCAAAAACGAGGTCGTTTCGACCCCAGAGTTTCGTCGAGTATTTACATTTTAATGCGCGCACGGAATGGAAACCGCTCGAACGGAGGTGTCCGAGGTGCTGCACCCAGGCCGGTGTAAATCCGAGCTGAATGCGCTTTAAACGAAGTCGTTTTTAACATTGTCAAACGGTGCGTTATGGAGCCGAGGATCGCGACGCGCTGCTGTGGGGCGCGCGCGAATACCGTAACCCTCGGCACATCTCAAAGTAGCTGGTAGCGGCGCGTTTAAATAGCCGTCACGGTTCACCATCCGATCGTCGGTCGAGCTACGCTAACGAGAGACAAGTTTCGCGTTCGAGGCAAAATAGCGGACCGACGCGACGCACCAAATTACATATTCCGTACCAAGTCCGACCGAGGTCGGCCTTTTTCAAAGAAATTCAACCAGCCGCGAACAGTTGAGAGAGAAATGTTAGGGCCACTTTTTAAAAACTCGTAAAAATTCTTACGTATCGAAATTGTCCGTAGAAACGCGCGCGACGAGCCAAGCACGTAAGAAAGAAGGAAGAAACGAAAGAATTTGCTATTGGAACCTCCGCGAAGGCGAAGCAGAGGAGATTCCGACCGACCCGATACGCTGATTGCTTTCATCGAAGTTGCCGCAGACGTTCGCCGAAAAAAGGATCCCAAAAGAGTCGTAAGGCAAGGAAAGGAAAGGAAAGGAAAGGGTAGGGAAGGAAAGGAAAAACAGCGAGGTGACCGGTGATTAAAACAAGCAAGTCGACCGACGCTGACTCTGACTCTGACGCTGACGCTGACGCTGACTCTGACTCTGACACTGACACTGACACTGACACTGACACTGACACTGACAGCGACGGTTCTGACAGTCGACAGGATTCCAGGCGCGAGAGGCGCGATGGAAATTCGCGAGAAAATAAAAAGCTGCCCCTTAGCCTCGTAGCCCCGTAGCCCCTTAGCCCCTAGTCCCTTTAGCCCGCCCTTTGTATCTGCCGAAGAGAAGCGTCCCTAATTGATCCCATTTCGCGTCACGCCACGTTTCGCTGCTCGGACCGAGCTACTTCTCGGTACGACTCGTCTTCGAGGTAAACTGCTGTCGCTTAAAAACTACCAGAAGCGCTGCATGCTGTACGCTCTGCAATATTTTACACCGATTTCGCGAACGTTTCTGCAAAATAATCAACGCATGCAAGTAGCCAGATATCGCTCTAATCAATAACATTTGTCGGAAATTTCTTTTCTTGTTAAAAGCAATAGGAAACATTTGTCTTGATTTCTTCTGTTTTTCTGAAATCAGTCGAACGGACGACGCAGTTTTTTCGAAGAAACGTACGTTGGAAACGTAGTCGCGACGACGTTCGAAAAATATGTATCGGGCAGTGACTGCTCGGAGAACCTACGGGACGTTCCCACGCTGCATTAACCCATGTGTATACATAATTGGAAAGCGTCGCTGATAAGTTTCTCTGCCGCGAGCATTTTTCATTAGGCTATCCGTAATCTACGATACCGAGAGACGTCGGTGGTCGTGGATCGAACAAATCGCTTTTACGACGACGCAGTTCTTTGTCAGAATTTATAATACCGTGCACCGGAGTGGGGCTCGTTCTACTTATGAAAATGTACGTCGAGCATCCCGGCTGGTACTCCCGAGACAAATTCCAACGATTTTCAAACGTTTACCCCGAAATTGTCCGGGGAACCGATGCAGCCCTTAATATTTCTCCCGCCCTCGTTCGCGTCACGAATTTTGGCTCACCCGGTACGTATGCGTGTGCAATATATCATCGACCACGCCATGCAACGCGGCGACACGAAACGAAACGTTAGCGGCAACCTAATGGTTTCCAACAACATCCGCCACGGTTTGTAGTCCTCGAAGGTTTGATTTAAAGTAAACGCATGTGGACAGAGGTGGGTAGAATCGGTGAAAAGATAAACGAACCCCGTAAACTCGAGATAACGGCGTTAGATGGTCTCGCAACGCGGTCTGCTCGCGCGTAAATCAGTCGACGCGCCCGGAAAAAAATGGACCGTTTAAACGTTTAAACGTTTAAACGTTTAAACGCAAGCCGCGCTGCTCCCCGCTTGGGATTATTTGAAAATCTTCGGGTTGTCCTCGAGAGTCGGTTCTCGAGTGGTTCCTAAGAAGAGCAGATGGATGGACGACGAGGAAACGGTGCAGCAAACTGCGATCAGCTGTTGCGGCCTCGTCGCACGACCTCCCTGCTCACGTTCGTCCTCTCTCCGATTCCAAACTCTCGTTCCCATAGCAATCAACTGATTATTATTTTATACAGAATTTTTTAGTATCGGACGGGCTCGCGCGCGCGCGCGTGGCTCGAGAAAACAATTAACCGCTCGAGAGTTTAAAGAGGTCCGAGAAACGAAAGCGGACAGGCGGCGGGCGAGCGGGCGGAGCGCCGATATTGAAACGTCAAAGGAAAGGTCGACGATTTGTAGTCTCGACGAAGGAATCAACGTGAAATTCCGTGGGCGAGGAGCAGCGATCCGACAATGAGTCGGCGTAGTGCGCACGTGGTCGACAGAAGGGTGCTGACCCCTCGCACCAGGGTGCTCGGCAGGGTGCACGGCGGGGCGCCGTCGTTCTTACCTTGCTCCGAGTTTCCGACTCGACGGATTCAGTTTTCTAGACGCGGCATTCTGTACGGCTAGGTGGTAGGTAGCAGACAGTAAGGTAGTACCAATACCGGACTGCCGCGCGTCAGCGCACAGCGAAGACGGGCTCCTTTGAACTGTTCCGCCCGTTTACGCATCCCTTTCTTACCGTCGGGGCGCGGCGCGACGTCGCTACCGTTTACGGTAGAGCGTCGCCTTTCCTCCAATTTTAATCTATCGTGTACAGAGTCACGATAAAAAGTCGACTGTCGCGCAGAAATAAAAAGAGGAACTTTCTCCATTGCGTTTTCGACGTTGAGAAACATTGCGAAAAATAAAAATTGCGTCGGTTACGAGCGAACGAGAGCGAAACGGAAACGCGTTTTTTCTTTAAAAATTGTACGCGCCAGTACTCGTACGCACTATTGTCGTACCAAACGGCTCGTAGAAATATTTTTGCAGCGAAAACCAAAGTTTCGTTAGCGTTCCCGCAAGATCGAATTACGAGGCGGACGAAGAAACGGAGGTGTACAATTTTCACAGAGGAATCGACGAGTTTGAATTTTCCCGGCGCGGCGCACGCCGTGGACTCGCGAAGCAGGCGTAAACGTCAGAGAGCTGGTCACGTAGGGCAAGGTTGTGTTGTTGCTGCGAGGCTACGAAACGTACGAAACGTACGAAACGTACGAAACGCGAGCACTCGGAGCGGAGCGCGCGAATCGAGCGAACCTCGCGAGTCGCCGCCGCGCCGGGTTTCGAGTTTCTGGTGGCATGCAACTCCGAGAGACTTGCCAATAGCGACGCGTAACTTCCAGTCGCGGGTATTAGCATACCGAGTTAGCGACATTCCAAGCAAAGTTGCATACCCGCGGTCGCGGGACTGCGATTCTTGCAAAAATCATCGGGCTCCGATTCGGACGACATTACGATTCAATTAGCGCGTTTCAAAGCTATCGTCTCGAAAGTACCGTGCTCGGTGCCCCGGTGGGATCCGGAGTTCCAGGGAACGCGGCAACAACGTTGCTAATCCGCAGAGGAAACCATTCCCCGGAGCAAACAGTTGGATCAACGTGTGAATTTTGCTCGAGCGAACCATTTTCCGTCGAGAAATTACCGTTGGCGCGATGGAGCTCGAACGAGAGATACCTATTTGTTTTTCTCGGTTCCCGTTTCGAAGTGCGTACACGACCACGGAAAACGGAGTGTAGCCGAGTAAATGAACTCGTTCGATTGAATCGCGACAGAGACGAATCTTGAAATGAACGGTTCCGTCGCTCGCGATCGACAAAACCGCGTCTTATTAGCAGCGAAGCAATTCCTTGGCGTCTGGTCTCTCGTTGCCACCGTGACAAGTCGTCCGACGAAATTAATCGGTAGATTTAATCGATGATCTTACGCGCGTCCGGGCTGCCTTTGTTCCACGGTAAGTGGAGTTGACATATCCTTTGTAATCTGGTGACAAGGACACCGTTTACGGCCACGTACAATTTCGAAAGCAGCTCGACCCGACCGCGCGTCGTTCCAACGGGCGATCGATTGCCAGAAGGAATTAACGAGCGTAACCAATCGATGACGTCGGTTTATTTATTCACATTTTTTTCCCCTTCCTTTTCTACTCGGTTTAGCTCAGCTCGCCTCGCCTCGCCTCGCCTCGCCCCGCCCCGCCCCGCGTCGACGGAACGCACGCTCGCTCGCGTTTCGTAGCTCGGAGAACTTTGTGTTTAGGAGCATGGCTTTCGGTCGGCGCGGCGCGTCGGCTCGCCGACCAGATTCTGTCGCATCCGGTATCCAGCCAGCGAATCGCATCGATAAACAAAGTGGCTTCCACTTCCAGCCGACTTCTTCTCCGATCAACACCTCTCTTCCGGACGTTGATCCTTGGAAATTCAAGCATCCAGAAATCCATGAAAGAAGCTTGGATCAGGCATCGAAACGAATCCAACGAAACGGTCGCGTCGGAACGATCGGAGGCTAGTCGGTAGGCCTGTCGTTGGCAGCGTCGCGTCGCTTAGGGAGAAACCGCGTGTTTGCTCGACGGGTTAGCAAAGCTCCAGCGGAACGAACGCAACAAACCCTAGCCATTTGCGTTTCTCGCGAGCTCCACGAGAACCACGCATGAATTCCTTTCGTTAACGCTTTTAATAAGTCGAAGATGGTATGCGAATATTCTTCGATTCTACCAATATCTCACGATTTTGAAAATTCTCAGTCCAGATGATTCTTTCGCTTCCTGTTCTCGCTCCAAAGCTTATTTTTTTTAACGCTGCAACAGCCGAAACCGACAAATTAACAGCTATCAGATTCTTTCTTTTACAACTAGGCTGCGAATGTTACGCTATTGTGAGAAAAATTAAGAAATCGAATGATTCGTGGTACAATGGTTAGCTGACTCGAACAAACAGTCCCTTAGCAGACAATTTCAAATTGAAATTGTAAGACGCGCATAATCAATCGTGTTTCTTTCCGTTTCGCGCGCGTTAAATCCATGGAGCCAATCGGCGGCAGTCAAAGGGCGCGAAATTGAACAACGTCGGCGCGCTCCTTTGGATTTCGCCTTCGTCTCTGCTTTCGATCTCGGTCTCGGTCTCGATCGCGACCGCGACTGCGATTCCAATTTCGTGCCTCCGACTCGGTCGCAACCGAAGGACGGAGGTCAGTTCCCGGAACAACCAGTGACCCCGTCGAGAGATTGCATCTAGCCGTCCGTATCCGTTTCGAGAACTCGATCGTCCGCCGTTCCAGACTTTACGAGGACCCGATTCCTCGCCCCTCCCTCGGCCCCTCCCTCGGCCCCTCCCGATTCTAGCAATCCGTATCGCGATAAATAAAACAATCGATAAAAATGCAACGGTGTCGTGCGTCGAGCGTCGGACGACGGCGTCCGCCGCAATTGACCGCATCCGTAACGAAGCATAATCTCGCGGGAGTTATGCTCGCCGTAAATGCAACCTGGCCCGACTTACGAGCAGCGCCAGCGATTTTCCAACGAAAACCAACGATTGCCGCGGCCAATCGTCGGTTTATTCCCCGGCGATCTGCGACGAGATATCTGGTCGCGAGGCCCGCGGAAATTCCAGCCCTACGCGCACCGCCAATTACCCGTGATCTCTCGTGGAACGAATCAATTACGCCGCGTTATTTATCGCCGAGCCGCCATCGCGCCGATAACGCACGGATAGAGGAGAAATATGGCTCGCGACCCGGAATCTTGGGATTGTCGACAGCAATTTTGTTGCTCGCGGCGAGGCGAGGCGAGGCGAGGCGAGTCGCGACGGTCCATTGGAAAATAAAGCGAGACGTTTCGACGTTGCGACGATTTACGACGTCTCATTTATTGCTCGCGTTCTCGTGCTAATAAACGGAAGCCAGAGGAGACATAAAATCGGAACGATTTCTAGCAAGTTTTCTGTGCGATACGCGTGCTTCCGCCCCGCTTTATTTCAATGTGCAGGCAAGTGAAATATTGCGCTCGGTTGGGTAAGCCCGTTCGTTACCGATCTACGATGCTTGGAAGGAACGCTACGATGACAAGCGAGGAGAAGGTTGTCCCGCGCAATCCCTATTTACCAGTCGTAAACGTAAACGTCCAAGGCAAAAGCGAAGCGAACGACGCCGCTTTTCGGTACTCCACGCCTGTCTTTTTTAAGAGGCCGTCAGCTTCGAGAGGAATGCCACCTACCTGCGTCGAGACGGTTGTCCGCCGTTTCGCTGGAAATCGCACCTACCAACAAACCCGCCGCCAATCTTCGTCTCTCTAATTACCGGCGCCGCGACGACGCAACACGCTCGCCTGCCTAATCCTATCAAGAGATCCGGATCGCGACCGAACGATCCGATTCGAATTCATTCCAACTCAATGGAAAAATGCCGATCTGCCAATCAGCGAATCGGTTTAATCCTCGATCCTTTCTTTTGTTCGTGGAAGCATGGCTCGATCTCGTTCTACGACTCGTTACGCTTCACAATTTGCCACTCGAGTCTCGAGAGCGGCGTTACGGCAGCCAGAGCGGTGATTACTTCCCCGGATTAAACAGCGTGACTGGTCGAATTTTCCCTATTGAAATTCGATGGTCGCAAAGGCCACCAAATTGTTCTAGATTCATTCGGAATTATCCTAGAATAACTCGAAAGGAGCCGATATCAGAAAAAGCGTAATCAACAATCTACGCGTCTATGCGCGTCGAAACGAGAATATTAGGAAAAATAGCAGAATCAATAAGGAAGGTTCTTCAAGCAATACGGCACGAAACGATACGAAACGAAACGAAACGAAACGATTGGTGCCTTCGGAAAGACTCCATGCTGCAAAATATTTTTTGTGCGCTCGTGAGTTGCATTTTCCTGATGCACAAAAACTGGCTCGATATCCGCCTACGATCATAATCGTAGAAGCTTTGTGTGGGGTTGGAGGTACATATCGCGAGCATCGGTGAGCACGAACGCGCGTCCGTCCAACGACGTCCGTTCGCTTCCAACGATCGTAAATCGTAACAATCGATTACTCGTTAGCTACGACCGACGATGAAATTTATTCGCTCGAATAGCTGCGCAACTATGCGCGAAGCCGCGGTTGGCTCGACTCTTAATTTACGACCGCTTTGTTCCCTCGGCTAACTACCTGGAATATTCGGCCGTAATGGAAAGACGTCGACGAGAAGTACACTCGGTTCGTATTAGCGTTGTTCCAACCAGTCTATGTATTTTAGGGAGTCCTCTCCCGTTCGTGTCGAATCGCGTACCGAGCACCGCGTCGACATTTTACGTAAAACGAATTTGGAAAGAGTGTTTTCTTCGCGGGCTAGATGAAAAGATAGCGTTGCAAAAACATCTTCGATTCCAGAATCTGTTTTTGCAGATACGTCCACACGTATTTCTCCAGGACATTGCGACGAGTTCTAAGAGCCTGTCACCTTGTACAAATTGTAACAATTCGTTTACTCGAATCCGTTGCAATTGATACATCGACGCGCGTTCGAACGAATCAACTCGTCGAACAATTTAATTAATCGTAAAATTAAAATTGACGCGCCGAAAGGGCAAACGAGGAGCAGCATTCGCGAGTCTCGTCTCGGGTCGAGAATCTGATTAAAAGTAAAAGAAATGGCCCGGTAACTGTAACAGGGATATTAAAATCGAATCGGAGGAGTCGGGTATGCGCCGGGCCAGGATTACCGGAATAAGGCGCCCGTTCGGCGCCTTCTTTCATCCTCGCTCCAGGAATTTCTCGCGGCGTCGCAATAAGATACCGAATTTATTGACACCGATGCGAGGACGTTTCCACCCTTTTGGTTCACTTTTAGAATTCGGTTCCGTGACGGGACACCGCGCAGCGCCGCGCCGCGCCGCGCCGCCTCGCGCTCTGTCTCGGTTTCAAAAAGGCCCGATTCAATTTGAATACTTAGATTTATCCAACGCTCCGAGATAATGGCTGAAAGCGACCAACGAGAAACTAGCATGAGCCGTTTCTATCGCTGATATGGGAATAATTGAAACAACCGACGGGGCAGAGTGCATCATCGGCTGTACCGCTCGCGCTTGCGTTCGTGCTCGGGCTAGTCGGCTGGTAGGCTGGTAGGCTGGTAGGCTGGTAGGCTGGTAGGCTGGTAGGCTGGTAGGCGCGAGGGACCGCCATCGCGGAGACCCAGACCGAATAAATTTAATGCTCGTTCAATTGACGATATTTTTCATGCGTACCCGCCCCCTTGAAAAACTCGAGGAAATTAAAGCAAGTCGCGTTTCCATGCATCGACACCAAGTTTCCGTGCAATCCCCGATAGCGAGAACGCGGCTAATCGGCAGCCGAGCCGCTGTTAATTGCTTCCTCGGCGGGTGAACGGTTCGCGAAACGGCTCGGTCTTGGTGCGCGTCAGAAGCGCGATTTAACATTTTTCTATGTTGGTCTGTCGCGCGATCTCTCCCGATAGATTAGCATACTGATTCGCTCGTGCATCGGGTTACACCTGTTTACCACGGGAGACAAACGCGAGCAGCGATCTCGAGAGGGCCGTTAACGAGGCAACGCTTGCTAGCGATCCGCGAGCAGCGTAATCTCGAGTTCGAGCTCCGGGACTCGAGTCGTTTTGACACCCGGACCCGATTCACCGGTCTTCCAGAGTTCCAGGGACTGTTGCCGAAACCAAAGAGCACCGTAACGAACCGGAAACTGCTTCGAATGCGAGACAAGAGCCGCTGTATCTGGAGTAATTTACCTGTCGGATTATCGCCGAGGAACCGCGTCTCAATTACGCGCTGTCAACCGCACTGACGCGACGCGACGCGACAACTTGCCACGAGCAGACGACACTTTATCGGTGCGACAGTGTACGCCGAAATTGTTATAATCGAAACACGGTTTGTTTCTCTCCCTTTCTACGGTTCTCCTTTATTTTCATTTTCGCTTCGATAATTATAAAGCCAGCAGCGAACGGAATCGATCGATGAGCGGAGATTCGCTGCGATGCTCGAATACGATTTCGTCCCGTCGGCTTCCAGTCTAGAGGATTAAGGAACCAGTGTCGAACGTACGTTTCTGCTTCGAAAGGCATTGCTTCTCGAATGGAGAACCTTTAAAATATACCAGAATCGTTGTCGAACGACGACGCGTACGATGGGATGGAACCGATCGGTCTAGTTTCAACAATGAGTACAATATCGAATTTCTGCCGTCGTCCTGGACCGACCATGCCGTCGTTTGGCTGGAACGACTTCTAAATACGCATGCGACCGCGCGCGTACGCGCCGCGAGAATGATTTATGCCTTCATGCTCTACGCTTTATGCGTTATGCGTTGGGCGTTGGGCGTTGGGCGTTAAGCGGCACGATTCCGGTGCACCGTGTATACGTAACCGTAGACCGTAGACAAAATATCAGCAATAAATGGATGATACTAGGAACCCATTGTTCGACTCGTGGAAAACGAAGCTGATAAATAACTGCGAGGTCTACTACGCTATCGCTGAGGGTCGCGATAAACGAAGGGTTCGGTGAGTTGTATTTATATTCTCACCCCTCGCTTCATCACTTAGCATTTAGTATTCGAATATTTTTGTAACGAGACGAATCCTAGAAAATTTGTCATCGAGAACCGGATACCGAAACGATCGCTATCGACTAGGTTTCGGATCTTTACGCGTGCACAGGACGCGCGGAGCTACGAAATTAAATCTATTTAATTTTCGTGTTAATAATTTCCATGAAATATAATAATTCGCGGAACCGAGAATTTGTCAAATAATACTCGCAATTTGTCAATGACCAAGACAAGTCGTTGTACGGTATTACTCTAGATTCGATCGATTTGATTAAAAATCGATACGTTGAACGGAAATCTGGATTTCCTGTGTCAACGTATTCCCGACGCAGGTGAATGATAAAAAAAAGAACTTCTTTAAGCTTCGGTGAAGCTTTCGGTTCGCGTTTCGCGCAACTAGTTGACAAGACGAGATTTACAGCGGAACAGTCCGCGCGGCAGCAATTTACAAACTGTCGGATCGAACGCGAAAGCGAACTTGCTATAAAAAAAACCTAGTGCGCAAAGGAAATGATAAGAATTTTCTTCTGCGATACAGGAAAGTCGCGCGTGCGCTCCGAATCCATGAAACTCTTCAGGCGACTCTTTCGTCAAGCATGGTATAACGTTGCAACTAAATATTCCATGGAAAACAAATACCAGCTTCTGCCAGGAAGAATTTTCGAGCAACTCGAGCAGGTGGCCCGACGCGAAGCAACCACTCGCCAATTGTTATATCGCTGAATGCTCTACTGCGCGCCGTCGTTGCACCCGCCGCAGTACCAACTTAAACGAGCAATGATCTAGCAGCGAATCGGTTGATATTTCGGCTGCGGCACGGAAGCAGCAGCAGCAGCGGCAGTGTTTCGGCTCGTCTCGCCTCGATTCGCTTCCGCTTGGCTGATTTAGCGTCGAGTCGAGGCGCGGAGAAGCAAGCAAGGCAAAGCGAAACGAGGCGTGGGGAGGCGAGGCGAGGCGAGGCAAAGGAACGCCGCGCCGGCTGCAATTATGCAAGGTGACTGCGGTGTTTGTCTAACGATCCAAGGATAAATACGGCCTCCGTGACCAACTACCAATCACCTGGCTGCCGTCGTTGTGATATTACGCGCGAATAGAGCGCCGGCTGTCTTTATTGGCTCGATCGTTGTTGCACCGCGGACAAACGCCGACACTCGCGGCGATTGGTTGTGTCGAAAAATATCCAATTGCACGGCGCACTTGCTCCCATATGTGGCGCGCGCGCGCACACACCTTCGTGCTTTCGTTAGACGTATGCAGGAAACGATTCGAAAGCGATTTCGCGGCGAGGCGCGTCCCACCACCAGCCTATAATCGCTTCGTTGGTGCTGTCGACGAGGAAAATGCGAGAAGCAAGGAGTCAGAAGCGAGAAGAAAGCGACGCGATAACACGCGTGCTCCTACAGGTGAAACAGATTTCGATTTCTTGTGTTAGCAACTGCGGCCTCGACGGGCTTCGATTATCATCGATTTTATCGCGTTGCTTCGCAGCGCGTTCGGCGATAATTTCGGCATAATTTCTTTCGTCGTATAGCTTCGAACGGATCGGGTAGTTCTTGTTGGACACGGCTTTTATAGATTCGATTTCCTCGTTGCCTCCAAAATGCGCGTTTTCTCGAGGATTTTGTGAAAACGCTTTCCAAAAACAACTCGTAAATTTTCGAAAACTCGAGCAGCGGTACAACGGTTATGCCAAGGTTCTCAAAAAAGTACGTTCGAAAACAACCGCTCGCGGAATTGATTGCGCGACCCACATCAAAAACAATTCACATCGAATTCGTCCAACGTCCTAATTCGATCCTTTGGTTTCGGCTAAAGAAACCACAGAGAAAACAAAAGGAGGGAGAATTGTCCTACCTGTAAAATTTCGTTCAAAATTTGCCACTGGAGGGGAAACTCTGGCCGATCGTAGGAATGAGAAACGACAACAGCGTCCTCGAAACGAGCAATTGCAAACGCCGACACCAAGTTCGAGGCACTGAGGAATTAAACGACGCCTCGTCTGCGATTCACGCGCGAAACGACTTATCGAGAACAACGAACTGCGGTGCTCGGAAACCGTGGCCACTAATCGCGTCAAAACACGCGTTAAGGATCATCTCGGCCGACAGCCGACAAACGGAGCGCGGGACGGTGGACCAACGGACGAACCGAGGAACTGGAGGAACTGGAGGAACTGGAGGATCCGGAGGAAAGGAGGATCGAAACCGGACAGACAAACGCGCTAGAGAGAAACCATGTTGATGCCTGCCGGCTTTGGATCAGGTTGAGTGAGTTGTTTCGAGCTCGATCTTCCTCCGGCTCGGCTTGGCTCGGCGCGGTGCGGTGCGGTCCAGCCCGACTCGCCCTGGCCCGATCCGACTATCCGCTTCTCTTGGCTATACTCGTCCAACTCCAACAATAAGATAGCGCCGGCTATTCCGGATATCGTTGCGGCGAGGCTCTTTCGTCGGCCGACGATCCAATGTTCGAACGTCTGCGAGGGACTTTTTCGATATTCTCGACTTTTCGGTATTCGGTATTAGATTGGCGAGGCGTACCAATTAAGTGTGTAACGCGTCCTGGAAAGCATTGTATTACAATCTGCACCTGAAATTGTATCTTTGTCTCGCATCTTTCGAATCCGTCGAGAGGGTATCGTACCACCACGAGAGAATCGTTATCGAAACGTCGCGTATCCGAACCAGATCAAATTAAATCGACCACGCGTTGCTTTTTAAAATCAAGATACGGCATCGAATCGTCTCACGGGATCGAATCTAGCAGAGCGCATCCTCGCCAGCGATTCTATTCGCCTTCAGCGAACGAAACAAATAGACCGTTAACGTTGAATAACGAGACCGAGAACGAGGCATCGCGCTGTAATTAATCGCGCGATCCGATTCGACCGTCGGGCGTTGGCTGGTTATAAAAGGTCCGAGGAACCAATTTCGTCGGTGAAGCGGAGGATCCGATAACTCGGTCGCTACCCGCGATACCGTGTCTTTAAAGTCTTGTAGCGGATCGCGGGCAAGATTTACGAGGAACGAGGGAACCCGCGAGAACGACTGCCACTGGCACCGGTATCGCCATGCGCCACCGACACCGACACCGACACCGACGCCGTCGTCGCCGTCGCCGCGAGTCTCCGATACGGCCGATGCGCCGCGGTGGATCGGCAACCGAGCGGAAATAAACGTCTCGTAAACCTGCTTGGCCCTTTAAGACACGGCTCATTTTTTTTTCTTTTCGCCTCTTTCGCCTGTTTGCCCGTTTTTGCGGAGCGCCAACACCGCGACGACTGACCCACGGGGCCGTCCTTAGAACCAGCTTCTCTCGATTTCGCGACCCGACCAAGCAAATCCCAAGATAAACCGGCACGTTCGCGAATTAATTGTACGCTGCCACGGCTGCGAGCTGCGCCTGGTAAACTAATCTTCTCCAATCGTCGCTGCGCCGACGCGCGCCCGCAAAAGGTGGATGGTCGACGAAAATCGAAAGTCAAAGTCTGCGGCCGACAGACAGAATGTGTAACGGAACGCTCGTAAATTAAGAATCCGCGCGCGTTAAATATCGCCACGTCTTTCGGAGCGCAGTTTTTGCACGGAGGATCGCACGGTGTTCCCTGAACGCAAACGAGAGCCGAGGGCCGCGCGTGGAATAACAAATTGGCCGACAGACCGAGGTGAATCGAGGCGAGGCGAGGCGGGGCGAGGCGACGATTAGAGATTTCGATCTCGCGACGACGCTCGATCCTTCGTCGCTACTTATCCACCATCGGTGCCCGACATCCTCGGCACGCTGGATCGGATCGGATCCGATCCGATCCGATCCGATCTGTCGCACGGGGCTTCGTATCGAATAGCTATACCTGAACGAGTTGCTCTCGTTCCAGGCAGCGATCCGCACCCGAGCGCGTCGAAGAACGCGTCCTCGCGTCCGATAGCCATCTGCTCGCTGCTTCCATGCAGCAAGCGCAAATCCATAATTATCAAGTTATTGGTTAAAATGCTGCATATCGGCAAACGATTCAAATTACTACGATGAGAACGCATCGTTCGCTCAACTCTTCTTTGTTGGAATTAACGCGAATCATTTTTATTTTACGAATGAAATAGAAAAATCTGGAATGGTTTAATAATTTGATAAATTCTAAACGTACTAAAGACGCTCGCGAGGAAATGGTCTTCAGAAATCGAGAATTGTAACATTACGAAGGTTCGTTTGCATCGGTAGATTTTAGGTGTGCTGGTCGAAATGTACACAGAGTCGGAACGAAGCGCGTAGTCGCTTTTCAATATGTATTTACGCGAGACGAGATAATATCGGGGCGTTTACAACAACACCGGCCGTCCCGCCCGGCCCAGCTCGGCTCGACTCGGCTCGGCTGCGCCGATCGGCCCGTAGTACGACGTGCCTATCTTTTTACCTTTTTACCTTTTTACCTTTTTACCGCGGCCGGCGCTCGAAAACTTTCAGTTTCAGGTGCCTCCGCGACGCGACCGAACGAACGGACTTGCCTTGACAACTTGTCTTTCCCCGACATGCGACTATGCGACTACGCGACTACGCGACTATGCGACTCGGCAACTATGCGGACTTTGCGACAGACGTTTCTCCTTGTCACCGGCACATGCCCCGACACTTTAACACTTACGAACAACGCAACACGGCTCTTTTAATTGCTCCAACGTGCGCCGTGTTATTCGTTTACGCAGTCGCGTGTGGCTGGATTCCTGACCCTTCGGGATTGGATTCCGGTCTGGATTCCAGGTCCCGTTTAAATACCTTGGAATCGCTTGGCGACCTTAGGTGCCGCGCGCGAATCGATCGAAACGAATCTCCGTGACGCGTTCAGTTTGGCGCTCCGAGTGCATTGAGATGACAAGGTGAATAGATCAGCCGGTAAATGCTTGGTCGCTGGGTCAAGCCGTGGCGTTTGCTAATAAAAGTAAACTGGCGCTACAAACGAAAGTATGTTGTCCAAAGCGAAGCTCGGCGATGCGACGCGATGCGACCGTGCCGAAGAAGAAGCGTTTAAGCGGAACCTTAACGCGTCAAATATTTGCACGCGACGTAGACGGGTAAACGTCGTTTCGAAGTTTCCGAAGGCAGCAGCTAGCTCCGTTCTCGGCCATTCTGGTTGGGTGACAATAGCTTTCAGCGACGACGCGCATCGAGATAGTAATTGACTGTGTAAACGGTGCCGGATGCAACGGCAGCGTGGCTGGCCCGGTCGGTTCACCGATCGACGGTTTCTCACAGGTTCTCGGTTCGAGTGGAGTAGAGGAGAGGAGAGGAGAGGAGAGAAGAGGCCACCGATAATTGTACTAATGCGACCTGTTTGCCGACTCGGTTTCCCGAGGACATTAGGGAACCGCTTTGATGGATTCGAGCGAGCATGGTCGAGGGACCGGGATCGGGATCGGGACCGATTTCGGGGACGGCATGGACCAAAGAAAACCTCCGTCGCTTTAATTAAGATAAAAGGAAATCTCGCGCAGGCGTCAAAATTAGGTATCCTCCGTCGACCAGCCCCCTTTCCCTGGTTGATTATTCTGTTTATCGGGAATCGTAACGACAGCCGTTCACGCTCCAGGAATTTCCCACAACCCGATCCCCGAACGGAAACGATATCTATACCGATACCAGGATCCTCGAGCTCTCGTCTCTCGTCTCTCGTCTCTCGTCTCTTGTCTCTCGTCTCGCATACGTGAAAACAGAGTTGCACGAAGCTACGATGCGTTGGAATACCGACCTCCTTGGGACGAGAAAATATCGAAACACGACGCCTGAGTTTCGCGGGAACCGTTCAGCTCGAAATTCCTTTTTATTTCACGACGACGACGACGACAACGACGACGGCGACAACGCAACGACCACTTTTAACGTTGACGCGTTAAAAACCGACGAGTTAACTGTGTTGACACGACACTTACCACGGCCAAAATTCTGTTAAACGGTTCTAATTCGTACGGACATATTGCTCGACAAACAGAGGTATGCTTCTTCGGTGCACCGACATGCGACATGCGCCACGATACTTATCGGAACGGGTCGAATCTCGTTAACATTCGAATTACGCTTCCGTGCTTGCAATCTTCCGTAGAGATTCCTATAAGATTCCTATATGGTTGGTTTCTAATAGTCTGTGCAACAATTTATCGCAGAAACCGAGTAAATGAACGCAACGCGATTTTGACGAATTACAGGGGACAAAGGGAGTGCGAAATCGATCGAGAAGAAGGGGTCTATCGCATCCGGCAATCCGGCAATCCGGTAACCGCGCGGCACGTGCTTCGCGAATTTAACAACGATCGTCTGCATCGACTGTATGGACTGTTTCGAAGATAAACGGCCGAAGCTAAAAGGTTAAACGTAGAGCACGGTCACGCTCCAAAAGCAACGTGTAACAGCAGAGTAATGGAGCCGTATTAATGACTCATAAGTTCTAATGAATTCTGGCGCCAGTATGAATTTGCAGTTAATCCGATCGCGTTCTTTTCAGCCGCGGTGGTGCTCGGCCCACGGTTCTAAAGCATCGGAATTCAGGTGTTCCATTTCAGTTACGCGCAATTAAATACGTCGTTCGCGTTACACCGCGCCGACAGAATGTTCTCGAGCAACCATCGTCGACCGCAGACCGCAGACCGCAGACCGTAGACCGTAGACCGTAGACAATAAAGGCGGTTGGGACCGCATAATTACGGGACGCACCTTTACGAGTTCAATCAATGACCGTCTTAACGGAGATTCGACCGGAGACGAGCTCGCGACGCATGGTAAACCACCGCGATAAAGATGTTTCGACCGTCGCCACCCGTACTTACGAACCAATTCGAATCGGTAGAACCGATAACGACCAGCGAAAGTACTTTGTCAGCTATAAAGCCGGCGTTTATTCGAATTCTGGCGCGATGTAGGTATATCGGATGAGAACACTTTGGAATCGGCTGTAATTCAATCGTACCGTACGGTTCCGGGGAGACGACGTTGCAGGGACCGGTAATAATTCATGGGGAATTAGTCGGTTTTATCGAGTCGCGTACAACTCGGACGCACGAACCTCTCACGCGCGTTTCAAAACTACCTTTGCTTTCTCGATCTTTCTCGAACCAATCCAAGGGAATCTGAAACGACACGAACGTTCTCGGCGACCACCGCGCTCTACACGCGTGCCACGTATACGATGAACGTACAAATTTTTGGAACATTGGAATCGAAAACGTCTCAGCCAAAGCGCACTGCGCTTTCTACGTCCGACGCGAGAGTTTACCGGTTGACGGTCGAAACCGAAACGTAACGCCAACGCGTTTCTCCTCTTCGTAAACAAACTCGTGGCTCGCTCGCTCGCGATAAATCGCGCACGGAATAATATCGTCGCGGTCGCGCGGACCGTAAAATATCTTTAACGAGCATAACGTAACCAGAGTCGGGATCATAATTGTCATCGGATAGATACGGCTGGACGAGTTGCTCGAGAACGGAAGGTGCCGGCGGCGTCTCTGTCGGAGAACCGTTTATCTAATAAACGTTCGTAAATCAGACCGAGACGGTATTACGCCTAGCTAAAAGCTTTCCGACACAACGCGTCGCTGATCGATGGCAGAGATACGATCCGAACAATTGATTCGTCGAATTACTAATTGTAAGTCGACAATTGTTCGTACGGCCTTTCCTGGGGATACCCCCTTCGGTGCCGTTCAACGTCGCGATCGTTCACGTGGTACTACCATTCGAAGGCAACTGTCGCGCGACCACGTCTCCTCCGCTTCCTATCCCATTTTACGAGATCCGAGGAATCATCCATGGTCACCAGACATCATCGAAAACCGAGCCCACCCGTACACGCTCCGGAGTCCGGAGTTCGCATTTTCGAGTTCAAAGTTCGAACTGCCGCACGCGCCGGACTCCGGGGACTCGGCGGTCGGTACCGCACGCGCGAGCACGCTCATCGAGCGACGTTATGCAATTTTACGACGACCAGGGGATTCTTTCACGCTCTCCCGGCTGCTTCGTAAAAATGAGAAATGCCCGCTGCGTGTCTCCGATTAGCATACTAATACAAAAATAACTGTTCGTATTCGCGGAGAGGATCGTTTCTAGACTCTAAGGGCCTAGGGGAATTTATCAGGATTTTGTCCGAGCTCCGAATCTAAATCGCCAACGTTTCGAGTCTGTCCACGCCTGCGACCAAATCGGAGATTACGGAAGAGAAATCGAGTAACCGCGAGTGTCGCTTGCAAAGCAAATTCTCGTAGACATTATCCTTGGAAGAAAAAGCGGAATTCGACTCGAATCGAAATTCATTAAGCTCGATATTTCGGTCGGCGATCACCTTTCGTGGATTATAAATTTCAGATCGAGACCTGTGCGCGCCGCGCAGGTGGCTGGCTAATGAATTCGAAACGGACGCGTCGCGTCGCGCCGCGCCGCGCCGCGCCGTCGTCATTACACGGCCGGTCGATGCTCGCCGCGAATTATTCATTAGCCGACCAACTCGTACGCACATATTTTCCCTTCGAATTATCGGATGCTGGTACGACACTGAATCCTAAACGTGGGAGACCGGTATTTACCGTGTACACAAGACTGTCGGGAAACATTCGAGATATTGCTTTCGAACGCAAACGGTCGACTGTGACCCGCGACTGTGAGAATCGTTAAACACCGAGGGACGTGATAACAAAAAACTAGTATCTTTAAATACAACGTTGTTTTCAACGAGCTCGTCGAACATCTGTTCGAGAAGGTTAACAGATCTCTGAGCGAAGAAAAACTTTGCAACGAGCGGAGATCGACGTTAGGAACCATCGAGTTTCGAACGCTACCAATCCATATCGTTTTTCCATTCAAATAAATTCTGGACAACGTTGAGATAGGTTGTCGAACCGTTTGAATGTTTCTTACCGTTTCGTATTTCGGTCGTGTCGCCCGAGTTGCCGTCGCATTCGCGGATCGGTTACGAGCAAAAATAAGTTGGTTATTTTCATCGGTCACGACGCAACGCCTTCGCGAATTCGCTCTACCGTTCGCGTTTGCGTTCGCGTTTGCGTTCGCGTTCGCGTTCGATCGAAGGGACGACCGCGTATCTCGAACCGAGAGACACCGGATCGGGGTGGTATCTCGTAGATCGTATAGGTAGAGTTCATCGACAGGTGCGTGTTCGACCCTGGGAGCAGGATCGGAAGCCTCGGGTAAAGGTCTGCCGATTCTGCCATTATTCTTCCACGGGAACCGAAATTACGGACAGTGCGAATGAAATGAGCCGATAATGCCGGAACGCGCGTAGCTTCGAGCCACAGGATTCGGTGACTTATCGCGCGATGCTAATCGGCCTCACCGGATGTAGGTGGTACGGGGCCAATTACGCGAAACCACGGGGATGAAGGATTGCCGGGCAACGATCCTTTCGGAAGTATCGACCATTTCCAGAAGAAACTTTCAACTATGTTATCTATTTAGAACGTACAATTTAGAACTTACAGTTTAGAATGACAAATGTACAATGTAGAATTTATGATTAAAAATGCAGAATATGATTCTTTGATATTTAGAACGGTTCGATCCATTTGCAAAAATCAATCGCGAACGTTAACCTTTTGCGGGCGAGGATTATTTCAAGCATCAAAAATAGTTTTCCTCGCCAAGTTATATAACTATGCGCGGTTCCGACGTTGTTGTCGTCGCGACGACGTTTGTCCTGAAGGGGTTAAAGATCGGCTGCTTGGAATTTCAGGAAAAGCGAAGCGTTTTACTCGCCAGTGTCGCTGCCGCGAAAATTTCGCTCGTAAACGCAGACACGGGCGAGAACGCGTGGCAACCCCGGGCATCTCGCGCAGGAGGCGAATATTCGCCGAATCATACTTCAGCATCGAATACCGAGAAACGGGAACCGGATAAGCGAGCCGTATCTACTAATTACGCGTCCATCGAGCATCGTACACGCGTTTAATCGATGCTGCTCGCATCGAGGGTACGCGCCGATGAGGAATTACGGCAATTAGAAAAGTTTACGTTACACGCATGGCTAATGAATCCCCCCGCGGCCAATTTCCTGATTTGCATAGCCGACGCGGCATCGCGTTCCGTCGATTCAGCGCCTCTTATCAGTTATCAGGTATTTGGCTCCGCGAACGATTCATCGAAAAGAGTTTTCTGTTTCTCGATAACCGGAAATAATAAAGACGGTCTCTTATTTATGCATTTCCTGGCGACCGAACTCGTTTGCACGAGCAAAATCGTTGGTACAGGGGGCAAGCGTCGATTAAACGCGTGACGGAGACGGAGACGGAGACGGAGACGGAGACGGTGACTTCGATGCTCGGTAGAACGATGATACCGTATATTTTTCTTGCCGAACGAAAGCTCCCCGCGACACGCCTAACGTATTCGTACATAGAAAATATTCAATTCCGATGTTTCTCCTTTCAGTTCCTGGAATATTTAGATAGCGCGTCTATTGTCCCGCAACTAGATCCGCTGCGGCTACAGAATGGTTTAATAAATCGTCCCGTGTCCCGTTAACGGCCCGTTGCATCGGCTACGAACGCGCGCCACGCTAAAGATAAACTTCCTCTGCGGTGAACGTCGACAGGAATAACGATCGTCGTTTGTAAGAGCCTCGTAGTATCGCTTCTTAAATCATTTGCCACGCTGCACCTGAAGCGTGCTTTGACGTGTACGCGCGTCTTGCTCGCTGAGGTGCTCGCCCCACCGACGTGCGAACGCCACCCACCCCCACCCCCTCTCCTCCCCGTCCACCTAATCGTAATTGCGACCAAAGCATCGACTTTTCTATATTTTCGCATAAAACTAAACCACCGCTCGTGCTTTCTCATAAATTGCCAATATTCTCGCGCGCTCGCAACGTCCCTCGAGTAAATTACAATTGAAATGTGGTTGAACGATTAAACCGCGCGGAACAACGCAACGGCTCGACGGCGTTTGCGTAAAGCAGGCAAAACCGCGGGGAGGGGTAATTTCTTGTTGTCGAAACAGCATAACCGCAACCACCACCGTGAAAACGAACCGTGCCAGAAGACCGGCACCGGCGCCGCCGCGCCGCGCCGCGCCGTGCTGAATCGCGTTTACGGCGCTACTTGTCGCAAGTGCCCGCGTAAAGGATCGTAACGCCCCAGTCGTTTCCCGGTCATTGAATTACCGTAAATCGATTGGTCCGACCGCGATAGGCGAAAGGTGGCCTATCCCGCGGCAGCGCTCGCGTCTTCCTCTGCGAACACTTGGATGCGACAAGAGATGCGATTAAAGTGCTTTCGTTTTCATTGTTTGCGTTTGCTACGTCTTAGTTCGCTTTCGTTCACTTCTCAGACTTTGGCGACAGAAATGTCAAATTTTACTTCGATCGGGAAACAGCGAATAACATTGGTATTTAACGGATCGCGTGCGACGTGCACTTCCAGCAATGTTTGACAAACTGGAGAAAGGTACGGTGTGACAAAGCCAGTAAACGTCGCTATTATTATCGTTATCGACGGGACCCGACGGTTCTCGGATGCGCCTCGAACGCGGCGCGCGCAAGGCAGCGATTGCGAAGCGATCGGACTGCGGTGAGCTGCTTTCACTTTTCCGTAGCGATTTTCCTCCGTTCCAGGCCCCCGGGCCACGGGGCTGTTGCTCGACGGTTACCCAGCAGTATAATCGCGGCACGCAATCTATCCTCCGCGGTGTGTTATTTAATGCTCGAAAAATCATCCGCATCGCCGACGATAACTAGTTGCGCCAGGAGGATGAGCGTAACGAGCGCAATCGGCCTGGCCGCGTAATGGCATCCTCCTGTAACCTCGAAACTCGTAAACTCGCCGCGAACGTCTTCATAATAATCACTTTGCAGTCGCGCCGCGCGTAGCACCTTTATCTCGCAGCATTTGTTTTGCATAAAAGTCAGCAGCCCGATAACGATTGTTCAATTTGATACCTAAAATCTGTGTAATAAGTCGGTAAAGAGACCTCGAGCATGAATAGAAAGACGAAGAATCGCATCGACGAAGCTGACGACGAACTCTTTAGGAAACACGTAGCGCATCGATCAGGAGTCACGAGACGCGAGGCACAAGTCACGAGACACGAGGCACGAGGCACGAGGCACGAGACGCGAGACACGAGGCACGAGACACGAGACGCGAGACACGAGACGCGAGACACGCGAAATGGGTGAAACGCCAACAAGTTGCGCGCGTAAACTCGGGCAAACGCGAACGCTGCACGAAGCGTCATTCGTCGCGCAGTCTTCCTCTTCCAATCAATTCAACAAATTGAATATCGCGGTATATATATGCGGTTTCGTCGACCGTCGTCTCTCGTGCGACGCGACCGCATTCCGCAATGCGCAGTTAAACGTCACGTTTCTTCCTCTTTTGGTCTCATCTTTAACCGGAAGTAACGCGTTTCTCTAATCTCATTTCGCATTCTGTCGTTTGTTTCGGTCTTATCCGTTCGTCCACCGCTGAAAAGTTTCTACGGCAACCGACCGTTTATCGCAAAATATTTCAAACGCGCTAGCGATAACGATCTGTGTCCAAAAAAGAATCAAGCGACCGTTAGCAGCGCGCTCCTCCGTTAATATTCTTCCTGTGCTGGAATACGAATTAGTAATAATCCATGTTGATATTCGGTGATCGAGTACTTTCAGCCAATTAAGCGTTGGATCGAATTCTCGTGTTTTCTATCCGCTGCTGGCTAGAAACTCTCTAGGCGGACCTTTAAAAGCCGTATCTTCAAGGAGATCAGCAAGGGCGTACAAACGCTCGTTATTCTCGGGACGAAACTTTGTAAATCACTCGGCCGGGTCATAAATGGCCGCCGATAAGATTGCCGGAATAGTTCGGCATTAATCGACGAGCCGCGCGCCCTATCGACTCTACCTATTGCGCCGCGCAACGCAGCGGTCGGTTAACAATTAAGATCCCGTTTACGCGCAGCGTCTCTGCGTCGCTTTTAACTGCGATTTTACGACACCCGCGATCGAAGCCGTTTCATTTCGATCCGTGAAAATTGTACGCGACGCAGCGTTACTCAACCAGACGCGGTATCTATATTATTCTGCTAAATTATAGAATCGAGTAGCAGGCGTGTTCTGTTCCGCATTTTTTTGCGGATAACGCCGATCTTTATCTGGAAACGGTGACGAGGAAACTACCGGCCGATTTGTTATTTATTAGGTTGCCCGAGCGAAATAACTCTATTCCAGAAAAGTTAAGTCACCCGATCGTTAAGTCTCACCCGAAGGCGCGCTAATTGCACGTATCGAAATCGACGCCGTGGCCCGGGTCGACGCACCGAGCGCCGATTAATTGCCAACGTTCGATTGGATTCGATTCGATTCGATTCGATTCGATCCATCGCGGCGGTCGATCGTGCAAAAAACCTCCACTTAGTCGCCCGCAAACCGTAAAAATAACATCCCAGCCTAGCACAAGCCGCGCGCGCGCGCGCGTTTCGAAATCGATTATGGTCTCGGAGGCCGCGAAACGACCGATTCCGGGCGGTCTTTCACCGTTTCAAAGTTTCACTTTGTCTTATAATCCGTCACCGTGAAGCATTCTACGCGCGGAGTAAGTGGTCGGATAACCAGGCCCTGGGTCGAAGACAATTATTTTACAGCCGTAACCGTTCGAAAATAAAGCGGCGTCTGCCAATTGAGCGTCCAGAAAAATATGCGAAATTTCTATTACTTTTTCCCAAAGACGCATGGTCCGTATCTTTGGTCGTCGCGCGAGCACGACCATCCACCCTCCGAACTCGTTCTGTGAAAATATTTTTTCGGCATGTTTCCAATTAACTCGGCAATCGCGCGTCTCGCTAATTGTCGCGGATTCCCGTAAACTCGTTCGATTTGTTCAAAATGCAGTTTCTCGATTGGACCGGATATCCCGTCGCAAGAAGAAGAACGTTCGACCAAATGGTGCCGTTATTTTTATATTTTCTCAGAATCCGTTGAACCCAGTCGGAATATATATAATTCTATATCCTCTCGCATTGTTTCTTTATTTTCCGAAATTTATCGAATAATCTGTCAAGAACGAAACGAGAGACTATTGTAGCCATCCTACTCCCTTCAGATTCGTTTAAACGGATAACGATACGACAAATCGTGTTAAATAAACGAATATTACGCGATAACATCGAGTTATTAACGACATTGCGACATCGGAAATCAGCTGGGACCGACTCTGTTCTTTCGACTATGGTTGGTCGCATTTGTTTTGTTTGCGCTCGAACCGATTCGCAGAAATCGCCGCCGAGCCAAAACAGAAAATACGACGATGGCGAATCGCGAATAGCGAATAGCGAATTGCGAATTGCACGGCTGTCGACTTAAACCCGCGGAGGCCGATAAGCAGGCGCGACCAAACGCCGCGCTGGGAATTTCGCGGGCCCGGTCGGGCGCAGCCTGGCCTGGTCCGTCTCGACGGACTGTCACACGGGTCCGCCGACGCATGACTAATCCTGACAGTTGCAAAAGCTATTTTCGTCGATCGGCGGCGCTGCGCGGCGCCGTCTCCCACTCGCAAAGACGACCGATTAGCGGCTCGAATCCCCGGAAAACTCGAGCTCCGTACCGCGTGCCGCGTACCACACATCGGGAGACAGCCATGGCCATGGACGGGCTGGAGCCGCCTCGGCCGGCTAATTTATCTCGTTAATTGCCGCGGCGATGGACCAATCCGAAGGCCGAGGTGTATCGTTGGCCACGTTCGATCCGGCCAGCGATTGGTCCCCATCGCGTTCCGAGGAAACGCGGTTAACGGTAGACGACGAACTGGTACCGTAACATCGATCTACCAGCCGAGGAAACTTTCGACAGCGGACCTTTCGCAACGTTCTTCGTTGTCAGGAGCTTTTCTCGCCAGTTCCCAGTTTCTCGCGTTCCTTTAATCAAACGTCAGAGCGGGTCGAATAAGCTTTCCCGATTTATTTGATCCGGCGACGAAATCATTTATTACAAACTTTCTTCCTCGCGCGTGACAAAAGATTGACGCGAACGAGGGCTGCGCATAACTACGAATCGCTCGATGTCCGACCTCGAAGCTTTCACCCGCGACAAACGGGAAAACAGCGAGAAACGCTATCGGCCAACTCTTTATCGAGCATTCTCCAGATAAGGCGAGCCTCCTATCGGTTCTTCGCACGGTATGGTGCCGATCTATGTAGATTCGAACGCGGCGGTGCGACGGAGTGCGCGCGTGTTGCGACAATAATTTCGACGAAAGCAGCGTTCTCGCGAATCATGTCTAAAACGAATCCGAACGTCTTTCAATTCGTCAATGGACGAACGACGATTCGTTTATTCACTGGACAATTAGTTCAGGTTGCGTATCTTGGTTTGGCCTATGTCGCTTCACGAGATAACCAGAGCATAACGCGCCGACATAGATTTACGAGCCGAACGAATCGCGAGAGAATCGATTTAAGCCACTGATTTATTACGAATAATCTAGCCCAGCCTGCCTGTTATCCGTAGCTCTTAAATCTTAGGCTACATCGCGTGAACCAAATCCATACGCGTTCCGCGGTCCTCAAAAGGCACGTCGAGCCAACCCATCGGACATTCGAGACAAAAGTTGTCAAAGGGGAAGACGGTTATGACTGTTTTTCGCGCTACCTGAAAAATGTTTACTACAATTCCAAGCACGGTTGGTGGGTTCAACCTGAAAACCCTACCAAATGGTCTTCCACGCACCCTCGAATCCACCAAAAATCCGGCAGGTCGTCCAAGCCATGTTCACTGAGAAGCGAGAGCGGAAAGCCGAGGGCCAAGGGTCGAGAGTACGGTTCAGGTACGCGTCCAGAGTCCAACGGTCAAGGCCAATGATCGTAAATCGATTTCTTTGACAGACCAGAGTCGAGCACCTAAGCTGCAGATTAATCGGTCGATTGTAGTAAAAGCCAGGGCCCGGTTCGAAAATAGCGGGCAGAGTCCCATTCTCGCTCGCTTTGCCACTCGCGGTTCTCTCCTCAATGGGGAGTCCCCTTGCTCGCGTCCCGGGAAACGGGGGAAACGGGGGAAACGAGGGAAACGGGGGAAACGGAGAAGCAGAGGACCCGGACTAGAGTAGCTCTGCTACGTTTCAAATGTCCCGGGCTCTTCGGCCGCGTTTCCGTATAACGTATAAACACGAACGGAAATACTCACCGATCCCGAATTCCCGAAGCCGCGTCGTAAGCTTCGGCTCCATTCAGAGAGCGCGTGGTTAGCTTCATTCACAGCCACCCCCACCCCTTGCCTTGCGCTATCCCTCTTGCTCGCACCCGAGCAGTCGCTACGGCTACGACCATACTTATCCGCCGCCAGACACGCGGGAGAACGTGCCTAAACAACCGGCGCGCTTAGATCATTCGAAATTAGATGTGCCGAGTGGCGAGGACCGAGTATCGAGCGTCGAGCGTTGAACGTTGAACGTTGAACGTCGAACGTCGAACGTCGAACGTCGAACGTCGGGTGCCAAGGACCGAGGGTGGCTCGTTACGATCGAGAAAAGCATGGGCGGAAGTCGACGGTGAAAGCGATAAACGCTGATGTATCCCGGACCGATCGAGTTCGGTTCCTCGGTCGTTCGCGGCTTGGCCGAACGAAGATGCGACCAGACGCGTCACGGTCGGTGATCGATTCGAGTTGAAAACCTCCCCGCCGACCTATCTTGGACACTAATTTGCTGTAATCTCGTATAGTATTCGCAAATGGCATCTAAATCGGCGAAACAAGGTAGGGTCAATATTTGGTCGATCGAGACGAAATTGGTCAATGCCACGTTATGAATTCCGAGTCGAAAAAAAATTCACTCCGAGAGAACTGACCAGTTGCCTCGGGAAAAAAAACTAGTTCCTACGAAAGGTAAATCTGCCGAAGGTTGAGAGAAAGTTGGACAAGATGTTCAATATTTACTCGATTACGATTTTCGAATACGTGCGCCTTCTTCGAGCAAGATTCAACGATTTCTGTGCAAGAAGTCGCGTGTCTCACGGTAGCGGGAATGGAATGTACATTCCGCCGCGTTTGTCGATCTCGCGGCAACGACAAATTCTAGCAATCGAAGAAAACTCTAGTAATTTTGGGCGGTTCCTCTTTTCCTCTCCTCTTTTCGACCCACTTTTACCAGCCACACCTTCCACGAGTATATTCGAATCGATCGACCGTGTAAGAATGCTCGTCCGCATAAATATTTATACATAACTTTTTACCAAACATTCGGCGCTACGGGCATTCGTACCGCTTGTACACGAATACGTCGTGCCTGTTGGAGGGACGAAGCCAAAGCAAGCATCAATTTCACCATCAGTCGTTAAAACGGTATACTCGATTTTCTGATAGTCGACTAAGTCGAGCAATATCCATCCCCTTCGATCGACTCGCGTGTAAGGAACTACTTTTGGGAACGATTTCTTAGAAGCGATAGATATAGAAAAATACGACGGCAGCGTAATTGGAAACATCGCGCACGCATCGCGAATACCTAAAACTCTGATCGATTAGAAATGATCGACGCCAATTAATCTGGTCGACGAGCATCCCAATATTTACACACCGACCACCGATTAAATCCACCCTTTGAGATCGAGACTCGTAAAGTTCAGATGCAACGACCATACTCTTTCCAGACGTCTGGTCTCGCGCCAATCAGCACCACTTCAAACGACCACAAACGTAAACCGTGCCCGGAGGTTTGCGAGTTTCCAAACTAGTTGGTCGGCGGGCCTTTCGTTTTCGGCTTTGAACTTAAAAAAAGCTAGACGATCCCGGGCAACCGTCGCGGCCGGAACTAGTTACTAAGAATAAGTGGACAACCGATCGCCGAATCGGTTATCTTTACCGTCGGATAACCGTCGCGCGATCAAAGGCACGCGTGAATCGTGATTCGCACGCCGATAAACAATTTTAAGAAGCGCCTAGCGAGCAAGTAACCGTTTCCGTCAACCACGGAGCCAATCGGTTCGACGAGTGCTTGCTCAAACCGTGTGCGCGCGCTCGAACGCGTTCAAGGTTCGAGAGGGACACGGGTATGGTCGAGGTGTCCCTCCGAAATCCGTGCGAGCTGTCGAGTCTCGCGTAGCCGAGTGTTTGCAGCAAATATTTGTAAACAACTCCACCGACAGCTTTTTTCTCTCGGGCTCGAAATTCCTGACCTCCTAAAGAAATCGAACCTCTCGTCGATTCGCGAGGAGGAGGAGAAGAAGAAAGAGAAGCGGAGACGGTCAGGGGCGTTCGATCCGCGACCAGATCGGGGGAGCGAGTCTCGATTCCGTTTATCGAATCGGAACAAGATATTGTACGAGCGATGCGCGATTCCATTGTTATCGCTGTCGCTTGAAAGCCGATCGAAAGCTTGTTTAATACGGCACGCGAAATCCGATCCCCGAGTTCTAGATAAGATAAGACACCGTACGTATGCATATACGCGGGAGGTATCCCGCCAAACTTTTCGATGAAAAAGCAAAATTTCGTACAAATGTGGGATTTTCTATCTCTTCGAGTGACTCGAAGAAAGATAATTCAGAGAGGTTATCGGCGAACGTTTACGCAAACGCGTCGAAGGATGTAAAAGACAAATATATACGCGAAGATAGGTCGACCTTAATTGCACGCGTGCTCGCGCAGTCTCTAAAATCGGAACAGGATAAAGAAAGAATGTACACGAAATTACCGTGTACTCGATCGGGCCGACTCGAGTAAAAGTTTCCGCGAAGCCGTCGTCGATTGTCGCATTTTCTGCATTAGCATTGCTCACCGAACCTCGACGTCTAGACGCGCGGAGCTCGTCGGATGTGCGCTTCATCGAACCCTCCGGAACTCGTGCGCTCGTCTTTCGCTAGCGTCGCGCAAGTACCGAAGGCGCGAACAAAAAGACGAACAAACGTCGAACAAGATGGATAGTCGGCGTTGCCATCGGACCTTGGCCGAGAGCCGTGTTTGTCGTTTCTCCTCTAGAAAACCCGTAGCGAAATTACAGACGCGTAAACTATTGTGATAAGAAACGTCGTCGCCAAACTGGATCCTAATGATCCAACTCGATTCTCTTCCATTATCCCGTAAATAGCTCCAACTGGTATGGAGTAGGAAATCGGATAACCCGTTGGTTTTCTCGTTTTCGAGATTCCTACCACATCCAGTGAGGTTCGCGGCACGGAACTCGGCGAGAAGAGTAGCAACGTTCGCGCGAAACGAAGCGCGCTGAGAAGGCAGCGACCGGATTCTCTCGCACCTATGCTTTGCCAATGTAAAATGAAGCCGGGGGTCGCTCTTTCCTGCGGAATTGCGCCGATGATCGCCGTAGGCTGCCAGGAGTGGGACAGGTTCCCGTAATAAATCGCGCTCGCGCGAGGAAGCCACGCCGTGCAATCAGCCAACGATGCGCCTGCGATCCGAGGAGATGCGCGTACGCGTACGCCGAGCCGAAACGAAACGAAACAGGACGAAGATCGCCGAAATTACAGCCATTATCGCGATAAAGGTGAGAATCCGGTCGCTGTTTGCTTAACCCGATCGGAAATCGTCGAGAGGTCGTACGCATGGTCTCCCTTGCGCACAGTACCTTACAGGATAACGCGAACGTTCGACGGAGATAGATGGAGAACCGGTGAAATTGAAGAGGGGAAAAAGGAGTAGAAAATCTGGCCGGTCAGCCCAAAAATGGGCGTGGAGCGACGTTTAACCCGCGAGTTAACGGGGCGTGTCCCAATGAAACGGTAAGACTACGATTTACACTCTCACGTTTCACGCTCACCTGTCTGCAGTATCTACTACCACTCACGATCCCCCCCCCCCCCCTCCCTCTCTCTCTATCTATCTATCTCCCTCTGCACTCTGCACGCGAATTTATTGTTTCCTCTGCCGATATTAACGAATGATCGTGATCGTCAGATTTTCTCCGCGCGTGTACCAAACTCTCTCACAGATTGCCCACTTACCCCTTGCACGTTGCTAGACACAACCAACGAGATAGTTCGATCAAATATTCCTAATCGTTTCTCTTCCGCGTTTAGCGCATCAAGTATAACCGATCGACGCGAACGTTTCGTTCTTCAATCGTTAACCGTTTGCATCCTTACGGCAAAGCACTCCGAGGCACCCATCGAATTTACCAGACCGTCGTTTCAATCGATTGAATTTTCAACGAAGGAAGAGAGTCTGGTTCTAGATTCTAGAGTTCAAATACCTTCCAGTGCAAAAAGTTAATTAACCGCTATCCTTCGAGCTCGCTGTTATATGTATTTCGTTGTTGTATCGATTACCGAAAACAAAGACATCCTAGCGTAGCGCGATCAAACAAATTTGAAATTGGTCCATCTTTTTCCAGGAAACACTTTCGACATGGTATCTAGAACTTTGTGAAACGAGCGCGTTGAATTTATCCGATAAATGTACAAAAATGATTCATGTATATTGCTTCTTTGTATTCTTAAGACGATGCTACTTTGTAGCTCTCGATGGGACCTTTCTATCGGCTGTTTATATTAGGACCGATAAGGGTTCGTGGACTCGTCGCTCTGGATCTTCTCTAGTTGCGCATAAGTACAGCGAAGACGCGAATCGTTCGTTCTTTAACATATGCTTAATTTCGAATTTTTCATTTCTAATAGAAGGCACGGCAGTCTGGAAATCTCTGTATTCTGTGATGAAAATCCTAATTTTTCAAGTTTAATATATAGAACAAATTTGTTTCTCTGTAAGCTCTTTAAAGAAAACCGTCGAATGTTCGCATATCAAAATATTATTCCTTTTTTTTTATCTAATCTGTAGTTTTAAGCATTTTTCATCAATATACAAATACCTTGAAAAGAGTTTAAAAAGATATAGAATGTAAGCAACGGACCATTTTTATACGAAACTTGAACAATTGCCAAGAAGAGAATATCGAGTTTGGATGCAACCTCTCGCAACCTTTGCGTGTGAAGTAATTTGAAGAAATAGACGCCTGGGCGGTCGCTGGCAATCGCGTCGAGTGCTGGCGATGCGGCGAGCACGATCGTCCGCGTCACTGAACGCTCCTATCCAGTTTCAAAACAAACCACGATTTTTTAGACATTTCCGATCAATATTCGTTTCTCTACAAATTGGCCTAGAAAAACTTGCACAATAACCTCGACTTTTAAAACGCTGAAACATATGCTGGTGCCAACTGCTATATTCTAACATTAAACCTCGAACAACGCTAAAATCGCTTTATATAGAATTTCGGACCAAAGGTAATATTTCCACATGGAAATTTTGGATACATTTCTAAATGCTATATTGTAGACGAAAAGCCGTGCCTTGTTTTAATACACAAAGTTTTCGTTTGTAACATACATTTGTACAGAAAAATATTCAAACTAGAAGTTATCTCTCGATACATACGGTACCCGTTGATTGTTCGGGCACAGATCTTGTTAATCTGGTTCCGAGATTACCGTGTAATGTATTCAGGAATCTGTTTCATAGAATTCCGCACGTGGCTAAATCGTAGGGCGTCGAACGGATCTCCGTGCGTCGCGTCGCGTCGCAGCGTGCGTATACCGCGTGAGACGGTTTCACAACGCGGCACACAACGATCGAATACCTTTGGGAACGTTTAAAGTACTTACAGACTGGCAACGTCACTCTTATCGTATATGGTAATTTATGGTAATTTTGCTGCGCGGCGGCATCGTAAGTGGAGTAATAATGTTTAATCAACAAAGCGACGCGCGAGTGTCGCGCGAAAGGATACTTGTCTCTTTGCGGATAATCGAGGGAAATTGTTATTTACGCTATTTACGTAGCGTAACGCGAAGCGATTTCAGAAATTCTCTGAAAATTTGCTATCTTTTGACGTACGATTTTTAGATGCCATTCCTCCCGGTTTATCATCGCATTTCCCCTTCAGATTATTCAGTATTTCAAGACTGTTTACCAAACCAGATGTACAAGCATTATTAAAACCTGTACCAATTTCTTGTCGGAGTCATTAAGATCGCAACAATGTAGAATGTAAAATGTAGAATAGAATGCAGGAGTAAAGTAAAAATCGATTCCAACGATTTGATTTCCAACGTTTCAACGAAGAGAGCAAACATTGTTGCGAACAGAAAACGAATATTTTGTTTTCCGATCGAATCGACGAGATCCGACGGCGGCGATGGGACAACGCGTGTACGACGCCAACCGGATTCTCTTATTTCGAAAGGAGATTTTACCATGGCGCGACTAAAGAATGCGACAACGTCGGGTACTTACCAAAACGAGCGTCGCGCGAAGTTTGGCGGGTAGCATTCGTAGAGAGATCGTTCGCCGAAGATCACAGAAGTTATCCTTCACAGAACTATGGGAACAGAAGTATGAAGGCCTCGGACTGCAGCTTTTCCAACACCGCACAATATTCACGTTCGATCCTCGTCGAGCACAGCGACCAACGTTTACTCAAATTCCATAAACAAGTTAATCGTCGCGATCTCGAAGGTCCAACGAGTATTGGAGTCTTTGGTTTCGATGGCAGCGCCCGGTGGGCCGGTCGATTTCGTAACAACTGCGCTTCCGGGGGCAGTCACGTGTTCACGCGGTCTTCGAAATCCTCAAAAATTGCACTCGCGACACGCGCGTCTGTCCACTTTTCGAAACAAACTAGGCAAACCGAACCCGAAGTAACGGTACCCGCCTATTTTCACCGGCGGCTAGTGCGACGACAGCAACGCACGTATCTACGACGATCGACGGAACGGCCGCGTCGTAGAAAACATCCGAAAGCTCCGTGTCCGGTTAACTCGATCTCTGCACCGGGCGAAACGGGATCGGTGGTCTCGCCCACTTGCTCGAAACACCACGCGGGGTGTCCGAGTCGCTCATTCTCACTTTCCCCGAGCCGTTGTGTCTCCGCGGAGCTGTCTCGCGGTCGGAAATTCTTCCGCGCCCTCCGATCGCGAACACAGACAGCGAGGCAACGAAACGGAGGGAGGAACTCGGGCGAATCCGGTTCGTCGAAAGATGTCGTTCACGATCGCGACGGGACGTTCGCGGAAGATGACGAAGCGCGGCGGGAGGGGGCGTTTGAAGCGGTTCGCACCTTGCTCGGCTCGCACGGGACGAGAGTGGCGAGGCGAGAATGCACGCGGAGCGCGCGCACGGACCTCGAGTCAATTTCGCGGAGAAACGACGCCGAAAGCGGTTCGGAACGGACGGGATATCGTTTCTTTAACGGCGCCGCGTCAGACGAAACGCTGGCAGGCTGACGACGACGGGCCGCGGAGGGCAGAGAAAGCGCGTCGTGGCGAAGCGTCGAAAGAATACGAAAGGGAAGAGGAGGAGAAGGTGGAGGTTGGGGAGCAAGGGGGGCACAGAACACGAAGATCGGTGGACGTTGGACTATCCGTAAGCGTAAACGCGCGCGACTGATGTCCGCTGCTCAGTGGCCGTTGCTCCGCGGAACCGCATAATTTGCGCGCATTACTCTGCCGAGACGAGTACGACGCCCTGAGACGCCGGTCTACGCGTGCAGCGTCCGCTTCCTTCCGGCGGTCCTCGGTCCCACCGTGCCGGCCGTTCTGCCTCCGGGCCTCGAGCCCCAGACCACGGGTCTCGGCCGCCGCTGGAATTTCCCGGGAAGGGAGCTGGCGGTAACTTTCGATCGTCGGCAATTTATGATCTCTTCCGCTCGGACCTCTCCTCGCGGCGTTATCTGCGAGAGCAACGCCGATAACAACAATTGTTTTAGCCGTTTGCTCGGCCACCGAGCGAGACGCGGCTGTACGAAAGGGTCGGAGACGGTTTGAAAACGTTCGTGGAGTTTCCGTTGGTTCGCGTCCCGGTTTCGAGAATTTCTTCCGATCCCGGAACCTGTCGAGCCTCTTTCTCCCTTTTCTGCCGTTAATTCGAATCTCGTTGACGAAATCCTCGTAGCTTACAGCTTTTCCACGGGTTATGTAACGGACACGCGGGGTCTCCGTTAGCGTCGCTCGGCTTTAATTGCTCCGGGATAGAGGCATCGTTGCGCCTTCCGTCGGTAAAAGGACATCGGGGTTGGCACCGCGTCCAGATCTTTCCGTTCGCTTCTTCGAAGAATCGTCACCCTCGGCTCGCGATATCCGTCGTCGGTCGTCCGTTGTCCTCGCGACCATTCCAAATCGTGCTCCTCGTTCTCCTCGCGGACGAAACGAACGGTCGTCGTCGACACACCTCGCTTCGTGGAAAATAACGCGCGGTTTCCAATTGTTCAAGGCGATGTGCCACGTGTCCGCGATAACGAAAGCTCGTGGAAACGACGAAGAAGAAAACGAAGAAGGGCCGAGTTACTCGACGAGCGTTTCTCGCCGGACCGTCAACACATCTGGAGAATCGCGCGTTTATCGGATCGATAGAGATCGCGATACGCGCACGCCTCGCGATATCTCCGTTTATCTCGTATATCTTCGAGGACTCGCAGCGCGTTAAAGTTCACGCGAAGAGATTCACTCGCGGTTGTACGAAAACACAGATCGATTCAATTTCCCCGAGGGCGAGACAGCCGCACTGAGGCACCTTCCGCGAACTAGGATCCTCGGATCGAGTCCTTGTTGCGAGAGAAATTTTAGTCCCGAAAACGTCGACGTCGATCGCTCGAAACGC
Organism: Augochlora pura; assembly: GCF_028453695.1. Taxonomy (NCBI): domain Eukaryota; kingdom Metazoa; phylum Arthropoda; class Insecta; order Hymenoptera; family Halictidae; genus Augochlora; species Augochlora pura. The sequence continues at coordinate 160,158 of NC_135773.1, read as the reverse complement.
AGCGGATCGATGGTATCGTCCCAGCTAGGCCGGGGCTGGCGCTCGCGTGGAAATCAAGAGTAACACTGACTCGGTCGAGCCGCGGTCGTGAAGCAATAGGTGGACCGTACGCGAGTACGGACGAGTTTAGGTGCGTGTAAGGCGTCTGCGTCTGCGGCTGCGACTGCGACGCGTGCCGTGCTAGATCCTCCGATCGATCAAAGATTTTGGGTCGGACGACGAGCTTGAGGCGATCCTCCCAATGTCCTGCGCGCACTGTCCGAAGCCGAGTCTCTCCGTCGGAAACTCCGCTTTCCGAAAACCACGGTGAATGGTTGCGACAAGCGGATCTCTCGGTCACCGATCTCGGGTCGCGGCGGCTTCGGCGTTTCGCTTTCTTCGAGAGGGTATCGTCGTCGAACGAGTCGCGATGCCGCTTCAAGGATTCCGGTGGCGATTCGCGCAAACTCGTCGGATGTCTGTTTCGGCCTGGCGACGACGAGGATGTCGGGGCGATGCATGGCCATACGAAAGACGGTGAGGGGGCCGAAGATCGCCGCGGACTGCTTCGACCGAGAGCAGCAAGGCTTCTCCGCAACGGCGGAACCGTGTGTGCTCGTGCTCGTGCTCGTACTCGCGCTGCTGCCGCCGGCCGATTCTCGACGTGCCAGAGTGCCGGCTCCTCGCCACCGCGCAGAACCCTAATTCCTGCGTAACGCACGCCCCCACTCTCCCTCGGCTGTCCCCACCCCACCGCCAGACCGTTTCCACGCAACATCCCCAATGCCGGAGATCGTCACGCGATCCCTTGCGTTTCGGGAAAGTTTATTGGTACTTTTTGTTCCGACCGCGAAATCTACGCCAAATCGCACGTCCCTCCAATTTTTCCCCGAAGCGAGTCCGAACGTTTCTTCTCGAATCTCGAGCATTCGAATCTCGACGCGACGACGGCCGGTCGAGTCGTTCGATCGCTGTCGCCTGAACGACTTTGCTGGGTACAGGATGTACGGTTTCGCCCGAGAGACGCGCGGCCAACGTCTCTCGTTTCCAACCGCCGAGACGCTGTTCCGAAGGTACCGTGGAACGATTTCTGCAACATTTCGGAACACAACACCGACACAGATGCTACACCAACTCCGAAAAGTCTCCGTCACGGGGTCGCTACACTTGATTGAGAAACGAACAATTTCGATTTCGAGCGGATAACTGGAAATCGAGGTTGGTTGCGAAATATTGTTTCCCCGTCGGCAGCTGTAACTCGGTTTCATCGCACGGAACCAGAGTTCGACGGGTTCTGTTCGAGATCCACCTCGAACGATGCATAACGCGGGGTCCATGCATAAAACATCCCCACCTCTCCGCGCAAAGCGACGCCAGACCAATCTCCGGCCACGCGAACAGGCTCAAACTGCTTATTTCTTCGCAAGCCGCTTATCTCGATCTTGGAACCGATCGTGGGGTTCGATGCACCGGCCGCGGAGATACTGGACGCTCGGCGCTCGACGTCCGCAACGTCCGACGTCCAACGTCCAACGTCCGACCCCCGACAGAGAGCTCTAAAAATAGCTAGACAAAAATGCTATCGTAGAGTCACGCGAATCGCCAGATTCCAACGGATCGCGTCTTCTGTATTCGTTTGTTCCGAAACAATTTTCAACGACCGTGTCCACCATTTTCCATCCTCGAATTCGATATTTGCATTTATAATTCGTTGCGCGACGTTGAGGAAATCCTGGCTGTGTGCCTAAACGACGACTGGATGTCGAGACTCGACGATGGAACGACGACACGAGTATCGGACGGTAGAGAGTAACGTAATCAGCCGTAAAATACGACGGCCCTCCGAGGCTTCTCTACCCTTTAAACGCGACGCGATTCATATTGACGAGCATTAAAGGGTCCTTGTCTCATCTTTCGAACTCGTTTCGGTACCACGACGGTTCTCCCGATTGCTAACCTAACCGCGCTTCGATCATCCGCGATCTCGTTCCGAGAACGGACGCATCCACCCTAGAATTTATGCTACCTGTAAATTGAACAAATGAGTTCGCGGTGTCCCGGGTACCGAATACCGAGTGCGAAGAACCAGGCAAATACACTCTCGGAAGATTTAATGCCGGAATAAACCGAGAAATCAAAGACTTTCAGCCAACGCGAGACTTACATCGGGATTAGGCTTTCGCTGGAGTAGTACTTTCGATCCAGTCAATCTTTCCTAGATAAAGCTCTTAACGATTGATCCGGTTGGATTTATCGCGCGGATTACCGTTTTAGTCGAGTTTAAGCGTCATTCTACAGCCGCATCGGCTTGGAGGATCGACGTTTCGCGTTACGCGTAACGCAACAACGGTGGTACAACTTTTCCGCAGAACAAATCTTAACGCGCCATAAACGTTCGTTATTACAAGATTGCCACCACCCATAATTATATATAAATAATAATATTGGAAACGCATTAATAAATCGGTATGCGACTTGAAAGTTTCAGCTAGAGATAGAGATAGAGATAGAGTCAGAGATAGAGATAGAGAAGATTGGTCAAAGAAGGTTTAGGTAAAACCGAGTCGCGTCTCGTGTATACGGTGACGCGTTAAATCGCGAGACACGCGACGTTCGCGATTGCGTTTACTACCGTGAAATGAAACGCGTCGAAGACGTAATCGGTGGGATCTCGTCCGGATCGCGAATCCATTATAAATTCGACGCACGGAGTCGTGGGCACGCTTCGCGCCTCGATCGCTACGAGTCGATAATAATCTGGTGATTCTGCACGCGAACGCAATATCAAACTTATATCTCGTACGTGCCGCAGCTACCAATTGCGAGCACGCGAAACTTTGAGCGACGCGTCCCTCGATATCAATATTCTCGGTGATGTATAGTATTCGTGTCGGTATCGGTATCGGTATCGGCGTCGCCGGGATAGGTCTATAGAAACCTAAACGACGAGAACGTTGCGATCACGGCAACGAATAAACACGAAATATTCTGCGAGAAAGGCCTATATGAGTTTTGCTTCAACATTCCGCGCTATTAAGGAACTCTGTATCTCGTAAGGACTTCTAAAGTTTGGTCGATGGAAAAAATATTAATATACAGTTACTCGATTTAATATTTGGACACCGTGGTACTTGCGTCATTATTGCTCTATATATTTATTTGAAATAGTTCTACCGAATTTTCGGATCTGTTAGAGTTTAAAGTACATATGCTTTATGTATAATATTCGGACACCGGGATACATACATCTTATTTCTTATTCGCTTTAGGTCAATATGCAGAGTGTTTGGAAATTATACATACTCCGGGAAATGGGAGGTTCCTGAGGCCATTTCAAGTAACCTTTCCCTTTGCCGAAATACAATCCGCGGCTTTGTTAACGAGTTATTAATGAATAAAGTTGGCTGCGCGCGCACGAGGATTCAACCTGCTGTTACGCGCGCGAGCCAGCCGACCCATGCCGATCTCGCTCCCGCGGCGCGTCGGAAGCAGAGTGCAAACATCTATTCATAGAGGGCGGCGCGCGTCGAAAAGTTTTCTCGCTAGTACTCGAAAAACCCCTCGATTTCTATATAATGAACATTTTTCGAACTTAGAATCAGTGGGTTTGACGGGTGGACGCAAAGGTACTTGTAAGGTATCAGTTGCGTTCGAGGTCAATATATAACCTGATATGTCGCTCCGTTGGTTTGTTGTAAAAACCGAATGGAGATCGCTGTCAGTGCACATTAAGTTAATGTGTTGACGTGCGAAAACTGGCTTGTTCTCCCTGCTTCCAGTATAAAAAGAAAAAAGTAAAGGGTATTGCCGTCAAACCCGTAATATTTTGCAGTTATTTTTATTGATATAATTTTTGGTTATTTTTTCTTACTAAATTAATTTTTGATTGCTATACTATATTTGGAAGAAGCGTAGCAATCTTCTAAAGAACAGTCACGAGAGAACTTGTTAAAAAGGTCGTTAACGTCCTACGCCCATCGAGACGGAGGTAGTCTCTTGGTGCCGCGATCGTTCTCGTCGATGGAATAGTTTACAAATTATTCGCAAAATATTAGTACGCTCTACCGCAAGCTATCAATTTATTTATCAACGACAAGAGATCAGACATGTAATTTGCTAATTTAATCGAACGTTTCTTTCGAACTCTGTTATTTAGTTGATTAAATTAGCCGCTGTTCAGATATTAGTTTACCGTATCGCTGCCATCTCGAAGAATGTCCATTCCGTCGATCGAACGGCGCCCACCGCTGAAATGGGAAACGGGAAACGGGAAACGGGAAACGGGAAACGGGAAACGGGAAACGGGAAACAGGAAACGGAAAACGGAACAGACACAACGATCGCCGTGTCCGTCATAGTTATAGCGCTCCGTTGACAAACTACTTGTCGGTCCTTTATCTTAAACGTATGCTCGTTGCGACAAATCGTTTTCGTCGAACTCGCAAGGTGGATCGGACGGAAAGAGCGTAAATAGCAATAGAAATTACATTTCCTCAATTGCCGAGGGAGCCGATGACGAGGACAAGGCTAATTCGCGAAATGGTGTCGAAGGTACTTTGGAGCCTCGCTCTCGGCCTCGGCTAGCTCCGCCGGTGCTCCGATGCTGCGAGCTCCGAGGAAGAGTCACGCCCCCCTTGTTACCCAGGGCTTCTCCCCTTTCCCTTTTCGCGATAATATCTCGACAAATACCGACCCGGGGAACCCTTTAGTCTCGACCAGGCTGCCGCCTGCACGCGTAATGCCCTAAAATTAAACAGCCCACGGCGCGGCGCCAATACGCTGGCCCTGATCGTCGCGTTGCGTTACCCCGGATCAGACAGTCGCGACGCGACGCGTTCTTCCAACCAGTCGACGTTGACGCGTCGCGTCGCGTCGGGTAGTATCTCTCGGATACCTTCGTCAAGATCTAGCACAAGTTTATTAACCGTTTCAACGAGTTCACGTTAATACGATAACATTTCCATTTCCTGCATGTAACGTGATTCGAGATGAATTTAGACGCATCGATGCTTCCGTACGACACGGCGCGCCGGGACGCGACGCGACGCGACGCGACGCGACGAGCGCGTAAATTCTTACAATCTGTTCTTCAGCCGACGAGCCAATGCGCGACACGTTTCGTCCGTTGCTTGTCGGATTCGATACCGAAGCATCTAAAATGTGTCGGATGAAAATAGATCCGGCACCGTGAACGCGCCACGTTTTGCGCTCTTTCGTCTATCCGCCGACATATCCCGTTTCGTGGTTTCGAGATCAAAATTAAGAGTTCAGAGTTCAAAGGTCCGTCGCTACTTTTCGTCGAATCATTTCGCCCAACTAATTTCGGCGGTATCCGATCGGGAGCAAGATCCGCTCGTCCTCGACAAATCGTGTTAGAGCCGTAGCTCGTCGACGGGTGTGCGCAATGTCCGCGGCGCAATAAACATTTCCATCGAGCCAATGGGTATTACTTTAGGTAAGAGGAAATGAAAATCTTTCAGGATCTGTTTCAACGACGAACGCAATTATCTCGGCGACAATACGCAGTTTCACGATTCCATTTCGAGCTTCAATTTCCGTCGAAACCGCAACGCGTTCGCGGTCCGTGCTAGAAAGTATCGTTCGTTTATTTAGACGAAGGCGAAGCCGAAGCCGTGACAGTCGTAAACGTTAGGCGCGCAAATGCGTCGCGTCAAAAATCTGGACGACCACTGAAATGGTCGAGGATAAAAACGGCCGCGCCGCGCCAGCCCTTTCAGGAGACCCTGCCGCGCCGCGTCGCGTCGCGTCGCGTCGCGCGAGAAGAAGACGTATCTTTCCGATTGGCCTTCGTAATTCACATTATGCGCATTTGGATAGGGTCCCGGTGCCGGTCCCGAGCCGGAGCCGTTCACGGTCGCGGTCGAAAGCAGAAGGTAGCCGGCCGCCGTAGAACGATACAGATTTTTATGGGGGCGTAAATCTCAGGGTCGGTACAAGAAGCGACCAGGAATCATGAAAGGCGCGGCCAATTCCCTAATGATTCTGATTTATTGCCGGTGGCTTGTTCCGGTAACTCATTACGTTTGCAACGCACACCCTCGCCTCGCCTCGCCTCGCCTCGAGAGACCTCATACGGGCGATGGGACGGGACGGGACGGGACGCGGTCAGTAAATATCGAGGAGCATCGAGTCTCGTCTACAACGCGTCAAACGATCGTATTTCACGGTTTCTGACAAGCCGTATCCGATATTCTTCGCGTTTACGCTCGCAGAACCTGACCAAAAGCGGTCCCTATTCCCCACGCGATCGAGCAACTTTTCCTCGAACCCATTTGCAAGAGCAAATGGAAAAACGGAATGGTCCGCGCGCAACGATCGTCGACTATCGTCGATGACGGAATCGTGCGCGCGATGCGCGTTTGTCGGCGACATTGTCGCAAAACGCGCTACGGGTGAAAACGCGTTCCCGATTATTTTACGATCACGGACGATACCGATTTCGCGCACTCGCGAACAGTGATAACAGATTCGTTTACAACGACGAGGGATATTCGTGGACGCCGTGTATAACCAGAGAACCGTGTTCGTCGAGGAGCGCGATTCAGCGATGGAGAAAATTTCGGAATATACGCGCACAGTCTAGGATCCACGAATTATGGACCAAAGACGACCCGTATTACCGGTCGAGGCGCTCGCAAAACTTTCGTACAGCGGCCTGTCCTCGTCGAGGAAGTAAACTCGAACAGAGATTTTACGGCCACCGAAAACCACATTCTCGTACGCTCGCACGCTCGAATCGTCCCGCTTCCTCTTCCGCGTGTTCGCGGCTCGCGTGTAAACGATTCGTCACCGCGAGCGGACGTCGTTTACCATTTACCATTTACCATTTACCATTTACCATTTACCATTTATTGCGGCAGTCGAATGGACCCGAGGAACGAAGGGACGCTAAGCGTTCAGCCATAAAAATAAGGTCGTGAATCTAGGAATCTCGGTTCCCCAGATAGACCGGAAGCAGCTGGCAGCGGGCCGGGCCAATTGCGAACCGATGCAAAACGGAGCAAATCGGATCCGCCGGATGAATAATTGTTTACACGAGTCCAGAGCGGGCGTTTAACGCGTCGGGCGTGTTCTGCGCAGTGTATCCATCGCGCCTACTCATCCGTACTCCGTGTATCCCGTGTCCCCGCTAGACCTGATCGTTTCGGCGACGATTCGGAAATGTCCGCGTGGCTACGGTTTCGAATTCGGACCCTGGAACGCGACCGCGGATTCCCAAGCTACGCCACCGGGTCGATAGGCGCATTATCGTCAATGAAAACTGGCTTCGAAAACTAATAAAACTATCCTGCTTCGGTTTTATCGCGCACAGCGCACAGTCGCCGCACCGGACTAGTTCGGTTATTTTCTGGGGCTAATTTACATAGAGCCGCATGCCTTTACTTACTGACTTACGACTCGCGTTCGCTCGCGACACCTGCAAAAATACCCGCAGCAAAAGAAAGCTTAATAATATTTCGAATTTATCGCCGGTTCGAGGAGAGTTTGACGGAACAGTCCCTGTTCGGCGATCGGGTGTCGCGTATCGCGCCTAACAATTTATGAAGCGAAACGTTCGAGCATCCGAACCTAGCTGGTTAATCTTTGAGTTTCGGATCTTCGGATTTGGATTCGCTACAACCGTTCTTCGCGGATTTCGCGAATTCAACGCTTTTAAACGGCGCCTAAAACGTTGTCCTCGAATAATGCGAGATCGAACGGTATCGAATCCGGGCATATGTACCCTGGACCACGCGTTAGACGTGGAGGTTCTCGGTGGCGGCGAACGGACGAGAAAGGACTTTTACGAGCGTTTAACGCTCTCGCGGCATTGAATCGCATCACGCGACGGAAGATCCACGATAAGGTGCTTGGCGCGGGGCGCGTAACTATCATAACTCACCGTCTCTATTCGTTTCGGTAATTAATGGCGCAACATAGCCCATAACCTGTCGGATCGCGAAGAAGAAACAAGTCTTCGGCTGGGTCTGCGGCGCGGGTCGAACGAAGGCTGAAAGGAAAGCACCGCGGCACGCCAGTGGCACGGCGCTTTGACAAAGTGGATTTCTACGGGATAAATCCCCTTGGTCGGGGGTACAATGGCGCGAAGATGAGCCGTGGGATCGGCTACCAATTTCGAGCTCCCACGAGGCCGAACGTGCGTCCACATAAGTTTACCCACACCGCCACGGTGGTCGCCTACCATAAAACCTCTTTCCCTCGCGTTAGTCGTGTCGGTAGTTTGTACACGGTCGTCACCGACCGGCGTGCTGTACGCCATACGCCACCCCGCCGGCCGGCGACGGCTTTATTTATATTGCGCGCGGACTTATTCTGGTTCGCGAACGTCTTCCGGAAACAAATCGCTCTCCGTTTCACCACCGTTTCCTTCAAATTCGTTGACGTGAATTTTAAAAGACGTTTTCGCCGTGCGGTCGCCTCGCGATCTGGGCCTCGCCGATGCCACGAGGCGACACAACGAAACGCTGGAACGTGGTCGTCGGAGGTTGGATGCATTTCTTGGACACGTACGCGTGAGATCGGTCACGTGGGAGACCGAGGAACGTTCCCGTTCCCATTCCCATTCCCATTCCCATTCCCATTCCCATTCCCATTGTCGGTGCTCGTCGAGATCGACGGAGCGAAGACGGCGGACACTGCGTACACCGACGCGCGACGTTCCTTCACTTGAACGTGATCGAGGACCTCTTGTGCTGACACCGCCGTTGTCGGGCATAAACTCGTCGCCAGTGGTAATATTAGCGGCGTTAACAGTTAGTCGAGTACGATTTGTCATGCCTGGAGAATCGCCCATTATCCGAACACCGTTTGCATTCAGAAACATGTATGGGAATATCATCGTACAGTCATTTACCGTGGTAAAGCGAGTTTTTCGTTGGTTACGGGCAGTGTCGATAACGTAACCGGTCCGAGAAGCGCTAGCGGAAGCAGAAGGCGAAGGCGAAGCAGCATGAGGAGGAGGAGGAGGAGGAGGAGGAGGAGAAGAAGAAGAAGAAGGAGAAGAAAAAGAAGAAGGCGAAGGCGAAGGCGAAGGCGAAGCAGAAGCAGAAAGACGAGGAGAAGGCGGAGGAGGAGGAGGAGGAGGAGGAGGAGGAGGAGGAGGGAGAGAAGAAGCTGTCCGAAATCGTGTAATAGTAGTCGAAAATTCCATTTTCTCGTCAAACTATTTCCGAACGGCTCGCGCGCGTACCGGTACACTCGATAAACCGATTGGTCGGAGCGTAATTTAGCAGAACAAATAAATGCTTGTTCCTTCGCGGCGAGCAGCAAATAATCTCGTCCGTTGGTCGACCCACGAGAATGGGAAGCAAACACCTGGCAACAAATCTTTCAGCCTTCGCCCACGCGGACTCGAACGAGCAATAATCGTCCCTTACCCCGAGTCCCGAGCACCTGCGCGCGCCTGCCTATCCTCGCGCATCATCGAAAAGCGCGCTATCGAGGGAACGATCGGCAGATACGGATTGGTAGCCGGCGCGAGTCGGCGACCGATCGTTTATTCTCCATCGATTTCGAACGTTTCGCGTTCAGTGCGTCGGAACGAGCGTATCGAACTCCGCCGTTGGTGAAAACTATTTCAGGTGTCGGTCGACTCGGCGCGCCGCGCCGCGCCGGCGCGAACGAACCTGCGAGTACGCTTGCTCGTTCCAAGAAACTCGATCGGCTGCCGCGCGGGTCCTCCGCCTAATCCGTTGAAACCGTTTTTATAAATCGTTGCCAGCTCCGGCCGATCCGGAGATTCCGAGTCAGCGTCGCGTAAAGAGAACGCATCGGCCCGTTTCGATTCCGAACAACACGCAAAGGATAAGAAGCGCTCCGCTCCTCTCGCAACGCAAACGGGGAGCTATCGAACCGTGCTACCGATTGCGGACTGAAAAGCCTGCGACCGAGGGACAAACGAGCCTTCAAATAATTCAAACGCGAACGAGGTTCGTCAAATGCGACGGTACAACCTCTCTCCATCCTCGATGAAACGAACTCGAATAAACCGAGATGTCGACTTTGTTTCGAATTAAAGAACGATTGCCGACGATATCGATGCTCCGCGGTTCGAGCGACGACGCGGTCGCGCCAATAATAAAAGATAGCCGTCATCTTCCAAAACAGGTAGCTCGTTCGTTTCGTTTAATTTAAAAGTCGACGACAGCGCATCGTCCTGTGGTTCGGGGATCGGTACGATCGGATCTCTAAAATCACGGCAGCGAGATCGTCTCGCGTTCGTCACCGATAACAGGCAAGATCTGTCGGCGGCTCCGAAACGAGCATACGTAATGGCGTCCCAACGAGTCATCCTCGAGGATGTTGCCTCCGCCACGGAGGCAAGCGAATGTTTGACATTCCTGTCGTGGTTGTCGCTTTTACCGGCCGAGACTTTTAATTGTCGGGAGAAAAAGAGAGAGACTCGTTGAAGCAAAGCTGTGGAGAAGCGAAAAGGTTCCGTAACAATGAAAGAACGAGACTGGAATTCCTAGAAACGCGAACGTGCCGAGACAAACGTATCGCCACGTGAGCTAGTAAACATCGTTGGTTTAATCGACGCGTCGTAAAATTGTAATTCGCTATCGGGAACAGGAGGAGGGAACGAGGATCCAAACGATCGTAAAAGATACATCGCCGCGAATTTACGATCCGCTGCTCGTCCTCGTTGGCGCACGGTTCTCCGAGTTACCGCAGACAAATTGGAGACATCGACGCCGGTACAGGCGATGTCGCGCGTCACTTTTACCATATTCCATTTCAGTATAGATAACGACGCGCTCTTCCTCGACAACCTTCGCGGATAATCGAGCTTTCCACGGAACGAACGCGTACCATTATATTCAACGAATCGTAAATTCGTAATTAAGATGGTTCTTAAACAAACTTTTCTTGGAAGCGGATGGATCGAGAAACCGACGAGAGTTTCCCGAGCCACCCGATACGCGTCTCGACTCCCATTTCGATGCGGAGGAACGTCGGACACGGCGAAACTTTATTCGACGAGGCCGGGATTCTGTAGTAAATTCTGATCGGAGCCCATCGCGATAACGGGCGACATCGAAATTTAATTAAACGCCTGGATCGACAGATTTACCCTTTTAAGAAGAGTTTGTCAGGCTGGACCGTTACGGTCTGCTATCCTATCTCTCGAGGGACCGAATCGACCTTTTCTCGGAACAGAGAGCGGAACCAGAGTCCGTCGTATCCCCAAAAGCCTCTTAAACTCGATTACGCTTGCTTTACTAATTAAACAAGCCTTAATCTATCGGTAGACACGGTTCGAGTGAAGTTGGACACCTGGTTCTTATCGAGCAACGCGATTCACCCGTGTTATCTTTTTCAAAGCGAATTCCTTCCATCGACGATTATAATTATGTTCCATCGCGACGCGTTTCGAATTCAGAACAACTTTGGAAGTGGTGTGAAGTCGACGAAGAGGCAAACGTTTCTCCCCCGACGAAGTCGTTCGCGTTGCGACGCGATCCGGCGATCCGGAATCCATCGGTGAAGAGGTGCAAAGGAACGTTGGTGATGCGCCTCTTTCGGGGGACCACCGACCATTGGTCACCGTAAAATAATATTGGCCGACCGAATGCCTGACTACGCCATCGCGCACCGGACAAACTATTTTAAGTCAACCGCTCGCAGTCTCTTTGTTTATTTACGAGCGCACTGCTTTCGTGACCTCGACAGACCGTGTTATTACAAGGACATTCTTACGCAGCGCGGGAAAGGGAAACGATTCGGAAAACGACGTAACGTGTACACGACGACGACGACACCGG